>NW_027071859.1:24882360-25518860 GCF_038088225.1 Cyrtonyx montezumae
AAGAGAAATAAGACACTTCCAGAAATGCACAGAAACACACACAATCGTAGGACAGAACTTCAGTGTACCCCAGACACACTACATTTTATTCTCATGTGAGGCAGCTAAAAACAGTTTAGACGTCAAAATCATTTTCATAGTGTCCCTAATATTCATGTATTAGATTCTCTGTATGTTGACATTTGTTCTTGCCTACATAACAGAAATATATAAAGCAGTGTAGGCCTTTCCTATATCAATTAAGTTTGCTGGATAGAAAGTATTACACCATTCAAAGACTGTGACTAGAGAGAGATAACAAAATCATTCTGTATTAAACACTACTGAAATTAACCTTACACCTGATCTAGAAGCAAGATGAGACAGGCATGTAGATGCTGTAACTACAGAATGAGTTAAAAGCACAGAGTACTTTCAGGTATTATCTAGTCTTTATTCCAGAATTAATTTCTAATTATATCTTAATGCTGGTGAAAGGCTGGCATGCATAAACACAAGCATCATTTATTCATCAGTAATCTGGCATTTAATTAAAACATTACCACATCCCATTCAGTGCATAAAGAAGAGTGTAAATATGACAGGTCAAAAAATCTGCATATTACTAGATAAAGAAATACACTATTGAAAAAATTCTAAATAGCATTTTACAATGTATTGAATAAGAAACTGATATAGTACTTCATATAGCATTTTCCTATCCAGATAAAAAGATTTAATATTCAATAATACATCTGTCACAAGTGAGATAGACCCACTGTGGGCCACTGCTCACTAACTACTGGAGCTTAGTGAAGAACTGACAAGATTAGACCTTTCCTGTTTTTTTCATTATCTCCCATGTTCACTTACTCATCATCACTATGTTTGTTAGGTCTCCACTATCCTTCCTAGTTGGGAGGCTGCTATTGATCTAGGAACCTTGGTGGAAAGTCATGTCAAGTCACATATAGCAGCTGCTTGTACTTACTGGTGTTGTTATAAGCTGTGATTCTTATGCATCCATACCCCCCTGTAAAATTCAGGATCCTTCTCCTAGCCAGGATGTTCACATTTTTCTTTCTTGGGCCCCCTTTTCTCTCTAAGACTCTCCCTTCTTTTCAGAAGCTTTGTTTTGCAGCATTCACTCTTTTTTCCAGAACACCCAAGCGTCCATTTTTCTTTATCTAAAATCTGTGTATACTTCATCACCCTTTACTAGTTGGGGGTTTCAATTAATTTCTAGACTGAACAAACATGGCATAATAAAAATCCCCAACTAACTGGGGACATGAAGTAGGAAACTTCTGTTTAAGAGTTCAAAAATTTAGCTTAAAATATTTGTGTTCTATTTTTGGATATTTGTGTCCCCATCCCACAGCTATCTGCTGTCAACTGATCTCAAACAATTTAATCCTTTTACTCTCTATAAAATTATCATATTTTAGACAGTCACAGTTTAAAAGGAAGTGGATGTCTTCTTCCTCATATCAAGATGTCATGAATGTAAGCATAACTATATGAAGTTATGTTTTTATGAGGGGAATTTTCCTAGGGGCAAATCAGTAAATCCTGGTGTATGAAATTTTTCCTTTAAGTGGAGAATCATTTGAACTTTGGCCACAATACATTTTTGCAGCGAGCATTCCTACTTGAGAATGAACAAATCCTTTAACAATGACAGCACCAACAAGAAGAATCGATAAAAAAAGAAATTAACATGTTCAATACTTTTGACCTCACACTCAACCTCTCTTCCCTTCCAAATACTCCAAGGCATCTAAATGCCACCCAAAATACTCTTTTCTCTCCTAAATATTTTAATACATTTCATCTGTCAATAAAACTCTTAGGATAGATTTTGCTTCAAATATTATTTAAGATTCTGGAAACTTGCCAAACTTGATACCTTTGAATCTCTCTGCAGATGACCTACACAAAGAGAGAGGCATCTCCAGCTCTCCATGACATTATAAAGGAAAAGAACACCTGGAGATGGAACTGAAAAAATTTATACCAATGATCAAAGACAAATTCCTGCTTCTGGACACTATGCCATACTTAAAATAATGCATGTTTTGATTGTAGAACACAACAGCCATAACCTTTTAGGTATTTGAAGCATATGCTAAAACACTCCATACAGATTACCTTAACCACATAGAATAGAGCTTAATTTCGTTTTATTTAAACCTAAGCTGATCTTTTCTAAATCTTCGAACAACTTAACTTGACAATGAAAAGATTGATAAGATTTCAAATGTCAGCAAGATAAAGGAACTCTGGTTCAGCTAAATCTCAAAGAAATTAACAGGCACAATTATCACAATTGCAAATAAGAAGCTATGTTATTAGTGTGAAAGATTAGAAAAAGATCACAGCAGTTAAAAACAAGAAATAAGGACAAAAAAAATTCCAGATGTCTCCATATTTCAGTCTTTCCTTTCAACTTGAAGAACAGTACTCAAAACAGCCTGTGCAGGAAACAAGATCAAATGCAGAAAAAAACATCACACCACTAAACTGCATTCAATTTCAGTTATGACTAGGAATAACTAAGGAGCTATCTTTTCTCAAACTGGATTACTCAACAGAAAATGCTAAAAACAGATTGTTCATATTTTCCTATCTTCTCATCAGCGGACCTTCTCTGCCATTAGAAGATCATAGGGAATCAGATGAAGTTTAACTAGAAGTATACTATATTAAAAGGATTAGGGGTAAACCTGGCCTAGGTCTAAACTTAAGTAAGCTGATACTATGTGCCTGTTGAACCTAACAGCATCTTATACACTACCTGTATCTAAATGCTATGCCACTGGAGGTTTAAGTAACTGGTTATGATTTGGTATAAGGCAAAATGCATCACTGAAAGTCACTGATCTTCCCAACTATAAAACAAGTTTCAAAGGAAGACCCAAGGACAAATCAGGTAAAAGTGGACAGAATACTTCTTACTGTTGCATTCAAATCGCACTACATTTGTCTATCATTCTTTAGTAACTCAACTCATGGAGAATACCCATAATTAAAGCATCAATATTAGAGATTAAACAGGGTAGTTATCTCAGAGTAGCTCAAATTTAAGGACAATATTGACCAAATACTCACAATCATGCTAGCAGAACAAACTTTTAATGAAAATTATCATATGAGCATGATCAGGAAGCTAAATGATTTGAAACTGCGCAACAGCTGAAACTTCTTGCTTTCTTTCCTTCTTTTCTCTTTCTTGATTACTTTCCTGGTCCCCTTGTAAGAAATTTAGACAACTTTTTTGGAATTCAGGATTCAGAAAACAAATATAATATCTGCTTTCAACAGTGAAAATAAAAATCACCATGGCAAATTTACTGTGCATCCCCATTAGCAAGAGGCTTAACTAGAACCACCTTGTCAGTTAATATTTCTGAAATTCTTTCATATACTTTTATAATGTATTTTAAATCAAGAGTGTTTCATGATTTTGTTTCACAAAACTGACGTAAAATTGGTAAATTCTAGAAGCCAGTTAATGATGTCATACCTGTATTTATAGAGCCCAGAAATTTCAGAACCTAATCCCTTCATTTTCATGCAATACTTTTTTAATTTTATAGCATCAGTGAAATATATTTGGCAATTCTATGAAAAAACTGTCTTATCAATACAATCACAGAATTGTAGGAGTTGGAAAGGACTTCTAGAGGTCATCTAGTAGAAACCCCCTGCCAAAGCAGCTGCCTAGACCAGGTTGCAGAGGTAGGTGTCCAGGTCGGTTGGGTCTTAAACATCTCTAGAGAGGGAGACTCCACAACCTCTCTGTGCAGACTAACATTACTTTGCGCCTTCAGCCTTGCTCCTTACATCCATAAAACTTACTACGACATTACTTAAATAGGGAATGTTTCTGAGAGTTAAAGAATCAAATCACACATGTCAACTAGGGCCTTAAGAACATACTAGTAGTGGAGCAACTCCTTCTCTTTCCCTAATTTTAGAGTGGGTGGGTAGATTATAAATGGGTAAATCTGGCTTTGGAGACCTGGCTTGTAGCATGTGTCTCATCAAATTCCCACATAGCATAGAGAAAGGGTTTTTTTGCTTCTCTCTTTCAGCCTAAAGTCAGACTGGATGGGGCTGTGAGCAACCTGGTCTAGAGGGAGGTGTCCCTACCTAGAAGCAGGGGGGTTGGAACTAGAGGATCTTACAGGTCCCTCACAACCCAAACCATTATATGATTCCATGACTTTAAATAAATATTTAAAGTACAGTTCATTTATCTGCACGTAATTTTCTGAAAAGTACTTGCAACTCTATCATCTTGGGCTTATGAGCTGTATCCTTCCCTTTTCCCATATATAAATAAATTACTTAAGATTTCTACTATAGGAAACAGTATTTTTGTCATAGCAATAAACTTCCATAGCTTCAAAAGAAATACTCAAAGCCAGAATTAAGATTGTTTCTAGAAAAGCACACATCAAAACTTACCTGTTATACGTATGATTTTATGTGAATCACACATGAATATCTGCTGCAGATATTCATGATCACTAAACAGTGATCAGCATATACCCTGAACATTCCGTGTATAGTGGAATACAGTCCCAGAGACTGTTTCTTCTCAGAAAATATTAATTCTGAAGTGTAGACGTACATTACAAATTGCTTCATTTCAGCTTTCAATATACTAGCTCTTCAGGAAAAAAGAATTCTACTAACAAATACACCTAAAAGAAGTCTAGATTCTAAGGCTAAACTTCTAAAGCATTCTCCCTGTACTCATGAGCTACGATTTCACTTCTAAAGAACGATGGAGAACAAGAATACAACAGTATTCAAAGCTGTTAAGGTATTTTTCTTAACAGTTTCTCTAAGATCAAAATTTTAAGTACTATACTAATGTTTCAAGGCTGCAGGGGGCGCTAATGCACTGTATATCTACACTGCCACAGAGCAAGAATCAGACAGGATATGAATAAACGGTCCTGCATGTTACAGATACTGGAAAAAAGACGTGAACTGTTTACAATCAATTAAGTTTTTGAGAAATTAGGTAATTGTAAAATATTTACGTGAATTTGAGAGGAATTAATGCTTCTCTTATTGAAAAATATATTTACTTTTCTGTTACAAACTAGTTACAGGGATAGGAGTTTTCTTATCTTTATAACCAATGTCCCTCAAAGGATGACATAACCTTTCTCATATTGCATTACTTAATAATACAGCTTTAAGCAAACAACCCCCATTCCCTTTAGAAAATAAATAAATAAATAAAGCTGCTTAGCAGATCTCCAGAGAAGACTGTTTGCTAATAATAACCTCTTCGTATCTTAATCAGTCAATGCAGATGCTATCTGGTTCTCAATATCATTCTTAATAGAATGAATAACAGTAAGAATATGTTTTATAATATGCAAATAAAACTTTCACTATCTAGTCATGTACTTTATCAGGTTAATTAATAGTTTTGATTTTAGGACCTAAGAATGATGATCCTTACTTCAGATACAGATTTTGTTGAGGGGAGGATCACAGAAACGATCATCTAAATCCACCTGTTGTGGTCAGGGTTGCTATCTGGAGTACCTCTCCTATGAGGACAGGCTGAGGGAGCTAGGGTTGCTGAGCCTGGAGAAGAGAAGGGTCTGGAGAAGCTTTGTTGTGGCCTTCTAGTACCTAAAGGGAGCTTATAGACAGGAGGGTAACCAAATTTTTACAAGAGCAGACAGCAACAGGACAAGGGAAATAGCTTTAAATTAAAAGAAAGGAGATTTAGGTTATAAGTTGTGGAAAAAAAAAAAAATCACCCTTACTCAGAGAATTTGCTGAGGTGCTCAAGGTACAGGCTACCTAGAGACACTTCAGATGCTTCATCTCTGGAGACATTCAAGACCAAGTTGGATAGGCTCCTGGGCAGCCTGATCTGGTGGGTAGCAACCCTGACCACAACAGGGGAGTTAGAATTAGATGATCTTTAAGGTCCCTTGTAACCTAAGCCATTCTATGAATTCATGATTTTCAATTCAGAGCTCCACAGTTACACCTTTCCACCGTGGATTCTAACATTTTGGCCTCTGCTGAGAGAAAGAAACCTCCTCTAAACCCAGGGTTTCTCCTCATTAAACATACATGCTCTCTTCACATACACTATAACAATTGTAGTCATTCCATAGGAAAAAATAGAGAGACTGAACTCCTAAAGTAACTTCCCACATTCTTTTTTTTTTTTTTTCCCCTCAATTTCATGAAATATTTTTTAAACAAACCCTTGAGCCTTTCCAATTCTTACATCACGTAATAGGATGGAAAGTACAGTGATAATAGCAGGGTGGAAAAAAAGCTACAGCAAATGAGAACAAGCACAAATACAGCAACCATAGAAGAAAAAGAAAGGAGCAATTCATCTTTGAAAGGCCTTAGATACACAGGAACATCCAGCAAGAGATACACTCACCTCCCCTGCCAACCTTTAAATGAGGTTTGGGAGGGAGTGGATCCTGGCTCCACCCCTTCTAGTTACTCAGGTATACTACATGCACCTGAGCTCCTCTAGCTTGGCCCTGCTTTTCCACCAGGTGCTCAATCACTGTTTCAGGCCATGACTTAGCATTTCCACTTCTCTGGGAGAAACTAGTAGAGTATAAGCAATATCACAGTTAATAATGTGTGAATAAATGAAGCGATATGACTAAACAGGGAAGTAGGTAATCACATTTGCCATTTTGTTCCAGAAGTTTACTTTGCACTGATTGTCTGCGTTAACCAAAAAGAACTCCTCAGGACATTGTCCTTACTTTTGGCATCTGGCCTGTTCAAACGACAAGTCAAAATATGAAGTTGTGTAAAAAAGCAATCTCAATTTATCATGCATTCTCTTTTCTTGTGAAAATTGAACCTGCAATGCCTGAGCAATTTTAGACAAATTTTATTTCAAATACCTTTTAATAAACAAATACTATAAACACTGAATTACAGGGTCACAATATACATATAAACTGAAATTGACATATTTTGGATATCATTAGTATAAGGCACTGTAAAAAATCTGGTTTTAAACTTTAGATTGCTGAATCATTTGTAGATCTGAAGTGGACAGGCGTTATTAAAAGTGCTGTTCTAAAGAAGCTAACACAATTTAAACTGTAAAAATATGTTCAAAATCTCTTTAAAAAGTGAAATACTACCTGTGACTGACTTTATTTTCTGCAAAAACACAAAAGGTTTTTTAAGGCTGATTGTTTCACTTCTACTTTTTTTTAAATGAGATTTTTACAAACCCACAAATACTTTATAAGTCATGAAGTTCTGTACTCCATTCACTGACATAATAAAGCATAAAGAATGGATTCCTGCAGATAGCTGCCAGATAGAATAAAACTGAGCTTCTAAACTTTTCTCTTGATATTCGAAGCTTTTGTAAGTTGAAGGCAACTTATTACTTCTGTATCAATTTTGATACTTTTATATCAAAGCAATTCTCAAAGATGATAAAAAGCAGAGAGAAAATCTTATACTGAATCAAGTTTCCAGTAGGCAAATTCTTCCTTTTGCTATGACTCATATTCCCCCTTATTCTGCCTAATATGCCTCTCTTTTTACAGTACAGGCTGCCACAATAACAAGAGCAACTATATCTCCATTACATGACACTCACATAACTTGGAAATCATGGAAACCTGCTGTGAAGTGTAATTATTTGTGAGTATAGAACATAACATTTTATCCCTATTTCTAGATTGCTGCTATTGGAATGCCATCAATGCTAGCACTAAAAGTTAGTGTGACTGTAATTCATTAAGGAAGATACAAGATATTTTATTATTTTAATACAAGATATTTCATTTTATTGCCCAATTGTTTTTTAGACAATTCCTCCCGTTATGTATACTTGGCTTTTCTGAACCACATCTAATACTAAATTTAAGGCTAGACATATAGGAAAACTTGTTTAAAGCAGAATTCTGTCAAACCATCCATACATTGATGTGCGAGTTTTAGACAAGCAGAAAAAAAAAACGAGATTATTTTTTTCTACACTAATAGGGTAGAAGAGTGTTTTACTGTTCACAGACCTGTATGGCTAGAAGCCCAAGTGATTATTTCAGGAAACTACTGAACCATACTACTCAATGCCTTGTGTCACTAAAATAGCTTTTCTTAACCATTAAGGTAAGGTTCCCAAAGAGTATTACAATGACTGTCAATCATACAATTAATACTGTGAAAAATACATGTGAAGAGTTTTAAAATCTCTGAGAGACACCTTCACATTCCTTTGTGAAGTTGCTCCAATTCTGTTAGAAAGTTGGGAAGTTCTCATCTCAGTCCTCTGTTTGATTTAGATAAAATTTTATACATTCATGTTTACAACATTATTTTGTCTTTATGGGGAAACCATGTTGAAATATGGCAGCAAAAAGTTAGTCATTCATGAGAAAATAAGTCTCCTAAATCTGAAGAAAATACTGTATGTCAAAAGCTAAATATATTCTTCCTTGAATTACAGATTTTTTGGGAAGGTATAAATACTGAAAGCATTGTGGTAGAAGGTAATAACAGTGTTATTAGCCTAGAGCAACCCCAAATTTTGCAGCAATTTGTAGGGTTCCAGAAACTATAATCTTTGATGTTAAGCAAATAAAGTCTTCCTCATTTGCTATAGCAAAATATATGGCTCAAATCCTACATCTTTACACCTGTCAGATTACCATAGAACCCACAGGTGAGAGAGGCTGGAGCACTGCAAAAATACCTTTAAACTATCTTTGCAGCCTTCTAATTCTGATCACTTTTGACCTTGATAACGCTCCAATTACAGACAATTCACTGTGTAGTCCTTTAAACTGTACTGCCTCCCAGAACTTCTTAGCCACTCCGGGCTGGCCCACTGACCTTGGTTATATCACTAACTCTCTTATCTCCTATGTAAGAACTTATGATGATCTACTGAAAATGCATCTGATAGGCAATCTCTCTCATTTTCACATTTTAAGAATGCTTTGTGATTGGATATGGTGACTTTATACACTGTCACAGTTTGTGTGGCTGTGAATCTGCCATTCAATGTAAAGAGGTCAAAGCTGTTAAATTTTTTGTTGTGATCTTTAACATACACATTTCTCCTTTCTAAGCACACATTTCTCTTTCCTAAAGAATTCATGCAAGAAACTGGATAATTTCTTCAGTTCTGTACTACAAGTGTTCTGCATAAAGCTTGGCACTTTATTTGGCTGATGTACAAAGGGATCAAATTATATGCAATGGTTAAATATTTGGGGTGAAAGGAGCTCTACGAACAGCATTAATAAATTCAATAATCATATGAAGTAAGAATTACCAGTAACTGGAGATATTAAATATTATTTAACTGGACTAAAATAAATGCAAAGATGTGAGCTGATTATAAAATAGTATTTCTTGAGCACTGAAACGTTCCTCTTAGCACACAAACCAAATGCATTATAAAATAATGAAGTACATACACATGAAAAGCAAAGCAGAAAATCAGTTTCTTTTAAAAAATCTGTGAATATTATTCCCAAAAATTTCCTTACTGTGCAACTGCATCAGCCTGTTTTTCAAAATATTTAACTGAGTTATAATTTATTTGCAGCAACAGTCTCAAGCATATACTCTGACATGACTAAATTGACATATATCCTTGCAAATGCCTCCCTGATAAAAACAGGACAAAAAGAAAAGCATGCTACCATTTATAACTTATTTGCTGTCATGCAAGTATCTGGCAATTCCAACAGAAATCAAAATCTCATTACATTTGGTCGTTACAGACACGTCAACAGTGACTGCCACAGAAATTTGTTGACAGAATTAAGAACCAGTCCCCTGTTGGTATAACACACATGTCCGAAGTGGCAGAAAAGAAAGGTAAACATAAACATCACAAAAAATATGATTCATCTTTAAGAAACTGAGTTTCCCTAGCAATGACTGGTGTCAGTTTTGTGGTATGTTGATGAGACGATGCCTTTTCCAGAAACAGGGAGAGAGGCGTAATATTTATGAAGACATTATCTCACTTGCATACATGCCTGCACATGAATTTGTGTATTATCTAACACAATTTCCACATAATTCTTTAAAAGGCTGAGTTAAAGGCTTACACAAACATCTACTGTGATTTTGAGGATTCATAGGCCATCATCTGAAAAGGAATGCCAAAGGAAGAAAAAAAGGTAACAAAAGAATACCCAGAATTCACTGACACACTAAAGCAATAGAGAAATTGTGTATGACAGCAAAACTCACAAAGGAGACTAAAACATGAAAAATCAATATGATAAAAGATGAGGGTAATCAGAAAGAACAAATCAAGCAATGAGGATGAACGTATAGAAAAGAAAATCAGGAACAGGAAAAGGTGGAGGAGACAATCAGTAACACACACAAAAAAGTTATCAGCCAGCAAAAGCAACAAATGGCAGAGAAAGAAAAAAGGAACAGAACTGCATAAAGAGCCAACAATTGTTACTGTTATGTTTAAACTGAACAGAATAGCTATTAACATCAAGAATCATATATGAAATGAATACAAATCAATGATATTTCTGAAGCTTTATCTTCAGTTCTCTACTCCGGAAACATTTTAGTTCAATCTGTATGTTAACCACAGAAAACAGAAAATATGTTAAATAAATACTGAGTAGTATCTGTATTATTCACTGAATCAATTTTTTCTGCACTGGTACACTTCTACTTCTTTGTTGTTGTTGTTGCTGTTTCAGTTAATCCCGTAATTCCAAACTGTATGAAAAAATACAAATGTAAGTATTTGTACCGAGGTGTAAGATTATAATTTAACGTCTGAATAATCTCCTTTTCACATACAGTAGAAGTTCAAAGATTCACAGTGTCTTGTATTTATTTATAAACTAAGATAAAAGTAGACCAAAGAGCTTAGTGATTTCTACCTGCTTGTACATTGTACTGAATGCGAGTTCATCAGATTGGATGAATTCATATGAAGAAAACCTTTAACTTTAACTAAGTCTTTTACAGACTCTTATTATGAACTCTAAAATACAGTATGCAGCAATATAGCACTTCTCAGTTTTCAGGTGTGGAATGGTAATTTTTTGACTTTCACAACCAGCTGAGAAATAATTTTCAGCAGTCCCAACTTTCCCTTTTCCAAAGTGCACAGTTCATTCTGTTGATAGAAATCAAACCCCTCATGCACCTGTTGTCAGATGGTCTGGACTGTGAAAGTTATATAATGTTCTTAAAAAGCAGGAAGTTTCATAGGGGAAAAGACATGATGAGAAATTGCATAGGAGAATGAATTTTACAGAGCTGTTAGGGATCTCTTAACGTTTTTAAAAATATCACAGAAAACCAGAGAATGGAAAGAGGAGTGAGTGCCCACAGAAGGAAGGGGACTAGAATTTACTGGGAAGTGGCGTACTGAGTATAAAGTGGAATTGAGGGCTTACTGAAAACGTGTAGACAACTCCAAAATATACTGTGTAGATCCTAAGAAAATTGCCACACATTACAAAACCCATCAATTCTCTTGATGGAATGAAATGTAGGTAATATACATTCAAGAGTTTCTTTCCTAAATGCAAATAGCAATTACAGTCCTTTCTGAAATGAAGCTTAGTTTCAGCCTGGAAAATAACTTCTTAAGATAAATAAACAGCAAAATAAGGAAATAAAATCCAAGAAGCTGTCCTATAGGCAGTGATGAAGTGCAGTGCTTTGATCTTCATCCACAACAAGGTGTGTATTTTATTTATGTTTAGGTATGTCTGAAACCTCTGAATTTACTGCATATAATAAAGACAGGAATATAAAGCAATCCCAGGTCTCAAACACTAAGCTGGAATTGAGCTACAGTAAACACCAGTTTTTAACACTGGGAATCAAAGCTTCATTTATATCTGTTATCTCAACTCCGCTTTACAGTGATAAACGTTTTTCCAGCAAATCTATTGCAGCAACATTTTCTGAAATACTTACAGAGGGTTTTTATTGCATTAACACATCCTAAATATCCTTCTCCAGCAGAAGGAAAGAAAAAAAGACTTCATTTCTTAGCAGATCTCGTCAGAGATCTCCAACTGTCTCTTCTAGAACTGTTGTCCATTAAATAATATCTTTCAAAATGGCTTATATATTCATAGCTCTGGGACAGGAATAGTTTAAATACTGTCTTAAAATACACTTTGATAAGATTTAGATAAGTATAGTGTCTAGTGTAATTCCAGAAAACTACCTATTGGAGGCTGACCTTTACTAATTCATATGGGTCTATGATAACCTTTCCTGAAAGCAAAACCTGCATACCTCAGAGGACCTTTAGGGCTGCAAATCTGCTCTCAGAGATCCAAGCTCACATTCATTCTCCTGCTCATAGCTTCTGCATAAATTCTGCAATTTCCTACCCTGCCTTAGCTGCAGCTTTGCAGTAGGAAGCTCTGACAGGCCCTCTGTGCAGCTCATCCAGTGCAACTCATCCATCCCAGCTCTTCTGCTCCTCTGGTAATATGTGCTGCAGCACCTCACTGAACTTCAGGCTTCAACAGGCTGTATCTGCAGCAATTTTCTTTCTCCATTTTGTGCCACGGAAAGATGGAAGAGGTGTCTGCTCCATGGGAATCCAAGAAGCACCCGTAACCTGCACACTACTCCAGTTAAGAGCAGAACAACCACAGCATCCTGACTGCTTCAGCAGAGAAACAAGGTTTATGCTTACAAGTACACTGAAAGCCCATTTCAGAACAATGCACAAACTTAAATCAATTCATGCTAATACTCCTTAGCTTTCTCTCTAGCAGCTCTACCATCCCAGCCTAGAAACTGCTGAAAACAACGGACTAGAGAGCAAATTTGGTCACACTTGTTCTTCTCAGCAGTGCAGTGACTATCCCCAAGTTCAGCTACCTGTGTGAAAAGGGATGTCCCTGGATCTGTGCCATGGTACCAAAGCATACAGTTTAATACAGGGCCTTCTGTACCTAAAAAAGTAATCCACCTCCTGAACCCTTTGAGAAGGCCAAGCACTTTTTGATATTGTAATGAACTATGTAATTTGGAGAGTAGGAATCAGAAATCCAGTCTGCTTCCATTTGAGAAGTGCAGCTTCTCTGAGCTTCTGCTTTCCTTCATAATGGGCCCAAACACCCCCAAAATGAGATAGAATTCAGATCTGTGAAGAAATCAAATACCCACAAACTGAGAAGGAATCGTGACACATCTATTACACATACAAAATCTGTATCATTTCCACTCTTCCTCTTTTACATATCTAATTTTTGCAGCAATATCTGCTCTGCTGCTGTGTTGATACCTGTGCTTAAAAGGACCTGGGCTGTGACCATATAGATTAGAGGCTGTTAAAGCATCACTTGTGGAACTTTGGTGCTTCTGCACCTGCCCAGAAATCCTGTATCTTTCAGAATGATCCAGTTTACCAGTTTTAAGGTCCTTGATCATTTACAATTGACTAGTGCTACCTTTACCAAACATCCTCTTGAGTTTTAGCCAAATTCTGCACCTCTTTCTGAAATTACAAGAAATTGCCATGTTGCCCTCATCTCCATTTACTTCTTCCAAGTTAAAATAATTCTCCTTCTTTTGCAGTGTGTGTGATTTGCACTACAAAAACCAACAAATAAAGCAAACAACCAAAACTAAAGATGCTAGAAGACCAATAATTCTTGCCCTATACTTTGGATATTGTATGCAGCAAATTGTCAGTTATGTATGTCATTGAAATTAATGTTATAGTTTCATTTTCTGTACTTCTCAAAAGTTTCTAAATTGTAACTTCAATTGTATTACTGGCCTGAGAAAAGCCACAAAATCTATATCATATGAAAAGCACTGACACATCCTGAAGTAGTGATGCCAATAGTTTTGAAAAGGTTAATGAACTGTATCTAAAATTTATTTTTGAAAACTCTCTGTATTCTGTGCACACATTAGCACATCCTTCTGGCATTTTAAAATTCAAATAGATCTAGTTAGAAAAATGGCAGAACACATTTGAGTAAATTTCAAACCTATTAAAAATTCATAAGCTTAAAATTTACTCACAAACCCATACACTTTAAGAAGTTTCTGCATGTCTCCCTTTGGCTGACCTTCTACATCACAATAATGAAGTAATCCACATGAAGGACCAAGAAGTAAAAAAAAATCCATCAGGTTACACAGATGACACCAGAGCATATCTAATTTCGCCAAAGCTGGGATATTCAAAATGAGTAAAAATCTAAAAACAGGTGATGACAGATAGAAGGGTAATTAAAGAAAAACAGTAACAGCAAGAACAGAAACAGTGTCAGTGGAAGAAATTGGAGAGCATTTTCTGCCACATTGCAGAATAAGTACTCTCTGTATGCCAGGCAGCTCCAAGTGTAGCAATATTGCATCAACAGAACCATATGAATTCTGTATACACCAGGCTTTCTAACATTCACCAGCTTCTCATATTTGCTACTTGTATTGCCATATTTTAGCAACTTTCTTCAAGCACTTTTTCCTTCCTTCTCAAGACAAACATCTCCTCCCAAGGGGCTCATATTGTAAGAGAATAGTAGCAGAGCTTTCTGGACGCCCTCTGAGAAGCAGAATTTATATGTAGAGATTAGTGATGTCAGGATGCATGGAGGTTAAAACTAAAATAAAGAGCAAGGAACAATGCAAGCTGCCATGTTCAGGCAGATGCAAAATCCATGTGTCAAAGGGCAGAGAATGTTTGCCAAGTTTCCCTGCAGTCCTCTCCTACAGGTCAACAACACCACCCAGGGAAATTCAAAATACTTTGATTTCTGTTTCCTACTTCTGTTCACAGAATGGAACAGCTGCCAGGATGCAACTAGTCTCTGTGGGCTGCACGGAGCTGGACACTGTTAAGACTCATCATCAGCATTTGATAAAGCAGGCGAGAAAAGGAACCTGCTGTCCAGGATAAGGGATTTGTGAGACCCAGCAACCTTTCCTTTTACAAATTAGATTATTTTCAAATTTTGTCTACACAACCTACACAACATAATTTTACTCTCCTAATTAGTTACATACACACAGTAAATATTTGCAAGTAACAGGCCCTAGAATCTCAGAACGCCTGAGGTGGGAAGGGACCTCTGGGTCCATTTGATCAAACCCAGAGCAGGGTACCCAGGACCACACCAGGCAGCTTCTGAAGATCTCCAAGGAGGAGACTCTCTGGGCAAACTGTGCCAGTGCTCCATCACCCCACACATCACGGAAGTGCTTCCTGATGTTCAAAACGAATCTCCTGTGTTCCAATTTATGCCCATTTCTTTTTGTTCTGGCACTGGGCATTCTCCCTTCAGGTATTCATAGACATTGGTGAGTTTTCCCTTGAGACCCCTCTTCTTTGGCTGAACTGTCCCAGATCTCTCAGACTTTCATCACAGGAGACACATGGTTCTGATCTTTGAACACCTTTATATCCTTACATTGGACTCCTTCCAGTATGTCCAGGTCTCTTTTGTACTGGGCTCAGCACTCCATGTGTGTCCTCAGTAATGATGAGTAGAAATGAAGAGTCACCTCCCTCTCTCTGCTGGTGACCCTTTGGCTAACATACCTAAGAATACCATCAGCCTTCTTAGCAACAAGGGCACATTACTGACTTGTATTCAACCTGTTGTCCATCAGGAATCCTAGTCGTTGTTTGCAGAGCTGTTTTCCAGCTGTGTGGACCCCAGCACATTCTATTCTAGATCACTAAGTTCTCTTTCAAAAAAATCACTGCATTCTGATTCAAATAAAACAATATTTACCATTGATGCTACAAACATCAGCCATAGTCTACTCTAATTGACTAAATAAAAGTATCAATACAAATTGGAATAAATCTTGGCATATACTTCTATAAATTATAAATCTTGGCATAGACTGTGCTATTTTAAATTCTAAATAAAGCAGTTTAAAAAGGAACTAAGCCAAATTTACTTAGAAGCCTTCTCCTTTCTGTCCAGATCCCTGTACATGCTATAAACGTAGTCTGGACTAAGCAGATCTCACTGTTTTTGTGTCTCGGCAGACCGTGGTTGAAATCTCACTCTAAATAAGCTGTCAAGTTTAATTGATCTACTCAGCAAAAAGCATCTCTCATAAATAAAAGGTTTGAGAAGCAAACAAGGAAGTACAATACCCATTTATACAATGATCTTTTTCTCTCTGTCCATTCTGTAGAAATTATCTAGAATAGACACCCTATTTAAGGAAGAAAAAATCCCAACAGTTTCTTCTGATTTGAAAAGGTACAGAGGGTACTTTACCTGCAACTGTCAATATTCTTTCTTCCCACAGCATTAGAGAAGTTGAAAGGTCCCACATTATTGATTTCTGTGAGTTGTATACAGCCAGTGAAATTGTAGACAAGTCCAGGTATCTACAAAGGATAAAATGCACACAGTTCTTATGCATGTTGTCTTTGTAATCAGTTTTTAAAAGCATTATGCTTTTGTGAAAGATTTCTAACACACTTTAACCCCACTGACGAAGAACTCTCCTGGTCTCCATTTATTTTACCATTATGAAATTCTATCAAATAACTTTGAAATGAGAGCAAAATAAGCAGGACTTCATTTTGAAAATCAACTCAGAGAATTTCAGACATAGAAACAGCACCACAGCTACAGTAAGACTTCAACAAAAAGTGGATTTGCCTAATTTTAATCAGGTGCTTATTTTTTACAGATGAGCACAGGTCATAGGGAATAGTAAACAAGGAAGCTTTGAAAAATCTAAAAAAGTCTACTACCTCCCTGCTCAAAAGATATCTACCACCATTAATTATGATTCAAAGCTGCCTAAATTTCTACTAAGAATAAGAATCACACTAGGGGCACTGGAAAATAAACCAGCAACTCAGAAACAAACCACTCAACAATAAATTGCCGCCTAAACAAGCAACACTGACACAACATACTGACAAGCATTATAATGTATAAACAAGCCACCCAAAATATTGCAGCTGAGATTTTATGGACTAGGCCACTGAACTGGGAGAGGGTTCTGGTCACACCAGGTCATGTGTACATATTAATAGAGCGAAAGAACAGGTGAGAGTCCATAGCTTTGTAACAAACATAATTTCTGTGGATTTACATTTTATGCCACAGTAACAGTGGAACAGGGCACAACTTGAGCCATCTAAATGACAGATGGCCATGAACACAGAGGATGAGAAGCAAGACATAGGTTGGTCCTTAGCACAGCCATTCCTAACACTGATAATCATTAAGCCAGGCTTAGTGCAGGAGAAAAGTCATTGAGGTAACTGTTTAATGCAGGAATGCTATATAGAAACAAAGGAAAGAATTTAAAGGAATTCAAGTAAACATGAGTAAAGCCTATGTATCTGAATACTTGAAACAAACTATTAGAGATCCCCTCCTCACCCCTAAATAAAAAGCAAACAAATAGAAGAAAAAAATAGTCTGTAACTCCCAAACCTGGAATGTATAAATAGTAAGGTCAAAACAAAACAAAACAAAACACAACCAACCAAACAAACAAATAAACAAAACAGAAACAAAACACCAACATTTATAAAGGATAAGAAGTCATCCTTTAAAGGTTGTAGTCCAGTCCAAATGAAGGAGATTAGAGAATAATATAAGCATTGGCAGTGAAAACCTAATAAAGCAGGCAAGGCAAAGAAAAATAAAAAGATTTTCAGTAACAATTTTCTAAAGGCATGATGATGAGCATTTAATGCTTTTTTAAAATCCAATAGGAGCAGGAAGCCTGCCAGAAAGGTAGGACTAACACACCATCAAAGTACAGAGTTTTCAAAGAGATATGGTTCTAGCAGGAAACATAAATGAACTCACCAAATAAAAATTTAATGCAAAGGATCTCTGGGAGGTTCCCATGCCAGAAACCCTTTTTAGTAAGAATACATCAGAGATGTGTTTGAAACACCACCAGAAAATGTTTTGAAATAAATTAACGAAGTTAAACAGTAGCAAAACTAGAAACAGTAAATAGTGCTTGACTAAAAGGAATTAAGGATCTATTTTACTATGGTTATCACTTCAAATAGCTTCAAGATCACAGGAATGGAAGATGTAGACTTTTATTTTTGATTTCATTTGGTTGTTTGACCATTTTTCTAATTAGTTGATTGGTCGGTTGGTTTTATTTGCTTTTTATGATTTCGGAAAGGAAGACAAGGCAGGGAAATGCAAGAGCACACCTCAAACTACAGGTCAGTAACTCTCATTTCCATTCTAGACATACCATTAAAACCACCTTAAAGAACAACATCGACAGATATATACATGAACATACTGGGGAATAGTCTAGATGGTTTCTGAAAAAGGACATTGTAACTCATGGGAGAAATAAAACATATGAAAAGGATGCCTTGGTACATAGTCCTTGATTTCCAAAAGGCTTTTAACAAGTTTATGTGCTAACAGACTTTAAAGTATCTCAGTCACCTTTGGATAGCAAGGGGCCTTCAATAAATGAAGAGAATGGTTAAAATAGAACAAAAATTGGGAATAGTGAGCTTTCTCAATTATGGAGAGCTCCTAGAAAGTCTCTGAGAAATCTATATTGGGATCTGTTCTCCTCAGCTTATTCACAGTTTACTTATAGTAGAAAAACAAAAATCCTGAGAAGAGATGTAAGATAATTTCAAAATATACAAAAAATATAAGGTACATAGGGATAATGATGCATATGAGTTTCCAAACAGACTGTCTATACAGATCAGGAATGTTCACTCAGGAAAACCCACTGTCAAGGAGAGTCAGAGTAGTGTGCAGATGAATGAAAAGTTTCCACAGTTTCTTACAGTACAGGATCAAAAGGACAATAAATTACATAAATCAGTAGCAGGATGAAAGCAAACTGAAAGGTGCACTTTTCACACAACTCAAAATTAAACTGTGAAACTCTGACATAGTATTCTTAAGATGCTGCAAATTCAAGGGAGGTAAAAAAAACCCACCTGAAATTAATAGAGATTTTTCCAAAAGAATCTTTCCTTTCTCTATCCTTATTGTTAGAAGTCATGAAAAGAATGATGGCCTATAGCCTATACATTTACCTTCTTCTTTACCAATCAGTAAAACATGTTTCATATTGTGATGGCTTCTTATTCTCTCACTAAAGCCTCCCCTTTACTTTAAATGAAAAACAGATTTTTAAAAGAGAGAATGATTTTAAAATCAGGTTTTGTTTGAATGCAAAACACTAAATCAGAACATGGAAAACACTGAAGTAGGTCTCTGCTATGCTGGGTGTTAAAGAGATAAATAGATCAAATGGATATGTTTTCCTCCTACCCCTGTCTTGGCAGGGAGAGTCCCTTACTATAGTCTCACTTTTTAAGAACCTTAATGACTCCAGCAAGGCATTGAGATCTACCCAGCTGCTCCTGGATCCCAAGGAAAATTCCCCTTCTACTGTCACTTCTACAGGCTGACAATTTCAGGTAATCTTTGCTGTGCACTGTCCTACCAAGTATCACTTTTTGTAAGTGGTACTTGTTTTTTGTTTGTTTGTTTTTTTTCCTGCCTTTTATAAACAAATTCACTTTCAAATTAATGGAATGCTGGATTTGTTGCAAATTTAATATGAACAAAGATGTAGAGTTACACACTTCTGAGAAGTGACATGGGACCCAAAACATTGCCTGAAACAAAAATAAAAAAATAAATACAATGTTTTAGTGTTAGTTGCATAAATCAATTTTTCAAACATTCTCTCTCTTAAACATTTATAAAGCTTCACCAAAGCTCAATCATGATACTTTCCAGTCACACCATGTAAGTTGTTCAAGTTGCCCTCATTCTTGGGAGTGTAAAAGCAAACAAAGAGAAAGAAAGAAAACAAAAGGAGCCAATAAAAGCAAAGGTCAGACACAATATAGCTTTAACATTTATGACATCCACTGTTACTTGTTAAGTTCTTTCTAGACTGAATATCAAGTTAGTGAGGGGAAAATTCACTATGGCAACCTATGATCCATTCTGCACACTGAACAGAAAATTAATGCTTAGCTTGGGAATCAACCTTTATCTGCACATTCCCCCAAGCACCATTATCAGTGAATATTTTAATAACATGATTTCCTTCTCCCTGAAACAAACACACAGACTGAGTGCCTAACCATTTCTCTTTCTCTGATATTTGTGTATTTTGAATGTAATGGATTTCTCTAAAGTACTATTAAAATTCCTAGAAGCCTCTTCTTGGATCCGTAATCATAACTACATCACAAACACACTGGTCAAACAATCACTTGCCTTTGGAGTGCAATCTCGACAAATATGCTATCTATACAAAAAGCTAATGTATTCCTAGATGTATTTTAGAATAAGAGCTATTGATACAAAGAAATAAAAATAAGTAACCATGTTTTATTCTTCTCCTTTTGAGGACAGATGCTAGTTGTTAGCAGCAGATTAGAGTATTAAAACATGGAATTCACGTATCTCAGTTTCCTCCCACTTAGAAAAATACATTCATATACTGACAGATTGTAATACTTAAAATGCCTGAAAATGTCAGGGTCATAGCAACACCAAAAATTAAATTCAGTACAATTCTCTATTCAGAAACTATGCAGATATGTTTGACATATAGTAACCATGCTCTTTAAATGCCCTTTATACTTGACAAAAATGAGTACAGATACTTATCTGGTAGGAAAAGTTCACACATATATGCCAAACCATTTGTTAACATCCCTTACTGCCTAGCCTAAATTAGAGCTGCTGTTAGGTAGAATTAGCCTAGAATTGAGTTCCTAGTAAAATGAGCTTGCATGCTGTCATTTCTCTACAGATTTGTAAATAATATAATGAGGTTTTGGCCTATGATCAGAGCTTTTTATTACAAAAATATAATTAATGCAAAACAAATCATAGCACAATCTTTCCTCATTTGACTTGCCTCAGGATAGATTTTATACATCTCAGAATTTCTCACTATAGATAATACAGCATACCAGGATGCACAGTTTGGCAATCTTTCACAATTTTTTCCCCTGACACATCTATGCTGTTTGTCACTGCACTTCCTAATATTTAGTTTTTTAATAGTCAGCTTCAATTTGAATGCATGTGCTTTTTAACTGTTCAATAATGTGGAATAAAATAAATTTTAATATATTTTAATGCCATTTCAAAATGTGTATGAAAATACAAAGTGGTCTTTGTTCTAAAAACAAAGTAGTAAAAAGAAAACATAAAATAGAAGAGAAGGAGTATTACTTTAGTTTCTGTATTAATACTAGTTAAGTACCAAATTGGAAGAGAAAAACGGTAAGGTATAAAGGTATAATTGTCTACATAACACCATAGGAAAAATAAAGCATATAAAACACAAAGGAAATAAAGTTTCTCTTACATCCTGACCAGTACAGGTCAGATAATTAAACCCTAAACTGAAATATAATATCTAAGTTTTGTTTAATTTATAAATTAATATAATAGAAGACTTTAAAATGAAATTGTGATACTGAGCTAAACATCTCAAAGTCATCCTTACTCTTACTAAAAAAGGGACTCTTCTAAGGAGTTTAAGGGGCAAGTTAAATCAAGATTATTTTTCATGTAACAGCTTGTACTAAATTTTTTGAAGAATGTATTGCTCATATCCTGAGTCTGTTTATCAGATCTGTCATGGATATTGAAACACTTTCACAAAACTTTTATGAAATAAAAATGGTGAAGCAGAACAAAATTGACAGAAGAGAGGGAAAAGAATCCCTGATCTGCCTGGGGCAGTGCATGTCTGCAGCTTGCCTCCTCGTCTCTCATTTGTTCTAGCAACTCAAATCAGGGGTTTCAAAACTTGCTACCCTGGTAGTTCTCCTATTGGGGGAAATAAAGAAGTTAAGAAATCATCCAGTTCTCTCGGCTGAAGTGCATGGAACAGATCCTGTGAGCAGACCAGGATGGTATACCACTTCCTGGCTTGCTATGCTTTGCAGTAGGAGCTTGACGGGTCACCTGCCTGGGCCCTAATTTTGGCAGAGCCAGTTCACCATGCAACAGGCACCTGCATTCTTCCTGCATTGTCTAAGCTGAGTAGCAGTAGCAAACTCACTCTCCAGTGTTTCACCGTTGATTTCCTATTATTTTACTATTTTGTTCTGTCTGAGAATGGCTCATTAAGCCAAAAAGAACTAATTGAGACCTTTAAAATCAGTTAAGTCTAAAAGCTTCAAGAGTAGCAAGCTCCTTTTCCATTTTAATGAAAGTTTATCCTTGGTCAAGATCCTTGTCTTTTAAATTTCTTGCCATGCATTTAAGCAAGTGCAATGGTTCATCTCAGAAGCTATACAAATATTTTGAAGTACGGGAAGACTTCCCTAGGTTTTATGGCTAGTAACGTCTGGCCTTTCTTTAAACAACTGCAGTGTTTCTGCTTATAACTGTAATTCATGTTTTCATGTTTTATTTTGTTGTTGTTGCAGTTTTCAGTTAAGCTCAACTATTGGATTTTACTATTTAGTTAAGGAGAAACAATGCCTTCCACATGAACAAGACGAAAAACTTGCTGAGAAATTTGGAGAACAGTTTTTATCTAGAACAAAATCTATCAACTAACTGCAGAAATAAACTCATCTCTCTGTAAAACAAAGGACGACATTAATATACATTTCCACATTCACATTGTCTATGAGCAATGATGATGAAGTTATACTGAACACTGTGCTAAGCTAGTGTAATGTAGTATTATAATTATCCTGTGCTAAGTATTATACGAAGTTAGAGAAAAATTACCCTGAACTAATTTTCAGTCCAAGCCACTAAACTTCTGTAGTTCTGTTTCTTGTCCAATAATCAATATTTCAGACCTACGAACATTTGACTCAAAAGAGTTTTGTATCTGTCTTTCTGTAGTGCTGGACACATAAATCACTCTGAAACACATCATGCTCAATCACAAGTAGTGTGTTACAAAAAAAGGGAGTAGTTGAAGCAGATTCATATATCTTCTGTCTGAATGAGAAAAGATAACACCTTATGTAAAACAAAGACAAAAACATATAAAAGGAATTAATATTCCTATGGCTACTTCCCGTGTAAGATTGAAATATACATGATTCATGAATTACAGTATTTATCTGGAACACTTGGAGGTCTTCAGAAATAAAAATGACTATAACAGCTAAAATGTTCCAACAAAGTAGAACGTGAACGTAACCTGAGATAAACAGTATTGAGAAGGAGTCTGTTTTGTCAGCTACAAGAATGTCAACAAATATCATCTGTAGAAGGGAGAGATAAGAAAATTTCTTCATAAATTTTTAGGACTTTTTATCTTATACCATGTTAGTACATCATGTAAACATTTGCAACTAGACTGTGGGGTTTTTAATTTTTTTTTTAATTTGACAGGTTGCTACTCGTTGTCTGCATTGTCTTTTGGATAGATGCTGCTGCAAACATAACAGCATAGGAAATATATCTATAATTCATCATATTAACATAGATGTGAGATTAATTTGGCACGAGTGAAAAGAAGACCTGTGACCTATTTTGTCATCCCTCCTGGGGAAAGAAAAATCTTTAGCGAGGGAGTGAGATAAGCCATTGGATTCAGTCACCTAATTATTAAAACTCCTATTTTGAGAATCACAGTCTTCAGACATTTATGGGAATAAATGCTTCTCCAGAGCTGTGAATTCCTTGTTCTGCCTCATTGCTAGACAATGTTGTTAGTTTATGTGGGACATCTTCTCTTTTCTCAGTTCTATCTTATCCCATGCTGGCTTGTATACTGCTGATAAACGTCAGAAGACACACCTGGATCAGATATTCTTACTTGCCTTGGGTTTAATACACTCAGCATACTCTTCTACAAGTTGTATATAGAATTTACAATTTCCAAGAAAGCCAGTGAAGCTAAAACCATCAGATTCACATGATCTCAGTCTATGCACTAGGGGATCTAGAGAAATCAAACATTATTCTATAAGCTGGAAATGTGGAAATGTTCAGACAGAACCTTACATGCTCTACTTTGTGCCCATTGCCTCTTGTGCTGGCACTGGGCACCACTGAGAAGAGTCAGGCCCTGTCTTCTATTTACAGACATTAGTTATATTTCCCTTGAGTCTCCTTGAGGATCAACAATCCCAGCTCTGTCAGCCTCTCCCCACATGAGAGGTTCTCCAGTCCATCCACCATCTTTGCTGGACTCTCTCCAGTATGTCCATAGTACTGGGGAGACCAGAGCTGGACCCAGTGCTCTAGCTGCCACCTCACCAGTGGAAGGATTATTTCACTCCAGCTACTGGCAAAGCTCCTCTGAATGCAGACCAGGATGCTATCAGCCTCCTTTGCCAAAAGAGCACATTGCTCATCAACTTGGTGAATCATGGCTGCCAAGTACTGTTCTGCAAAAACTCTACAAACTCCTTCCTGTAAAAACTGCAAAACATACAACGCCTGATAACATCAGGAAGTTCTTCAGCAGGAAATTTCTGCCATGTTAGTAGAAGACTTTTCATACTGATTATGGAATGATATAACATCATATGGCAATTCAGCTTAGAAACCAAAAGTAATTAACTTTCATATATAAATACATACATCTACACAAACACAGAGCACACAGCTTAACATTCATGCAGACTTTCAGGCTGTTACACCTGATTCATTCAAATCCGCCTCCTCCAATTTGGCGCCTCTTTCCAGTACAAGATTCAGCATTACTCTGCTATTTATATTCAACAATGGAAGTCTACCAGAAGATAGAAAGCAGTTTTGCAGCATGGATGAACATTTTCACAATCTGATTACAAGGCAAAATCAATAGCTTTGTTTACCAGGTATTGAGTACATGCAAGCTTACAAATGGCAAACAATAGGATCGTGTGTAAAGCCAGGATATTCCTGCTGTTTCACGTTTATGTTAATACTGCATCATACAATTTCCTTGTGTTAATTTTGAAATGTATTCCACAAATAGATTTGTTTTTCAAGTTTTCCACTCTTTTCCATGCTATTCTGTCTTTACTCTGAACAACAGCCTGTAAAGCAGCATTCTGTAAATGGGAATAAGAATCTGTAATGAGACAGTGACACAATCAAGGAAAAGTTCTTCTCTGTTTACTGTTACATACAGAGGAAGCAGCTTTTAGTAGCAGTATGAATAATTCTCAAACTTAATAAACACTAGTAGAGAAAAGTAGGTAGAAGATAGGTAAGTAAATAAAGAGGTTTAAACCACAGAAGAGTGACAGACGCTGATACAGTCATCTTCATTCCTTTTTGCTTTCAAAATGCAGGACATTAACAAAAATACAACATTGATGACTTTTTTTTCCACTATTCAAAAAATTTCTGTTACTAAGTGCTTCTTTCTTACTTATTCCTTCATTTCCAAATCTCTCTTCATTAAAATGAAAAAGCAAAAAATAAGAGATGCATTTCCATTGCTTCACGAAGAACAGTTGCCACTTCCTTTGTTCCTTTCTTGTTTTTATGATGCACAGTAAAAATGACAGATTTATAAACAATGCGATCACTGAGTTCCTTCCTTAATATTGACTCTTGCTTTTCATTATAACAGCTTAGTTGGCTTCCACCTCTAGAGCAGAGTGCGCTTCCCACCAGCTTGGCAAATGTGTTATTTGGCTATTTTTCAGGCTCGACTATGTGTTGCATGCCCAGTAGGTACATGCAGATACTTAGTTTAGAGTGAAGCTATTAAGCAAACAGCACTGAGGGCTTATTTGCCAGGGATCAGAAATGGCCTCCATTTACTTTTTTTTTTTTTCTACAACAACTGCCTCCGCTACAGTCTTTGTATTTAGAAAAAGAAATGAAAGAACACAGTAAAATGCCAAAGCTGTCAAGTTACAGAAAGTCAATTTATTGTTATGGAAAAAAAAGGAAACTTTTCCATAGACTGGAAGATTCAGGGATTGGGACTGAATGTGGAGAGAGATTGCTAGCATTATTAGAGAAGCAGTTCTGCTGGAAACCACACAACCAGGAGACTGACTTACCACACCTAACTGGAAATCTCATGTGATACTAATGGAATGTATTTATTTCTCTGCAACGTTTCATCATTTTTTTCATCAAATATACTCCGAGCCTAAAAATATTAATGTCTCATACCTAGGTTGCTCTGAAAGTAATGCGTTCTTTTTATTTCCATGAAAACTACAAAATACACAAAGAGCACAATGACATGATTCGATAGAACAAATTCTCAGCTACAAAACGCTACTTTTCAAGTCACCACCATTACCTACACATTTTCACAAGCGGCGAAACAGAACCTGCATGCTACACTCATAAAAAATCTGTACCAGTGGAGCTGACCCACTGTCACCCCTGCTGAAATGCACCACTCACTGCCTCCCTGTGCTTACATTCACTGTTTGATCTGCATCAATATTCATCAAGCGTTGATGACTGTCAATGGGTGCAAATTTCTTTCAAATGGAGGAATGCGATTGCATACCGTTGTTTCATGCACACTTCCATATTGAATATTTTGTCAGATGGCAATTAAATATAATGAGATATTAAAGGGAATGTTCAAGGTCTACTGACATACCTCAAACATCTGCTCTGACATTGCAGGGCAAAATAATAATATAGGAGGCATCATTTTCAGAGCAGCCTTTGTATTTTAGTTTGTTGAAAGTCAAGGAGGTTTTAGAAACACTAATCATCAAGATTCACTGTGGAAGGTGCAAGTACCATAATTTAAACAGAATCTAGACAATTGTTAATGAAGATATTCTCTTTTGGAAGGAAAAGATCTAAAATTAAAGGGGTTGCTTTAAAGAACTGGAAACATCAGAGATGGGAGTTTTGAAATTTCCTTAATTAATGTGGCAGAAAAAGTCTGGCAATCACCAGCTGAAAGAGGGCACTGGGAGTAATAAATATAAAGCAGACAGGGGAAAGAAACTTGCCAAAACTCAAACTGTGTTGGATCTCACACAAAATTTAGAAACACTGAAGAAAGAAGGGAGATTAACTAAAATTGAGGAAATAGATCAAGTCATGAATACTGTAGATGTGACCAAGAGTCTTTGTCTTACTATGTGGAAGAAATTCTGGAGTTCTCCTTTACTATCTTGCACTGGGTTGTACATTATATTGCCTTGCAGTTGTAAGTTAATATGATGTTCCCTTAAGAAAACCAGCTACTACCAGAAAAAGGGAAGGTGCTATTTATTTCTATTAAGAGAAAGAGAATAATCTCAGGGGAAGGAAGGAAGTAAAGAAGGAAAGGTAAGGAAGGAAAGGTAAGGAAGGAAAGGTAAGGAAGGAAAGGTAAGGAAGGAAAGGTAAGGAAGGAAAGGTAAGGAAGGAAAGGTGAGGAAGGAAAGGTGAGGAAGGAAAGGTGAGGAAGGAAAGGTGAGGAAGGAAAGGTGAGGAAGGAAAGGTGAGGAAGGAAAGGTGAGGAAGGAAAGGTGAGGAAGGAAAGGTGAGGAAGGAAAGGTGAGGAAGGAAAGGTGAGGAAGGAAAGGTGAGGAAGGAAAGGTGAGGAAGGAAAGGTGAGGAAGGAAAGGTGAGGAAGGAAAGGTGAGGAAGGAAAGGTGAGGAAGGAAAGGTGAGGAAGGAAAGGTGAGGAAGGAAAGGAAAGGAAAGGAAGGAAAGGTAAGGAAGGAAAGGTAAGGAAGGAAAGGAAAGGAAGGAAAGGTAAGGAAGGAAAAGTAAGGAAGGAAAAGGAAGGAAGGAAAAGGAAAGAAGGAAAAGGAAAGAAGGAAGGAAATAAGAGAAAAATCCACAGAGATCCAGAGAACAATTTGTATTGCAGGCAGGCAACAAGGGACTAGCAAAGAACTATCAGACTGCTAATAAGCAGAGCTGAAACTACTTTTAGGAGAACACACAGTAGAGAGCCTAGGCTCAAAGGAAACAGTTCAATGTTCTAGTTATCATTCTACCAAAACCTGGGACATTTTTTTATTTAAAGATATCTGGTCTTTGTTTAAAGGAAGACATGCAGAATATCACTCTCAGCTTCTGGTAATTTTGGGTCTCCAAGGTTACTTAAGCAGCCCAACATTCACTCAGTAGAAATATTAGGGAATACATAGAATCTCATATAACAATCCCAGGTGTGACTCCCATCCTAGACTCCTGTGGGCATAGATCCAGAATCCATAATTTCTCAAGCACATGACAAGAGCAGTTGATGCAATATTTAAAGTAAATGAGCATATGTAAATACAAGCAACTAAGACTAAAGCTGTTAACAAAATGCAAAGTAATGCAAACATCACTTTAGTGATAAGGATGACGGAGGTGAGAATTAAAAAGCAAAAATGCCTGTCGGGAATACTATAAAACCAAAGGTGTAAGAGAATATAAGTTTTCTTATCTATTGGGGTGACTCTAGACACATGGATGCTTTTGGTTACTAAGTTTGTGTTTGTCAGAAGAATCAACAATTTGTTCCTCTCACCATCCAAAGCACACAAGTTAAATCAGCAAAAGTAGTTTCCAATGGGATTTTGTGGGATTTAGTAGTAAATTGTCTTCGTTCTTTTTTCTTGAAATGAAATTCATTGATTTGAATTTTAATAGGATGGTGGTTCAAGTCCAAACATTCATTTTAGTGGCATAAACCTCTGATTTTAAAAAGCTTGGAGAAATACCATTCATACATACATTAGAAACAAATGAATATCATCTATTAAAACATGATATTACGTTTGCATAGCATGCCTTCTCTTCATGTAGCTTGAATTTTGTGATTATATTGTTACAACTTATGCTCAGTCATGCAACATGATTAGAAACAAGCATACAGATGAGTAAATCGGTAGCTCTCTTTTGATAGTAAATTGATCAACACTCGATTTTAGCTGTGCATTACAGGGAATGCATAAAGAAACAATAGGTGAGATATGCACACTCCCATCAGTTGCAGAAGGAACAACTCTGCAGAAGAAGAACCTGTAGTTCTCAAACACACCATGAGAGAAAGGGCAACGAAGCTGGGGAACTGATGATTGTTAGGCTTCCCTAAGTAAGTTGCCAGGCTGTAACAAGCATTATGTCAAGTACCTTTCTGTCTGTTTTGGCTGGCTATTGCTGAAGTTCAGAGAGTCCTACCTAAACTACTTCCAAGTAATTAATTTCACACAGCTCTCTTTTATATTTATACCATCATGCTGTATCTCCATAAGAGCTACTAAGGAAATATACAGACCAGTAAATAGTATCCACTGGCCTGCATGATCAATACACACCTTATCTTGATAGGTTAACCAAATTCTCTATTTTGATTCATGGTTTATGGGGGGTGGGGGGTAAGGACTACCATTCAAGTCTCTTAGATACAATTCTACCTTTAGAAACGGACTGGAAGGGAGGAGTAAGCCAGGATGAGGAGCTATACTAATATAATCATGGACTATGTGTGAATTTTTGCTGTGAAAAGCTTCTGTTTTCAGGAAAGTATCCTCACATGAATTTTTCATTCAAGCAGATACTCTGCCATCAAGCTTCTCAGGGAAGATCCAAGAGTACCTTTACACAATGAGTATTACAGACTGTTTTCCCGAGCTTTGGGAGACTGACTGGGAACAAAATAATGTTCAGTGAGTGACTTGAAGGAACTCAAAATGATCAAAAACCAGATGTTAAGGATACAAACACTGAACAGTACTGCTACATAAAATCTCTTCAGAGCAGCTTATAAGCTTTAGTGGAAGGGATTGATAACAAGCACACCCTCTAAGGGTTCATGCAAGTTATCTCCTAATTGCTCAAGCCTTACTTCTCACTTCATGGGATCACTATCATCAACCAGACCTACTGAAATTTTCCAAAAGGGATCTCTAAGAGTCAGATGGATGAATTACTGTAATGTCATCTCAATAGATGATGTCACTTATGGAGCTCCGTTGCTTCCAGACAAAGGAAGATATTTCTTTTTATTGATTGAATAACATGTGATGGAAAAATTATGAAAATTATGCCTACAGTTCTCAAAGGCACAAGCAGCATACATTGCACAGAGTTCCAAGATGTCAATGAGAAAGCATAATTCTATCTCACACCACAGACCTCAAGTTGCAGAATTCTTTAATGTGCTCTCCACCCCCTAGCATTCTATGCTGTTGCTTTCAAGACAACAGTCACTTTTTAAAAAGCATCTACCAGGCTGGACCATAAACAACAGGGAAATTATGTGAAATACCTGACCAGGCATCTGAAAAGGGATTATAAGATATTGGATACGAAGCCCTGAATATGCTCAGCAGAAGATAAGTCATCTCATATGTCTGCAACTGCCCTTAATTTTGCACAGTGAATAGGCACGGAGAAGAGATAAATGGTTAATGTTACTAAGGAAAGCAGGGTTGTTAAAAGATGAAAGCACTGCATGTATGCTGAAAATTTTCTCTCAGGACAATTCTCACATCACCCACACATGAATACGAGGTATCAAGGAGCTCTTGTTCTGGACAGCACTCTTGCCAACAAAAATGGGCTGTAGCTGTTGCTAGGATCCTGTTGAATATGCAGAAGCTATGGGCTAATTAAGTGGCAACATCAACCACAATCCAAAGGTGTTAACAGCAGGTCAGCCTGCCAACTATAGGAAAATAAGTGCCCTCAATTGAAAGAAAGAAAGCGATCTTCTTGCAGCTTTGCCAGTATGCTCAAAGAGAAATGGTCATCTGGATTTGAACTGAGAAATTCATGAAAACAACTTGCATGCAAGTTCAAAAGAGTCTCATCCCTTCAAAATGTTCTTCAAAATAAGGGAACAGTCACTGCAGAATCAGTATCAAATATATGCACTCTTGGCCAAAATAATATCTTTCTTCTGATAAAACTGATGTCCACTTGTGCCAGGTGCAGGCACTCAGCTGCCAGCATCAGGGCTGCGAGCTCCTCTGGGAGATGAGGCTGGGGCTGTGCCATGCTGCACATGAACTATTCCAGACAACTCCACTGGCCCCACTGCAGGGAATGGCTGCACAGCCAAGATGGCAGTGCTGCTGTGAAAACATCACACAGACAGAGCATGAGAGGAAATATAAAAACAAACACACAAAAAAAAACAACAGAATTGCAAAGACCATGTTCAGAGAAGAACAAAGGAAGGAGGTGCTGTGATGTGCTGGAACAGCTCTTCCCCTGCAGCCAGTAGAGAGGACCATGCCAGAACACTGGATATTTCCTATAAGAATTATGGCCTGAAGGGAGCCCTTACCAGAATAAGTTTATCCCAGAGGACTGCAGCCTGCGGAAAGGACCCACACAGCATCAGGGTTAAAAGTGTGAAGAGAAAGGAAGAACAGAAAGGAGCTGTTATGGACTGACTACAACACCCACATCCCTGAGCCACTCAGGGTTCAGAGAACAACATGGGAAAATAGCTAAGCTTGGGAAAAAGGTAGCAGGAGATACTGACCTTGTGGACTACCTAGGGGAGGAGGTAGGAAGAAACAATTTCATTCTTCCTGAAAAAGATTCTGAGGGAATGTGAGATGACACTGGGTACTTTAAAGGAGCGGAGGACTTGAACCAGTTCTCTCCTGTAGAATCCTCCTTTGAGAGCCCCCTGAATAAAACAGAAGTACAAAGAGTACCAAAAGGAGGAGGTACCTGATAGATCATCATCGGCATTCATATGAAATAAATGGTGCCAGTGGTTTAGAAGTCTTTTAAGGTCTCATTCAAGACAGATTCTGCAGTTTTAGGTACTTTGTAGAAGAGTTCTTACTGCTGAACAGAATATATACACAAGTACTCAGTATTCCTGGGGGTTAAGCAGTAGTAGCATAAGGCCTCACTGATGGAGAAAAAAATATAAACTTGCAAGATGTAACATCGAAGAAAATTTCCATTACCCTCTGGATGCCCTAATTCTTTGAAAGCTGGATAGAAATTTCTAGGATCAAACAACACAGTGGATAAGAGAAGGCTGGGTGAGCATGGAAACCTCCAGAGTCCAAGGGTAACATATCACAAGGCATGTTAGCCTCATTGCTAACTATGATAATGCACAGAAAAGACAGTGAAGGAGAGTACTGACTTGCAGCTGCAGAATGAAAGACAATATAGTGAATTACCACAAACAGATGAAAAAAGGCAGGGTTTGGATATATGCTCCAGTATTGAACCCCAGTATCTGTATCAACACTCTGGTGTTTTAGAGCTTTTTGTAACCAGTAAACTTGTTGAAGGTGCTCTCTGTACCATCATCCAGCTCTTAATAGGACGAGACCCACTGTTGATACCTAGGGTACACCCCTAGTTACTGGCCTCCAACTAGACCTTATGCCACTGACCACAAACCCTTCAGATCTGATTGTTCAGTCAGTTTGTAATCCGTCTGTACTTTGTCAGTTTATCTACGATGATGTCATGGGAGACACTGTCAAAGGCTTTGTTGAAGTTGAGCTAAACAACAGGCACTGCTCTCTCCTTTCATCCACCATGCCAGTCATCTAATTGAAGGCTGTAATGTTGGTCTTCTCCATTACTGAATACCCCCAGTCATCTTGCTTTCCTCTGCATATTTACAAATGCTTTCCAGAAGGACTTTTTCCATCAGCATACCAGAGACTGAGGTGAGACTTGTTCAGATTGCAGCTCTTCAAATCTTCACTCTTATTTTTCTTGAAGATAGTGATGCCTATATTCTTCTAGCCTTTAAGAATCACTGCAAATTACTATGCCTTTTCTACGACAATTATAGAGGCCTTGCAAACAGATGGCTTCCTCAGAAACTGCAGGCACAGCCCACCAGACCCCATGGATTTATGTATGTCTTGTTTGTTTGAGTGCTCCCTTACTTTACCCCCTTCCCTCAGTGGTAAGTCCTCCACACTCCAGCTTTTCTATCTAGTCTCAAGGGCCTAGGATTCCTGAAGGCCAGTTTTACAGTCTTACTGATACAAAGGCAATATTGAGGACCTCAGCCATCTCCACACCAGGTCCTCTACCCCACTGATCACTGGGCCCAGGTTTCTCTAATAGACAAATGGGTGAACATCTGCAGTGCACCTGTCTTGCCAGATAAGACTTGACTGGGATTAGTACAAGAAAATATAACGTGGCTTAGGAAATGGAGTACAAACCACATAGCTGGCACAAAACTGTGAGAGAGTCAAATCAGTTTCCTAAAGTCCAAAAGGCAAAGACAGCTAAATGTCAGAGTTAAAAATATGAAGTACAGTGTGAAATGGTTGCAGATATTTTTTACATGTTGACTTAGAAATGAAAAGAAGCTTGAACACATACTCCATGAGCACTATAACAGAAAAAGCTTCTGGTATCGCACATAAATACAGACTATGTACTTGATTTTCACTATGTATGTATTTTTAAAGCATTATATCAATTTATCTGCATGCCTATCAGCTGCCTTTACAAATCAAATGGTTCCATACTATTTGCCTCTTAATTTATCTTTTATTTAAATAGATTCCCTGAACCATTATTTCCCCCATAGTAAATATTACTGGAAATGAAAAAAAAAAAATTAATTCTTCCTTGCAAAACAGAAATCTGAATTAGACTATCTTATTAAATTTCTCAAATACAGAGTTTGTTTACAGTCCCTTCCCTGTATGGCTTTTTCAAATTGATCTCAAGAGAACAAGACAGAAGTTTTAGTGCTGCCTTTGTATCAATCTTTTAATTTACTGTGAACACTATCAGGTTAGCTTTGAGCAGTTATAACACACAAATCAGTGTTCAGGCACTAGAAGTATGAAATAATTAAAACCCTTTGAGAAAAATACATCCATAAAGCCAAATTATGAGGGGATACCGGAGAGACAGTGGCAATCATCATCATTCAGGTTCAGCAGGAGATTCTAAGTTTCTTTTTCTTTTCTCAACACACTCCTTTAATTTCAGACACAGAGGCTTCAGCAGTTTGATTCCCCCATGCACAAACAGAGAGGTATGGTTCTTTTTTTTTTTCCTCACATAAAAGAGCTTCCAGAGATCTTAGTTAAATCCATGCATATCAAGACTCTCATACACATATGAAACAGGAATAATCTACTTGGCTCAGTGTCCTGATTCTGCCTACATTTCTGAAGTGCAAACCTACAGTTTTTAATATTCTGATTCAAGATGTCTGAAGTCAGTCAAGGCTTCCTCCACAGATAGCCTGGGGCTGTGTAGTTCTTAAAGTTCCCTGGCTTCTTTTCTGCAAGAATATAGAGTAACCACAGCATCGCTAGTATGTGTGGTTTGTAGCTTTGTTATTAAGTACGATTAATCTGGCATCTACTATTATCTAGTGAGACCAAATTGCATTTTTAATCTTGCTTATAGCAATCAGTTTTACACTGTGTTTCACTGTATATATTACATATGTGGGGCACACACACACACATATACATATATTTTTTCAGTAGAATTGTTGGTGTTAATGAGGTTTTTGCACTTATGTCCGGAAATCACAGCCATGTGAAATTTTATCAATTTGAAAACAACCTTAAATGTCTCCTTTAATATGATACAAAGATCACTGAGAAAAGATCTCAATTCCTCACAGCAATAACTTCTGGTACTTAACACAATTAAGGGTTGATTTTTTTTTTTTTTAATTTATTTCTGGTTTGAATTTTGCTAAGTCTATTTTTAGTGGACTTCAAGGAAATAGGTAGTAACAGTATAATATTAATATCAATTTACTCATATTACATTAATGTTAGTATCAATAGGTCATATTGTCACTATGTAGGTCACTCTGAAAGTAATGACTCCTGTTTTAATTCCATGAAAACGAAGACAGCTAAGAAGAGCACAATAAGACTACTTGATAGAACAGATTCTCAGCTCCAAAACACCATTTTTCAACAGATTCAGCACCATAAGAGAGAGACCATCCAGACAGACTTAATCAGGTTTGTACACTGGGTCCAAGAGAACCTCATCAGATTCAACAAATCCAAGTGCAAGGTCATGAGTCATGGCAACCCCCATTGTCAATACAAGCTGGGAGATAAAAAGACTGACCAGAGCCTTGCCAAAAATGACCTGAGGTTTATGATGGATCAGTGGCTGGATACGAGGCGGTAACACATTCACACAGCTCAAAAAGCCAACTGTATACTGGGCTGCGTGCACAACCAGCAGGTCAAGGGAGGTTATCCTACACCTCTACTCTGTGCTGGTGAGGCCTCACCTGGAATACTACATCCAGATGAGGAGTCCTCAGCACAGGAGAGACATAGACCTGTTGGAGCACAACCAGAGGAGAGTCACAAAGTTAATCAAAGAGATGGAACACCTCTCCTACAAGGACAGGCTGAAACAGCTAGGACTATTCATACTGGAGAAGAAAAGGCTCAAGGGAGACCTGATAGCAGCCTTTCAGTATCTAAAATGGGATCTGTGGTGACAGGACAAGGGGAAATGTTTTCAAATTAAAAGAGAGAAGATCTAGATTATAATATAAGAAAAAGGTTTTTTACAATAATGGTAGAGAAGGACTGGAACAGACTGCCCAGAGAGGTGGTGGATGCCTCATACATGGAGACAGACAGGGTCAGGCTGGATGGGGCTCTGAGCAACCTGATATAGCTGTAGGTGTCCCTGCTCACTGCAGGGGAGTTGGATGAGTTAACCTTTAAAGGTCCATGTCAACTTAAATGGATCTATGATTCTATGATTAGCTACGCATTTTAACCAGCAATGAATAAGAGATTGCATACCCCATTTGTAAAAATGTGTGTGGCTGCCTGGAATGTGGCTTGTCTTTCACACTGCTGTCACCATTGCTGACACACACTGCCCACCACCTCTTTGTGCTCGCACCCCCTGTTCTTCATGAACATTCTGTAAGCATCAATGAAAGTGAATGGACACCAACTATTTTCTGTATAAGGGAATTCCACAGATATCTATGCCTTCCATTCTGCAATTTCAATACTATAAATTTTGAATTTATTAGATGTAACAAAGATTTATTCCATAGTTTGATCAACACAGTTTAAGATCTGATTTTAGTTTAACTGGCAGAATGCAAAATTTCTTCCATCTGTCTGTTGGGATTATTTTTTGCCTTTCAGAATGCCACAATACTAATACTGACCTTCAACAAGAACTTGTAATTCTTTCATGTAGATAAAAGAATAATAATTTATTCAAAGAACTTGCATGAGGCTATTCATATATAAGGAAAAAAATAATATGACCATATGCACACAGATTAATCTAATTTTTTTTAAAGAGCAACAAGAACAACCAGCAACAATAATAGAATGTATCTCTATTTACCACAATGCTCTCCTCACATAGGTTAAAACCATCTTCCTTAAGCTGATATCTCAGATGCTGCAATGTCCATGATCATCATCTGCAAACACTTGGAACACAGAATGACTTGAAAAAAAGAACACAAACAACTAATACAGCCTTACAGGAACAGTTCATATTTTCCCTGATGATATCATATCTCTGTATTGCTTAGCCTTGAAGATCTAAAAATATCACATCTTTAGATGCCAAGTGCTACTGGCATACTAGTAACAAAGAATCCCAACAGGAAAGCACTGCATGTATCCATAACTGACAAAAAAATCTCAAATCTCATGCATTCATTTTTGAGTCAACGGGATCAAGCAAGACAGTATATTGCCACTACATAACTGCCATAATTACAGAATATCAAATTAGATTGGAAAGTCATCTTTAATATAATTCCATTACATTTTTTTTCTTACCTGGAAATCTTTAAAAAAAAAAATCAAAAATTCACATTCAAAATATACAAAGGACAAAATATACAAAAGGACACTACTGTTTTAGGTAAATATGCTACAAAAATCATAATATGAACAATTTATTTGCTCTTCAATATAATCCCTCCATCATCCAACTACTAAGTTATTATTTCTCTTGAAAAGACAAATAACTGCCTCTGGAAAAAGAGACAAACAACAAGAATATGATAACCATCCTGATGGTAGGAAAATAATCACTAGGATATCATGATTTATGACAAATATCACATGAAGAGTAGTCTGCATCAGAACCAAAGCAGTATAAAAAAAGCAGTCAAGTAAATAAATACAATTCAGTAGCACAGACTCTTCTGCAAAGAAATTTCATGCAGAAATAAAAATACAGAATTAGAGCTATATTATATAGCAACTAACTCAGATGACGATAGAGCTTGTTAAATACTGACAGTGTTTAAAAAGGCAAAGGCAGAAAACACAGTAATAACAGCAGACTTTAATTACTCCCAAGCACTCTGATTATAAATCATGACAAGATATGATGCAGGGAGTACATTTTTAGATGCTGTAAATAATGGTTTCTTGGAAGCACAGAGAAACCACAAGAAGAGAAATAATTCTTGATTTTGCATTGAGCCTGGATTGCATAGGGTCTGCTGCAGAATATAACCATCAAAATACCCTGAAAAACCAACATTTCAGTACTGACTATAATGTAACCAGTGCTATTCTGAAAGCAAAACACACACAAAAATAATCCACCAAAAATAGTTTAACTGAAACAGAGATAGGTTAGTTAGGATAAAAATAAAAGGAACAGCTAATGAGTAAAGTGCTTGCAGGTCAGAGCAAAACAGGCATAAAGAATTCAGATAACTCTATACACTCTCATGAGTGAATAAATAAATAAATAAATAAATCTTTATTTTTAAAGCAAGGACTTTGAGAGATAAAAGAGAATAATTAGAAGGACTATGAAAGGATATCTTCTATGCCAAAAGAACAGTGGATGGTGTAAAGTCTTTGCAAATTAAACAACAACTAATCTTTTCAGAAAGATTCTAGAACACAACTCATGTTAGGCAGAAAAAATATACATTAAAATTTTCAAAAGTGTTATAATAGAAAGCATGGAATTGTTCAAAAGAGGTACACAACTATTCATTTAGATTATGGGATTTAGTATCAAAATGAAGGAAGGTTGTAAATATAATCCCTGTAAGTTAAAAAGAACAGTGAAAGGACGAAGAACAAAAAGACTTAAGAGTCATCAGATCTATATTCCACTGGGGGCAATTTCCTAAAAGTTATAAGAATGTAAGTCGCAAAATCTTGGAATAAAATAGCATAAAGAATCAGCATGATTCTGTAAAAGGAAGTTATGCTTTCCAGTCATTAGAATGCCTTGAACACATTAATGGTAGCATATAAGAAGGTCATTGGATCAGAGTGGCTGATCTGATTTCCAAAAATATTATGACATGGTTCCCCACCAAAAGTTTTATAAAAAAATTAATAGTCATGAGAAATACAAAAAGGTCTTTTGGACTACTAAACAGGAAAAAAGACAGGAAAAAAAAATTACAAATGGATCAGTTTTCACACTGTCCAGTTGTCACAGATACCACCAACTCAATCCAGCGCTGCTATACGAATTGTCTGTGAATGCAAAAAGTATTGAGGTGAGCAAATTTGCTGATCACAACAAACCGATACAGTCAAAACAGCAGATCCCTGCAAAGAATTGCAGAATCATCACTTTTTTGGAGAGACAGGACTACTGATTTTCAGGGAAAAAAGTAATTGCATGAAAACCCAGCACGCAGACCGTGTCTTCTCAATCTAAAGATGAGCAAGGGTCAATGTGACAGCAGTCAATAAAACAATGAATGTCATGTAAAAGATGAATATTTTATAATGTGACAAACATGTATTTAGTTTCTCCCTGTGTATTTCTGTCAGGATAAAGGAGAAATCAGACAACCTTAGGTTGTAGCATGCATTTCCAATTAGCAAATACACTGGAAAAAAGCCTTTCAGAATATTGTAATTGCAAACAAGGCAACAGATCTGACTTAGAGGAAATATAACGTGAATCTAAAGTGTATGGTAATATGACAAATATTTAATATATTCTTTGGACAAACACAAGGACTGAAATTGATGAAAAGAGAAACAGCTCATGGTTTTAGTGGTACATCACTGAAACCCTAGGAAGATGTTGTAGAGGGGTTGATGCTGTTTGCTCTCATTTTCTGTATCACAGCAGAACTTCAAACTCAGGGTGCAGTGAAATACAAGTGCAGAATCACTACAAGCTGTGCACTGACATTCCATGATACCTTTAGTGAAGATTAAAGTCTGGCAACTAGCTCCCACACAGCATATTCTGAGTTACAGCTTAAACTCATGGGGCAGGTGATGCTTTACATTACATCAAATATGAAGTAACATTTGAACAATTGCCAAACAGATTTCTGATCTAAGAAGAAAAAAAAAAGAGAGAAGAAAAAAGAAAAACCAAAACTAACCAACAAACAAACCCAAATCACTACAACCACTGCACAGGTCACATTATATTCACTGCTTAAAAAAATAGATAAATAAATTGAAACAAGTGAACAATTGAAACAAATAAGTTGAAACAAATCTGTCAATCTGTCTGGCCATCAGTATGTCAAAATTTTGTCAAAATAAAATGTTTTATAAATAATATGATTTTTAATAATTAAGTATGAAAATTTCAGATGTGCTGTAGACCAACAGGGAATTTCTGGAGATATATTTTGCAATATGTCAAACTAGCCACTCTTGTCTGTACCATCGTACCCCACAGCTGCATAAGGTAATAGTCCAGTATGTGCTAGTAATTCTATGGAAGATGGATACTTTTTTTGTTGGTTTCTCCAGGAATCTGAACACTGTAGCCCAGCAGGCATTAGCTGGCTCAGAACCACTGACAGTATTTTACTTAGCACACAATCAACTGTAGCAGGTTACCAAATCATCATATAAATATATTATTAAAAATTCTCCTGTAATGGTTAATGTCAGAGCCCATTCTATAGCTTTATCAGATAAGCTGAATGCCAAATAATCAAACTTGAATACCTGAACAGATTGTACTAAATTCTCCCACTGCTTTGCAATACTCTGGCAAGGGAAATGGGTCATAAACTATGTCTAACTAGGCAGTTACAGAGGGTTCGCTGTTGTTTCAGTCTGTGGAAGCACAGCAGCTGCAATATACAACAAACTGTCTTCAGATCATCCCAAATTATGGGCCTGATTCTGTGTTTTGTAACACCTGCTTTACAGTGTCTCTGTCTTCACTGAATGACACTGAACTCAGTGGATGAGTAAAATAGTTGCAACAGAAAAGAGATAATACACATTCTAGCAGACATTTCATAAAATGTTTTAATTATTTATATCTATGTATCTATTTATATCAATCTATACTATTTATATCTACCTGAGAATATTCTGGGACTAGGTGGACAGTTTTATACCAAAACATAATTGTGATATCATGCTACCTCATGTAAATGCAAAACTGTACGTTTTCTACCTATGTCTTTAAAACATGTGCTCCCCACATCCCTCAAGGACACCCAGGTATGTGCCAGTAGTCTAATCAAGAGAACTTGAATGTAGAATCATCTCTATTTCATCTTAGTTACAACTGCAAGCCACTACAATCCTGAGCATATCACTCAATTATCTGATGCATTTCTCAAACAGTAATATGGAGGTACCAGCGCTTGTATATATTTGTGAATACTTCCTGCTTAATCTTTTATCCTAATTTTATTTAGAAAACTATTCTCCTGGTACAGAAGCTTCTATTTCTTCTGAAACTTCCCTGTTTGAATATTTGCAAAGTTTAATTATGGAGATTTGTTTATATTGAAAAGGAATATGAACATGAAATGACATTTCACATTCCCAACACTGAACTACTATTAAGTCTAGAAATATAAATTACTGCAGCAATTATAGCAGCAGAAATAACACTATTACTGCAATCAACTATTGCTGGAGGTATTTGAAAACAATCTGTAATTTTCCATCAAGTGTACCAATCTTATCTTCTCTGCAGAACAACAAGCTATTGTACACAGTTAATGACAGTAAAGCTAGCATGAAATTAATTATTCTGACACATGTCTTGGGAGTTCAAAATACATTTTTTTAAATTTTCTGATTTTAAACGTCTTTTGTCTATGTGTATTATTTGGTTTATATTCCCCCATTATTGATTTTTATATATTAGAAAATAAATACTACAAACAGCTCTCAAAAACAGGGATGAGGCTATTTAGTGCATAGCTGATTTAACTGCCTTTTTTTTTTTTGTATGTGACAAGTCTGAAATACCCTTCATATTCCTTAGCTGAGAAATGGGATATCATTTTAAAAAGTAATAAAGAAAACTGTCACAGAATTGGAGGATTATTTCTGCTGCATAGAGACTACAGGCCAAGATCTACGCCAGCCAGCAGTTTGTAATGTAGCTCTTTAGCTTTTCTTCTGATCAGGTCCATTTTACTACCCTCTCTCATATGAACCCACTAGACTTTACAAAGGAGAGCTTATAGAGAATGATAATAACAATTCATGTGTGTGAAACAGTTTGCAGTGTGTGAACTTGAATGAATTCATCCAAGATGTTTCAATGCTGTTTCAACTCATCATCTAGTTTTTCACCCGTTTTCTGACCCACAACCTTTGATTCTCATTGAGCCAAGGTTTTTTATTTTTGTTTTTGTGCTGTTTTTTATTTGCTGGATCTTTGACAACATGGAACTATTCAGAGTAGCTGGTATGATGTTACGTTTTTTGGTTCTGGGAAAAAACAATATTGATAACACAGCAACAATGAATATCCACTGTCCTCCCTTTGTCCACAGAGCCTTTCAACATGGACGATAATCCAAATACTGGTCAAGCTGTTTCCACTTGGTAAACCCTCAGTTGTTCCCAAGGACCTTCTAGTCCTTCATTTATTTCTATAATTTTCTGAGGAAATGATGGATGTTGATGACTTGTTACCCAAGTCCTCTGGGTGCTTTTAAAGATTAACATAACATGCTATTTGTCTTTTTCCAGTGATTAGGGACCTCCTCTGATTGCTATGGCTCTTTTAGAGATGATAGAGAGTGGCCTTACACAAGCCAGTGGCACAGGCTTGTATGTATGACATCTGGACCCATGGTGCTTTCCATGTCCAGTTTATCTAAGTGGTTCATAACTGTCTTGCTCTGCTGCTGGCCGTGTTTCTCCTGCTAACCACAACTACAAGGCTGTTGGTGACATGGGAGGTCTGAGAGCTCCTGTTTAGTGAAAAAATCTATTGAGTGTTAACAATACTCCTTTCCTGGATGCCATGAATATTCTTTTAAACCACACTGCTGCCTTGAGAGTAATATATTTATTCTCTACACTGTTATAATCTCTGCATTCCCAAACCATGGCACCAGCCAGAGAAATCAGCTGTGTGTGGTTAGAAAGGAAATTCAGACTTACCTTGATAGCATGCAAAGTCTATTATTACCCTGAGCAGTGGAAACAATGTATAGCTGGTGATAAACCAGCCATCTACCCCAGAAGTATTATCTCTTTGTTTACTGATATTTCCATTCAAAATGGTGTATCCTTGTCAGAATACCAATCAGGTTCAGAACAGTCTCAAGACCTCTGTGAGAACAAACAGCAACTTCTCAGTAATTCTTAAAAGACCCTATGATTTCCTAAGCAAACTTTCCAACAAATTCTCCCTTAAAAAAAAGAACAAAAGTTTATTCTTCAGTGGTATGTAAGAACAATAGGAAAGTAGTCAAGGTAAGGAAAGGAATTTCCCCTCATTTTTGGAAATGAAAGCTTCAACTTTTTGAAACTGAAAGGCATGGAGTAATTTTTGCACCTTATCTTATATATTAAGGGGACTCAGACTTTGAGCAATATGAAGTAATAAACATACCAACACACACACACACACACACACACAAAAAGTCAATAGACTCAAGAGGTGCTTAGGAAATCACAATACAGGAAATTCTCAGAGGACACAGTATTTTACCCTGAGGGCTGCAGAGATCATTATCAAACTTCACTCATAAATGAAGAGGAGCCTCGTGTGGAAGTCAATAATGTAGTGTGGGCCTATTCCAGTAATATGGACAAATCCTGTGTCAACATTTCTGGCAATTGCAGATAAAAGTTCCTGTTAGACAGGAACTGGCATCAGCTAAAACAGTGTAGGTTCTGAAGTTACTTTCCCTACAACTTCAACAATATTGGACAGTAGAGAGCCAACAGCAGAGTGAACTACGCCAGTGACAGACTGAGCTCATCTAAAACAAGACAATGTATAATTAGGCAGATACCACAGATATCACAAAGGGTCATTATGAGACTTGACTCAAAAGAGTAGTCTCAGAGCATTTGCCAGGAAGAGCTGAGTCACAGCTGGAGCAGAAACCTCCCTTGAAGCAAACTACAGGATCAAGGTCAAAACCAGACCTTTTCTGTTATGGGGATGATGAAGGTTTTACAATAGAAACTGCCCGTGTCAAAGCTGATGAGAAAGAAACTTCCCGGAGCAATTTTCTATTGCTGGTTATGAATAGTCAAAATAAAGAGATTTTGGGCAGACTGTTCTCCACTGTCTGACAGAAACTACACATATAGCCTTCATAGACTGCATGTGACTTGTAGCCAACACACCTTGATGAGAAAGAAAAGAAAAAACAAACAACCACAGCTACAAAAAAATAAACATGAGGAAAAAAATGAAACACTAAGAAAAGATAAAAAAGAACACAGAAATCACAAAGGAAAAAGGAAAATGAAGAAAAATAAACTGCATAAGTAACCTGAAACAAAATGCAGTTAACTGCAAAAAAGCTTCATGCAGAACCAGAGAGGCAACGAGAGTCTAAGATGCATTTTTACCTTTGGGAAATTTATATGAATAAATACTTTGCAAGTACTAATTGAGGTAAAAAAAAATTAAAACAGTTGTCACAAGGCAAAGCCTAACCAAAGTATGGTACAGAAAAAGGAAATCTTGACTACTTATGTCCAGCTCTACATGATCCTGCTATGCTCTGGGAAAACAAAACCACAGATTAACTTTGTTACAGTCCCCGGTGATAACTACCAAAGATCACTGCTGAGATAAATGACACCTGGACCACATTGATCCAGCTCTAACTGTTTAGTGTATTCTAATATGTGCAAAAAACAAATAAAGACTCACAGACAGACTTTGTTAAGCAACACTGAACAGCTTCATATTCTTGTAACAGAGCTGGGAGATAAAAACAGAAGGTAAAATAATCCAGGTACCAACACAGACTTGCTTAATATAGAGGGAAAATCAGGGTTTGTCTTGGGGCTCTATGACTAGAAAGGCCTCTGACACCTTATGCCAACAATTTAATAATCAAAATCAATAAGTACTTAGTGCAGTGATCTCTGGGGTATGGAGGCATGCTCCATACTGAGACACCTGACAAGATGTAGATGGCTGCATTTTCTGTCTGCAAACTGCTCCGTGCAGCAGCTATGCTGCCAGGCACTGGAGTGGGTGTTTTGTTCCCATCTCAACTGGATTACAGGGGTTGGGGTCTTGGTTTGTGTGAGCATGAAGAGCATGAGTGCCACAGAACTGAAATTCATGCCTACATTCATCCTGCCTAGATTAGTAGTTGATCACAGATGTCCATTATCACGGCTACCCTACTTCACATTCTTCTGTAACAGACCTCAGGATGTTCCCATATGTACTCTCATCACCATTTTCACACCTACTTCTTCCCTAACTGTTCTAGTCTCACTGCATATTACATCTCATGCTTACATTCAACCAAACCATACTATAAACATGTCCCCACAATCTCAAGCTCCTGACAGTTCTTGTCAGTATTGAATGCTGTTCCACAAGTTAACACTCTATTGATTTTTAGACACACCTTTCTGTGCAGAGGTCCTCTTTTCTTAGGAAATTCAGTTCTGTTAGACTTTCAACATAAAACCCAGCTAACAAGTACCTCTAAATTTGCTCATATTTGTTCCCTAACCCTGTCTACTCAAGGCAAATAGGATTGCAGCTTGAGCCATAACGCCATTTCTGTTCACTTGCTGAAGATCCAGACACCATCAAAACTCCAAGTATATCATAGAAGTAATCCTAAAAGAGCGTAAGCAATTCTTATTTTTTTTGTATAGTTTATATATCTTCGTTTATACTGTATTCATATGCCACTATGCCACTGTTGAAACATCACACATCTTAAATAACAATAAAACATACCTGTTTCACTGCAGAAGAATAAGGCAAACCACCAACAAATATGGATCCTGTTTCAAGCCCATATGAACCGGATGAGAAATTGCTAGGTGTTCTTGTCTTTACAGATATCTCCGGGATCAACATTTCTGCTTCACATGGTACCATGCTTTGCCTGCAAAAATTTAGAAATAAGGACATTTTATCACTATATATAGTTTGCATTGCTGTCTATCTGACAAATTAATTAGGCTGTCTTGCAGTTTTAGCTGATGTAATTATCTTCATAGAGGCTTATATGATGCTGTATTTGGGATTATTGATGAAAAGAGTGGTGAGAATGCACAGCCTTTAGCTGTTACAGAGCAGTACTTACAAAGATCCTAGGAGTTTTTAGCTTCTTGTGCTGCCCTGCCAGTGAGGACAAAAAGCTGCCCAAGGAGCTGGAATGGGACAGCACTAGGACAGCAGATCCAGGCTGCCCTAAGGGATGTCCCATGCAAACAGAATCATGATCAGCAAAAAAAAAAAAAAGCTGAGGGAAAGAAAGAGGGAGGGAAATACATTTATAAACACAGTATTTATCTTCCCAATAAACTATTACAGCTGCTGAACACCTGCCTGCTAATGGACAAGCAGCAAATGAATTCCTTGTTTGTGTACGCAGCTTTTGCTTTGCCTAGCAGGTTGTTCTTGTATCAGTCCACAAGTTCTTGCACTTTTACCTTCCCAGTTTTCTGCCCCATCTCACCTGGGTGAGTGGGTGGCAGTGTGTGCTGAGCTGCTTGCTGGAGTTAAATGCCAATGGGCTGTTACTAAAAACAATGAGGAAGGAAAATAAAACAAACAGATGTTTTAATATTAAAGACTATAGACATAAAATAAGCTGTTTAACAAGCTGGCTTGTCATTGGAGTTTGAACTTCCATTAAAATGAAAACATATAGTAAATCCAAGCACCTTAATTGCTAAAAAGTCAAAATACATAATGGGTAAATAAAAAGAATTAAACAATATTTGACAATATCATAAGATTTTTACTTGACAGAAAGACATCTACTGACCTAAAACATTGTAGATATCCTCTCTGTCACCATACAAAAAAGATAATCCAGAAAACCAATTTAAAATAAACCACATTTTACAGAGAGCAGACCTACTGTAATCTGTAGTATTTATTTTCAAAAGCATCATTCCTAAGACTGAAGACAACACAAGAGCCTCCAAGGTAGGAATATCTTTCAGCGTGTCCTCTCATTAAACAGGAGAGTTCATGTGAAGCACTGTGTCAGGGAATCAGAGCTCAATCAGATGTATATGTATGTGCCTTTGGAGTACAGGTGTTTAAAAAGAATAACCTCTGTAAAAATAGCATTTACCAAGTCTGAAAGAAAGAATGTATCATTTAGTTAGGAGGTACAGATAAAGTGTAAATTCAGTTTATCTTCAATAATGCCAAATCAGTTTCTGAAACTTAGTCAAAAAGCATGGAGAGAAGTTTCTTCATTATCTTCTCTCAGATGATGTATAAAGGCTTTCCCATATATCATTCGGCAAAGTTTCCATTCTTCTTCTATAGAGAGGACGGAGACTTCACATTAGCAAGATTTGTTAACAATCCTCTGTTTAATGTCTGCACCATTCTATTTTTGTGACACAGAGAAAAATGTGAATGTGGTATTAGCCTTTTAACAGAAAGGACTGTAAATGTTTTTGCAGGCAAACAAAGCAGCCCAATCTAATGGTAAATAACTTCAGATGAAAAGCATGAAGTTTGCTTTGTCGCTGAAATAAATATAAGATAAATAAAAAAGGGCTTTTAATTCCATGGACTAAAAATCAACCTGAGGACTCGTTGCTGAAATAAAAATAAAAACATTCTCATCGGTTTTCAGAAAGGTCTATGAAACATGCTAATTAATAGTTAACCTTCATGATGAAAATAAAAAGCTGTAGCCAGAACTGCAATCAAGGAAAGGAATGCTTTCCTGATATGTCTCGTAGATAAGCAAATACAGAATGTTCCACAGCACACAGCTTTCATTACTTCCTTACAAAGGAAGTTTGCTGATAAATTCATGTAATTTCACACATGCATTCTCAGTGGCTCTGTTTGCAATGATCAAGCTGTTGAACACAGCTTAAACCCAGTGTGTCATCTTGAATATATTCATTATGCAGCAGAAAGCTTTGGTGAGAGTTCTTAAGAAAAAATCAGTGAGTCTTACATAAGTACAATTTTTTCTGGGGCATAATATTTATCAATAAAGGGAAAATAAAAGCATAATAATATTTTTGAAATATTTTAATTCAGATATTTTAATGCTCCCTAATTCAGGATTTGAATGGAAAAGGGTTAGGAGGTGAACTGACAGGAAGAGGTTATTTCATTTCATTTCTTTAACTCATTTACAGGTATATTGAACAAAAGAAAGCTAATCACACAGTTTTCTTTCTTTTTCTTTCAATTACTGTTATTCTTCTATATATTTTGAGATGCTAACACTGCAGTTGGTTACATGACCATGTGTGTATTTCTCTTGCAAAATCGCTCTATTTAAAAATACAGTTCTTTACACAGTAGCTTTAGAGATATTTGTTAGCTCTTCTTAACAGCTTATATGATGGATTTCCAGAGGTATTTTTTTATTCAGATATAAACATACTTTGAAATTAATTTCCAGTACTTTATGTCAGAAAACAAGTTAATGCAATTCATTAGTTTGTGAGCTGCCTAGCCATAAGCTTGTTAGAATGTCAGCCATGCCCATTTGATTGTGCTTGATTGAATCTAGCAAGGTCTGGCCAAATTAGAATAACAACCTAAAACCATTATTGTTGAGCATTTGCTGATGATACAATCACCAGGTCGCATATGCACTCAACGAAATTTCCATCAAGCTTTTAAAATACTTTTTCTACAATCAGCACGTTGGGTGCTTTAAAGGTCAGGTAAGAAGATAGAGCTTTTTGCATAATTATAAATATGGAAATGCACACAGCAACAATCAAGCACTTTTGCTTGGTAAGCTATCAGTAATTGTGCCTCAGTCCAATCCAGTGGTAACAGTTCACAGATTTCTCAGTTGTATTTACGTAAATGTAATGGTTGAACACAGGCCTATTACTTAAAATCTGATGTTAAGTTCTTTCTAAACAGTATTAAATCCATAGCCTGATGCATTAAATCCATAGCCTGATGCCTCTAAGGTTGGAAGGATGGAAAGGTCAGATAATCATTTGATGACTGTTTGGAAGAAGGTACCTAAACATCACAATAGCTGCATGAAATCCAAATTCTTTCACAAAAGGTCTTTACTACCTAATATTTGTCAGTGAAGATTAAATTACATGCTTGGGATTATCATAAAATGGTAAAAAGGTAATAAAACAAATGCAGGAAGAGGAGGAGGGAAAGGGGAATGCCCACAAAAAATACTGTAAAGCTTTTTTAATCTTTCTTTTTCCTGATAAGAAAGGTAAAACTCTTCTTCTAGAAGCAAGACTGAAACTTACCTGTTTAGCAATTTCATTTTGAATGTGATCAACAGTAAACAATTCACTAATTACTTTTGAAATACTCAGGATGCAATCTTATCATTCAGTCGATTAAACAAAACTAACAGTATGTCTGCAAACAGTTGTGTCAAATATCAGTTGTGAACTGCAAGAACGGAAGAGAAGTTTTATTATCAAATATTCTAAAAAAAAAAAAAAGAGAAAAATTTCCCAGTTTTGTTGAAGGTAACTGATAAAATAAAGCTCAAAAACGTTTTTAATGACCACTTTGTTTAAACGTTATTTCACAGATATGCTATCCTGAAAAATATTAAAGCAACCCCCCCTGTTCCCCTCAGCATTCTGTAGGTTCCCCTCCAGCAGCTGGCACCAGGCACTACTGCAGCCTTCACCCTCTGCCTGGGGGTTGAAGACCTCCATCCTGTCCAGTTGCTGATACTTCTCCCAGTCTGTCATGTTCAGAATCTCATGAGCTGTAAATTCTGGATGGATCTACCTGGAAGTGGCACCTGCAGTTTCCTGAAAAGCTCATCAATTAGTGCGTTTGGGAGGTTTGTTTCTCATCATTGTCTCCAAGACTGCAGTGTTAGGTCTGTGTCTTGGCATATTTAGCTTCTGGCTTCTCCCTTTTGCTGTAGTTTCCCAGCTGACAGTGTCTCTGACCAGCTAACCTTGCTGGAATGAACATTCCCATGCTCTCACATGCCCTCATCAATTAGAACAAATGGTCAGGTTTGGTTCCTATCACTGCCTTCTTTATTACTTGTAGGTCAGCTTTAGGTCCCTGTCCCTTTGTTCTTATCTCCTGTGGTATTGAAAGAGGTCCTTGACCAGATAACCTTACAGGAGCTGTCACTCTTCTTCCACATACTATTACACTCACATTACCCCCAGTAAATTTGTTAAGATAGGAAGCATCAGTTACTCTCAGAATCATTACATTTTCCCTCTGCAGTAAGATGCATCATTTCAGACTCCTCACATCTGTTGGTCCTGATTGTTCCCTGTTGAGGCATCAGGGTAACATGCTCTACTGTTGCAGATGAAACAATGAGTCAGTGACATACATTTTTCTTTTACCCTCTGACAGGAAATTTCTCTCCCGGACCAGGGACTGATTTCTTCATCTGGACTTACAGAGCGAGCTAAGTAAATTAGTAAGGACAAAGAAACTAAAGACAAAGAATCAGGTAAATTGCTCAAAGAATGGGGACATTAGGGGGGAGGGAGAGGGCAGGGGAGGTGGCTTTTTGTTGTCTCATATTCTAAGTAACAAACAAATATCGTTACACATAAACTTGGTCCCCTTTTTCTTTTCACTTTTATTTATTTTTAAATATTTATTAATTTATTACTAAACTAAAAAGTCTCCAATGTGAGTTCAGCTCCGTCACATAATAATCCATATTTTTACCAGCTTCTGCAAATGTTGCCATCTCTCTAGCTGTCACCTCCAATTCCGAGACTAAAAGGCTCAATGGTTACTGCAGTTCAGGAATCATTTCATATTTCAAATGTTGCCTGTATGTTCTGCAAGAAGTATTTTATAGACACGATCTCAGACCTGTCAATTGGGCTCAAGTCCAGGGAATTACTTTCGGATGATTTTATTTACCATCACAGACTTAGCTGGAGAAAAAAGAAATCTATGCCAGTCTTTGTCCATTTTCTGCTTCTTTCTTGTAACAGTCTTAAATACTATTTATACCAATTACACTTGGAAAACATTATGCAATTATTTTTAGTAGGCACATGCAAATAAAGTATCATTTACTGAACAACTGGGTCCAAATGAGAGTGTTGTACTCAAACATTTAGACAGTAACAACCTTAGAGTTGGATCTGACATTTTATTTCAAGTGAAGAGGAATGACTGCACTGCCTAAGAAGTCACTCAGTGGGAATACATATTTACATGAATTCAGTAGGTTAAGATAACGTCTGGTCTATACACCCTGTGTTCTCCCCAGTATGGCTTTCATTATTGTGACATGGGGCCATGGCAGCCACAGAATCCTGAATTGTCTTTTAGTACCAAGTAGTATCCTTCAATGTTCCTCAGAAAGTTAATACAGAATAAAGGTTTAAGCATGCTGTATATTATTAGAATCTACCTTTATCATTTTTATGTTTCTGCCCCCTCAAGTTTTTCAGAAGCTGCAGAAGAAAACACTCATTCTTACAAGTGAGACTAATGACTTTTTTTTTTTTTTTTTGGTATTACTTAGTGAAATAATCTGAGGAAGAACAGATCACTACATGCTAGAGATCTATCTCTTTGATGGTCCTAAATTGTAACTTCTTAATGTTTTCTTTGATGGCAAAGCTCTGAAGAGCTGCATTATGTGGTTTCTACCTAAGATGAGGTATGATTAAAGAAGCTTTTATCTTACACATTATAAAACAACAGTTTGTATCAAACTAATTGGCTGCATTAACTTGCTATTAACTGTTATTAGGATCAATTTAATATAATTAAATCCATTGCATTCAATTAAATTGTTAGAAGGGCAGTTGCTTATTCTGTGTTGTCTTGTATGATGTAATCCTCTTTTTGGAATATAAAAATCATGCAAAATATTGAGCTTTGTTTTGTTTTTTCATTCCTGTTAAACTTTATTATTATTATTATTATATTGATGCAAAATAAAACAAAAATATTTAACTGTAAGCAAATGTACTTTTTAATACTAAAAAGATAAATGTTCCTGACATCAAAACTTAAAACTCAGCCACACAAAAGCTATTGTTGCAGTTAGTATGCATTTAGCATTTCTAACCAATTCTCAAAACCCTGAAAAAAAAATATATTATTTCTGCATGGTAATAGTTCTTCATATTTGTGTGGTCTCAAAAAGGCATTTAGGTGTTTCTTACATTTGATTTTCAATTCATTTAAACAAATACGTACCTACATACCTACAAACGTTCATACATAAATAGAGATGTTTAATATCTTTATTGTTGATCTGAATGAGGAGACTGACTCCAAGTTTGTAACTGCAGAGGAAAACAACCTGTGGGTGTTGGTCAGTAATTGGCTGAACATGAGTCAGCAGCGTGCCCAGGTGGCCAAGAAGACTGATAGCATCCTGGCTTGTATTAGAAATACTGTAGCTGGCAGGACCAAGGAGACACTCATCCCACTGTACTCAGCTCCGGTGAGTGTACTGTGTTCAGTTTTGGGCCCCTTTGCTACAAGAAAGACATGGAGGCCCTGGAGCGTGTTCAGAGAAGTTCAATGAAGCTGGTGAGGGGTCTGGAGCACAAGACTTATAAGGAGGACCTGAGGAAACTGGGATTATAATGTCTGGAAATGAGGAGGTTCAGGGGTCAGCATCCCTGGAGGTGTTCAAGAAACCTGTAGATGTAGTACTAAGGGTTTAGTGGGAAATATTGGTGGTAGGTTGATGGCTTGACTAGATGATCTTAGTGGTCTTTTCTAACCTTAATGATTCTATGATTCTATAAGAAACTGAGTGAGAAACTGGCAATCTCATCAATAACTAACAAACAGAAAAGAAAGCACTTTAGAAAAAGTATTTTAAATAAAAATACTTTCCATAATTCTTTAAGAATGTTAGGTTTGCTTATCATTATACTAGTTTTATTTTCAACACTTTTATTTCTTTGAAAAACTGATAACTGCAAATTTTCTAAGAGGTATATACAAGGACAAAGTCTACTTCCAGTATTCTCATTTTCTGGAAACTGACTGCAAGATCTGAAAATACCTATTACAGTTTCCCCTATAATAATTTCTCTATCCATTTCCACTATTCCTTCTTTGTCTGTGAAATCTTAGTTTTTGTTGAATGAATAACGTGCTTGTTGCAGAGACTTCAGAATGGGAAAGGGCATTGTGAGAGGTCCAGTAATGCAGAACTAAATTCTGTTCTAAATGAGCGTAACATTAGCAGCATAACAGCATGATATTTTTTTTTCTCAAAGAAAGCTTGGCTTTGAAAGTTAAACTGCCCATTTTAACAAGATAGATTTAACCTAACGTTTTAGAGAATTGCTGAAAGTAAAGGGAGGACTGGGAATATGCACAGTAGATACGGTGGAACCTGGGTCACCTCACTGGCACTTCCAATCTTTCTGTAGGTATATATATCTATGAACTGGCAAGTTCAGGCAAAAGCTAAGTTCCAGCCCTTATTGCATGGGCATTCTTATGTTGCTTCTCTATTCTTTGCACATCAATTTATATTAAGGAAATCACTAAGCTGAAAACAAAAGTAGTATGTATTTTTAACTGGATCAATTCTCTGTATGACCTCTGGTTACATAGCTACAAAAGAAGGAAGAGAGAAAGAACAAAGCAGCTTAAACATGGAAAAAAACAAATCTCCCTGAGGCCAAAAGTCCATCTAGTAGGGTTTGGCATTGTCTGTCTTTCACAGAAGTCACATTCAAAAAGACATAAAAGGAATCCACTTTTTAAAGGTGAGCTTTGTTTAGAGCACAAAATAACCAGATTTTGAAATAGTAACTTTTTAAATAATGAAAATATGGAACTAAGTGTAATAGATTAAATAAAGGGTTTGAAAGTAAATTTATTCTCTGACTTGAATCAATTCTTTGTTGCATACTGTTGGTCCTGAACGAACTTTCCTTTCACAATCTCACAAGAGTCATCTTAGTGCTTGCTTCCTACAGCAGATCTCAGCCTTCCTCACTATTTTCTCAGTCTGTTGCTGCACTCTGCAAGCTCCATCCTGTCCTTCAGGGAAACAAAGCTTATTTGCTGTCAGAAGATGAGCAATCTTCCTCCCTCCAGATGTCTCTAAATGAAAGTACATTGTTCAGGATAAAGTAGAAAGACAGCTTCCTTCTCACTAAGTTGTTTCAGTGTACAGTATTCTCACAGCATTGTCTGAATAAACAAGACAGCTATACTGCTTGTCCTGCTCTCTGTGTATTCCTCTATTTTCAGTGAGAAGAAGATGCCTTGCATCATGTCTCAAATACTCATGCTGTCTCAGTACAATGATTTTTATAAAACTTATACAGCATATTTCTGGATACAATGTACAATGCCTAACAGCACTTTCTTCCAGTACAGAACTGGCAAATTAATTTTGATTCTACATTCTCTGTGATATCACTCAAGTAGCAGTTTTTTAGTGAAAGCATACCTAGAAGGTTAAAAAAAAAAGTGCTTAGGTAAGAGTGAATTACAGATGAGTGCCGCTGTGCACATAGTTGGTGTCACATATCTAAGAGACACAGGGTTAGCAAGGTCTGAAGGGAATATTTATCCATCTTTTTTCCAACCTTTCACTGAAGTAACATATGGGGCTTGTCACTGGAATCATTTGGATATATAAATTCCTTATTAGTACTGTGAGTGCTAGGTAAAGATGACCACAGTGGAACATACCTTACAGAGATATGTAAGAACTGGGAGAGTTTCATTTAAATGAAGTCTATAGCTTTCTGAACAAAATTCTGATTAAAATTCTGACATAGATGAGATCAACTTTGTTGTTCCTCTGTGGTCAAATGAGTGGTCCATTCTAGCCTACAACTCAAAACCCAGGTTTTATCTTAGGTAAAAAAAGTCACCTGTGATATCATATTCCGTAATATTTGATGATTATCTATGAAAGGAAAAAGTTCTATTAAGTATCTTTAAATGTTACACTGATGTCCATGCTCATATTGCAATAATATGTACATATTATGTAAAATATATTGGCAATATATGTGAAAAAATGAGAACTTAAAATCATTAAGAAATTAATAGCATGAAGAATCGAGTTACTGTATTGATTACATCCAATAGAAGAGGATTTAAATGTGCTTAAGCAGAGAACCAGTTAAGGATAGGTCCTGAGGATAAGCCTCTGGCAAATAAATAAATTGTTGAGAAAGCATCTCTGAAATACAAGGCATTATGTGCTATGAAGTAGCCAATAAGAGGGGGCACGTTGTTTCTTTTTCTTCAGAAAAGAAGGGCAGTTATAAAGAAAAGAAAATTAGCTTCAGAATCTAGAAATAAAAATTCAGTTTTGTTTTTCACAATCATGAAAATTCAAAGAAGAAATGATAGCATTGGTAAAGTAGTTCTACTAAAGGAGAAAAACAAGCAACAGAAAACAAAAATAACCCAAATCTCAAAAACCATTACTTTGAAAACATCGGAGATTAATTGAAGATAAATGATTTGATACAATGTACAAAAAAACCTATTTTCTGGTATTTGTACAGAAAAATAATCTTCAGCAACAAAAATCAATGCTTACAAAGCAAACTGGACACTTAAAATTTCACTGTTCACCTATCACTTCCCTTCATATTTCTCCAGCAGCAGAAATTATCAGTGCATTCTCAGCATTCAATCTACGCACAGACCAATTTGCTTATCTAAGTTCATTATTCTTTAATAGTTTTGATGAGTTTTAGTGAGATGCTGTATTTGTATTTACATTTCTATTAATCTCCATCATCTAAAAAATCATTATTTCCATAGTGCTCCAAGTTATTAAAAAGAGAGGATTAGGTTCTTGGCCAAAAAAGTAGTATAACTTGGAAAATATTTTAGATTGAACTTTTATTCTTAAGAAACACCATTATTTATCCTGAACACTTGACCTCCAAGTAGAAAGGTACTTTAAGCGACATTTAAATTATCAAGTATTTATGAGATAAAGTAATGAATAAAATTAGTCACAAGAGGGAATATTATTTGCCCAACTTTCCTTCTACTTATCTGTGAAGGGATTAAAATTAAATTAATTCACTAAATATACTGCTCGGGTTTGTAGAATGAAATGGAAAATACGTAAACTGATATTCTGACTACCAAGATTTCAAAACATTCCTTGTTTAGAGGTTTCTGATTCATAGTTTTTAATTTCACAGTTCATAAATCAGAATCTCCTTTGATTCTCTTGGCTCAAACAAACTTTGCCAGATAGTGGTAGGACTAGGGGAATGTCTTTAAATTAAAAAAAAAAAAAAAAGGAGATTTAGATTAGATGTTAGGAAGAAACTATTTACACAGAAGGTGGTGAGATGCTGTCACAGACTGCCCAGAGAAGCTGTGGATGCTCCACCCCGTGAAGCATTTAAGGCCAGGTTGGATGGGGCCCTGAGCAGCCTGATCTGGTGGGTGGCAATCGTAGCTGTGGCAGGGGGTTGGAAATGTATGATCTTTACAATCCCTTCCAACTTAAACCATTCTGTGATTATCGTGTTTCTATTTTTTCACCTTATAAATTCAGATTTTGATCTAGGTATTGTTATTTCAAAAGGCTGATTGCCTCAACATCTTAACTATATTCTCAATTCAGCCTTTTTTCCCCCCCATTGACTTAACCAATTCACAATGAATACTGGACAACAGGGAGCAGATGTTATCTCATTAGGCATCAAGATACAGTGAAAATTAGGAAATATTAAATCTCATTTTATTACCATTTAATAAATACACATAAACTAGACTAAATATAGCACACTATATTTCTTCCCAAGTAACATCAGTGAGCTGGTAAAAAATCAGAAGTCATGCCATATATCAGTGCTCACATTTCATACACCCTAGTTTTGCTCTAGACACTTCAGGGGGGACTTCAAAGCCAAGACTAGAAGAGTAAATATTTTTAGCACCCTCTCAGCAGCCAGTTTAGAGATCCAACAAGTTCTTAAATCTTTTTTTGGTAATAAATCTTGTGTTGGTAATAAATACAAATCAAGCTTAGCCCTGTGCTTCAATAAGTGTCTTGCAGCTAATGCAAGTCCACTGATAACTTCTATGTGAGAGGCCCAGAAAATGAAAAGTGTGAAACTATTATATAACAAGCATCACAGAATCAGAGAATCACCAAGTTTGGAAAAGATCTACAAGATCATCCAGTCCAACCATTCACCTATCACCTATAGTTCTCACTAAATCATGTCCCTTAACACAATGTCTAAACATTCCTTAAACAACTCTAGGTTTGGTGACTCCACCACCTTCCTGGGCAGTCTATTCCAGCATCTGACCACTCTTTCCTAAATGTAGTATTTCCTAACATTCAGCCTCAATCTCCTCTGGCGTAAATTGAGGCCATTCCCTCTCGTCCTACCACTAGTTTCATGAGAGAAGAGGCTGACCCCCATTTCACAGCAACCTCCCTTCAGGTAGTTATAGAAAGCAATAAGGTCTCCCCTAAACCTCCTTCAGACTCAACAATCCCAGCTCTCTCAGCTGCTCCTCCTAAGACTTGTGCTGTAGACTCCTCACCAGCTTTGTTGCCCTTCTCTGAACACACCCCAGGGCCTCAATGTCTGTCTTGCAGTGAGGGCCCAAAACAGAACACAGTATGTAAGAATGTCTGCCTTACAGTATGAGCACACTTCTAATTAAGCAGCAGCCATTGCTGTTAATAAATTGTAGCTTACAAGTGTCAATTGAAGAACTGGTCAATTAAGCATGTTTCCATTAAATAGATTATACTGCATTTACATAGCACATGAAACAGCATTTGGATGATCCTTTCTCCTGTATGCTGTTATGTTAGAATCAAGGTCAAGGATAAGCACCTTTGAGATAAAAGTAGGAATTTACTATAAAAATGAAAATATATATATATTCAGGGAAGTATCCACAGATCAATGTACTATGAAAGAGATTTCTATCGCTTTCTACAGATTTTTTCTAAGAATTTTATTTATTATCTGCATATTTTACCAGCTCAGAAGCCCTAGGGAAAATCTGGGCTTTGTAGCATATTCTGAAGGGTAACAAATACAACATATTTTGCACCATATGGGTTAATCCAGGCCTTCACAAAAGCTATCAACAAATAAGTAAAGCACAAACTCCAGAGAGAGCATATGTTGCATTATGGCATGATTAGAAAGATCTTTTTCTGGCTAGAAAAATCAGAAAACATCTTCATCTCAAAACCAAGACAATCAATCCCCAAAAGCCCTACAGATAATTAGTGAAAATTTCAAATTGCAAACTTCATGAGAAAAATGGAGGCTGATGCAGCATCTAGACTGATTTTCTAATCTTTATGGTCAGGGTCAATTAAAAAAAGAAATACAAACCTGATGGACTCGTTTTAAAGAAAGAAGTTTTAATGATGACATCTACTGCATAATCAATTTATAAGGTGCTAGTTTTGTTGAAGTGATTGCCAACTGTGATCTGAGATAAAAAGTATATTTAATTTAACCAAGAATGTTATGATGTAATTATTATCAGTGCAGAAGTGATCGTTGATCCAGTAGAGCATCATAGACCAAGTCTGATATTGCTGCTGCAGCATCTCCTGTTTCTGCTATTCATGACACTTTATCAGTTTTTATTGATGCCAAATATCAGATAAAAAGAAGATAAATATTAAAGAGTTAACAAAGGTGGTTCTATAATGGCTGGAAAAAGGATTGTGGTAGAACATTCTGTACTGCTAGTAAGTTAACTTCATATTCACAACTAGAACAAATGTGTAAAATTTCCAGTGCTTGAGTCTTTTTAATATTTTCTTCTCTCTATGAGGCCCACAAAAATCTAACCTCTTTCAGATACTGTCCATATCAGGACTTTCACTGTTGCATTTTCAATTCACTTAAGGAAACAAAACCCAGACAAACAGACATAGATGTAGAATAGGCACAGTGATTTTCATTAAAAATAAAAGTTACTAAACAACCACACTATCTCACATATAACACAGGGCTTTGGGGCACTGCTCTGATGCAAATCCTGGCAAGACACTCGATTTTGCAGCCAACATTACAAACTAATTTGGGGTGATATCCTATCTGAAATTATCAAGCTATCCAAGATCTGTGATGAAAATCCCGTTTTCTTATTGCATCCAATTTTTTTTCAGTTGTTACAGATGAGTAGCCACAATACTCCATCATCATGAAATATTTATTTCAGCAACACTGCTATTTTACTTTCAGTACGAATGTTCTGGTGAACTATGAGAACTGCATTGAGAGCACTGCCTGACAGTAATATGCATGTTTATGTGCAAACATTAAAAGGTCTAACATTACTTTTGTTCAGACCAGCAATGATTTCTGTGGGATAAAGGAGGTAGTAAAATACTCTCCTGTAAGCAAAAAAGGAAGACATTGTCACTAATTTTACCCACCCTTCAACTTGTATTACACAATAATACTTTTATTTTCATTGTTTTCATTAAATTTGGCACTATAGAGGAACCACATTGTTTACAAATGGCTGCATTTAGTGAATTTGTCAAAAATCTATTACAGCACCACATTAAAGGTGCTCCAAACAATTAGGAATACTTAAACGATAAGAATGAAAAGTTTATGTAAACAAAATCATTGTCATACTTTTATTGTTATTACTATTATTACCTATGATTTTTCTTCTTAATTCTTAACATCTGCAGAACAAAGAATATCCTACCCTGTGCATATACACTGTGGTACAGTATTCAGCACCTCCTACAAAACCATTCTGGCTTTGCCAACTTCCCAGAAACTGTTATTTCAAACTTAACTTACTTAACTCACTGAAAGTCAGTTCTGTGATGATTAAATCATGTTTGCAAAGCACTAGACAACGATTGAATAAGCTACTGCAATGTTTCACCAAAGTTACTTTAATTTTTATTCTGCCTTATTATACCACAGTTGATTAAACTAAATGTTAAATTTCATGAAACAAAATAGTGAATATTTCAAGAATGATTATATCAGATCTAATCATCAACAAATTATTTTTGTTAACAGAAAACATATAAAGCAATGGGTACTTTCCAGTACAGAATATACTTTTGCTTAACTCCAGCACATGTGAAGATGCACTTCATGAAATCCAGATAATGCAACTTCTAATCAAATCCTTCTGATGTTTGTACCATTAAGATTTTGATTTCTAAAAACCCTTCAAAATCTATTTCTAGTCCATTAGAGGGGCTAGACTGATTGCCAATAACTACTCACTACATATCCCAAATACTATTAATGTTGTGCATTCCTTCTCTTTCAACAGCAAAAATCAGTCTGCCTCATCTTACCTGAACTATCCTTAACATTCATCATTCTCCACAAATGAAATACCTGCTTAGGCACACTGGAAATAGGTGTGGGGATGTTTTTACACACAGCCATTGACATGCAGTGTAGTTTGAGAATTCAAGTTCTTTTCTTCTCAGTGGAGTTGGGGAAAAATATCACAAAATAGGTGCATTTGCACTGTGGTAGTTAATTCAGCCCTGAGTTTCAAGTATTACTACATCAGTTAGTTACATTTTAATTATTGAAAATTTAGATTTTTCCTGGACTTCATGAGTGTCTTGGACTTACTGTGCAGTAGCTTTTCTGCTTGAACATTAATTTTAGTTATGATATACAATAGCAATGAAAATAAATTTATTTCCTATTAGCACATCACTGGTGTGATTAGTAGCACCCAATTATTTAAAATATCATCTCCCAGGATGTGTTGCATTGTACACTGCCATAAAATGATTTCACTGCACACATTCATGCTTAACTAATGAGATACAACAGCACTGGAATTTACTTCCTGTCCAACTTAAACAATCTCTGACGCAATTATAACCAAAGACAAAAGTGACATTCAACACTTACCTAATCTGCACTTTATGCCACTGTCCGTCATCCACTCTAGCAGTAGTTGCTATGTTTTTGACTTCTTCTGCTTTACCACATGAAAACTGGTACTACAGAGTGAGAAAAATATTTAAATTTCTATTTAAATATTTATATTTAATTAAATATTAAAATTATTTATTAAAAATAATAAATGGCTTCATGAAAACCTGAAGGATGTCACACATATCAAGAAAATGCTTTTTTAAGGATATGGATTAGGAAGTCTATCATATCAGAAATAAACAAGTACAGAAAAATGTTTGCTAGCCTGCAAGAAAATGCTTTCATCTTTGTGTATTGTACAATGAGAATGTATTATTATGGGCTTGATTTGCAAAGAAGTTGACCATCTGCAACTCAGCCAAAATTAACACTGACCATGGGTAAATTTTACTTACCATTTTATGGCCTCCTTATACTTCCAAACACGTAATGTAGCATGTAAGCTTGAGCATTTAGGAGCACCATTTAATTTCCTATACTAATGTGAACAAGCACTTGATTTCATGGTTTATCTACTTGTAATTGTAGCTTGATTGTGAGCTTAGAAACAATTGTTCATTGGGCTTTAAATCTACGTTTAATTGAACAGTTTTGTGAATGATTAAGTGAATTCAATTAGTTTTAACATGGCACACTGGGAACTCTGAATAGATTTTTGTCAATTAAAGCACTTTCATATTTTATGATGCTTATGATATGTTAGAAAAATATTTTTCTGCATCATTACTTTACTATGAACAAGTAAGATGGACTTAAATTCATCTACATTTTCTAAACCTTGGATAATATTCTGTCCAAAGTAGCATTGTTTATTCCAGAATAAAATAGTCATTATATAATAAAACACAATAAATAACAATATAATAAACTAAAGTAAAGGCTATTTTTTATTATTTTCCCTTTTACCTGCAGTTTATATACCTTTTTAGAATAATCATGTTCTTTAAAACAGGAAGATCAATAAGATAAAAATACATGTTTCACGATGCTTGAAGAACACTCATTTCTCTATGTTTGCAAAAGAATATAATGGCTTTCAGAAATATTTAATAGTAAAAAGGAAGATCAGTTATGAGAAAAGACACCATTTTTTTAATATCATAAATTTTCTTACACCACTTCACAAATACAAAATTTTATCTTCCTCAGAAAAAATGACTTGTTGAAGTTAATGTTATACTGGAACATACACCCCACTCCTTAACATGTATGTACAAATGTACTTCTATTTATTTTTTTCAAGTCAAGCAAATAGTTTTTTTTTTCTTTTTTTAAATTCTTTGGAGCTATCAATTAGCACAATAAATCAAGTAAAAGATTACTTATACCCATGTAGTAAGAAAGATTTGCTCTCTTCCCTTACACAGTAATTTATTATTTTTTTAATGCCAAAATTCATTCAGTTCCACAGCTTTTTTTTCCGTACAACCATTTTAATGAACAAATGAGAAGGTTAAATAGGTTTAGTCTTTGTATGTAAGAAGGAATACCTAGAAAAATCTAATTACTATTTTTTGTCTTAAAATATTACATTTTATAAGAAAATTTCCCCTTGTAATTACTACAACTTCTAATCAAGAATCACCTCTTATGAGACATATACTCACATCCCATGAGACGTGATTATATGAAAAAATTGACTTAAAAATACTAAACAATCTCAAGAATCTCTATAGCACAAATGACTTTCTATAGCAAAAATAAATAAATAAATAAATAATGAATAAATAAAATTATTACAGATCCCAAATTTTACTTCCTTCACCTTTAGCAGAATATTTTGATGCCTTACCTGTAAGATGCCATGTCTGATGAAAAGCTGAATTAAGAACTTTCCTATTGTTTCCGGGCTCTTTTCAACATACAGGAGGAGTCCATCAGGTTTATAGGTCTTAAAATCCAAGTGGATAAAATTTTGCATGTTTAAATGCAAGCCTTGAAATTCCAGGTAAGAATCACCGTAATATCGAGCATAACTGAAATCTGTAAAGGGAATTTTGAGGGATATAATAAAAGGGTACATTTTTTCCTCTTTATCCACTGCATTCTTATTCTGCCAATAGTAACAAAGGTAAAGGATACTCTTTTACATCTATCAAATCAATAGATAAGAATCTGAAAAATGATATTACTTTTATTCTTTCAAAGACTAATGCTGATGATTTATAAAACCGGACAGAAAGATTTATAATAACCTGCCAATTAGAATCAATACCTGAAAGGAAAGGCTCTGAAGCTGATAGCACTTGGAACATATCTAGCAGCAAAGAAACACCTTTTCAAGGAAAACTCTGGCTCTTGCCTATGTCAAGAGTAGTCTTCACAGTTAGGAATTCAGTTTTTGGTGAAAGAATCAGGGAGTTTGAGAATTTACAGAAACCAAATGATGTTTTCTGTCTTCCTGTTTCTTTTCCCTCCTCCTTCCATTTTTCTCTTTCTTTCATAATGTCTTATTTTTTTTTCTTCCTTTCATCCTCCCTCCCTTTCAATGTCACATCACGTGTTTCTACAAGAACCGTATTCAACATGCACACACATTCATGCAGAAATGTACACATCCATGCACTTTGCTTTGTACTTCCTGATATTTACTCTGACTCCTCAATCAGTATGTCTATCTGCTCTTAAGAAATTAAGAATGTGTTCAGTTGTCTCATTTCAATACAACTATAACATCCTGAATTTTTCACAAGCAAGAATAAGCCTCACTTGAAGAATCACACAGATTACAATTACTTGTTCAACCAACTTTATGCTACAAATAAATTTAAAGAAATATGAACAACTTACCCATCCTGCTAAAAGAAGTCAGTAAAATAGTATGAATCTAGGTACAATACAGCACTCAGTAAGTGAATTTTGCTATTTTGCTTGTCTAATAATTCACTGAATTGTTAACAGTGACTGTGAGATATCTGAAAACCACAAATCCCATTTATGTTTTCTAAAATAGGCTAAATTTCATTTACTTATTTATTTTTAACAATGATTCTGACAGCAATTATATTCTTACAAGTTTAAATTGTGAATATCAATGATACTGGAACAAATTACGCACTGCCAATATTGCTGTCCTGTATACTGCTTTAAAGTTATGCTGATTTTTGTGTATTTTCAGAAAGCTATTTATAAATTTGTATTCCAAGTCACTGTAGTCATATCCTTAACAAAGCTCTTAAAAAACACCAAGAAGAACTGAAAAAGAAATAGCAATAAACCACTGAAACATGTACACTACAACCCTGTAAAAGAAGTAAAAAAAACCATTCAAGCAATACCATTTGAAGATCAGTGATGTAAAAAGGATGTGCTTATAATTTTACATGTATGTAATCTTTAAATTTCTGTTTTGAAAAACTAGCCTTTATCTGTAAACTTCAGGAAACTCAAAAAGAAATACAAAATTGATCAGATAATTTCCTCTATTTTACAGATAGGATTATTTTTCTAAAAAAAAAGAGTAGACTGCTTTGAAGAATTACCTCCAATCCCCACCCCTATTTTGCTTGCCTTCTCAATTTCTAAATCATTCCCTCATTCCGTTTGCTCTAAACTGCCTCTGTGCGTGGTTTTGCTCCATCTATGACACTGACATAGGTTGGTGACAACACCACTCAGCTATCCATATATTCCTGAGATTTTGATATCTAATTTGCTTGACTCCACTTAGGAGACTAGCTGGATGAAGGATAGGACAGGAAAGTTGCATGAAGAACGTCTTTTTTGCAGTCCCATTCCTTTACCTTCTCTGTTCCTTGTTGTTTTTTTTTGTTTTTTGTTTGTTTTTGTACATTATTCAGCATATTATTAAGGAAATTTGTGCAAGCAGGTCAAAGTGATGTATTTCCTCTGATGCTGTGCTGACACAAGGCATCTGATCACCTAGAAAGTAAAATCTGTATAGTGTGCAAGTGGTGTCTACCTTTAGCTTTCTGTGATAATTACAGTAAGCACACAGTAATAAAAAAAATTATACTTTATTCTCCTCAATGTTCACATCTGTTTATCTCCCTAAGATCACAAACAACGTTGCCTTGCAAAGTAATGCATTCCATTATTCAATGAACTTAGTGACAGTTGGCTTTCTACTGGAAATACATTTTATCCTGCAACAAAGGAAGCCTTTTAAAGGAAACAGTTTAGTAGTTAAATTGTTGAAACAGGGCTTTGTGGCCATAAAAACAGAAAGAGTTAACGACAGAAAGCCTGAAATGTGTTTTGCAGACTCCAGTTTCTTTCTGAAACCAATCAAATGTGCTACTTGAATCACAACCGGCTCCATACCTTCATATAACAGCTATAAACAAAATCTGCGCCTGAGGTTTTACCTATAAGGAGTCTTACATTGTTTTTAACAATGCATAATTTCCTTTCATAGAACATAAGCTTATAATCCTTCTACCACACTTATAAATGCAGCTTATTCATTTGACCTCCAGAGTTGTCTTCGTAGAATGGTATTTGTCCTAAAGCAGAGGAGGGCTCATCAACTCAATCCTTTCAAAGAAGGAAAAAAATATAATAAAATACTGTTTCAATTTATTTCTTTCACTCTGAATATCTAACACTCGCTTTCCTAAGAAACAGGAAAGCCCTTTGGCCTACAAAATCCTTTCAGCCGTAGCTTGTTCCCCTGCGTACATACAGTTCTCCCCTTGAATTCATATTAATTTCAGAATGTTAAAAGGTTTGAGACCTAACCATGCAGTAAGCATCTACACAGGCACTTCTGCAGCCCAGTCGACTGGCAACCTTCATTAATTCTTGCCAGTATCTACTGGATTTCCTCAGTTCCACTGAGCTTTGGCTGACTAAGCTTCAGAACCAAGGGCTTCAAATTTAAAACCTGAGCTAGACAAGTGTAAATCTTTTTCTTTTTTTTAAGGCGGTAAAAGATGATCAAAAATTTTAATATGCTCATTAGCCTGTCCTCATGGGTTATGGAGCTTCTGTCTCTGGATATTTCTCTTCCTAATGCATCCTCTACTGCTTATAAGGATTCAGTTAAATTCAGTTATCAGGATTCCAATAAATGTTTTTCTTTCTACTGCTGTTTTGTAATGTTTCATGTTGAACACCTGGTAAAGCCATTGCTTCTTCCCTTTTTATAGACACATCTTCTACATCATTTACTGTTCTTTTAATTAGGAATATCTTCCAGCAAGCGAAGAGAAGGCATAATTACCTGTCAGAAGGACTCATGAAAAATATAAACAATTCTCTATTTGGAAATTTTATCTATTTTTGGTAAAGAATAAAAGATCTTTTCAGAACAGCATATAACCATTGCCATAAAAAAGCTATTTTCACTGAAAATTAGGGAATGATAAGTGACAAAAATTTTTGGAAAAGGTGAAATGAAAACATTAGCAACAACTGCTTCACTGGACTAGATATAGAATCACATAGCCCCAAAGCCACATTCCAACAGCTGCCCCATAGCCAGTGCCTGTGTAAAGAGCAACACCTCTGCGATAGCCTGTTAGCTTTCAGCAGATGAAGCCTTTAGGCAGCTGACTCACAGTCCCTGGCATTTGTAAGTGCTTTTAACCAACTCAGTATCTGCTGGAAAGGTAATTGGCTGGATGAAATACAGGAGATTTCCAGACAATCTCTTGATGCAGGTGACTGGTTAACCAGCTAGGAGAGATGTTGTGTGAGATGCTGTGCAACACACCATCAAGGGAAGACTGTTGGATAATGTAAAGGTCAAGGGCAGCCTTAGCTGCAATGACTAGGAGACCGTGGAATTTAAGATCTTAAATGAAGCCAGATAAACAGCAACCCTGGTCTCTGAGGAACAGGTTTTAAACTCACTAGGGGTCTGTTTGGCAGAACCCCATTAGAAAATGCTCTTGAGTGCAAAGTGGCTCAGGAGAACTGACTAATCTTAAAGGACAGCATTCTCAGAGCTCAGGAAAGGAAATGCGCAGAGGTGGAAGCAGAGGTAGGCTGCTTGGAAGGAATATGAGATAAATACAGGGAGACAGAAAGAGCGAAGCTGGAGTTAAAACTACCAAAATGTGTGAAGGATAACAAGAAAGGCTTCTGTTTGATACACTGGTGGCAAAATGAATACTGTGTGTGTCCATTGGCCGGCGTGACCTGGTGAAAACCAACACAAGCTGATATACACAGTTTGCCTTATTAGTTACTGGTTCTCCCACCTTCCAGATCCCTTCTATCTTGGTTTGCAGAGTCAAACCACTTGGACACATCCAACTCTGTGTAATGAGCTGACATCTATCCATAGGTGTGGAAGGAAGTGGATGATGTCATCACAAGATGGCTCTCTTCCATCTCTGAGAGGTCGTGGCAGACAGCAGAACCCCCTGGTGTCTAGAAAAAGGAGTCAGCCATACCACAGTCCCTGGCAAAGTAGCTTTGAAGAGCTCTGTTATATCCTAACTTGTGAAAGACAAGATGGCAACTGGGAAGAACCAGCATGGGCTTACCAGGGCCAAATCATGACTGAACCTCATTGCTTGGTATGATAAGAAGGACAAATGCCTTGAAGTCATTCTTCCTGCCAAAGCACTGCAAGTGCGTCAGTACAGCACTGTAAGCAACTGTCGTTATACATAAGGTAGAATTTCCTGGGTCTAGCAAGAATCAATATCCTGTAAACTGTGGCAAAATAAACTGATTTGCAGGATATAAACTGTTTTGCAGATCGTGAAACTATTGATAACAGAAAGATTGACAACGTCGTAAAGTGAATTTAATTCAACAAAACAACACTGGTACAGGACAGACAAGCACCTCAACCACTGACACTTACATGAAGAAAAGAGCAGTTCAAAGAAGTGCAGATGCCAAGTCAGGTAAAACATTATTATATTTAGTTAGCGCTCATATCTATTTCAATATAAAAAGTAGTTATCCACAGCATTCTTCTAATTTACAAAAACACCAGCAAAATGTTTAAGTTCAACAAATATTTCAGTGAATGTATTCCTCGAGATATTAGCACTGGTAATTTTGCAGTGACCTTGAAAGTAATTTTTTTATTCTTAATTTATAAAGATGTCTTCAGTCATCTAATTAGAATGGCACAAGGAAAACTCAGTCATAATACTCTGCAATGAAACTGTGCCTAAGTTTATTTCATCACTTTCTGAGGACAATGGAAAATAAACAAAAGGTAGATTTTACCAGTATTAATCTATCTGGAAGTTGAACATTAAAAAAAGGAAGGGGGAGGTATTTATAACAAACGTCTCTTAGAGCTAAGGCTGCTTAGTGGGACTTCCTTTCCTAATTGAAATGTATGTCTTCAATAAAATAATTCTAATATTATATAATACATATTATTATATGACATGGTGTCTATGCCTGTGGTAAGGGGGCTGGAACTAGATGATCTTTAAAGGTACTTCTGAACCCAAAGTAGTCTATGATTTTATTAGTCGTTCTGTGATTCTACGCTCTGGGGAAGGTTTTCAAATGACTGACTATTCTCAATAATAGTTAAATATTTTATTAAAACTACAGTGTATTTGAGTTTTTCACTTAATAATTCTAAATAATTTCAATCATTAAACAACTATTTGCACCTGCTTCATTCAACTGACAGTTCTGCTGCACCTACATCACATTTTATACTGAGAAGGGAAAGGCCGAGGCCTCCAGTACAGCGAAAATGTGGAGCTGTTGGAGAGGGTCCAGAGGAGGGCCATGAAGATGATCACAGGGCTAGAGCATCTCCCCTACAAAGACAGGCTGAAGGAGCTGGGATTGTGATGCTGTCTGCTGCCTGATTCTCCTGGACACACCGTCAGTTGCCTACTGTTCACCTGCCTGCTGCCTAAGGCCAGCCATTCTGCCACCGTCGCCCCCTGTGCCCTTTCTCCTACAGTGACCTTGGACCATCAGAGCAGTACAGACAGGTCTGGATCCTTGGTGGTATCCCTGCTTGACATAATTCTTGCTTTTTTTCCTATGTTTCCTATCACCCGCCTTCCCTTCCCTACCACCCTAATTCATAATAATCACTGGCCTTTCCAATCCCCATCACTATTATTGATAATAACCGGGTCAGATGACATTTGACCTGCCTTGAGTCTCAGTCTCACTCCGGGTATATCAAACAATTTCCCCTCTCACTCTTATAGACAGAGTGAAATATGGTGCATGGAAAAAATGAGGGGGATGATGCATACTTCCTACCTCTTTTAAAGCCTCCTATCTCATGTGGCCTATGTAAGTTGCAGTGTTTTTTCTTTACTCTTCATTTGTTGAATGTACCTCAGCTTCCATTTTCTTCACATTTCTATGTTTTAATCTCAAAAAGTTGTATTTCTTTGAGGTTTTACACTTAATGAGTCACATTAATCATTCTGTTTTGCATTCTAAGGTGAGATCAATCATTCCAGTGAGTCCAGTAGAGGACATCCACACCAAAATCCATTTATTCTATATTCCCTTAAATACAGTAACTTTATATTTGCATACAGTATTTCAGAAGTTTATTGTATTTGAAAATAAGTCTCATACCTTCCCTATGTTGTCTTTAGTCTTTTCAGCTGGAATACCTTCAAGACAGAACAGAGCAATGATTTTCAACCAGTATTTCTATTTCTAGATGCAATGCTACTTCACTGTGCCATGCCTTACCTTCAGTTCCATATAATGTACTCTCAGATACAGTGAGCCTGTGTTTTACCCTGTCAGAGAAACCTGTGCTGCATGACTAGCAGAGAATTATAGTTATGTTTTTCTCTCAAAGTTGAAATGCTCTCTAATGTGGCGTGCTAGACAACAATAAAATGTGGTTAACATCCAGAACTGTTGCCAGTGCAGCCTATAAGCAGCTTTCAAGCAAAGAAAAACAACAGTTATGAAAAAACCCTCCTTACTGCTCTTTTGTCATGCTTACAGAGAACTAGCAGATATGAGTAGACTGCAAAATTCTTCTGAAAGCAAAACATGGCTGTTTTAGAGCTCCTGTCTCTTATAGCATCTGTCCTTGAAGCCTAAGCATGCATAGATATACACAATAAGTCAGCTGCCTTAAACATATGGAAATTCAGACCCTAAAAGCCATGAAGTTCCTTCCTTTTTCCTGCAATTACTGTATAATTTCTCTTTTCATAGGCACACATCAGTTGCTGATCCATCTGTTGAATAACTCCTTCAGGTTGAAAAGCCAGACTGTGATTTACATGAAAACCCATACCTTTACTGGCTGTTTGTAGTGAGAACAGCACTTACCCTTCCTGCTAACTCCATAAAGGAATAATTGCCTGAATTTGCTTTTATTTTCAGTTCTCACTCCCATTCTGTTCAAGAGTTATAAAATACAGTCAGGAAAAAAAAATCTATACAAAAAAGATTTTCCTACATAATACATCTCTCAAATACACTAACACTTTCAGAAGTGTAACTTAGATAAGTCTATTACAAAATAAATGGAAATCAGACGTACTTTTCTCCTCCTCACAACTATAACAATTTGGAGACCTCTATCTCCTGTGCCTTTATTGATGAAATCAGAAAATTGGCAAATTTGGAATACTTTTAAGATGATATTCATGAAAAATACTCAGTTTTAAGTTTTAAAATTAAGCTCTCGGTTTCTGGTGACTTCTAATTCAGTTTTCATGGATGACTGTATTCTGAAAGCCAAACCGATGGCCATTTATTGGTGCCCAGTCTCAGCACTTTGAATTAAACTTTCTTTCGGAATCGTTTAGCAGAGCTAAATAATGGATATAAGTGACAATGCTGGAGCAATTATTAACTACACCATGTATCTTGAAATAAGTTATTTGCATTTACACTAATTATATATATGCTTCTTTCAATACCTTAAAATTCAAGATTTATTAGCAGTTCAAACAACAACAAAAATATCATTAGAATAACCATAGTTGTAAGGGCCCCATTAGGTTCATCAAATCCAAAGTTAATTTAAGATTTCTGGATTTCTCCCAGCCTTTCCCTTATAGTGGCTGAACTTGAAGAACTCTATGTTCGTGTAAGGTGACTATTTTTCACCTGCTGTTACTTGCCTGTGAGCAACACTTAAATTGCCAGTTTACCTATCTACTTTGAGGTGTCAGTAATTTCTCTTCCTCTTTTGCACTCAAACATCTATCAGGGCCCAATATAATAACTTTTCCTAGGTTCAGGAAAGTATTGCTCAGGTGTTTTGCCAAAGAATCTTTCAGTATATTCCACTGATGTTGAAATTAGACTGACAGAAATGTCTTCTCTAAAAGTAAGACTGCTAAAAGATTGCTACACAAGACATGTCAACTGGAACTTGGAAATCTTCAGTTTTCTTATCTTCACTTTTAACACAGAGTGTCATATTAAATACTTCTGCTTCCGTTACTGATAAATGAATTGCATCAATAATTCAACCTGGAAATGAAAGTACGTGACATAATGGAAAAAAATCTGACACTAAAAAAAGGATCAGAACAAGATATATGTAATGCAGCTTATCTAAATTCAAGGTTTACAAGAATGAGAGCATAATAACAACAGAGGCATTGACTCTACAGGGATCTAATGATAAAGCTCTTAAAATAGCTACAGGTGGAGGTAAGCATGAAAATCCTGGAAGTTTCAAGTATTTCTGCTTTAGTTTTGTAATTTGAACACTCACTTATAAAAAGTGATGAGAAATATTTCTCTGTCTACCAATAAACATTTCTAGAAAATAATAGTTCAAAGGCAGCAATAGCCAAGAATTCTATATACTTTATACGTACTGGAGTACAATGTCAGATGTTGTCATATGTTTTCTTAATTGCAAACATAAAACAATGAATAAGTTAGTTGATTGCTGTACATACAAAAGTCATTTGCTTATATGTGTTCATACATGCATCACCCACCAAGAACTGAGACAGGGCTGAATCCTCAGCACTCCCTGAACTGAGTGAAAGGAGGAGCAAATTATTATAATAGCAGCCTATTTAGATTATACAAGGCACCTGGAATGTAATTAGTGGAGGAATTTAACTTTACAATTATTATTCAATCACAAATAGTTCCTAAAATGGCATTTTGTTTAATGCTCAAGTGTGGATTTTGATGTCAAGCACACTGCATTTCTAGATCTATTAATTATTAACTGAGATCTTCATGACTGTTGTCTGCCAGAGACTTCCTGAAGGAGATTTTCCAACAAGTTACTAGCCCTACAGATAGTGGAGAGAGGTATTAAGTTTTACTGCTATCAGCAGGTGTGTAGAAGATTCTCTCAGTGAAGGTATAAAATCTGGAATAACTCAGCCGCATACAGTTCCATTTCAGCTAAACCTCGTGTTGTTTCTTTCCTTTTAGATGCACCATGAGGGACAGAGAGAGGATCAAGTATTACAGCAGGAATCAGCAGCAGCTCCTACCTTGAGGATAACAGGGCTTGCTTTCAGCAGAACTTCACAAGCTCTGCTAAAATCTTTCCCCCCTTTTCCTCCTTCTACAAAGTGCTGGCAGCTGGTGCACAGCCGCCACCAAGCCCTGTGCTGCTGCTTACGTGCTGACAGTCCCACAGCCAGAAGGCACTACAGCCACTGCAGGGAGAGCAGTAGAGCTATCCATAAGCTATCCGAGCCTCTTTGTTTTTCCTACTCATAAACCTACTTGCTATTTTCAGTCTCCTACAATTAAACTCTGAACAAATAGAACTGAACCCATTTTAATATTTTAGCAGCTCTTGGATAGACTTCAATTAATGTTAATAGTCACTGCAAGAAATATACAAAAGATGGCTTGGAAAATGTCTTTTATAGTATTGCAGGTTAATCCAGAAGGCAATTCTCTCATTATTCAGAATAAATAATATAGATCAGAATAGGACAGTAACCAAAATCTTGCATAGTGCCGTAAGGACAGCACACCAAATGCACAAAATTTTCATTCTATAATACAAAAATAATGAGGTAAGCAACAATTCCCTCTCACACAATAGCAGAACAATCACTTAAGCAACATTATTTTCTGACTAAAAGTCAACATTATTTTCTGACTGAAAAAACCCAACAAAGAAACATTGTGAAATCCAGAATAAAACCAGATTTATATCTGCTCAAATCCACTGGGGGGAAGGGATGGATTTTTTTTTTCTTTCTATAATGAAGCAAAAATAAATAATTACTGTGATGGAGTTTAGACATGGACAGTATTAACAGCAGTGCCCTACCAAGCTGTCTTTTACAAAAAAAGGCTGATGTTATTGATCCTAATAAGAGGGTACTCTGAATCAATTTGCCCCACCTACTGGTGAAGTGACTATCTCACATACACAACTGAGTTTAGTCTGTTATATAGCCTGCTTTTCTTTTCCCCAAACCAGTTTGCAGTGCAAAGAGGCTGTCATACAAAAGAAATATTAAAGCACTTAAAGTGTGGAGAGCCTTATTCCTCCTTCCCTCATTAACCTATGTTAAGTAGCAGATGCCTGCAGGCTGTCTTGTATGCATGCATTTTATCCCCACTTAACTTGTGAGCTCCAAAGAAGACCCACATGCATGCAAAACACTGACAAAAATCACTTGGTGAATGTTAAAAGTCCTTAATCATTCACAGTATTTACTCAATGATGCGCAGTAATGGAGGTATAAGATGGATGAACACATCACATTCTGTTTCATTTTCTAAGTTGCAGTAGTAGATCCTACTAATGTAACAAGTACTAACAAAACAAATGCTGCCACGAATATTTAAGAATTTAAGTAGGGAAGAAATCACTAATAACACTACTGACCAACGCCACACCACATAAAAGTCAGTGCGTGTTTTGAAGGTCACAGAAATGAACTAGGAATAAAAATAGGATCAATAAATTTGGTGGATATAATTTATGACAAATAACCTCTTAGAGAAAACCAAAACTAGAAACATAAAATACGTGATACATAACATAGATAGCCAAAGGGGTGCCAGACCTCTTGCTTCGTAAGCAAACTAGTCACTTGCAATGTGTAAGTACAAAATTCTTATTTGATAGCTTTTTAACATGGGAACTGATAGCTCAAGGGTAGCAGAAGATGCAAAATTACAGTGCACTTTGAGTAACTTATTTCAAAATATACATTGAATGTAATTTATTTGCTGAAAAATTTAAGTTCACAGTTGGAGTTACAGATTAAGCACTGCAGAATTATTTCCCCTGTGGATGAGAACTCTTAGTGCCAAAAAAAGCCAACAAAAAAATCCTTCCTAGAGATGTTCTGTAGCAAGGATTTTGCATGAATCGTGAAGATTAAAGTGTGCAGACACAGGACATCTTTCAGAATAATTACGTGTAACAAATTTGTCTCCCGTAACAAAGCAAACTCATGTTGCTTCACAGTCAATGTATTTGTTTGTATTATGCTAGACTGTAGTGCCCTTAGTTTAAGTGCCCATTGGAATATGAAAATAAATAAATATATATATATATATGATGGTTGGGATAGAGAGTTTCTAAAAAAGTATTCAGGGAAAGCTTCCCACTTTTGATTATAAAATAAACAGAAAGCTAACTGCAAACCTAACTGCAGGGGCTTGCCTGAATGAGATAAGTGGCTTAAAAAATACTGGCTAGCAAGCATTCACAGCTGTAAAACAATGAACAGTCACCTGCACACCCTCATTTCTGAAGGAAAAAAAATAATTTCAAATAAGTAAAGGTGTTTGCTATCAAGATAATGCAGACAATTAAAATAACAAGATCAGGAAATTTTGCTTCTGAAGAAATTATGTGAAATATAACATTTGATCATGTTACAGAGAAACACATATGGAAACATTTTCCAATTGGAAGATCTGAGGACAATAAGAAAAGCTGGAAACATTGGTTACATTTAGAATAGATCCAAAGACATCAATGAAGCAAAAATATACTAGTAGAGATAATACAATCACATACATTTATGTATGCCATGTAATCTTGGAAGATATTGTAACTCAGATATGTGAGCAGGAGAGAGAGAAAGACAGAAAACAATCCTAGCTAGCAAAGGAGAGAGCAGAGAGGAAAAACCAGGAGTAGGAGGCAGAATCAGCGAAGTCACTAATGCAAGCTGAGAGGAAGGTAAGTGTTAAGAGCTTCACTCTAAAGAAGATTATGGATGGCATTTCTGAAATTGTGAAAAAGACAAGACGGGATTATCTGTGATCAGAACTCAGGTGGAAGCTTATGCAAAGTGGTAATACCATCTGGCAACCTGCAACAGCAGGAGAATTAATTTAGCATGTAGAGGTCCTTGCCAGCTTTCTGCTCGTGTTTGCAGTAGCTCTTCTCACATTCATGGAACAGCGTAGACTCTTCCACAGCTATGAGGAAACCATAATCAGCTTTCACTTACAAAGCATATCTACCCAGATCCTCCGCAACTTTAACAAAACGATGTCTTTCAATTACTAGTTTATCACTAAGTTCCCTCGGGGTATGGAAGGTTATTTTACAGAAAACAAAAAAGGAAAACAAACATTTAAGTCAAGTCATCCTGAAGGAAAGCATGGGCTCAGAATGTTAGTATCAATTAATGAGATCACTTGTTCTTTGGATGGGTTATCTAATTTATCCATAAAAAAGCTGGGTAATAACTGTATATCACATTGTCTTCCTGCGCAAGGGAGAGGAGTGCCCAGTGGGAACTTCAACCCTGCCCCAAGGCAAGCTCTTTCAAAGAACAGAAACACTGCTGTTTCTCCTGCAGATCATAGACAACAACTTTGTATCAGTACTGACACATGGGAATTCATAATGTCACCATGGAAGGAGTGTTGCCCAAGAAGACATAGGTTTTTTATTTTGTTTTACAAGTCTCAGTAGTAGCTGGGTCACTACAATTGCCAGCCTGGCTTAGAAAGAGCTCCTTCATACTGGGAGCTTGAATGGGCCAGATGCCTATAATTTTAAGTCACATATTTCCTAGTAAGTCTGGCCACTTCTAGGAAAAATACAGGGTATCAGGGTAAGCTGGTTACAGAGGGATAAAGTTTCAACTTTATACTTATTCCTTAGAAGTTTTTATATCACTTTCCATCTTTGATTGCTTATATTACTGTTTTTATCTACTTAATATCTTATAAATAGTATATTTTCTGTATCTTGTGCATACTTTACAAAGGACGTGCGTTTATCTTCCAATAAAAAGAAGTACTATTTGTAAGGAAGGTGAATGCAAATGCCAACTTATCTGCTTCTGACAACTCTCTATTTAATGAGATGTAAGCATGAAGATAGAAATATTCAAAGAACTTAAGGGAAAATTGAGGTACAAATTTAGACTTCACATAGGTGCTGGAAATAGACACACTTTACAGCCAGGCCCATCCAGAAATATGTTTTCATAGCTGTGCAATTTTCTGCCCAAACAGGCAATATGACAAGTGCTTCCATCTGAGTGTTTACCTATCCTATACAGAACACCATTTGGAAAAATAAAAAAGTAAAAAGATGAATCCTGACACGCTTAAATACCACACATGATTTTAGATAAACACCAGATCTCTTTGTTTTGGTCAAAACAAGAAAAACAGCTGCAAAAATAGACCACTGAATTATATTTTATTTCTTTAGAAAGTTATATATATATATATCTGCTGATAATTTCTAAAGATGGAAAGAAGACATTTATGCCAAAATAAAGTTGAAAAAAAAATCTTGAATATGATGACATTTCCTTTATCCAACTCTGTTTCAAACTCTCTCCAAGATCCAAATGTGGCTCATTAAAAATGTTTTCTAAGCCACAGAAATGCAAGCAATTTGAAATAGACATTTGCAGATAAAATACACAACCAAAAAATGGCTGCTTATTATAAATATTATTGAGACAATTTTCACCAAAACAATTCTTCTGAAAATTTTCTGATTAAAGACAAATCAGGTTTCTTGTTATCAGTGGTTATGACATGAAAGAAACAACATAGTTGTAGTATTTTTCATAACATGAGGAGCTCATGCTGTGCATGCTTTTAGGGGAACAGACAAGAATGAAAACCAGGAAGAGCTTGAAATACAGAGGCTTTCTCCTGAAAATTTGCATTAGTAAATGGCAGTTCAGAGTGAAATCTATAGCACAGCACTGTTCAAAGCTTGTATTACTTACAGTGGTCTTTCTGGACTCTTAAGAGAGATATTGAAATCAGTGATTATCACCATTGTTAACATCATTCATGGTCATCTTCATTTTCCTTGCACAGGTCATACACTGCTATCCATCCATAAGATGAGAAACTTACAGACAAGGAAGGCATGTTATATAAAATTTCAGGTTAAGAAATAACATCTACACTAAACTTTCCCAATTCCTATGTACCTAACAGGACAAAGAAACACTGGGAGAGCACTCACAAAACAGAAGAACAAAAGATCATTCTATTTATCGGGACATTGATAAGATCTAGACTACCTCCAAATTACTGTTTTCAACTGAATATATTCAAATGATTTGACACCCAACTGGTCGAGAAAGTCACAAATTCATCTTATGTCTTTCAAATGTTCTAATTTGGGGATTTACCTGAAATTAAAATCCTAGTATTATCAGTGGTTAGTATTTATAACTATATTCTCAAGAATAAGAAAGCCCTATGACTTAATGACCTTCCTCAGCATCATTGTGAAAGCTTTCTCTCCTCCATCAGTACAAGTTTTATCAGCTGACAGCTCTGATATTTACAATGAGTGTTGAAAATGTCCGATGAGGGAGAATCAGCTTTCTGATATCCAGAGGATGAGTTAGAACAGCATTCAAACTGGCCAGCACGCTGAACCTTGTGTGCAGCTTTAAGTTCTCATGACTTAAATCCTGCTCCCTTATTGAACCCCTAAATCAGACTCTGTCCATAAGATCATAGAGCAAAGCCTTTTCCTGAAGGAAGGAGCAGCAGTTTCTTCTCCTATACAGACAGTAAGCATATTAAATATGTGACAACAATTCACACATACACACATTACTGCCAAGGAAGTGACATAAATATTACAAAACCCCTCTGCTTGAAGAGGTTTAACCCTCAGCTCTCATCTTCTTAGGAATATTATTGATCATATTCATTTCTGCATAATGCTGTTCTGCAGAAGTGAGTGTAAAACCCACTGGGACAGAGATCAGCAGGAATAAGTCCAATACTTCTGGCTACAGCCTAGTGCAAAGGGTTGTAACCTCAGAGGAATTACATATTGTAACAGGATTTTGACTGCATTACTTCAACCATAGCACAGATATGAAGAACAGAATTTAGGTCATCTTTCACAGTACGGAAGTATACATTGTTAAAAAAAATGCAACTTTTTCTTTTTATTTTTTTTTTCCAAATGGTGGCTGTGAAAATAATTATGGGAATAAAGAAGACGACATACATTTGGAAGTGAAGTTTGGGAAAAGTATGCACATATGGCATTGCGTGTCACTTGCTATGCCTAGAAAAGCATGAACTAAAAAAGGTAACACAGCCTTAATGGGTTGAGCCTCTTATTTAGTCTGAATAAGGTACAATCAGATGTACTATATGAGAGATAATTGAAAGCCATGTAAAAAATAGATATCTGAAAATTCAGTTTGCCAAATAATTAGTGTTCTGCCTTTTTTTTTTTAACAGAATTTAGGAAGTTACTAACAGGACCATCTCCACTGGAGTGATCACAACCAAATCCCTATATTGTGACTTTCTGCCACCCTAAAATGGGATCAAGAACTATGCAGTACTTGGGAAATTAAGTGTTTTTGAACAATATTCCCAAGCCTGCACAGAAAGTAGGAAGCTATCTAACACTACATAATAGAACTGTGGAAGGCAGCAGCTAGGATTCTGACCCCTCCTCAGCTGCAGGCATCTGATGAAGGATCACACGCAGGGCTGTCCGCTTGGACGCTGAAGGCCACAACTGTCTGCTGCATGTTGACATATACAATTGTACTTTCAAAGAACTAAACAGGAATCATTATTTTCCTTTACAGTGCTGCCAGAAAGGTGATAGCAGTGCTGCTGTTCATCTGTTATGCTACAATGCAATTATTACACCGTTCAGCCGCAGGAGACCCAGGTTCAATTTTTTTCTTTGTCTAGGACTTAATGCCTGTATCTTCTACGTATTGGCAAATGTTCCAGCTACCAAATAGAAAGCTAGCTCAGAGGGTATTTCATCCCCAAAAGTGGCAAAATTCATGAAAAACATAAATGATGAGGAAAGAATAGAATCTCTAGCCTTAGATGAGAGCACTTCTTATAGAACAGAAGACACAGGATGATTCGGATTTGCTTTATGGAGGCTGGAGAGAGGGGAATATCTACAGCATGATTTATCCAAATAATCTTAGATGCATTCCTTAAGATGAATCACACCCTAAAAACATCCATTTCTCTATATAAAAGCAGTCTACTGGCTCATTCAAAGTCCTGCTACAGGCAAAAGAAAAAATGAAATTTGAAACCCAGAAATTATTGTTTAAACTTAACAAAGAAAGGCACAGTTAATTATTAGAGGTGAAACTGCTACATACTGAAGCCTTCTTAGTAACTATCCTTTTTCTTTGCAGTTATGCTCAGCCTTCCACTCTCCTGTTGGGTCATAAGGTTGACTCTTCTGTCTTCTCCCAGGAGGCATGGGGACAGATGCAGGAGACTGCAGCTGTCAGCATCCTCAGGTTCTCACTAGAGAGAGCGTGACATTTCTTTCTCCTTGGTCTTAGGTTTAGTTTGGATTGTTCCTTTCCCTTTCCCTTTTTCCCCAGCACAGTCCACTTTCACTTCCCTCTGCAGCCTGCCAGACCCCACAGTCCCATGCACGCCAAGGACTGTTGTTCATCAGGCAGTTACTGGTAATGGTGCAGCCATACCCAGAACTGGAGCTGCAGAAGGGTAGAAGCAGCCACTGGGACCTGACTCAGTGTTTAAACCAGTGAAACACAACTTAGGCCAAAGGCTGGCTGAGCCCCTGTACTTCTAAGTCAGCAAAGAGCTAGAGCCTCATAAATAAAGGTAATAAGGATGATAAAAGGTGCCACCAAATAAGAATGGAAAAGTCATATCTACACTGGCTGCACAGTCCCATATAGATACCGTCACAAACCTTCAAGATGAGGCATGATGAAGTCTATCTAACATGCCTGAAATCTTGCTAAGGATAAGCTACAGCCTGTTAATGATCAAGCACAAGACAACATCTATTGTAAATTAAATAATCTGAGTTTTCTCAGCAACAAAAAGTTACAAAGGAAAAAGAGAGATGAGGCAATGTGGCCACTGAAATTGCTAGCTGGCCGATATTATTATGGCATGCCTTAACAACTTCTATACACCTGCATGGTTCTGTGAAGTATCTTCTCGTCCTTGTGCAAAGTTAAGAGAAGTTCAATTAATCTGATAAAATCTTTACTTTCATCTTCCCTCACAGCTCCCCTAGATCCCCTAATCTCTTGTAGGAGGAAGCTTTAAATTCATGGAATGTGAGATGACTCTTAATTCAATGAACTTAAAAATTAAACATAATAGTTTTTCAGATAAAATAACTTGTGCTACTGCTTTTGTGGACACTCAATAAAAGAATTTATCCCTCAGTTTTCTCTAGTATTCACTCCATACATTTATATGGATGCTGATAAACAGATTCTTCCCCCTTCTTTCCTCAAGTCATATTAACCACTAAATTAGCTAATTATGCTTTAGTTAGGAAAAGCCCTGGCTTGTCTGCTCTGCTGAAAGGACAGAGGAAAGGGTTTTACTGATCAATGCTTCTGGTGATATACTGACTTAATAAGTTGCAACACTGATTAAAACTTTATTCATATTCATTTGTGTCCAGTGATTCCAAACAAAATGTCCCCAACACCACTGAACCAGAAAAAGCAGAAGGAATTTCATGTTATATGAAAAATAAGCTCCAAGAAGCAGCAGTTCTTAACTCACTCTCAGATGTAAAGCAAGTTGCTAAAATTTAAGGAAATGAATACAACCCATTTTTCAAAGCTCTCAGAGATGAAGTGCTTACTTTTCAGTCATCACAAGCAAATTGAGCATGTCTAGAAACAGCAGTCTACTGAGTACATAAACTTACAAATTGATAGTAAAGCCCAGATAATTACAAACTATAGCTTTTATTTCTTGTCACAAAAAAAAAGAAGCATATTTATCTTTATTTAACACTGTACTGATATTTGATGTGTGTCTCAGCCTTCTGTTTCTGATTAATCATGAAATTTCAATTCATGTCAAGAAAGATACAAATGGCTTTATATTTTTAACTACTATATATACCATTATAAAAACAATTGGAACCTTAAACTAGGTTACATCGAATTTCTACTATAAAGCTATTAGAGCTCAAAAAGCAAACCAAAAGCAGCAGCTAGTTTAAAAATATTCTGGTCGCTAATGGAAGGGATGTATTTTCCAGTACTTGTTAATATTCTATAAATTAGAAAGAGAAGTAAAATAAGGTTAAATTCCATGATAGTTGAAAACTCAAGAGAGAGCTTATTAGATATCTCAACTTCAGCAAGGTTGGTCTTGCCAAATATCTCTTAGCTGGGCCAAAATTCTCACAGGAGCAGTTTGGAGATCTCAGCATGGTGATACCCAATTCCTAAATGCGATTTCACTTCAGATATAGTTCCCTGTAGAAATCTAATATAAATAAAAAACAGCCCATTTAATCAGTCTCTCATTAGTTTGTGTAAGTTAGCCAATCTCCTTTTCTACTCTAACAGTAACCTTCAATAATTATGCAGCCTTGACTATAAATATTTTACATCCTTTAACAGGGAAAGATACATAGGCAAAATATATTTGTGCAATTTTTCTCTACCTTTATCTGTTGCTTAGCTCTTCACAGAAGGATGGTTTCATAAACATGTTATATGTTTAAGAATGTAACAAAACTCAACTTTGTCATACAAGCCTCCTATCTTTTACGAAAGGTTTCGTTTCACCCATTGCTCTTAGGTCTTTATTTAGCTAAGACTACCTCCAGAATATTTGGTAACAATTCACACAGCTTCTTCAGTACAGATCATCCGCAGTGCTGAGTAGAACTGTAAAGAATGACCACATACAAGATGGTGAATTTTCTCACAATTAACTTTAGGGCAAGGAAAAAATGCAGTAGCAGTTCATCTTTAGTAGACATAACAGTGCTGCAGCTGCAGCAGTTGCTTAGCAACCGGAATCAGATATTTTGGATAATAAGAAATACCTACAGCAACATCTAGAACGTGCCTGTAGCACCGAGAGGAAGCTGATACTCGTGGCCTGTTGCTTTGCCCACGACATGAGCTCTGCCTTTGTGTCTACTCATAATTAAGAGACTGAGTCTTTCTTTAGATTACTGATGGCATTTATAGGCTCTTTATTTCTTAGACTTGGTATAGATCCACAAGGCCAATCAGCAGACTCTGCCTAGCATCATGTGCGGCTGTGGGGAGCATGTGTCAGGTGAATGACTTCAAGCATGATGCTGGGGAGGTTTTTCTGAGCAGTATTTTTAAGTAGCAGCCTAACAGTTTCTATATGCCTGAAGAAAACAGCTAGCGCACACTTCAGGCATATGTAGGTAGGATGCTTAAGTAGAGGTCAGAACTCAGTATGAAAGAGCCTGCAGGGCTGCCTGATGTAGCATTTAATGGGACTTGCAGACCATGCCAGCCTGGGCTGCTCAGGCCACATGTATAGCTGTTCTTCAAAAACAGCAGCATGTGCTTCAACAGCTGTATCAGAGAAACCTGACCTGAGCCATTAGCACAGATATAGTCTTCCTCATAAGGTCAACCACTTCAGAGTTTTGGAGAAATTAAAAAACTGTAGATCTGTTTCCTAAAATATATTAACTTGGAATAACTGCCTGTCACACAGATGCTCTATTGCTTCTTATGTTCCAAATGAAACAGTTAACACACTGGTAAAATTTTGTCTGCCCTGCAGTAGCAGTAGATCATTTCATTATGAATTAACCTCAGATACTTGCTTCATCTTGCATGATGTGACAGCACTCATGTTATGGATACGGATTTCACTGTGCGTATGCAGGGATTTCCTCTGAAGCAAATTTAACTCTCTGAAGTGACTTCTGATCAGCAGCGCAATGGAAGATGAAGTATCCAGCAGAGGAAAAAAGGAATAGTGGTATGATTCTTCTGCTGGTCAAGGTTCCAGTCTATAATGAAGTGTAGCCAACTCAGAGCCAGCACCTATTATAAAGAGTTGTGCCTCCCAGTTTAGCACAGTAAAGAGCTAATTATTCAGAGCCAATACGAATTATATAAAAGCACTGTGGTACTCTGTGCTGCCTAGCTTTATTTCTTTCCTTTGGTTATAGCAGACTTCTGTTTATATAAGTGCATCTGTCCTTTCACAGCCTCACCTTTTCTTTTCACCTTTAAGACAAACAAGAGCAAGGCTTCAGATTACTGCTAGTGTCAAGAAAGGTCATTAAAAAGGAGGGAGAATAAGGCACCACAGTCATGAAAAAGAGAATAATTCATTTACAACCTACAGCTATACAGAATTTCTTAAAAAGAATGCCCTCAGCAGGTTAATGTTCCTATCCTGTGGGCAGGCTACCAAATGAGAAAGGACAAGAGTTTAAATAACTTTTGTCTTTTCTCTTAGACACTAGAAGAAAACTAAGTAACTTACAAAACTAAATATGCTTCAGAGGGGTTAAAACCAGACACTAAGGTGTAAAGCACTGCAGAATAAACAAGAGAATGTTTTATTATCTTTTTCTTCCATCTGACTGCAGTGGACGAGTAAATTTAAGGTAACTCCATTTGATTTAATGGACTGTGGAGAAAAGCATGAGACTAAAGAAAGCCATAAAAAAGAAAGCATGGATCCTAAGTGTTTCTAGTTATTCTGACATATACTCAGACGTCCTGTGTTTCATTTTACCATGTAAGAAACACAAACTGTACACTACACAAAGTATTTTTCCCCACATAGTGTATCCAGGTAACATTTTGGTCACAAATGTGACCTTTCCATTTTATTTAATACCTGACTTCCAAAAATCAGAATAAAATATTTTCTATTTGTAACCTTGTAGAAATTCCTTAAGACTATTTATGAGGATGCAACTGATAATAGGACTGCAAAGGGAGGTTCAGGATTAGCTTCAATGTACCAGTTCCCAATAATACATTTACATTTTATTATCTCTCTGTAATTCACTCTACCATTGGTTCCTCATTTCACTTAATATCACTGAGCTGTGATACTGCTTCACATATGAGAGATTCAGCAGCTTAATTGTTTTTAGTGGTCCTAAAGTGATTGTACCTGTAACACAATACTAGAAAAAGCCTTCTGATGCTTAACACCTATAAACCTGTCATTATAGATCACAGAAAATCTATTATAGCAATGAACACTTTCTGCTTCGAAAAGAGATGAGCAGGCAAACCTTTCATGGCAATTTGTGAGGCATTTAATAGCATGAATCACTATTCAGAAGTTTTTTTATACATGTATTAAGACCAGGATAATACTTGAGCTTAAAAAGGAGACAAGCATTAGCTAATAATTCTGTCACTGCAATCACTGCTCTAAGTGTTAATGGAAATGACACTGGAGGCCTATAGCGGAAAACAAAACCAAATACACAACAGCCAACATACACTGTCATTTGAAAATATCACATTAAGCTAAATAAAATATTGCAATGCATGGAAGAAATAGAAAACAAGACAAAGAAAAATTGAAAGAAAAAAAAGGAAGAAAAATCTGGACATGAAAGCTTATTATTTTTAAGAGCAGTAAACCTTCCATCAATCAAAAATAACTCACACTTCATCAAAAGAAGCTCAGCTAAATTGTTGCCCAGTTCTACTGCATGACTGCAATTATTTTAATAAACTGAATAATGAGATATACCTAGTTATCAGGTAGTGCTTCACCTCTTGATAGCTACAGAGCTTTTCAAAAGACTTTTCTTTATTATTACTGTTTTGAGCTAAAATGCATCTAAAGCACACAAAGCTATCAGCAAGTATTGATCTTTCTAGCTTAGAATTTTCAACAGTGACTAGTGTTTCATACAAACAGAGGTTTGCATTGGTGCCCAATTTTTTATAAACAAAATGATAGTGTTCTCTTTACATGAGCTGAGAAAAGCAAGAAAATCATTAACAAAACACTTATAACAAAACTTAAATGCTCAGAAATTTTCCTAAGTAGATGTACACAAAAGTTGAAGAATTGTTCAGAAAGACGTTGGCTAATTGTGGATTCAAGGGGGCTGCAGCTGCTCAGAACAAGAGCAGAATGACTGGAGAGAGGCATGCACGATTTATTTTTACTTATTGCTCATACTCTGAATAAAGCAACCTCTACCTCAAGTGATAAATGAGACTGAAAAGTCCACTTCTACATCCACAGCATAGTTTAGTACAATTATTGATGTGATTTTCATAGCTTAATAGCTAAAAGCAAACTTTTCAGCTTACTACCACCCACTGCCTTCAAGTATACTAAAATTCACCAACTATAAATGCATTTTTTAGAGATGATAGTTCCCTTTCTCAACTTTTTAAATGTATGCACAGTACAAAAAATAGTATCTTTGTCAGTCTAGTAAAACAAATTATCAGATATCTGTTTACAGAACCTGTCATGATTCTCTGAAGGACTGCATTCAGTAGAATTTCCACATGTAGCTCTTACACTCTGAAGCAATGTTTACAATATTCTTTGAAATGGCAGTGTCTGCTGAGGCCATCAGCTGACCTCTGTCTCCTTGCTTTTCCAAGAGAAGATAAAACAGGAAAAAAAAGGGCTAGAATCCTCTCTGTAGACTTTGATTTACAATTGCCAGTTGATCTGAGTAGGGCATGCTTGGGATCCGCTCTAACTACAGCATCTTAACAAAAACCAGTCATAACTAATTGTCTTTTATGACAGTCAAGAGTGAGATTACTCCACATTTTTCAAGCTATGCAATTACTCCTCCAGCAAAATTCAACATGTGGTGCCTGAAATGGTTCATGAGTGCATTTGTACCACTGCTTTCAGAACAACTACAACTGCACCATACAGAGGATGCAGCCTGCACCTACTGCAGTGGAGCTTTGTGGTCAGCAGAAGAGTTGTGACAGGAACAGAAGTGCCTGAAGAGTGGAGCCCCATACGAGCTATTTGCTTGTGTTTCTTGGCAGGTTTCACAGTGGTGAATTCTATGCTGGTAATGTTATACTAATATCAGAACCAGAGTGAGCTTATTTGAAGCTGGGTCATCTGTACCTTGACAAGCTGTACTCACACCCTTGACTCACCCCAGACACCCCCCCCAAAAAAAAAAAATAACACAGGAAAACCCTGTTAACAGAGGCTTCATAAGCTCTTAGTGGTTTGAGGGATGGGATTCAAGATGTAAATGTTAGAATTGAGGTGTTCTGATAAATATATATATTTACGACATACTAAATACCTATTATAATATGTGTGAAGTTTTATAATGCATGCATTTACTGAACTGTTTGAACACATATTTGGTACTATATAGATGTAACTGGATATCCTGCTCAACCTTCCATTGTACACAGGATAATCTATTATTTCACTTGAGATCTGTGTTTAGTTGTCTGAACTGGTAAGCTGAATAACTTTCCAGAAATCATTACAAGTACTAACGATATCTCAGACACATGCAGCAGTTAGCAACACCTAAATTTACTTTTTAAAATCATACTGAATTTCAGTCTATGAATCTTGGAATTTGAGTCCTTTTATTTCCACAAATTCTCAGCAAAACTGCAGTCTGCTTAGTTTGGAAGCTAAATATAACCACATAAAAACCTGAAAATCTTTTACATAGAAACCTGTCTTCTATTGAGAAAGTCTCTTAATTAAATGCTGACATTGCAAAACATGTTCTCTGATGATATTCATGAAGCTACATCATAAATAGCTCTTCTGAATTAAGAAATGAAAGCCAAAAGCAATTCTCTTATTGGGGCAAAATCTGGAAAATTGGATTCAAGAGCTGTTGTCCTTCCCATGTATTCTCTGACTAAATCAGAATAAAAGTGTCTTATACTGAAATGGAAAACAGACAATCTCAATTGAGGAGATTACAGAAATTATAGAAATGGATTATCTCTGAAAATAGTATGATGATGACTATAGCAGTACATTCAGTCATTCTGAAGAATATCATTGATGCTTTACAGTAACACAGAACACTGAATCATTGTCTCTGCTTATGATGTGTCAGCTAAAATTGTAAAATGCTGTGGCAGCTTTCTTAGAACACTCAGGTCTAAGTAGGTAACATGGAAAATAAAGAGAAAATTCAACCTGGCGTTCATAGTAGCAGTTTCCAGTTTCCATTTCATACCCTTCCTTTCTGATCAGAGAGGTTCTTGAGATACAATCACAATCCAGCAAAGCAGAATTACTTTGAAGTCTTTGTTTAGTTTAACCACTGAGTGAATCTCAGAGATGACATAACACTGAAATTCAGCGTTTATAATATATGACATCTGAAGCCATCAAAGTTCTTCCCTCAGGGTTTGTCAATGATAGCATTCATTCTCAGATCCATCACATTCCTGCACAGTTTAACTTGAGATGTGTTCAGAATTTTCAGTTTCCAAAACCTCAGCAATGCCCTAAGATGCCATGGTGTCACTATCCGGTCATACAAAATCTCTGATTGCATTCAGTAATGAACCTAATTAACCTACTTGAATTGTTATACTACCATAGCAGCTAAGTGTTAGATGACTACCATTTGTATAAAAAGTATAGAATCAAATAGAATTTATGTAAGACTTAAAAACTAAGCTCCACTAAGTTTAAGGAAAGCCCTTGCCTTATTAAATAAAATAGCATGGAGCTTTATGAACTTAACTGAACTACTGAGAGCTACGCAGGACTGGTATGCAAAGTTGATATTCAGCCAGTTCTCCCAGGTTTCTGCCAGAATCGTGTGGAACAGTAGACGGAGTTCACAATTTTCTCCTTTTTTCATTTGATGGAATAAACAAGGTTGTTGTGTGTTGCTGAACAACTGTCAGCCTCAATAATGATATGATCAATACTCTGGGGTAAATAAATGCAATTTCATGGAAGACTGTGTGCAACAGAAAATCAGAGAGATGAAACTATAACTCAAATTGAATGTAGGTAGAGAAGAAAAAAATGAGTTTCCCAAAGCTGATGACAGTTCAGGAATTCTGAGTTCTGTTCTTAACATTATGTAAGCTTCCTTAGAGAGATAGGAGGCACCACTACTTGTCCATCTATAAAATAGGATACTCAAAGAAAGCATGGCAGGAAAAAAAAAGCCATTCTTTTTTTGAATTACAAGGCAGTAATTTTTTTCAATTACAAGGCAGTCACAAACTGCCTTGTAATCCAAGAATTATATAAACCGCAAATGAGTGGAAGACATCAGAAAAACAGGATAGTAAAAGAGATTCTGTGCAAGACAACTATAAACAAATGCACTTAAAATCTTGACAAATAGCACTGACAAAACTTAAAATATTCATCCAGGCAAATCTACTCAGAAATGGAAAATAAGCAACATGCTCCTAAATATGCATAGCAAGGAATCTTTCTTTGCACAAACCTAAGCACAAGCTACAGCTAAACATTTAAAGCTCTCTCCTTGAAAACAATGGAAATAAATTGATGTCTTGAGTAATTTAATTTGCTGATTTTTTCTTCCCATTAATTAATAAAAGGGAATGTAAACTCATGTCTCTAAAGCCAGAATTTAGACAAATACACCCATGCACCTCCTCAAGCCAGACAGTATGCTTGTCCTTGCAGTGGAAGTACATCCATAACTTAAAAACAAATAGATCTCTCAACACAGTATTTTCCCCACATAGTACACCCAGGGAACAGCATGGTTATCACAGAGATGGTAGGATGAGAATCTGCAGCTATTTCCTTCTGCAGCCTATAAGCTTTTATTTTCTTTTTTTAGTTCTGGAAAGCAAATCTTCCTTCACTATGTTGATTGAGCTTCTAGAGCTCTGTTGAATCTCAAGGACAAGGGGAAACAGACAGAAACTACAGCATAAGAGGTTCCACATGACTGTGCGCAAGAACTTCTTTACTGTGAGGGTGATGGAGCACTGGCACAGCTGCAAAGGAGGGTTGAGGAATCTTCTTCTCTGGAGATATTCAAGACCCGCCTGGATGCCTACCTGTGTGACCTGGTGTAGGGAACCTGCTTTGGCAGCGGGGTTGGACTCAAGGGGACTTGAGGTCCCTTCCAACCCCTATGATTCTACATCAGGCTGCACAAGTTGGCACCCAGGCAGGTCTTGAATATCTCCAAAGAAAGAGAATCTACAACATTCCTGGAGAGCCTGCTGTATGGGGCCTTCACTATGAAGAAGTTCTTTGCATACCAGTGTGGAACTTCCTACGCTCACATTCATTGCCATTTCCCCTTGTCCTGTCCCCCCAGACCACTGAAAAGAGGTTGGCCATCTCTCCTTGACTCCCATAATTAAGACGTGACAAGCACCAAATTTTACTTCATAAATTCTGCATCACCTGGCTCAAAAAGTTTTAGTCTACTTCCTTGATCCAGCTTTCAGCTGAAATAACCCTAAAGACAGTCACGCGTCATTCAGAGGGTATATTCTATGGTTATGGAAGTCAAGGAAGCTCTGTATTCCTAAAATACAACCTTTATAAACATACTCAAAAACTCTTGGCCTGCTTTGAACTGGAAAAAAACTCAAGTCATCTTTGGAAAAAAGAAGGAAATAAACTGATGTCCACCTTAGCATTTAGTGTAATGCATCTCTGGCATGGCACAGAATTAGATCACTTATCTCCCCTCTCTGCTGTGAAAGAGACAATTCTACTAAGTTTACTCTTTGTGAAAAACAATGAATTGTTCCAACTCAAAAATGGTTTCAAAAAGCACTGGAAACAAACACAAGAGAAATTAGAGTAGGATTTGTGTTCAGGATATGAAAAATCTGAAGAGACCATTTTCTTTTCCACTGCAGTCAGAAAATTTAACAAATCACCATGGGTACATATTTCATGTTTTTGCAAAGCCAAACTCACAGATTGCTTTTAAGAGTTCTTGGGAAAAGTTCTTCACAGATGCATATTTTTTTCCTTAGAGTCTCTGGGTTGTCAGGGAAGATCTTACAGGAAACAGCTCATTCTGGATAAAACAAGACACAGCTAAACACACCTCACAACCTAAACTTATTTATGAGCATCAATACCACTGAAATCTGTTTACTCTTAGAAAGGTGGGGTTTACATGAATAAAGTCAAATATTTTCTAACAGGAAAGTCACATATATATTTGCACAATGGTTAAAAATTTATATAATAAGCTGATTATGAAACAAATTTGATGTAATAAAATGTAATAAATGAATATAATAACAGGACTGAAGGATGTGGATCTGTTGGAGCATGCTCTGAGGAGGGCCACCAAGATGATCAAAGCATTGGAGCACCTCTGCTATGAAGAAAGTCTGAGAGTTGGGCTCTTTTAGCCTGGAAAAGGCTCCAAAGGAGACTTCATTGTGACCTTGCAGTATTTAAAAGGAGCATATAAACAGGAGAGAAACCAATCTTTTACATGGTTAGATAGTGTCAGAACATTGCAGAATGGCTTTAAACTAAAAAAGGAGAGGTTTAGATTAGATGTTAGGGGCCCCAGCACAAGGAAGTCACAAAGCACTCATAACAGGTCCAGAGGAGTGCCACTACGATGATCAGAGGGCTGGAGCATCTCTCTTATAAAGAAGGTTAAAGGAACTGGGTTTGTTTAGCTTGGAGAAAAAGAGGCTTCAGGAAGACCTCACAGTAGTTTTCCAATACTTGAAGGGATGTATAAACAGGAGGGGGAATAATTGTTTACATGGGTTTATAGTGATAAGACGAGAGGAAATGTTTTTAAACTAAGACAGGGGAGATTTAGGTTAGATACTAGGAGGAAGTTTTTCAGAGGGCAGTGACGCACTGGAACAAGTTGCTGTTCCAAGTTGCACTGGAACAACACTGCTGAACAAGTTGTAGATGCCCCATCCTGCACTAATCCTGCCCCTATACTCAGCCTTGGTGAGGCTTCACCGAGTACTGTGTTCAGTTTTGGGCACCTCAGTACATAAAGGACTCTGAGGTGCTGGAGCAGGTACAAAGAAGGGCAACAAGGCTTGTGAAGAGCCTGGAGAATATGCTTACGAGGAGAGATTGAAGGAACTGGGGCTGTGTATTTTGGGGAAAAGGAGGATGAGGGGCAGCCTTATTGCTCTCTTGCAATATCTGAAAGGTGCTTACCGTGAGAGCAGGGTTGGTCTCTTCTCACCGTTGACAGGATGAGAGGAAATAGCCTTAAGTTGTGCCAAGGTAAGTTTAGGCTGTATGTAAGGAAAAACTTCTTTACAGAAAGGGGTCTTAAACACTGAATAGGCTCCCCAGGGAGCTGGTTGAGTCACCATCCCTGGAAGCATTTAAAAACTATTTGATTGTGGTGCTAAGGGACATGATTCAGCAGAGGGTTATTAGAGTTAGGGTAGTACGGTTAGGTCGTGGTTGACTTGGTGATCTTTAAGGTCTTTTGCAACCTGAGCAATTCTGTGATCTCTGGAGGCAGTCAAAGCAAGGCTGGTTATGACTCTGGGCAGTCCAGTTGTTGCACACTCTGTCCATGTCAGGGGGGTCGATACTAGATGAGCTCTGAGGTCCTTTTCAACACAAGCCATTCTACAATTCTACGATAAGAAGTTATTTACTCAGAGGAATGCACTGGTACAGGCAGCCCAGAGAATCTGTGTACACCAGCCCTGGAAGCACTCAAGGCCAGTTTGGATGGGGCAGCTTGACCTACAGGGTGGCAACTCGGCCCATAGCAGGAGGGTTGGAACCTAACTAATAGCTGTTAAGGTCCCTTCCTAACCCAGCCATTATATAGTACTAGGATTCTATGAGGAACTGTGAGTAAACAGAGTTAAGGATGAAGGAAAAACAGGTCATAAAATGCAACACGATGTTGCAAAGATATTTCAGCATTTCAGACTATAGGCCAAGCATGGCTATTCTGAATCCAATCTTTCCTTAAATGAATTGGTCAGTTGCAGAGGACATACAGATAGAGACACATGCAAAATCATTTAAAGGAAGCTTACTCTTTACTGTGTGTACAGGGACTGCTGAGTCACATCCTGAACCACTGATTGAGCTCCTGAAGGAAAGACCCTGGTCAGCCCTGGAAGCACAGGTAAAGGCAATTCATCTGCGCAACCAGAAGGGGTGGAGCCCAGCTATATTTTTAGGTATCTGAACTAAAAGCTTAACAATATAATTTATATTTAAACCTAAGCTATTGTATCTAGATTAGTACAAAGTGAACCTTCTGCTCCAAGAATCATATTCTGAATGCTAAATAAAACTATATGTGTTATATATACAGATCACTGAAACTATATATATATGAACCTTCACCAGCCTGAAAATAGCAAAATTAATTAATTTTGCAGCTCTTCGTAAATTAAGACTCTTAGAATTAGAGGACATGGCTCTGCTTCAGTCTATACTGTTTCTTTACATGGATTATATCTGTATTCCTGCCCAAGGCAGGAAGGTTTGGAACAGAAGATCTCTAAAGAAAAACAGTTGAAAGGAAAAACAGTTGAAAGATGCATCAGGACAGCATCACACAGTCATTCCTTACTTACAAACTTCCTTTATAATATTATATATGTAATTACAAGATCCAGAGACTGATCAATCATAATGAAAAAATCAAAAAGCACTTCCATTAATTGTGCTTTCTTCCAAGCCACTTTCCCTTGAGAAAAAGACATTCAGTAATCAGTTTCCTTTACTTGATCTTGAATCTCCTTGCAAGCAAGACCTAACGTCTGAATCACCTGTTTTAGAGACTAGGAAATTAAAACATGCTGAAATGACTTTTATGAAATCAGCATATCAGAAGCAGGGAATGAAAACAGAATTGAGATGGAAACAATTGATGTTTCTGCTGAAAATAGATTGATATGGTCTTTTTTCTGACAACCTTAATAGGACAGCTGAGTTACTGCCTTACACATTTTAGGATTTCTCTTGACAGTTCTCATACATTTTTTTCTTTCTTTGTGGATCCATTCACTTACCTCTTTTATATAGGAAATGTGGCAAATCTAAGAATATGTTCAGTCATGGCCCTACCCCAGCCATCAAGACAACCATTGAGACTCAACAGAATATTCTCAAATGAGGAAAATAAACAAAGGTATACTGTCAGCAAGTATGAGTATAAAAATATTACCCATTCAACACTTATGGAATTGACTAAACTTGCTAGTTTTACCCTACCTTTTGTACCTTTTACCTTAATACATCTCTAAGGAAGTGTAATTTCTCCATGGGTTGTCAAAATCTTGCCAAAGTTTTAAATTGCTCAATATTTCTTTAGAATAAACAAGAACAGAAATGAAGGCATGACGATAATAAAAATATATAAAAAATATGATGTCAAATTCCCTATCCTTTCTTATTTATTCTCCATATAGTCTGCATCTAGACAGCATGAAAGTTAAAGTGGTGGACTGTAAAATAACCTGGAAATAATTAACAGTTCTGAAGGTGGGACTAACGTTACTGGTATCACCCAAGCAAAATTAAGGGTAACATTCTCATAGTATGAGACTTTTCTTCCATAGCACTTACAATGTAAAGACTGCACTTCTAACAGGTGGAGGAGAAAACTGTTTATCCTTGAGCAGAAAAAAGTTGTCTAATAGCGTGAAATATAACAGGACAACAAAACAGCTACATAGTAACTGCCATGAGATATGAGCAAATGTTAGTATCTAAAAAGAAATAGGGTTAGAGAGAACAGAAGCAACACAGTTTTTCCTCAAGAGTCAGGATTCTATCATTAACTGTTAACATTATTTTAATTCTTAGCTGGTCAGATTGTGTAGTTGCAGAGGGTTCTATAGCTGTAGATTTCTTATTTGCATGTCTCAGCACTTAGCATATCATCTCCAGTGAGAAAAAATTAGGAAGATCCTGTGAGAATTCAGAGATAACTGTCTCATAAACAACTTTTTACAGCACAGACACTTATTACTATAAGTCAGCATTGCTGTGCATTATTCTTATCAGCTGTTTTCCCCATACCTTTTAAATAATACATACATTAGATTGTAAATGTCATGAAAATTCCAGGCATACAAAGCCTCAAGAAGAGGGGAAGGGATAAAGCTTCTAAACATCAGATATCTTAAGATCCACACTTCACTATTTCTTGAAATCTCAGAAAGTATTTTAGCATGGTCTAACTTTGACATTCAGCTTTGCAGCACATAACAGCACATAAGAACAGCTAAAGATAAACACAAGAGATGATGCTCTACATGTTATTGAGTGTCTACAGGCATCCAGACTTATCAGGAACTTGCCAGCTGTCATCAAATTTATCAGCTGGCTACTGTAACATCTATAGGCCAGCCACAAAGTATCCCATAAGTACTTACTTCTGTTATTCATAAAGATTCTGATGTTTTGTGGAAAAGAGATTTATAGTGACCATTCACACATATGAAAACACACAGTTTTATTACCCAGTCCAGGCACAAGCAACATTTTCCTTGCTGTACACAGCTAAGCAAAAAGCCTTTCCAAGTGCAAAGCTTTCATCAAATTATCTACTAGTGAAAACTGACAAACTGATTGAAAGTGTCAGAGCAAGAGAGGATTTTCACTGCACAAAGCAATGCTTTTAGCCCTTACCATTTATAAGGAAACTCATTATTCTTTTTTTCATTATTCTCTTTTATGGAGAAAGGGAAGATTCTCTATGTGAATAAGTCTGCGACTTCTTTAATTTTAAATGCAGCTCAAATGACTGTTTTCCATAGGGAGGTGACTAAATGATACACAGTCACTCACCAGGTATTTGTCTCAGATTAAGGGAAAGCTACCAAGAATTAAACTCTGTGCAGTCATTACACTGGTGGGAATACTAAAACCAGGAATGTGCTACATTAGGCACCATGTAATGAAAGATTCTGCATATTGGTCTAGAATTGATGCCACAGGACAGATATTTGTGTCACAAGGAACAACAGCTACAGGCACTGTTAATTCCATGGGTAGTAAAGACTGAATGCTTTTTGTCACAGCATCATCACATTGCCATTCATGCAATCTCATGAGATTCCAAACAAGATGAGAACTGTCATAGCAGGCACTTACTGAATGTCCTGGACACACCTGTGTATAGGACAGTAGCACTTATTACATGCACATGAATGAGGAAATGATACTAACGGATTACATGAATGTAAGAAAAATGACTGAGAGAACTTTTGTTCTTTTTGGAGGGATGCTTCCCCCTCCCCCCCCCCCATTATCAGCAACTATTTTCTTGATCTGATTTTATCCTAACAGATATAAAGTCCAGACAAGTATTTTCTGGGTCTGTTATGCTCTACTGTATCAGGCACCGAAGTGCTTTTATTAACAATAAACAGGATGTGTTTAGTTGTGAAAGATGCCTTCAGTGTTACAAAAAGAGTAATGAATAATGAATGTTATTGCACATTAATTTTACTTAATTTCTTGTTTATTTCAGAGTCAGCTATGATCAGTATTTGCATTAAGCCCTCGTAATATGAAGACCGAATTGAAACAAAGAAAGAAGTAGCCTTTGCTTAGTAGCACTGGTAATCTGTTAAAACCACATGGCCACAGAAGTCAGGGAAGTACTCAAGATCTCACAGGAACCACCATCCTGTACTTGACTTTCAGCTGAGTGCTCTGTTTGTTCGACTGCATGCAAAATGCTCTAGCCTCACAGGAATTAAGAAACAGAAATCACAGTTTACGATGCCAGACATTTACTCTTCATTGCCTCTGTGTTCTTTTACCAGAATGTACATTTTGTTTGATGTTCCTCACTTTTAATGAAAAGTGAATTGAGATTTCTTTGTTATTGAAATGCAGAAGCAAAACTGTTCTTGTGTGAAGTGTTCTAAGCAAAACGTCAAACATGACTTTCACTCCTTTAGTAGTTCCATACACTAGGGGGAAGGAATTCAGAAAAATGGAACAGAACCTGTTGGCCTGAAAAACACCTACAGATAAAGATTAGCAGCACATACAAAATCTCAATAGTTAATAAAAGGAAAAAAATCAAACTCTAAAGGTCTAAATCCTACTAAAATTAAACTGCAGTAAATCCCTTAGAAACAAAAAAAAAAATTCCACTAGAAAAAAATTTATGGTAGTAAGAAACAAAATAACCTGTTTCTTATCTGCAGGGTAGCATGTCTTTCAGATTCAAAATCTCACTGAAGGTTTGCACTTGGAACTCTTTCAGTACATTCAGTTCAGAAATTGTGAATTCAAAGTGATGAATGGACAGTCTAGACAGTAGCTTTACAGGCCTGTATTTTGATTAAGTTCCATTAGTAGTATTAATTGCTATCTGATCATGCTAGTGATAGTCATGATAATCTGGAAATCAAAATTCTGCCTACTGGCCCTAGAAAGAGAAAATAAACACTGAATAACAGGGCAATAATTAAATACATGTAACCTTCTTCAATTTAAAAACTCTGAAGAATCTGTAATTCAACTTAATATCCAATTAAGAAAAAAACAAATCACTCACAACACAGTTTCTGCAGGCCAAGAGTTTCCTTGGCCTACTTCAATAGAAGATGACTAGTTCTAAAATAGACTAAACTGAATATTTACAATTGTACTGTCTTTACTATGGTAACTCCGAGGGTATAATTTGGAGATAAAAGTTTTGTAGTTGTGTAGTTCTCCAGTTTGGTAAAGGAGACTGCAAATAAAACTGAGTTTTTATAAATAATGGTTAATATTTTATCTTGTATATTATAATCATATTGATTATAAAGTATCAGAGGAAAAAAAATGTTGAAATAAGAGCAGTTCGATTACAAACTCAAAGATCTTATACATACACACACAAACTCTAAAACACAAACATTTTTTCCCTCACCCTACTTTGCCCCATATACTGGACAATGATTGCTTGAATAATGTTATTCATCATTGTCAGACTAGATGCTATAATTATATAATTAAATGTTTTTGCTGAAAAAAATGATTCCTCAAAAGTACAACCATCCCCTCAGCTTTCTAAACTGACCTAGAACCCAGACTTGATCCCTCACTACATTGGGTCAAATTGCAAGCTTTTCCTCACTGATTCTGAGATTAACCATTATTAGTTCACAGTTAAGGCAAATAACAAGAAGTCAACCACTTTCATAATCAAGCTTAACTTGTTTTGACATACATACTACAGTTATAGATATCTACTTGATATGTCCTAAGTCAAAAAATATGAATGACTACAGTATATTAAAAAACAAAAAGCAACTTGTTGCTGAGAATTTTTTAAATAAAATTGATCACATTTACCTTTAAGGAGAAAGGCATTCTTCAAAGGCATTAAATGCCTTTCTCCTTAAAGAAAAGAGGCTGACTACTCTACTGCTACTGACAGGCAAGCTTGAAACCACATTTGTACTTGAGTTTGCACAAGTATCTCCTCGGGGCTTGAAGGGAAGGATTCCTCATGCAAAGTGGAGGAAGAAAAAGGTGTTCTATCTAACAGAGCATCCTGCTGATAAAGGGCTGTCTTGATCTCTCCAAATTAAAAATTGAAAAGACAAAATTACAGCAACAGTTCAACTGAACAAATAAAAATAAAACAAACCCAAAACCTTTAACTACTTACCAGGCAGCTAAGACTTCAATGAGAGTTGGAGGAGAAAAGTTTGTTAAAACTTGGAGAATGTTTTAAAAAAGATCCTGCAGAGGCTTGAATAGCACAGTGATACAGTAACAACAATAGACCGCATTTCAAAAGGAAATATAAATGTACCCAGAGTATAGAAAACTAACTAGCATGCTGTAAAATAGCTACTTGATAAATTACTCATGATAAAGAACTTCAAAGTTATAATTTTTATAGATCTTCTTGATTTTTCTTATGCAGAATATACATAATTTATTCTCTGATTTCTTTGGTAATTATTTGATGTCTTTCTTATGAAGCAACACCATAAAGGATTCACAAATCCTTTTGTGAAAAAGTACAGCTCTAGTACTTTTCAACTTTCAACTTTTCTAAAGAAACTGGAGTTTAGTATTTCTTTTTCCACTTTCTCTTATGAAGTAAAATAAAGCTTTTACAATATATAGAGTATATATAATATCGTAAAACTGTCTAAAGGCTCTCAAAGAATTAAAGATTTTTCTTATACGGAAAATTTTCCTTGCTATTACACACAAAAATATTAAGAAATGACACTATGATGGAGATTCAGGAACTGAGACTACATGGAAACAATATACAGTACACAAAATTAATTCTATTATTGAGGAATAGGATACAGATTCCAGATTCTAGTTAGATGGGCAGGCCTCCTAACCTGAGTGCAGGCCTGCTTTTGCTGTGAGCCAGCCTGGCTTCTAAGCCACCTTAGAAGTCAGATTGATTTTGAAGACCCTCTTTGAATGTTTCCTTTTTATATAGATTCATAGATACATTAGGTTACATAGATACATATATCTCTAAATAGATTAGAGTTTCTCCAAAAATTCAGGTGACAGAAGAGCTAAGTAACAGCTTTCAACATATGCAAAGATCCTTTTTCTATCTTGCTCTAATTCAGTCTTCCAGTGTTTTATTATTGTTTATGAAAGCTTTATTTCTCATGCACTTACACAGTGACATTACAAGTTTCAGCAAAAGATGAGACTATCTTTCTATTTCTTTTAAGAGAAGTACTTGGCTGCATACTCAACTCAGTGCATGATCTCTGCCCATATTCTCCCTTTTGAAAACATACTGTCTAATCATTTTTGAAATAAGCTCTTTAAACATCATAAGATTTTTTTTTTACAGGTGTGAATGAATCTCAGAGATAACACATGAAACAAAGATACTGATAGACAAACTCAGACTTCAGTCAAAAGACAGCCACTTATATGAACTTAATGTTACATGATCCTGCCAGATTTCAGACAGTGCCTTGGTTTCATATACAATTTGTACCAAAACTTTAAACTACTCAAAGACAAGTTAGGGAAGTTAAAATACTGAGATCACAGTATTATGTCCATAGCTGCAGACTATTAAGCCCTCCCAGATTTAATGGTGGTGACTCAGATGACAGCACATTAAAGCATGAACAGAAGTAACAGATCCAAGGTAATACAACCTCAGCACCATGAAATATCAAACCTAAAACTGTTGTAAATTTTGATGTCATTTTGATGAGACCAGGAGTTAACTCTTCAGTAAGAAGCAGCCATTCTGCTTTACAGAGAATTGAGTATTTATCTCACTTGTCAAAACAGAATAGAAGGATCTCAATCAGTATAATTTTATTTCATCAGGCTGTAGCAATTTCACTGGTGTTTTCGTTCTGATATATATGCATACAGAACTTTGGGAGCTCATGTCGTTAATCTAGAGAAGATTTTCTCCAGTCCTGTTCCCAACCCAGATGACATCTGATGGCAGGAGAGGGTATGGTGACATTAGTTAGTTCTAATCAAGACTCAATGTCTAATGCCATGCATGCCTTAATGCCTTGTTATGCATCAAGATAATTTCATAGTACTTGAGAAGCTTTCCACGGTTGTGGAAAGTATAGAAGTATTTGTTAAAATATATTTTGTTACTTAAGTTCCCTTTATCATAATTCTGAATTTTCCCAATGGATCAGATTCATGAAAGGGATCAACAAAACATTTAATGTGGTACTGCTTAAAGTTTACTCTTTCAGTTTCTAGTACAGAGCCCCAAGAGTTCTTTTGTGTGTAAATATTTTATGAATACTCAATACCTCAAATCAATCAACAGAAGAATAAGAGTTTCCACAGAAGAGCTCCAGTGCAAAGCTGACTTCACTCTCATGTTATCCTTAAACCATGAAGCTAAAAAATGAGACTGAACACTTGTGAGATGTTAATTCAGATTTTTTTTGCCATTAGCTCAGACATTTTTAACGAATTAAAGCATCAGTATTTTAATCTGTATAGAAAAATAGTAACCCATAGTAAGAGTGCAGGTTTTAAAATACAGGTCTTAAAACTCTCCAATACAAACTGATGAGTTCAGTAAATAAAGAACTCTTTGCTTACCTCCTTACTCAACACTGCTTCAAATTCTGTAGCAAAAGAGAAGTTCATTCCAGAGGACAGAAGCTAGCTGCATAAGGCTCTACTATAAATGTCAGTGTGCTAGCCAGATTTGTATCTACTTTACTCCTGTAAACTACCTTATAACACACTTTCTTTGCCCTTACTTAAGGTCAGCAGATAGATTCAAATCAGAAACACCATTTTCTCTGGTAGCTTCAACTAAACCCAGATTTATTCCATTACCTACCCTCCCCCCATGTTTAAGGCTAATGGTATCAGATACTCAGAAATTAACAATGAAAAGGCTGATAATTGTTGTAAGCATCTGCAGGAATTAGCTTACCTTTTGGAGCTACCTGAAATTATTTCACAACTGTGGTAGACTGGGAAAGCTACAGTCATGCAGAGACCAAGAGGCTGCTGGAACTCGGAGTGATAAAGTTTATGTTCTAAACATGATGTTAATTCCCATGTAATTAGCTATTGGAATCACATTATTAAAGCAGAAAGCCTTTGCTAGCAGTCACTATTTTCAGAATTTCCAAATAACAGAAGCCATTATAGAGACTTCTAGGAAGTTTTCTTTGCTGATTTTGTTTTAAAACTAAAGTACACTAGAAAACCTATAAGGTAATGCCTGACACATTTATTAATAACAACCATATTCTGAGAGTGCTTTCCTCTTCAAAAAGAGAGAATGAAACATTTCATTGTCTCAAGAGAGCATAAAACTGTCTAAATGCCAAGCATCATAAAAACAAAAAAGTTATATACCTTGCCTATAGCTTTGTCTTTCCTTTTTACAGTGATTGACCATCCCTTTCACTCACACATCTTTTGAAAACATTCCAATTGACCAAATTTTGCCTTCACCTTTTCTAATGATACATCAGGCATTCGCTCTTTAATTTCTATTTCTCTCTAACCATCATTGTCTTCTGGCACTCCGTGATACTTAAGAAATTTTCCCCGATGCATTTCATGCATATTAAGCAGATAACTACTCTAACATGCCTATCCAGCAGATGGAGCTGCTTACTGGATCTAGTCATTGAATGGTCAAAGATCCATATTTGTCTTTATGTTTAGTGCACAAAGCTCACACAAGGTCAACATACCAAAACAGATACAGAAAACTCTGTTAAGAGATAATTGGTAGGAGGTCCAGAAGACATCAATAATTTTGATTCACTTTGATGAATGTGGAATCTGTTTGCCAGATCTCTTCTTGAAGAAAGGGGTTAGGATCTTTCTCTATATACTTGGCATGACTTATTTTCTCTTCAAAAAGGGCAGAGCAAGAGGCCCTGAAGCCATTACCCACCTTTCATACATTGGCAAATCTTAAAAACAGACTTCTAGGATGGTGAACTGGAAATAGATTCAGAAGCTTAAAATTCACACGTTGAACCAGAAAAAGCGAAACTATTATTTTGTGAGGAACCAAATCTTGCTGGTATATGCTAATTAGGAATGCAAACCTGACTATACTTAAGATGCAAATAAGGAGGAATTCTGATTTTTCAGTAATGTGATGAGGACTAGTCACACGCTAAAGCAGTGCTAATCTCACTCTTCCAAGGACAGTATTACATTTTAGCACTGAATTTTGCACCTCTTATACCTCTACTGAAAACTGGGAAATAATAAGAGAATGATTGAAAATAAGTCTGATCTTGAGGAAAAAAGGAATCAGAAGTCTGGCCTGAACAGAATGACACAGGCAAACAGCAGATGATAAACCATAGAATGCAGATCGTCGTAACTTATATCCTACCCTTCTGAAGGTAAAAACAACAACAAAACTTGTAGGTAAATTGTATGTATGCACAGGTGTACATTCATGACTAATAGTTAGGAGAGATTTGGTCAAACAGTAAGATATCCACCATAATTAAGTTGCTTAACTTATTCCTACAGTGAATAATAGTTTGTACAGTGCAGTACAAGTCATCCTGACAAAAGATTAAAAATGCACTTCTCTATTCTGTTTTCAAGATCAGATGTTCACTGTAGCTCTTCAGTCTTGAATCTAGAAACTAAAATAACTCCCAAAAACAGAACTGTATTTCCCCATCACGTCTGGCATCTCATGATGAGTCAAGGAAGGGTCTTCTCATTTACAAAAGGAAGCAGAAGAAAATAGGATTTCACAACCAGTAAGCTCTAGACCTCACTCCACTCAACAGAAGGAAAAAAAACACCAAACTATTCCTAAACTAATTTACTCAAGTGCGAATACAGAAATTGAGAAACTACTCAGTAAGCTATAGTCTGGGCAACTATATGTTTTTGCTCTAGGATGACTAAATCTCATTTCAGATTAGTAGTCATGAGAAATCACATTTTTATTTGTCTGCAGCATAGAATCCCCTCTTAAACTAAAAGACAGAATAAGAACTTTTCTTGAATTATTACAACCTGTTCATGTGAAGGTTATTAATTGATATCTTTTTTTTTTTTTTAACATTGGACATTTCTGAGGAAGCAGATATTCTGTACCATTACCCTGTTCCAGAACCTAGATTCAGATGTGAAGTGACATCAGTAGGTATACAGTCCAAGCTCTTGCTCAAAGCAAGGTCAGTCTTGCGGTTACACCAGGTTGCTTAAAGCTTTACTCAGTTTGGAAGCTTCAAAGGATGGTTGCCTATGCTCTCTCTCCTTGGCAACCTGTTTGAAACTGACTAGCCTCATGTTAAAAATTTCTTACCTGCAGTCTAAATTTTTTTTATGCCTATTGAGTTCCATACTCCCACTATACACCTCTGAGCTTCACCTGGATATGATTTTTTTGCTCAGCTCCTTTTGTCACTAGTATTCTGTAATTGAGTCCCATTGAAACTGCCTCTTCATACTGAGTAAGCTCAGTTCCCTGTCTCAACTCACAGCCCAAATGCTCCAGATAATAAGTATCTTGAAGATCCTTCTCAAAACTTTAATTGACAGATTTATATATTTTCTGTTCTGGAGGTCCTAACATCAGATACAGAATTCCAGACACCACCTGATAAGTAAAAGGGGATAATCCTTTCCAGTGATCTATTAGCCACGTTCCTCTTAAAACAGCCCCAGAAGCCGTCAGCCATCTTTGCTGCCAGAGCACACTACTGGCTCATGCTCACCTCACTATTCTCCAGGTTCTTCTCAACAGAACTGCTCCCCAGACAGCATATTCCACATTTTTTCTTGCTGTAGCCTCTAACAAGTTCTACTGTCTTGACTTCACACATACCAGCACATTAAGTCTTTTGGCAGCAGTGCTTCTGTACGAAATTGTGCTGGCTCTGGTTCCCCACAGCCTTGTATCCCAGTTCTCTCCTGACCTGTAGCTACCTCTGAAGGAGATCTACTCTCCCTTTGCAGAGCACTGGTACCCTCTGTAAATTTCCCCCTTCAAAACAAACGAACAAACAAACAAAGAAACCTACCATTCTTAATTTCAAAATAATTCTCTGGTTATCAGCTTTATCTCTCAAGTTTACAGAAATCTTGTTCTGAAATGTCAATGGATATCTAAGGACTTGATCTCAATTCAAATATCATGCAGACTGACAGGATTTATTGTTTATTATACATAATTATTGTGTCTTCTGAGCTGTGACAATGAGCACTTAAGTCTTCCTCTCTTGCTACAAGTAGCTCTCTCACTTCACTTACAGAATCACTAGAGCTTAGCAGCCTGTTTTCATATAGTTCACTAGTCCTGTGCATCATACATCCCACAGATGCTTAGACAACCTCTGAGGTGAGTATCTCGTTAGTTGACTCATTATATCCTAAATAACGACTCTATAATTAATCAGAATAACTGCCTCCTTTCTGCTGTAGAAGAGGACCACAAGAAATTCTAATTATTTTTGTACATCTCAGCTTCAACTTATAATTACAATGAAAAAACTGTTTATTGAGCTACTGTAATTATGGTATTTTAGAACATAACTTCCTCTACGAGTTGTTGGTTGTTTTTTTTTTTTTTTTTTTGTAGAAAGTATGAGCTATCTGAGTTGAAAAGAGATAGTACAGTGTTACATTCTCCCTCGAATGTAACACATCCATAATTCGACTACTTGTGCGTTACAGTATCTTCCTTTCCAGGAAGCAATCACAGTCTCAAGTTCTTCAGGCTTCTTTGTTCACCTAACCTCCTCCATAGTCTGAACAGTCATGGCTATTCTTCACTGCATAAGATCATCTAGTCCAACTGTCAACTCACCAACATCGTGCTAACTAAATCACATCCCTCAGTGAGGTATCTATACATTTCTTGAACACCTCCAGAGTCAGCTACTCCACCACTTCCTGGGCAGCCTGTGCCAGTGCTTGATCGCTCTGAGAGGAATTTTTCCCAAACATCCAACCTGAACCTCCCCTGGTGCAACTTGAGGCCATTACCTCCCATCCTATTACAAGTTATCTGGGAGAAGTGACTGACACACCTTGCCACAGCTTCATTTTGATAGTTGTAGAGAGCAGTAAGGTCACCCCCAAGCCACCTCTTCTCCCAACTAAATAATCTCAATTCTCCCGCTGCTCCCTTAAGACTTGTGCTCCAGTCCCCTCACCAGCTTCACTGCACATCTCTGAGCACACTTCAGGGCCTCAGTGTCTTCCTTTTAGTGAGGGGCCCACAGATGAACATAGTACTCAAGCCACATCCTCAGCAGTGCTCAAGTAAAAAGGGATGATCACCTCCCTGCTTCTGCTGGCATTACTATTTCTGATACAAATCATGATGCCCTTGGCAGTCTTGGCCACCTGGGCACACTGCTTTCTCATGTTCAGCCATATATCAGCTGATACCCCCAGATCCTTTTCTGTCATACAGAGTTAGAAAATATTCTGAGAAAATGTGTGGTTAGCTGAAGTGTATCACTGAGCCTAACAGACCTACGTACCTCATCTGAAGTAGCTTCAAATGTATTTAAGAGATTTTCAAACACTTCATCTTGCATTCTTCTAATATTTTCTAAAATAATATTACTTACCTGTAAACTTAGACAATTACTACAGAATGGCTCAATTTTAAGAAGTTTGAATCGAGACATGAACACTGGAAAGTTTATTTACATTAAAATCTTTTTTGTCCACTACATGACTAAAGCATCACATATTTGTCGATGTTTGCATTATAAGGCGACAGAGTTCCTCTACTAACACAGTGAAGTTAGCTCATATAGATTAAAAGAATTCTAGGAACAGGATTTGCTTGAGCAGTCCTTTCCTGATTCATTCGGATAACGTGAAAAAAGAAACACTACTGACTGAAACTGTAATTTTGCTTCAAGCAACCAACAAATGACATATTTCAGAAAATGTGATATTCCAATGATAAGAACTTTTTCCCTTGCAAAAATGATGTAAAAATGAAGCCAGCAGAAATTAAAAAAGATAGTGACAAGTGGCTGGCCAATTACTTTCAAATAATCATGACAACTGTGTTCAAACTAAAATATTTTTGAGAGTACTATTTATCACGTTAAGTAACTGATCATTAACGGCTACATCAGTAGTTACTACTCATTTCCCCCCCTCCATCAACACGCATATGAGCAGAATTTTTAATAACATACACCCATATACCAGTATAAACAGAATCTGTTCATACAATCTCTGATGAAGTTCTATTGTTACATCCACTGACTTTCCATAAAGTCAATCGATATTAACAAAACAAATACAAACTTTCTGTTGAATCTCAAGGTTAGAGGCTAGATATCAATATTTCATAGCTCTGAAATTAACTGCTGTGCTTCTTGCAACAATCTTAACATGAGGCAGGGTTTTTTGTTTTCGAAAAAGTTGTCGACAATAACATTTCAATCTCTGGGGAGAACAGTTTTGTTTGTCGTTTTACAAACACAGAGAAAAGGATGGCACTCACTCATGCCGTGATGGGAAAAAAAAAAATGTATTTCAAAGCAAAAGCCAGATTAGCTGACTCCTAAAGATGTATCACTTGTTTATTTGCAACAGGAGCATTGTTTCAGCAGTAGCAGAAGTGATGGAATTTCAGGGCACATCATAAATAAATCAATTAATTTTTGATTAAACAGTTTTAGCAGAGTACAATGTTTCAACAAATCATCTAAAATATAAAAAGTCACTGAGATAGATCAGTGGCACTGGGATGTCAAAGAAGCTTAAACTGCCTCCTCCTTCTCTGTCACTTCATCTCCACTGTATTTACCCTCAAATCCACACATGCACTAGATCAAATTAATAAGACCTGAGCTGAAAAAGCACTTGCTATTTTTCACTGATTTTAGGAACAGAGGAATATATACCTCTGCAATCATCCTCTGGTGAAAATATACTGGTAAAACTCATCTTACTGAAAGTCAAAATACTACTCATCTTCATATACTTTTCCTTCTGTAATATCTCTAGGGTACTTGAAGTTCTAGGCCCTGTATTTTGAGGTATTTTCCTGTTCTCCCGTGAACAGCTCTTCCCATTTAAAAAAAAGTGAACATTTATCCTATCGCCATGACACCCACCTTCTCTCCCTTCCCTTCTATGCCTCCAAAACAGTTTAAGCACAGTTTACTGTACTCTTTGGACAGACTCTGTAACATAGACCTTAACTTAGTGATGAAAGAGACATTATCCTTTATGTTTCCCCACCTTTAGCAAAGAGGAAATAATCATTTCCTTTCATCCAGCCAGTGCATATCTGGAGAGCAGAAACACTTCAGGCTGAGGAAGAACAAGTGTGAGTGTTCCTTTCTTAAAAGCAAACATATTCTACAAGGAGTTTGCAACGTGAACAGAAAACTGAGAAAAGCAGTGAGGGGGCACATAGCTGTACTTAAAAGGTGACAGCAAGATGTTTTCCAAGGGACTCAGTACAGACTAGACAGATTTTCTATTCCAAACAAAGCTTCTTAGTTTTAATCTACATAAGCCTTAGAGGATGCAAAAATTCATAGTCCTTACATAATTATAAAACTGAATTCCAGAAAGACACTGATTTTATAAGACTAAATATCACATAACCACACTTTCAAGTAGTTTGCCCTTCATTTGTTAGACATAATTCCACTTTACATAGAAAGACAATGAATACTGAAATCAGTGTCACATTAATGCAACAATCTCTTGATTTACCATGTCATGATAGAAGTCCTTTCTCACCAGTCTAGAAAATAAGCACTGTCTTCCTTCTGTCCTCTCTATCCTCAGTCACTTGTGCTCTCTCTAATTAACAGAAGTAGAACAATATATCCTTCTGACAAAATGATAGGTATGTTAATAGACTCTCACCAGAAAATAAGTTATGGACTAAATGCTCTATTTATATTTGCAGAAAAGATTATATCTGTGAAAAAAATACACAAAGTGAATAAAAGGGGGTATAAATAGACTGTATAATTAATAATCATTTCATAAATTTACAATTCCAAATATTTATAATGATTTTAAGTAAAAGGTAAACCAGCCATAATTACACAGAAAAATACAGATATATGAAAAAAGAAAATATATCACAAGTGCCCAGCTGCCCAAAAGATCTTTTTTGACTTCCTATCATATCTTTCATGACTTCTGTTCAAACAAACCTTTGCCCCCTGTCATCCCCCACAGTTATTGCAACTCATTTGAAGTCTCAACTCAGTAGTCTGTCTTTCAATCACTGCACTTTTTTTTTTTTAACTACAAAAACAGCTCTTGGTTCTTCACTTTGTTTCATGAGCCAACTCTCCCAATCTCTTCCCCACCTAGAATCTTGTTTAAACTCAGCTCCACTCTCTGTTTTCCACCTTCACTCTATTGCTCCATGGCAAAGTCTTCAAAAGCATCTATAGCTCTCTATCTAGCCTACAGGAGTTCAGAAATGTCATAGTAACCCACACAACATTTACTCACCTCATCTATCAAGCACAATTTCAGAGCAAATAATTAAACTATCTCTAATTGGCACATCTAATTTGTGACTGATCAAGCTAATACTTTTCCAAGTGGTCGTGCTCCCTCAGCCCTGTCTTAGTCTCTGTATTTTTCTCTTCCCATAGACAAATCCATTTCATAGCCTTTTTTGACAAGAAAGACAATATGAGCTTCTTCAGTATTTACTGTATTGCAAAAACTGTCATGATTACTGTTCTCATGAGGAAGCAAAAAAAATTAAGTTCTCTCAGCAAGACCAAATTTATAGAGGAAGAAGTTAAAACGGGATCCAGGTTCATAAAGAACTTTTCAGTTTATCTTCTTGTTGTTAAAGAGCAAGTCTCCTGGAACATGTTTCAAGTTCTTACAACTCATCATACCTCCACTCCGGAAACTTCAACTCCACGAGCTACAAATCGCAGAATTCAACATATAAGACAAAGAAGCTATACAACCTTCTCCATGAAAATCCTTATGTCAGAAGTTTTCCCTAGGAATATAATTCAACTGATTTAATGGCTTCTTTGCACTACACAGGAAACAAAAAATAAGGCGTGCGGTGAAGAGGAATGGCAAAGGGTAACATAACCAGTTGTTAAGAGCAGAGTTGTAAGGTCTTAAAGGAAGTGACTAAGCACTTGAAATAAAGGAGACAAATTGCAACTATTTAAAGCAGAAGAAAAGATAAAGTTACTGTAAAAGCACCAGAATATGTTGGCATTTCAAGGTAAAATTAATACACTGTTAAACTGCACTACAACAGATGAACAAAAGTTTTGTTTTTTTCCTTAAACACTCTTTATCAGATTCTAATGGCATCCAATCAAGAATTCAGCCAGACCTAGGATGGAATGTCAAATTTTGCCATGGGAAACAAAACCAGTCATATTGGTTGAGATCAGAAATCCCTGTTCTCCAGAAATACTTAAAATAAACAACACTAGAAAGGCGAGGACAGAAACAACATACATGCCTCTCTACTAGCCTCTTATTAATCTTCAGCTCAGATGAATATTCAATGGCATTCACACTAAAAACTCAGATATCCTTCTCTGATCATTTCTATGATTTAAGATAGGAAAACCCAAACCACAGACAATATTCAACATTTGGTATCTATGAAGCTAGAGGATTCCTCCTTAGTTATCTTAATTCCTAATACTTGTTTTGAACATTTATGATGATTACTCAGTACTGAGCTAACTTATTAATGCGAATACCAAATATTTGGGCTGAACCGGGCCAAAACAGTGACAACCAAGCAGAAATTCCAAACACTGCTCATTTAGTCTCTTCCCACATCAGGATTGATGTGAAACACATACACTGTTTCAGACATATAATAAACTTCATTATGTTATTCTATATATAGAGTCTCACCACATCACAAGGCTCTTCTAAAGTTCTTCAGTTGAATAATTTGATTTCTTGAACAAGCTTTTTCATTTCACTGGTTATTCTTTAGAGCATACCAGTTTGCACAACCTCACCACTGACTTCCATCTGCAGCAAAAGTTGGCTATTTTGCTGTCTTCCACACTTTAGCTTCCCCATCTCCTCAAGATCTTGTTAAAGGACTCAGCAAAAGCCTTCAAGAAGTCCAGGAAGTCCCCATCAATTGGATTACCTTTATCCAGATAGCAACTAACTATTCCAAATTGCACAGTGTGTTTTAGGGCATCATTTCTCTTTAAAAAGCATTAAATAAAGTTGTCTTCTCCTAACTGGAGATATTTACCTTCTGCAATACTTTAACATGATAGAAAATGCAGCAATTATAGCAGAGTAGCAAAGTCCTAAATTGCAATAAGTGCGGATATACTCAAACACAGCAGCTGTAGACACAGAAATGAAGAGAAAAAAGCTGCTTACCCTTAGAAGGCCTGAAATAGGCAGAGATCTTCAGCAAGACACACTTGTCTCCTCAGCTAACCCTTAACTGAAGTCTCAGAAATGGTGGATCCTGGTTTCACCCCTTCCAGTCACACTGACACACTGCATGCACCTGAGCTCCCTTGGGTTGGCCCTGCCTTCTCACCAAGTGCTCAATCACTGTTTCAGGCCATGACTTAGCATTTCCACTATACCTCTGTATTCACCATTTCACTAATTTTAATCTTAATGATCAGTTCTATTATCTCACCTGATAGAACACAGTAATAGTCTTGTGGCTTGTAGTTCCTTTATTCTGATGCCAGAAAAGCTTTTGAAAAAAAACAAAGACTTGTTTAAAACTAACTTGGCATTGAAGACACAGATTACTGATGTTCATTTTCTCAGGCTTTTCCGCTACAGTTGAAGAAGTTCATTTTGAAATTAATCTTTTAATGATTCACAGTGAAGAAGGGATCTGGGCTATCCAGGTTAAATGGTTCTCATAAGTGAAGACAGAACAAAGATCATACAGATGCAAAGACTAATTTCCATTCAGTCCAATTTTAGTTCAGCAATGGTTCTAGTGGCTCCATTACTCTTTTTTTTTTCTCCTTTATCCATCAACCTTACAAACTTGCTTACTGACATCCTGGCCTTGAAATACGAGAAGAAAACTTGTTGCTACATTAGACACACTTTGCCAGTTGTTCTTCAAAGCTTTTTTGAATTCCTTATGTTTTTTAATGGTTAGCCTGCCAGAGTTCCAGAATTTACTGCCTTCTATGTTCTTCATTAAATACAATATTTATCCATGTCAATTTCCTATGGCTTTTTAGTACTCTGTGTGGATACAATCTCTAACATTGCTGCTTTAGATGTACAACAAAGACTACTTAATACTCAGAAAGGAAGGGCCCAACTTTCTAGTGCTGCAATTAGAACTCTCAGAAGAACAGAATTCTTGACTGTTCCCATCCAGGTATGGTTCCATAGTTTATGGAAGGGATTCAAAATGCAAACATGAATTAGTTAGAAACAGGGCCAAGTGAGCCATAGCTCACTAGATTCTACTCTCCTCCCTTTCTTAAGTTATTCCAAGAAATTGTATTAGAATGGGAAATGCTAAATGCCTGCATTCTTTAAAGTGCAAATTTTTATCTTTACAGCCTGTGATACTTGATACCCATTAATTCAAGAATGACAGAAGATTAAATCAACACCAAAGTGCACCACTACCAGTATGCTGTATAAACAGTAAAACACCAGGCACATGTAAGCTAATATGGAACCTGGGCTTTGATCACACTGAGAAGAAAGTTATATGTAACTTGACAGCTAAGATGGCAATGTGAAATAGTCTCATTAACTATTATTCTTTGAAAATACATGACAGGTGTGTGTCTTCATTTATTTTTAATTTCACTCTCAACTGCCATGCACAGATTATTCAAGAAATATCCCATATATATTAATACTATCAGTAAGCACAATATATGTTAATATTAGAAAATAAAAATTATATAAAATGGAAACCTAGCCTTATAAAAACCTCAACTCTGAAGGAACTATAGGAACAGTTTCAGAAGTCCTATCTGATTTTGCACTTTCAGGTATTGTACATACATTTCTAAGCATTCTGAATTTCAGTAAGAATCCAATAAGGTTAAAGGGCTTTTTTTTTTTTTTTTTAAGTATTATTCACTGTTATAGAAAGGCATTTTCTAACATACCTCTAAGAAGTTCTAACTTATAATCAAGATACAATAAGAAAGGAGAAAAATCCCCAGTGCTTTCAAATCCTCATATTCTATAGTAAGAATATAGGATAACATATAGATAATATAGTAAGAATAAAGGAAAACATGGGATTCCATTTTCCCAGAAGGAGACTTTTAGCGAGATTAATAATCTAGGAGTGTTGCAAATCATTTGTGTGTACAAAGGCTACCAAAATATAAGAAAAGCAAAGGAAGACTCAGATCACATGGAATGTGTTAATTCATACACGGTACACTGTCGGGTGAATATCCTGAAAGAATAGCACCCACATAAAATTATGAAGGTGGATGGTACACTTTTGTATGGCTTATCCAGATGGCATAAAGACAAACAATAAATTGGGAAAGACTCACCTGTCACTGATGACCAAGGCTCTCCTGGAACTCCACAGGGAAGGGATCTCTAATTAGATCCTTCCCCAGTGGTGGACAGCCCTTAAATGGGGTCTGGGAGAGGTGGAGCCAGACTCCACCCCTTCCAATCAAACAGGTGCATTGCCTTCACCTGTGCTCCTGCAGCTGACTCAGTGCTTGCCTCAGGTGATCAATCAGTGGTTCAGGCCATGATTCAACAGTTCCCATACTCCACACTCAAGATCATGTAGATATTGCAAGTGTGAGAAACTGAAAACTTGCAATAAAGAGAAAAAAGGTTCAGGAAAATAATGCTTGAATACATTACTTTGAGATGCTACCACTTACCCTGAAGGATAAGTAGCAGCATATATCAGTTTAAGTACATTAGCAAGAAGTATTCAAAACATTTTAGGAATACTATCAAGCAAATTTAGACACTGAAGCTATGTAGATGAATAAAAGAAATTCAAACACAAGCATGTTCCATCAAAGGACAGAGCTCCAAATATTTCTCCAAGTAAACAGGCTGCCTCAGATGATCTCTGTGTAATCATGTTTTCTGTTGCCTGAGGAAAGCCTGTGGCCAAAACTCTAATTTGCCTGTTTCTTGAAGATGTATTTTCTTAAAATTCAGTATCACCAGGAGGAGACATAATGACAATTCCTTATCATGAAGTGTTCAATTTATTCACAATATAGGCACAAGTATAACTACATTCTGTGGCTGCTGTACTCAGTTTGTTATGCTCCTGAACAAAAAGTTGGCAACATTTAGAATGCTGTTAGGGTGAATAACTGGTCATAATGAACATACTACAGTAAATATTAAAAGAAACAAAAACTTAAAGGATGAATGTCTAACTAAGGCATTCCCATATTTATGTAAATTAGCAAAGTTCATGTGGACTACTGATCATAAACAAGTATAAATTCTGAGGTTTCGCCAAGACCTTGTCATGGCTCATTATTTTAAGCAATTTCTGAAGTTCTTGTCTTTAAGTGAAGTTAACACAGTATAATAGTTCTCTGCATAATTTTGAGATAGTATATTCAATGTGAAAAAGAAAAATCCAAAGAGGTCGGAATGGAAAAAAAATCCCATTAACTAAGGAATTTGTGATGTCAGTATTACACAACTTTGCTCTTTTTTTCAGTCTTCAAATGGAAACTACCTTTCAACATGATGGCTCTCCCGGAGTCTTAGATTAAAAAAAAAAAAGAACTATGAGAGAAAAAAACCAAAATCTGAATCAACAATTCAGCATTTTAGAGGTGGTCAGAATAATAACTCAGCACAGCATAATTGCTGTCAGGTTATCTATTTCCTTTGTACATTTGAAGTTCCAAAAAAAATAAAATTGAAAAGGCATACGATTATCACAAGAAAAAAAAACAAGGCACACACCTTAAAAGTAACTTAAGAATTAGATACCATAGTAGACATATCCACTTCAAAGTCATGATGTGGGAAAATAAGAGAAATACTATCACTTTTTATCCCCCCATGTCATCGTGTCATTTTAATATAAATTAAGATAAAGTAAATGGAGTAAGTGAGCCCACTCCCTAATGCAGTTCTTCATTCCCTTCTCTTTCAATCTTACTCTTTTTTTTTTTTTATTGAATTTAAAACTCAGTTTGAATTGTATTTTGGCCAAAAATACAAAATATTAAAAATCAATTTAGTAAAAATAGGTGTCTTGGAGCCTAGAATAACTTCTGCTATAACCAAATTCACTTATTTTTCTTTTCAAGGAACACTGAATGGTCTCCAGTAATTAAGGAAAATGTTAATAATCAGTTCTCTTCAAGAAAGGAGAAAAACATGAACATTTGAATATTCAGACTGAAAAATAAGGAATCAGGAGAAACTAAAAAAACTTTGTCAAAAATGTACATGGAAATACTCTGCCCAAATATTCAAAATATTTATGGACACACTGCTATCCCTTTAAGAAGCACTGTATTGGAAGAGAACTACTGTTTCTTAAGAAAAAATATTCTGATTTTTTTCATTCCTACTCCTATCCTGCAGTAAACTCTAGATTTCTAACTCACACTTAAGTGAATATATTCTGTTTTTTCCCTCCAAACTTTTCTGTGTCATTTACTGAAATACTAAATACATTCTGAACACTACAGAAGTTGCTTGTAATAGATATAATGACTAAAATTGATACTTTAGAGAGTTTCTTTGCTATTTGGAATATATGACATCGCAAACATACAAACTGTTATGTAACTAAGGATTAACATCCTTACCTTTGGCCACCTTAGAAAGAAATGAAGTTATAAACTATGCCAAGAGAGGCTAACATTTATCTTTTCCTCCAATATAGAAAAAGGTACTCAAAAGTTATAGGTTAGAACCTTTAGTTGTAGAGATTTAATTTCAGACAACAGAAAGGTTGCAATATTTTTGTTTTGGTATATTCTTGACCATTCAGGTATGCAGAAAAGGCAACAGTCCAACATCTTTTCAGCTATCCTATTCATCCTCTCCTGTCAATGGAAGTCCTCTGATAACTTTTTAGTTACACATGCCCTAAAAATGCTAGGAAAAAAGGCATACAGAGGTATTTAAAGTACTCCTGAGACAGTGCTGAGACAACACACCCTAGAGAGAATATGGTCCAACTCCATATTGTGTACTTACTAATAGGGAAAAAATGTATTTTATTTTCAGAAGGAAATAAAGAATAGCTATGCACAACAAATTGCTGGACAGGCCAAGTTAAGCCACAGGGCAACATACTGTTAATCAGGCATAATCATCTCAAGAGTATTGAGTAATCAGTTCAGTCTTTATGACAAAGTGACCCATGTGACATCAGAGGAAAAGCCAGGATTGGCTTATGAAGTCATTTTATGTTTCCCATAATTGCACATAAATATTTACTGGCTACTTGAAATAAGATAACCCCCTGGCCAAAGGTCTGAGGTGCATAACCCACCCTTGCTCACAATTTTACACGCCTGTTAAAATTAGATATACAAAAACAGTAAAACTGTGAATCTACATGACCCGTCCTCCCTAAGAAGACTACAGCTTTACACACAAGGATTCTTTTTTCCACCTTAGTAAATAAATACATAATTACAATTAATATTTTGGAAGAAACTGGTTTTCCTGAGGACCAAAAATCTGTCATACCATTTCAGGGCTCTCCCTTAAACTTGTCATCCTGAATACTCTCACATTCTCAATTAGTTTTATGCTTGTTTCTTATATACCATTATTTCAGTGTCCATGCACTTTTGATTACCCTGCCCTGATTCTCCAGGCTCCCACACTCATCTACCTCATGCACTTTCTTATCACCTTCCTGTAGGAACCATTTATCAGGCAGTGTCTGTACTACCTGAATGCTGCTAAATCATCCTTGAGGATTACCTAACTCCAAAGCATCTATTAGTATTTTTGTACACTAACCTGAACATTTCATATTATATCAAGTAATAAGACTATTCAAATAAATAACTACAGAAATTCTTAACAGGGGGTTATCTAGACTCTAAAATCTTTGCTATAATTTTTCTACTACATAAATTATTATTATTTTGAATATATTCAACATTTGGGATTAAGAGCAAAGCAGGAAGAAATTCAGTATTTATGCTAACTACTCTAAACTTTAAATACCAGTTGCACGGAGCTCCTAGTACTATCCTGCAAAGAAAATTAAACAGTTTTTAGGCTAAACATAGCCTACAGAACAACTGAAATTTCAGACTACTAGAACACTCCTGTGCATATTCTTCACTATCCTTATGAACACTATTATTACCATACAAATGCATTGTAGTTCTTATAATCCAAAAACACGCAAGCTAAACCAACATAAATACAGCAGAAAACTTAACACAGAATTATTCAATGAAGACAGGTAACTCTTACGAGTTACTGTAAAAAGAAATCAGAGTTTCAGTCAGTACCAAACCACAGATGGCATTCTCCTAGTTTCCACTGACTTTGAAACTCTGAATGACAGGAGCTGCTGACTTTTATATATACCAGTCTTAAGGTGGCCTCTATGTTCCTACCACTCAAAATCTGCAGTAATTCTCATGTGTGCCAAGGTATTTTTTCACCAGTATTACAATACTCCCTGCTGTCAACTATCATTGTCTTAACAACCTCTGTGCAGAAGGACAACAGAAACTAAAGACACCACTTAAACATACTGGAACACTTCTGATGGTTAAAAGGCTGAATATAGTTGTCCAGCTTGGGCAGTTCATGGGAAATTTCACCCATCATAGGTAAGAATCTGGCATTTATAAGCACTGTCTTTTTTAAGACAACAATATCCTATTTAAGTTAGCATAACCATTTTATAAAGCTAGACCTAATTACATTTTGAGAGATATGCACGGTTCTGATTGAAGAGTTTATTTTGTAATTATATTTTGTATTGATCTGAGTCACTGTGATCAGTAATGCTTCCACTATAGAAGTATCCTTGTATGCAATCTTCTTGAAAAATCTGCTCATTAATTTTCATGGAAATTAGTCAGTACACTCAACTGTCAGATAACACAGAATTATATGAATAAGTTTCTCATGATAGTTTAAAAAAATCATTAGTAAAATTGCTACCTGATATGTTAACGAAGCTGCTACACTTCTTTGAATTTTATATTATTATGTCTTCTGTTGACATGGAGTACACAAAGTGAAAAAAAAAATGAAAAATCAAGGTAACATTGAAAATGAAATGAAAAATGAACATAAAAATGAGATGAAATAATTTAATAGACTGGCTTAACTGATCTCAACTTTCCTCTGACTAAACAGTACATAATGAAATCGGTGAAAACGCGAAGGATTTCTATTTAGTCAGAACCATTAAATTATTTTAGTAGTAGACTTTCTTTAGCCTTTCTGTGAAGGTTCAAATGTCCCATTGTGAGATCAACGATAGTTCTGTGCTCTTCTGTTAGAGTCATACTAATTTCTCACTTCAGTAATCACACTTTCTTAAAAGTGAGTCATGAATGCTCTAACACTGTGGGCTCTACACATATTTGATTAAGATAATAAAAAATTAAAATTTATTCCTTCTATACTTTTGTCATGGTTTTATGATTTTTGGTATTAGTATTCCACATTATAACATCATGTAGTGCATTAAGAGTTAAAGAGTTAATGCTCCAGCTCCATCGATCATCGGCAGTTAAGGGTATACCTATCTCAAAAGAGAAGAACTACGATCCCCAGAGGGCTTTGCATTGCTTTGTATTTTTATGTCTTCTGCTCAGAGGGAAAGAAAAACTGTCTGCGATCACAGGACACTCTCCTTTGGGATCGACTCAGCAGTGGGTGCTCGCTGCCATCTTGCATTCAATGTTTAGCATAAGGCCTTCGGTTTATCAGACACTCTCTCTTGCTCATTTTATTTGATTTATTAGCTTCAATTCCAATTATATTGTATTATATTGTGTTATTTTGCTTTCTGATATCTTATTTAGTAAATTAGCTTTCCTCCTCAGATCGTTGCTGCTGTTTTGTTCCTAGGCCCATCTCCCTTCTCCCTTTTCCCCCTTTCCCCTTTCCCCGGGTGTGGGTTTGTGGGTCCCCTGCACCAATTGTCACAGAACCAGGCCGATCCAGACCATGAACCGTTGACAACATTCTTAGATTTTTCTTCGAAATTTCACAGTAATAGAGTACATCTCCCCACTATCACCATTTATTAGATCTTAAGGGATTCATCTGAAAAACTGATCCTGCACTGACAATTAGCCACATCTTTTTCTCTGATTTCCTGACCATTCCCTGATCATCGTGCAGTAAGTTATGATAGATTACATGACAAAATTGAAAGTATGACATTAACAAATTATTAAAGGTGACTTGTTTTTCCTGTCTAAACAATTTTTAAAGATAACTGAAGCATTATTTATTATGCAGGTATAGCATGGTATTGAGATGAATATTAAAAATTATTGAACTAAGTATTTATTGAAGTAAGGTAAAACAGCATTTTCAAAAGGAACAAAATAATTTTCAGTGCAACTAAACTACTAAGAACAGTTCAAATGGGTAGTAGAAAATATATCTGGCTGTATCAGGGTACTTGTAGGGTGAATAACCCTAAGGAATAGTACTCAGAGGGAACAGCACAAAGGATGAGAGGATAGTATATTTTCATTAGGCTTTATATAGATGGCACAGATTACTGGTAAATAGAGAGTGGCTCACCTTTTCCAATGGTCAAGGCTCACCAATAACTCCACTAGGAAGGGATCCACAACAAGAGATCCATCCCCAGTGCTGGTCAGCCTTTAAATGGGGTCTGGGAGAGATGGAGCCAGACTCCACCCCTCCCAATCACACAGGTACATTACCTTCACCTGTGCCCCTGCAGCTGACTCAGTGCTTGCCTCAGGTGGTCAATCAGTGGTTCAGGCCGTGATTCAACACTGAATGTCTATGTGTATGGACATGTCTCAATGTCTGTACATGTATTTTATAAACTTTGTATAATGTAGGGTATGTGTTCATCCAATTTATATAACTCACATATGTAGATATATTAGTAGGCTACTCTGAAATTAATGGCTCTTATTTGTTTCCATGGAAACTACAACAGATACAGCAAGCAAAATACTCAATAGAGCAAGTCCTCTGCTACACAGAAAATTTTCAACATAGTCACCACCATGAGCTATGATTTTTTTCCAGCAAGGAACAATAGCCTGCATGCTGCACTCATACAAATGTGCACCAGTGGAGGCAATCCACTGTCAATGTCACCATTGCTGAAATGCGTCACCCACTGCATCGCTGTGCATGCAGCCATTGTTCGGTCTCCATAAACATTCAGCAAGCCTCAATGAATATAAATAGGTGCATTTTTTGCATGCGGAGGGATTCAGTAATACCTATTTGCTTCATAAACACTTCTATGTCAGATGCCATTTTGTCACTGACACTCTGCTGCCATCTGTGACATGGCAACAAAATCTAACAGAATAATGCTGGGAAGGTTCAAACTCTACTGCCATACCACCAACATCTGCCTCTGACATCATGGGCCAACACAATACAATACGAAGTGTTACTTTTGTAGGAGTCTTTTTACACTGCAGAATCTTCATGTACTCATTTTCATTCTCATACAAAAACTTAGAAATAAATTATGTATCCTTAAAAAAACCCAAACATTTATTTTCATTTGTTTATTTTTCTTGTTATAGCACTCATATGCATAGAATTTCCTCTTTATTTTGCTTGCCTAAGCCTGAAGAGCAAGCAATCAGAGTAAAAAAAAACAAAACTAGGTAACATCAATTTACAGATTGTCAAAATGCTTTTGCTTGCAGGTACCAGTTTGCTCAAAGAAAAACAGAAACTGGCCAGGCTTGCATTAACCTGTCCTCGGTCAGATCACTTGGGACAGTGACTGCTTTTGATAGAGATATGGAAAGCTACCATGCTGAAGCTTCCAGCTTTTACAAATACAGTAAATACAAAACTGTGAATGTTTCAGTGCATTCACTTGGCATGAAATTCTGCATTAATCTACACAGGTGGCATCTTAACTATGTTAAAATTATTTCCTTCCTTGATATACCAGGTATAACAAGATGCTTCTAAACTCAGCATATTATTACAGCAACTAAGAACAGGGAAACTAAACATAATGGACTGAATAATGCTATCTGGCAGAACTGATAAAAAATAAAGTTTAAAATAATCATGAAAGTGATAGCAGCTCTAGTGAATGTAGCAGACACAAACCAATATGATAAAACAGAATTACAAAGTAAAAGTGTAAAAAAAAAAATTTAAACAGTTTCCAGGAACCTCAGCACATATTGTTTCATATAAACAGACAGAACTTGATTAAGGAGAAGGATGGAAAAGCATTTCTTTATAATGGGAATCTCTGTGCTGAAAACAACAAAAGCTCTGAATTTTGCTTTCATCTAAGAGTGTTTAATTAATAAGAAATGAATAGGAGTAAGTGAGAAATAAAAGATTTGTCAGAGAAAAATTTTATAAGGTTTGCAGTACGTGCCAATTCGACTACTACTAATTCCGTTTTCAGATGTCCCTTTGAACGCTGCACATTTTTGGGAGATATTAATATATATAACATACACTTTCCATATATCATACCAACTAGGCGATAGCAATACGTAGTGCAGTTGAAGGATGAAAATCCAGTCCAGTAAAGTATGATTTTTATGTATTTTAGTCTCCATTAATAATAAAAGTAAAACCATGTATTTTATCTGTAGAAGCTCTAGCTCTCTGAGATGTGTTGTTACCACTGATTTCTCGTTATGCTACTTTGAGTCTTCTAGGCATGTGACCTTTGCTGTCCACACATTTTAACAGAAAAGTCAGCCTAACAGTCAGCTCCTTTTCCAAAACCAGAACTAGATAAGAAGAATATAATACACAAAAGGGTTAGATAAGTAGGCAGTGGGGTGGACTGAAAACTGTCTGACTGGCAGAGCTCAGAGGGTTATAATCAGTGGTGCAGACTAGATGGAAGTCTGTAACTAGCAGTGTTCCCCACGGATCAGTGCTGGGTTCTGTCTTGTTCAACATCTTCATCAATGACCTTGATGAGGGGATACAGTACACCCTCAGCAAGTTTGCTGATGACACAAAGCTGGGATGAGTAACTAACACAACTGAAGGCTGTGCTGCCATTTAACAAGACTTGGACAAACTAGAGAGCTGGGCAGAGAGGAAATTGATGAGGGGTTCAACAAAACCAAGTGTAGAGTCTTGCACCTGGGGAAGAATAATTGCATGCACTACCACAGGCTAGGCGCTGACCTGCTGGAGAGGAGCTCTGCAGAGAAAGACCTGAGTGTCTTGGGGGGCAACAGTCTGGTCATGGTCCTCATGGTCAAGAAGGCTAATGGTATTCTGGGATATATTAAAACAGCATGGCCAGCAGTTCGAGGGAGTTGATCTTCCCCATCTACTCTACTGCAGTGAGATCACATCTGGAACACTGTGTCAAGATCTGGGCCCCCAAGTTCAAAAAATACAGGAATCCCTTAGAAAGAGTTCAGCAGAAGGTGACAGAGATGATTAACATTGTCCAAAGGAATGCCATGAAGATGTTCAGAGGGCTAGAACACTTCCCCTACAAAGTCAGACTGAGAGAGCTGGGGCTTTTCAGCCTAGAGAAGAGAAGGATCTGAGGAGACCATATAGTGGCCCTCCAGTACTGGAAGGGGGCCTACAGGAAGGCTGGAGAGTAGCTGATTTTAAACTAGAAGAGAGTAGATTTAGACTAGATAATAGTAAGAAATTCTTTACTGTGAGGATGGTGAGACTCTGGAACAGGCTGCCCAGTGAGGTTGCAGATGCCCCCTCCCTTTCCACCTTAATCTAGTAGTTATTCACTTGATTTTGAACTTCTGTGTTGAATCATATCTTGACCAGTTAGCAATACACAAGAAAATAAGACCTGCTTGGACAACTTGGCCTCGTGAACATAAGGGCACTACCTCATACTTAACTCTAGTACTTATAGTTTTTTGTATGTTCTTCTAAATACGACCTTATTTCTGAATGAGTTATAAGGTGTCGTATCTAATGAACAAGCATCTTGTAACTGTGACAGATACCTTTACCTTTTAAACAAAGGTACATTGCATGCGGAGGGATTCGGTAATACCTATTTGCTTCATACACACTTCTATGTCAGATGCCATTTTGTCACTGACACTCTGCTGCTATCTGTGACACGGCAACAAAATCTAACAGAATAATGCTGGGAAGGTTCAAACTCTACTGCCATACCACCAACATCTGCCTCTGACATCCTGGGCCAACACAATACAATAGGAATATTGTATTGTGTTGGCCCATGATGACCCAAAACAAAGGTAAAAGTGTCTGTCACAGTTACAAGATGCTTGTTCACCACTTCAAAAACTTGTTTGAATAGAGATGAGAAACTCCAGAGAGGACATCAGTTGATAAAGGCCTGAAACTGAGCAGTCTGAAGATAAGTGGTCAAGTCTGGGTAAAAGTGTTTACATTCACAAGAAGTTCCTTAACATGCACAACGATTAATATAATGTAAGGGAGAACTTAAAGCAGGATAGCTGGTAAAAGATAAATGCTTTGCTAATAATATTGTATGAATTTATATTTTCAGACAGTTTGTACTGGTAAGAATGAGCAACATAACTAACATTACTTGTCACTAAGAAGTACTGGGATTGAAAATCTTTCAGGTTATTTAACCAGTAGGCCTGTAAATGAGGCTTCTATAGGCAGTAGATATAAATTAAGAGCACTCGACTAGTTAATATTTGAAAATATTTTTAAATCTTACTTGAGTTTATAAGTAGACATGTTTTGAACTCAGATCTACTATTTACTACGTGACTTAGGGTTAACCCTTGAAATACACTACTTCAGTGTTCACTGAAGAAGACCAAATAAGGAATAGATATCCATAAGTGGATCCTACAGTATGGAATCCAGTGATTGTTAAATTTCCTCTGTTGTCAGTTGCTTAACAGTAGTTGATCTTTTTGGCAAGTCTTTTAGAAAACTTGAGTATTGAAAATGTTGATTCTGAAGAGATAGTCTGGGAAGGACAAAAAATGTCAAATATTATCAATCAAAACACAGAAAGTGAGTATATGTGATTCCTGTGAAGACAAAGGCAGCACAGACAGTCCTATCAGTGTGTGTATTTTCTGCAGTGGGATACAAGGATGAATTTCTTTGAACTCCACTGATGATGCTATTCAGACAGATGAAGAAAATAAATACCCAGAAGTAATAGCAGTAGCTCCCATTAGTGCATAGTAGCTATTTAATATAGCTGAGTTCATCCAAAATGCCTCATAAAACGGAGACTGTTTGCTGTGCAGAACTTGGTCTGGGAATACATCAAAGAGTTTTATTCCAGTCAAAGAATATCTTGCTCATATCTGGCTTAATTCACTTAAAGAATCAGTAGACCGTGATTTAATATTTGCAAGTCTCTGGCTGATGGATGAAAAAGTAATAGCTAGATATTAACTAGGAAGAGATGTTTGCATTTGTGTCATGAATAACTAACGAAGTAAGAAGAGATTTCTGTTTTTAAATAAATATCTTAGTAGGGGAATCAGAAATTATTGAAGGACTTTCCAATCTCTATTGCTCTTCTGATACTGAAAAGACATCTGATAATTCTTCAGGATTCTTTCTCCAACAACCTAGAGAGAACTAGCGGCATGCTTGTTGAAGCATTAGTAAACTGTAATCCATGGGAGAGCAATGACTTGCAATTAAATTCTCTTGAAGCCTCTGGAATGTTACTAATTACTGAACGTGTCTCTGGCAGACAAAGGAACAATCTGGTGCTACTCCAGTGATTAAAGTTGTGTAAGAAAAACAGAAAGTGTGATAAATGAGATACTATCATAATTATACTAGGAAATAAGTACTAACTTACATGTGTGGAAGTATCAGTAGCCACATGTGGTACAAGTGTGATATTAGTCTTTATTTTTACTGAGCTGAACAGCAAAACAACATGTGAAGAGATAACATCTGTTGACTTTTCTATCCTAATCACTGTTTAACTCTGAATTGATAGTTAGTCCTCCTAGTTTCTAGCTTAGCTTAGCCAGATTGGTGATCAGAAGTATCTCCCAGTTAAAAATTCATGCTTTTTTATATGTTGCCGCAGTTTTATGATTTTTGTTATAATATTGATATTCCACATCATAACATCATGTAGTTTATTGGGAGTTAAAGAGTTAATGCTCCAGCTCTGTGGATCATCGATAGTTATGGATATGCCTGTCTCAAAAGAGAAGAACTGCATTCCCCAGAGGACTGTACGATGCTTTGCATTTTTACGTGTTTCAACTCAGAGGGAAAGATAAAAACTGTCTGCAGTCACGGGACTCTCTTCCCTTCAGGACCGGGCTCAGCAGTGGGTGTTTGTTGCAGCCGTCCGCCTTCAGCGTTAGCGTAAGGCCTTCGGTTTATCGGACACTTTCTCTTGCTCATTTTATTTGATTCATTAGCCTCGATTCCAATTATATTGTATTATATTGTATTGTTTTCCTTTCTAATATCTTATTTAGTAAATTATCTTTCCTCCTCAGATCATTGCCGCTGTTTTGTTCCTAGGCCCACCTCCCTTATCCCTTTTCCTCCCTTTTCCCCTTCCTCTTCCCTGGGGTGTGGGCCTGTGGGTTCCCTGCCTCAATCGTCACAGTACAGGGTCAAACCGGCCTGCAAAGCGGTGACATATGTATATATGGATTAAGAAGTTAAGAAAGGAAGGAAAAGTGAGCAGGAAAAGAGAGCAAAGGAGAAAAAAAAAAAAAAAGGATGCCCAAGCAAATTCATTCTGCAGCAAATTACATGACCACTAACCTCATTCAGTCTTACCGAAGTATTATATAGCAGATACAACTCTGTAAATCATATTTTTAATAAAAGCATAGAAATGGTTTTAGTGACCTCAAGAGCTGAGTAAACACAAACCCTCTCATTATTCATATTTTGTATGAGGGCCAGCACCAGAATAAATGGCACAGCTCAGAGCAGATGTATTAAATTTTCTAAATCCATTGCTGCTGTGAATCAGTATAAAACGAATGAATTACACATCATATCCATTGAGAACACCAGTAAACTAGATGACATGATATCTGGAAGAGGTACAGATGTAACTGCATTTAGTAACTGCATTTTTTTGTCAGCCTCATTACCTAGAAAGACTATTACCTATTAAGAAGATGAGCAAAACAAACCACTGTGAAGGCATACCTTCAAAAAGACTAGTCTGTACAGAAATCAAATACTCAGTAAAACTTACAAAAATAAAAACAGAAATCCTGGCCTACAAGTAAATACTTCAAAAGAGTTTATAATCAAAATATTCTGAAAAAAAAAAATGTATAAGGACAAAGACTTGTATGCTGTGTGTATAACACCATATGACAATGAAGATGCAATCTTCAAAACAAACTGTTACACCCGGTGTTGACTTAAAAAAAAAAAAATATATATATATATATATATATAAAATAAAAGGAAAGAATAGGGACAATGTTGAGATTCCCCAAAAGAACACACTAAAGGCAGTCAGAATGGTAGATATACTGAGTGGCTTGCTTCAGACATTTTTAGTGAAAAAAACATCTAGATGCACAAAAAAATAAGCACTCAGAAAAGATGTGAACTTGAAAAAGAAAAACAAAGCCTCCAGAGAGTAAAGTAAATTACTTTGGAAGAAAGAAGGGAAGACTGGCATTAGGGTCACAGAGAGCTGAACATTATATGAGGCACATGAAATTTTACTCTCAAAGAAAACTGAAATCCAAGCTAAGAGCAAGTGCAGTTTTCCTTGCTGGGTATGCAAGATGTTGGAGAAAAATATTCCATAAAAGAGCAATTTTCAAATTATGTATAAATATGTAATTAAGAAAGGACAGTGGGATAAAGTACAAGAACAAAGAATAGTATAGGAAATGAAAAACAACATACTGAAGAAGAAAATAAACACACTTTGAATATTCTTACCATGTTAAAAAAGCACTAACAGGGAAAGAAGCTTGATATATGCATGACTCAAAAGCATATTTTTCTTACCTTGGGCCACCTCTTCTGTATGAAAATCAGGGATTGCATGTTTAGACCAAAGTTCCATAGACACAGCTAAGGCTGATGGAAGGTCATTATCTAAAATTTCAGTAGGAAACAATTCAGCCATTTCAGTTTTCTTACTTTGGAGGATAGTAGGTAAACAGGTGATATTGTTTATTCCATCAACGCAAAGAAATCCAATGGAGCAGGATTGTATAAGGCAATCATTGTAATTAAGTTCACAGCTTCGTCCCTGAAAGAGAATTTTTAAAAAGCCATTTTTGAAGGCAATTTGCATTTCATAGTCATGTTAGTTCAAATTATTGCTTTCTTTTGATTCTAAAGCGTTGTTTGCTTATATTTAAATGTTCACATTTTCAAAAGCAAATCTAATCAACTGGAAAATATTGCTCAAGTAATTTAATAGCATATTTGTGTTTAATTTTTTTAGCTAAATGATATTTTTTTATTCCCACTGTACTACAAGTTATCAATAAATCATATATATAATCATTGCTACCAAATGATGCATCTCAACTGTACATAAGACTCAGATGTCTGAAAATCTACTGATCCCTGATTGTCAAGCTAAATTTATGCTTTCTTTTTGTAATTTATTAATTGTTGTCTGTTGAGAAATCCTTGTACAGCACCACATTAATATATTTGTTTTGTAGTTTACTCTTGGAAAAAATAAAAGTATAGCAGCAGTTTTAAACTGGCGCTCTGATTTTATCAAGGGTAACAATTCATGGAAAGTCTGAAATATCCCTTCTACCAACAGATTAAAAATGTTCATAATAATCAGTATTCTGTAAAAAAGGGAAGAAATAATATATTTCTTTTACAGCAATAATAATGTGAATTAAATGCATTCTTGAGGTGTGAAATAAGTATATGCTGAGCCTAGGTTCATTTTATTTTCACTTCTGCTGTAATGAACTAGTGGGCTATGTGAGGAGAGAGCTAACTTAGCTAACCTAGAAGAGACTTTCCCATTCAGACAGGAATTTAAAATTCCTATATAGCATAGCGTCATCCCTGAAAGACAAGCATCTCTGACATTATATAATCTGATACATAACTGCACATGCTAAATTTTCCAGTAATCTATAGCACTTATGATTGGGCTTGTCAATAATTTTATCATCATAATTTTCAGATACATTAAAGAATCACAGAATCACTAAGGTTGGAAAGGACCTCTAAGATCATCAAGTCCATCCATCAACCCCATCATGCCCACTAACCATATCCTAAAGTGCCATATCTGCACATTGCTTGAACAGGTCCAGGGATGGTGATTCCTCCACCTCTGTGAGCAGCCTGTTCCAATGCTTAACCACTCCTTTGGAGAATAAATTTTTCCTAACATCCAATCTGAACCTCTCCTGGCAAAACTTGAATCCATTGCATTGAGGCATACGGGGGGAAAACTTTGAAGAAAGAATCATGCCATAGGGCAGCAGAACTGAGACAGTGGAGGAGAAAAACTAACATAATACTTGTGTTGACAAAAAAAACTATATATATTGTGAAACTACTTAACTAGTATCACAAATGTTTTAATGATGAAGTATTGTTATGTAAGCTTCAGAAATTATATAAACTGCCAAAGACTGATATCCTGTGAAGTGTGTGTACCATGTTTAAAGTCTAAGAGATAGAAATTCCAAATGAAGCTTCTCACAGAACTGGGGCATATCTAAAATCCAAGCAGCTGCATACACCCTCACATGAGATGGATACAAGTTTTCTCATTTGTCTGGTCTGCTTTTTTTTTAAAGTGCTTGAAACACACACTTCTGACAAATCAACATTTGTTTATGATAGGAGGAAACAACGGGGCACAGAAAAGGCAGAAATGAGGACTTTGAAATACACATTTTTTAGCAGTCATTTCAATTCAATGTTTGAAATGGAAGAGGTTTCACAGTAGAGGATTTTGGACTGATTTATATACATCCATGTTTTTTTCAATCAAGTATTTGATTAATTTTGGCTAGCAGTTTAGCTAACTGGTAAATTCATAGCATCTTATAACATCTCTGGCTACATCAGTCTCCTAAAACATGAAGAAACAGCAGGGCAATTTATATCTTAGACATCTGTACAAGTATAAAAAATATTTCTTTCTCGCTCAATTCTAATTCCATACACAGTGCAAATTATCAGTTTATTATGCGAATAAGATTTCTGCCTAATAATCTTTCTTACTGCCATAAAACTTACACTTCATTCTGACTTTCATTTTGACAAATTAGTGTACTTTTATTACTACAATATGCAATAGTGAGCAGTATTTTACTACTATTTTATGACTTGTGAAAACAAAGCAGATGTGGATAAACTCCACTGTGCATGAAGGGTATATGGAATCATCATAGAAAAAATTGATAGCATCGAAAGTGACTGTAAATGCTTTAGTTAAATGCTTAAACATTTTTCATGAAGGCAGATGCTGCAGATTTGTATTTAGAAGTAGGTATGTTTCCAACTTTTATCTTGGTGGATGACAAATTAAACACAGGCCAACAATAAGCACCTATACCAAAGAAGACCAATGAAGAACGATGGCAGCACTGGGCAAGGAAGACATTGCCAGTAAGTAAAGAATTGATGCCCTCTCTCTACTCAGTACTGGTGAGGCCACACCCAGAGTACAGTGTCTACTTCTGGGCTTCCCAGTACAAGAGAAATATGAAGCTACTGGAGTGGGGAGAGCAATGGGCCAAAAGAGATGACAAAAAGTTGGAGCATCTCCCAGCAGAGAGGGATGAGATTTTTCAGCCTGGGAAGGGGAATGCTGATGACTGGGATTGCCTGTGACTACCACTTTCCTGTAATCTGCTTCTGCATCCTCTTACATCACATCCACTGGTTTAGCTCCCTCTGCTCAAGGTCAGCTCTGGTATGGTGGAACTGTGAAAATTGGGATTGGAAAGCTGTGAAAAGAGCTAAACCATGAGAAAAATATGTGAGATGTCTCATTTTCACAAGCTCAGAAGCTTTATGGAGACTCAGATACTTGTCATTGACCTTTAATCTAAGCATAAACAAAAGCTGTAGCTTACTTTGAAGATAAAGCCTACTACAGCAAGCCCAGTACTTAATTTATCATAATCTTGCCTCGCTATATTCACATCCTGGCTTAGCCTCAGGCTTGCCCTATGATCCTGGTCTTGCCTCTGACAGCACAAGGACTTTTTGGATGAAGATAGTTACCACCATCACTGGACTTGCTCTGCTTTCCTTGTTCATGTACTGTGAGACTTTTTGGATGAAGATAGTTACCACCATCACTGGACTTGCTCTGCTTTCCTTGTTCGTGTACTGTGAGACTCCAGTCCTTGTCTGTACGGTCATAACACACACCTACTTTACTGCTCCTTGTCTCCAGGTTTGCCTTCTCTTACGGAGAATCTCAATCAACACTTGACATGTACTGGGATATTCAGATACATGGGGGAGGGAATGTGTGTAGGGAACAGAAATGAATATAGATGCCTACGAAGAACTGAGGATGGACATAACTTTTTCCACCTTTTTCTTTCCTGCTTTATTGCTTAGTTTGTTTTTCCCTCATTGAGGGTAAACAAGAAATTTCTGTTTGGGGAAAAAACCCTAGAACTGACTTAAGTCTGAAAAGTTGCTTATTTCTTTCCTGACTTGTCTGCAAAGAATTTGTGAAGGTAAATAGGAGTCCTCCTCATAACAATTTGTTCCTTCTATTTTACAGTCTTCAATACAGCAAATAGTGAATAGATATTAAAATGAGCACAATTGTCATAATTTATGAAGAAAATTCTATCAATTAACGATTTCAAGGCTAGAGTTGTAGAGGTAAAAAATACTAAGAGTACTCCTTACTCTCCTTATTACTCATCCCAAAATATTTAATGACCTAGTGAGTTAAACTTGAAGAGTAATAAGGTGAAATACACGCTCAAATTGTAGATACCTACTACAAGTCTCCAATAGCATTAAGAAACAGCATGAAGTGGCGGTGGCAGAGGAAAACATTCAAACTTAGATAAATAACAAAACTGGCCTTACACCATCATCAGTATTTTGATGTGTTAAATAGAGAAAATAAAACATAGTACAAAAGCCCACCAGGATGAGCATTCAAACAAACTGTTCAATTTACTTTCAGGGAACTCATTTTCAAAACGTAAATCCATATGACATAGTCTGAAATATGAGTAATCTTAATACATACATAAAAATATAAATGCACCTTGATGACTGATAAAGTCACTATGTACACTCAATCTTTTTTCATTTCTGTGAATATTAGGTATATATTTCTCTGGAATATTAGAGTTAATAAAAGAGTAAACAAAATAAACAAAGAAGTTAGTAAAATACTGTGGGTTATTTATTTATTTTTCCTGAAAGGACAGTTTTTATCTAAGTGAGAAAAAAGTAGAAAGGGATTATATACAGCATTTTCTATGCAACAATAAATAGGTCAAGGAAAAAGAGAAGAAATACTGTCCGCAGCTCACCACAAATCCTGGCTTGCAATAGCAGGAATAACCAAAACTGGGGTCACTCTGAATACAGATGCCATTTATACAGGGATTGGATATGCACTCATCAACATCTAACTCACAATGCAGGCCTTCCCATCCTATCAAGAAAAAGAAACAAATAAAAGAACACTAAAATCTAGAACTATCAATCAAACAACAAAGCTATAAGTACCTATAATTAATCATTGCATCTATTTATATAGAATATGGAAGATAGTAAAATGAACTGTCTTTGAACTGTGGTTTCTTGAAGCAGAAAAAAAAAGCAGTAAAACATCAGAACCCAAACAATACAGTCATTACAATCACACTCTTCTAAAAATCTCTTGGAGAAATCAATATTTGCTGATTCTTATTTCTGTAGAGAAATAGGTAAGCAAATGTGTAAAACTGGATATACTACTTTTACTTAACTTAACTGACTTGACAGTTCCCCATCACCTACAGAATCATCTGTATGATTAGCTCTCATGTCTAAGAACAGTCAAGGGTAAAATGTTCCCTGAAACTTCTAATCTCATTTCAGATCTTCAGAGTACAACCCCAAGCCACTTTTTTTTTTTTTTTTTCCCCCTGAAATTTAAACTGAAAGTGTATGGAAATACCTATTTTAATTTTTGACCTTTGTAATCTGCTAAATTTGTGCATTATTGTCATACTGTGGAAGGAAAAGTGGAGGTTTAGACAGATTACAATAATCTACACTACAAAAAATAAAGGAAAACATGTCAGAGAGAAACTGCACTACACAGAAGCAGAAGTTACCACCCTTAGCTGTTAATTGATTAAAAAAAAGTCTGTATTCAAATATAGTTACATAATCAATAGCTTTATTAAAAATATCAATATTTTGAGTTTGTTAATTTATTATGCTTGAAACACAGTAATTATACAAAAAATACATGTTATTAGTTTTTAATTCATCTGTATTAGTGAAGAGGTATGAAAAAAGGTGTATACTGCTGAACAGAGGTGATGACACAGACTTTGAAGAAGGGTCTGTTATGATCATGAATTCTGGCCCTCTGCATGGCAAAGCCAGAACTTTTTCACTTAGTGGTTCATACATCAAGAATACAGCATCTTTATGGATTACTGAATGTCTCTGAGACATAATAAGGAAATAAAAATAAATAAATGTTTCATCTGGGAGTAAGTTTATTTCTAAAATTAATGTAGTCCTAGAAAGCCAAAGATATATTGCCTTACAAGTGAGATAGACAGTAGTCCTGAAAAGATCAAATCTGTGACTACAGGACAGTGTAAGCTTACTGTGACATTTGCTAAAATCCTTATACTTTTCTAAGTTGTATTAGCTGTTTTATTTGATCTATGAAAACATAAGAGAACAGCTGCATTCCACCCAGCAGACCTAAGCATGGAAATATGTGGAATAAGAATAAGAACATCGTAGTTAAAATTTTCAAAAATTTTCATCAGTCAGATGAAATTTTAATCATTGTCCTGTCAAATGTCAGTTACCTTTTTGACACTGACAGGTGTACCCATTGACATGATCTTCACAGGCTGAACCATGTAGACAAGGTGATGAATTACACTCATTAATTTCTATTTCACAAAACTGTCCAGAAAATCCAGCAAGGCACCTGAAGAAAATAATATTACAATGTGTTATACTATATATAATCAATTGTATAAAAATTATTTGTGTGAAAATATTTAATATAATTTATGAACATTAACAAGACACAATGTCATGTATTTGTTTCTATTTTAAGGGGTCACGTATTTTGTTTCTATTTTACTGTAAACCATGATGATGGATTTATGATGGCAAAATCATCCACAAATTTCATATTTGAACTGTAGTATCTGTCTGATAATCAAACGTAACAATCTCAACGGCAGTTTACTGCTTCTAACATGGCAAGCAATTACTAACCTTTCTTAATGTCAACAGTTTATGGGCTGGTTTGGCCTGACACTTAATGTGGTCTTGTGAGACTGTTTGCCTAATAAAATAGTTTATTCAGTAAAACAGCTGCAGTCTTTGTTTCCAAAAGTGCTTGTTGAGAAATGTCACACTATTAAATATAGCTGCAGCATAGAAGTCATCCTTTGGGGACCATGGTTTTGATTAGCATTCTGATTATCAAAGATCAGTTATCTTAAACTGACTTTTTCTGTACTTTTCTTATTGTAAATCCCATGATCGTTAACACCAAAATGGATCCATAGCATAACATTGTTCGACGTTAATATAAATACTTCATAACATAGTTCAAGATATAACTTTACAGCTGACCCAAACACACTTGCAATACCTCTAATCTTGCTAATCTCTTCATTGAGAAGGACTGTGTAAATATATCCTTGTATAAATACCCACAGCTGTACAGACTCAAATGCAGAGCCCCAAAATGGCGTTTATAACATTTAGTCTTTTGAGATGTGTTGTAATACAGATACACTTCACACAAGGTAATGTATTCAAAATCTACTGTTACCAGCTGGGTGGTGTACATCTTGCATATCTCCTTGTCTATAATGAAGAACATAAAACTTTATGCCCCACTTACAGGAAGATGAGTACATCAACAAATTGCCTTTGAGTAAATGTCACTTACACCTCAAGATACCACACTATGTGAATACAAAATACATAATTATAATGAAATATCTTCTGTGTTTACCTTAGCTTTCCAGATTCTAACGCAAAAGAGAAGGGAGATGGATCATGAAACAGGTAAATGTAACAATTCATGGAGAATCATAATAGTATTTATTGGTAATTATATTTTGATTTCTGCCTTAACTATTAGAACCTATTTTTTCACTTTATATGGAATACATTCTACGTGATGGTAGTTTGGAATTTATCAGGACGATGAAAGCAGAACAGATTTTCCAAAGCCCACACCATCTAATACAGTGATGTAATACTGCTTGAAAAACGTACAAACTGAAGCACACACTACTATTTTGCAAGTAACTAATCGCAGAATCACAAAGGTTGGTAAAGACCTCCAGGATCATCATCCAACCATCCACCTATCATCAATATTTCCCACTAAACCACATCCCTCAGTACAAATCTAAAAAACTCTTGAATGCCTCCAGCGACAGTGACTTAATCATCTCCCTGGGCAGCCCATTGCAGTGCCTAACCACTCTTTTGGAGAATAAGTTTTTCCTAATGCCCAACCTGAATTTCCCCCCGGTGCAACTTGAGGCCATTCCCTCTAGTACTATTGCAAATGACACAGGAGCTGACCCCTACCTTGCTACAACCTCCGGAGCTTCAGGTAGTTGTGGAGAGTGATAAGGTTTCCCCTGAGCCTCCTCTTCTACAGACTAAATAATCCCAGTTCCCCCAGCTGTTCCTCATGAGGCCTGTGCTCCAGCCCCCTACTCCTGCTGGCAACACTATTTCTGATACAAAATTATAATAATAACAATATTGGGAAAAAAAGCAATGGGTAGGTCTTAACGAGTGACCTGTATTGCCATTTTGCTATAAAACTTAAAGCAAAATCTAATAAAATAGTTAGGACTTTTATAATTGACAAACATAAAAATCTAATTTAGAACTGGACTCATCCTACCTGACTTCCCTTATCTAACTGTTGTAATCACAGAATTCTGTACTCAATGAAACAGAGGATACAGAAGATGAGTCTTCTCACTGAAAGTTTATTTTCTGCAGATACCTTTGTCTTTCTTTTGACCATACAACATTATTAAAGGAAAAGGAGCAACTTCTCCCAGGTTTTGAAAGTAGGACCAGTAAGATAATGCAAATAACATTCTGTTGGCAAATAATAGAAAAAAATGACAGCTAAACAAAGGGACAACTGGGACAGTTTAAACACATTTAATGTTAACCTTCTACTTTGGTATGCTTGAAGGCATTTTGCATTAGGAAAAAGAAGTGGTTAAAACAAACTGGGAGAACTATAAACTTACATAAAAATTCAGGGCAGAATGACTATGCATATGTGAGGTGAGAAGGCTTGCCTTCAAGCACAGAAGAAAAGTTTAAAGGTCTTTTTAAGAAATATCCAGTTTGAAGCTTTAAATGTGCACTTAATACAACACATGCACGCTTGCTACTTGCACAAACTTACAAGAATGTACTCCTTTTTCTATGTTAGATAATCATTTAACATGAAGAATATTTAAGAACATTTAAGTATTTTAGACACTGAGGTGGCTTTTTGTTCTGCTTTGTTTTTTGTTTTGCTTGTATCTTTTTCTCTTTGTTTTATTAATGTGGCAATACCACGGTGATGTTTGTTGGTGTTCAGATAGCACAATAACATATAAATGATGCTCCTGACTGCAGAGTACAATTCTGAGCAATTATAAAGTCACTCACAGTAAGCATGCTGCTGATAAGCATTTGCAATTCATAAAATATCACCTTAATGTCAGTAGCTTTCCTAAATAACTTTTTTTAAATTGCAGCAAATTAATGAAGTTAATGATTCTTAAGAGATGACAAGAACTTCAATCATTTCCGAAGTTTTCGTTTGCTTTCACTTTCCCTCATTCTTACTCCTTGTATTTACTCCACATAGGCCGTTCCTGTAAATAATTTCGCTTTGAGGATTAGGAGAGACATAAACAAAACAAAGTAAATCAAAAAGACCTCAAAAGTTTAAGTAGATACAGAAAAGAGTTCTTGTGCTCTAAGTGGCATTAAACCCGATCAAATACTTTGGAGCAAATCTGTACAAGGGGCTTGGGATATGACCATTCTGCAAATGAAAGACCAGCATTTAGATAGCTTTCATACCAAGGCATGACCGCTTCAGATCTTCTATACTGATTAAAATTTAATACAAAAACAATTTATGCCTTTATAAATAAATGCATTTCCAGGTTTAGCAGCAAATAACTCCTAAAGCTTATCTGATTAAAAAAGATAACACACTGTGAAGGCTAAGATTTTAAACTTACAAAAGTATCAACATAACATCAATAGTTCTGTAGTGAAAGGTAACAGAAAAGTACTGCTCATTTTCTGTAAAAAATAACGTATTCAGAATTTAATTCTGACTAGTTAGTGAAGATTATGGGAAGGATATCCCTTCTATCATTCTTTACAGTCACAGAATAATTAAGGCTGTAAAAAAACATGAAGATCATCTAGTCCAACCATCAACCTATCCCCACTAGAAAACCTGTGACTCAAACTAATCCTGAAGTGCAATTAGAACATGCAGGGCACTTCCAAGCAGAAATTCCTAAATTCGGAGCAAAATACATAAGTCAGATTAAAGGTGCTTCCTCTGTACGATTGCCCCCTCAGGACTAATGGCTGATATGATTCTTCAGATGAAAAGTTAGAAAATGAGGAAAATGAGTTTGTCAATAATTATTTTACCGAATAAAAGTATTGTGAGAGATAAGATGAGAAACGGCAAGAGTATTAACAGAACAATAGGCTTAGGGAGGGTACAGGAAACCAGGATCCAAACAGCAACAGTTCTAAAACACAAAAGAATCACCAAAGAAACAGAAGATGAAAGTGAAGTTTAAAAAGTAAAGTATAATTGTTAGAAATCTATTTTGAGGACAAAAATAAAAAGTCACCGTGAAACAGAAAGAATAGAAGGGTCAGGCCCTGCTCTTGGAGCAGAGATGCCAGAGATGGCACTGCTCATCTGGAGGGAGAGTGACCTAACCTGTGTTGGGGCTATGACTGATTTTGCATCTCTTCCACCTAGAGGTAATAAAAGCTCTAGCTCTGGGATGAAGACTGCACCTGTGGAAGACTTCCTTGGCACAAGTCTCCTGACTTCTCAGTAGCTAGCATCCATCTAGCATTAGATTCTCTTTCCTTGCCTGTACCCCTATACTTCTGAAGAATATTGGGAGTGATAAAGCAGAGATACTTCCAGCCCTATTATTTCAAAGAAGCTATGTTTCTCTCATAGTTCAGTCTTGAAATTTAGCTTCCAATGGGATGTTTGTCTTGAGAAGTTATCATTAGATGATTCCATCATGTTATAGTTGCACTCTCACCCCAACAAATGGTGGTGGTGACAACTGAGATTGTCATTTTATGCTGTGTTGACACCAAGGGTCATTTTGCCCACAGAGCTAGTTAGGCAAGAAAATTGAAAGTTTTTTACCTTTCATGCACATCTGATGTCAAAAGTGGTTGCAGACACCTAGGAATATTCAGTCATTGTAAAACAGTAAGAAAATTCATCTCTCTGGGTCCTAATAACGCGTTATGTTGAGAAGATCTGTCATACTCAACATCCTGGCTTTACTAAGATGATTTTCACTATGGTTTTTATTACAATTATAGTTTGATGGCAGTTGAATCTGCCACTTGTTCTTGCCTCACAGTCACTGTGGCGCTTGGATTCAGTAACAGTGGAGGGAACAGTCTGAAAGCCTTCCTGCAGAACACGTCTAGGATACTTAAATTGAGTGAGGCATTACACAGAATCAGAGGACAGGTGAGAAAGGCAATGGAGAACAGACCTGTAATGGACACGGTATAAAAGCAATCAGGAAGCTTGCAGCTGGCCTGGCTACACACATCAGGCTAAAAGAAAGATGACTCACTTAGGATGAGGACTTAGCTGTCTAAGGGGCTGCCCATTAATAGAATGAAGAATTGAACTTTCAACATGAGGGAGCTGTATAGGCAGAAAGACATGAATTATTAGGGTGCTGCCTACATGCACTTGGCTGACCTACTTAGAGCATGTGAATCAAGCCCTATTAAATATTCCCAGCAGATAGTAATACAAAAACACAATTTATGCAATAACTACTTTGCAATAGGTAGATTTACAGAACTATATGAAATCATAACTTCAACATTTTATCACTATTTTATCAGTATTTTATAATTAATATTTTATCAGTCAAAGGTCAGGTGAAGTGCTATCTATTTAATTTGCTCTGTCTCAAAATGTAGCAGACGTCTTACTCCAAGTCTTGCTATACAGTGGGTCAGAGTAGGCAATTTATTATAATCATCCTTTATATATAATTTTTTACAACTTAATGCAGCATCTTTTGCACTTTACAAGACCAACCCCAGCTCTTCACTGCTGCTCTTTGTATTAATTAATATATTTAACTTGGAAAATGCAGCAAAGAAATGGACATTATGATTTATCAATAAGGTAGAAACATACACTTATTACAAATTCACAGAACATAGATTGGAGAATGAAGTGGTTATTTTTCCATTAGTGCACAGATGGTCAGATCGAACCTAAGAACAGCAATGCTTTAGCATCAAAGTAACAATCTTTTTTTTTTTGAGATGAAAGCTAAAAGGGCAGCAGACGAATCTATTAATGAATTGATTCCTCACACTCCAGCTTAAACTCAGCATGCTGTAGTCTCTCACATTAATGGTTACCAAAGAAAACGCTAACTGCAGAGAAATCTGAAGCTTCCCCACAACTGCTCTGATCCTGGAAATTATATGGAATAAGAAGCTATTTTAGTATGCTGTTATATAGTAAGAACATATGTCTTTGAAAAAATGTCACAGTTATTTAAACAATAAAAATATACAAGTAATGCTATACAAATAACAGGTTTTATATTTACATCAGTATCAGAAATGTTTAGCCGAGAAGAGGTAAGTGACTTAAGTGTTTTTATGCAGAAGTGGAGTCATTCATGCCTAATCAGAACTGTTCCACAACAAATTTAGGTTGTCAAAATATTTGTATTTTGCTGATGTATTTCCATATGAGGAATGGGTAAATCACTCTTAAATAGAAAACCAAGGATGCCCTACATAAAACTCTTGCAAAAAAAGAAAAAAAAAAACAACCACAAAACAAACAGCAGCAATAACTGTAGTAAAAGTTATTCCATGTTAATTCTGCATTCTAAGGGCTATTGGCATGCATTAATTTCTACTACATGAAACACTACATTTAAAAAATTAAAAAATTAAAAGACTGAAATGAGGAATTTTGATCTGTGACAATTACAGTTGCACAGTATTTTTTTTCTGTGTGTAAACTTCTACCCTCAGAGAAAATCTGAAAGGAGCTAAATGTCAACCAAATTTTTCCTTACAAGTCTAATTCATGTGCTACTGTAACTTATAGGTCTTTGAGTCTCTTTTGTAACTAATTGCTCTGTGAGTCTATTTTTTAACTATACCCTTATCCTCCCTTCTCCCTCCCTTCATCTGCCTTGTGACCTTTTACAGCTTATGAATAATTCGTATATCTGTGACATATAAGGTTCAGAAAAAAAGCCATGGGTTCTACAATACAGAAGTTTACCTGGGAGGAAGGATTAACAGCAACTGCAGTTATAAGAGAGCATTTATGCTGTAACCTTTACCTGTCTATTTGAATAATTAAACCTAGTAAAATCAACAAACTTTATGGACCAGTCCACACTGTGAAATTTGGGACATTAATTTTTCTTCATAAGTGTTAATTTTGAAGAGTAGGGTAATGTTTTGTTAGTACTTCTTGCTTTGATAATTAGGATTTCAGACAGAATAATAGATCAGTGTGAAAAGCACCTCCCCTGATCAACTGTCTTGGATAAAATAATCTTGTAAATGTGGAATCTCTTTTGACATCAGTCCAAATCTGCATTTTCAAATCTTCTTTTTCTGTCCAAAATAAATCTAGTTAACAGCTCTACTGTAACAGGCCAGCTCTGTCACTGCAAATTTATATTGAGATTGCTATACATTATTAACAAGCTATGAAAAGTCACTGGCTAAATGTCATGGAAGCTGAGATATAGCAGCACCTTGGGATTCATATAACAAACAGTTTAGTTTTAATCATCTTGGACCACAAGGTGCCTTGACATTTGCGTGGCAACTTTTTCCTTTTTAACTTCCACTGGAATCAGACCTCTATTATCTCAGCCATAATTCTGAACTTCGAATGTGATAGAGTTTTACCTTCTAAATTTAAAAAGTGAAAATCGATCAGATGGGGACCTTATCATTCATTTAATCAATGCTCACATACAAGCCTGGAAAGTAAAAAATGAGAAAGCAAGAAAAACTAAATTATTTGAGCATCCTCAGGAATATTAGAGATATTTCCTGTTAAATGCATGAACTTACTACTGCTCAGGTATGACCTTCCTGAGCGGTATTAACTGAAATATTTTCTATAATTATAGTCCTTATATGTTACTTTTTTGAAAGCAGGACCAATAGCTATGGGGATGTTGCTAGGATTGCGACAGAAGTTTCAGAGTCAAAGCATTTATAATTACCTGACAGTGACTGAATCCCATTGACACCTCATCGCTATGGAACTGAATTCTAATATCGAATTCCTACAGCTAGGAAACCTTTTTTTCCCGATCTTTCACTATTCTGAGCTTTGAAAGTTATTTGAGATGCAGTGAATTTTACCAAGGCCTTCAAGTAAAACTAAAAATCTGGGAGCTGGATGGCTAGCATAGTGAATTCATCTTTGAGGAAATTGGTTCACATATCTGTCTAAGTATCAGTCTAGAAGCCACAGCTTTTGAACTAATACTACGTTAAACTCAGATAGGCAATTTCCTATGAGAAACTAAAAAAAAAATGAAGGCATCACATCAAAACAAGTTATCTTCTATCTGTTCATCTGTCTGAACATTGTAGATGCAACCTAACAAACTTTTATAGCCTTCTTTTGCATTGAAATATTGAAAAAATAATAAAGGAAAAAATCCAGAATGTATGTATTAAAAGATTTCCAGACTTGTGTGTGCATGTGTGTGTGAACCCATGGCAACTTCTGCAATCCCACAGCACAGAACTTTGCTGATATGGTGGTTTTAGTGATGGGTTAAACTAATAATCTCCATGAAGCTACCGGCTCAGAGTTCAAAGTAATATGAGTCCACAGCCTTAGTATCAGTAATACTACTGAAAATTACATCTCTTGCTGTACTTTAGAGCATCTTTCTAAGAAAAGGATTTGAGAAAACAGCCAGTACACAACTTACAGAAGTCTTCCGAGGGAGCTTTTCTCAGACTATTTCCTCCAAAATCCTTTTCTTCCCTTGAGTAGCACTGTGATTGTTAATTTTACAACACTGACAATGAAGCTTTCTCTGAACTACAAGTCTAGTATATCATATTTCTTCTTTTAGTATACATTACTTTTTTTCTTTTCCTTCCCTCCTCTGAACTCTCCTTAGAGACACTGTCAAGAATGGAGAACATTTATTTATCTCTAAAGTAAAATTTTGCTTAGAATGAAGTAAAAATAAATAATAGCTCTCCAAGGTTGTCAGGAAACGTTAGCTCTATTTTAAGGAATAGTGAGTGAGAATCCAAAAGAAAAAATTTGGTAATAACACACTTGAGTGTATATTTGATTTTAGAGAGCTTTCTTCAATTTATTCCTCTACAGTTATGTTCCCATTACTTTAACATCAGAGTGGCTCCTAGATATTTATAGCCTGAGGTAGCAAGAGCAATCTTTTGCCTTTCTGCTTTCTTTCTTAGATTAAGGGAGAAAACATTCACTGATCATTAGACAAAAATAAAGCTGAAAAGAAGAGATGCATACACAGTGTATGAGATCAAGGTTCAGATCTCATTTGCTCAAATTTATGCCCTGATTTTTAGTTACAATATTCTCCGTATTCATCGTCCATTTATCCAGAAAAGTAAAATGAATTTTAAAAGGGTAATTAATAGTTCTCTTGGAAAACTGATTTTAGAACAGGTATTATAAACCATAAGGTTGTGAGCTCATCTGTAAGTTCACTCTTAACAGCTCCAAATTTTCACTACTGATCAGGCTTTATCATAGGCACACAAAACTGATTTAAAGATGTTAGATATTTATTGCTGTTTTTTACCCCATCTCTTTTGTATACTATTGTCTGAACGTATCATAGAATACCATGATTGAAAAAGATTGCTCCAAGATCATCCAGTCCAAATGTCCACCTCCCACCAACACCTATGCACAAAACAGCATCCAAAAGTTTCTTGAGCACCTCCAGGGATGGTGACTCAACCACCCCCCTAGTCGGTAAATCTAAGCAACAGTTTGCTCTTGGGAAAACTGCCCCTGTGAGTATACTGTGCTAGATACATCAGCACGAGGTTTTTTCACGCTCTTTGTGGGGAAAACAAACAAACAAAAACAAGAAATGCAATGTTAATGCAGTAGAGATCACAGCTATTCCTGTCTGTAATAACAAACACACAATGTGTGTTAAACAAAACTACTTTCTTAGTAGTCAAGACACACAAAACTACTTGCAACACTATATTTTTATTTATAAAACTCTATAACCAATAAGACTTCTTATTCTCACTGAATGTCCCAGGACAACTACAACACAACATACACAATTGCTAATAGAAGTTCTGCTCATTCTAAGGTCATTCTCTTATTATCAGTAGTGCTCCTGCAGTAATTCTCATTATAAGAGACCTTAAACTTCCTCAGTCCACTTGGAAGCATGCTTTATTTTCCCTAAGAGAAAAAGCAGGTTTTACTGCCAGTACAATCTCCCACTGTGGTTATCACGGACACTCGTACTAAGTGATAAATTATGTACTTGCTAAATCACAGTTTGTGGGATGTGACAGTATTATAGGAAAGGTTAATCTGTGGAAGCTCAGGCTAGAGTTAATACAGTAAAATAACCAGAATGAACGTGACTTGATGAAAGTGTATTGAAGTTAACATACTTCTTCTGTTATTTTTATTAATCTACCCAATTGGAAACTGCAAGCATTGCTTTGCATAACAGTAGTGTGGGGAAAACTGAAGTAGGAACTGGTATGCATGTATGTATGTACCTGAAAGACTAATGAAAAAGCAGCATTCAGCTGTTTGCTAAAAAAAAATCACATCTGTGCTCATATTTCATAAAGAGGAAAGCTATGTGGTCAATCCTTCAAAAAGAATTCCTTCTGAGCTTACAGGTTTTTTGTTCTACTTACATGGATATGTTAAAACAAATACTTAGTCAATGTAAATGCTTGTAAAATCAGTTTTGTTATCTTTGTGTGGTACTCAGGCACTGAGTCTCAATTATGAATACAATAAAACAACCTCATATCAGACATTTTTTTAAATTCTTCTTAGAATCATAAAGGTTGGAAAGACCATTGAGATCATCTAGTCCAATCACCAGTCCATACCCATGACCACTCTAGACCATGTTCCTCTGTGCCATATTCACCCATTTCTTGGAAACCTCGAGGGATGGTGACTCAACCACCTCCGTGGTTAGCTTGTTCCAATGCCTCATCACTTCTGAGAATAAATATTTCCTAATAATCAGCCTGAAACTCTCCTGATGCAACTTAAGACTGTTAATTCTAATCTTATCTCTGTTTCCTGGGAAAAGAGGCTAACACCAACCTTGCTACAAGTCCTTTCAGGTCATTGTAGAAGGTAGTAAGGTCACCCCTGAGCCTCCTCTTCTCCAGACTACATAATCTCAGTTCCCTCAGCTGCTCCTCACTTGTGCTTCAGTCCCCTCACCAGCCTTGTTGCCCTTCTCAGGACACACACACAGTAAGGCCTCAATGTCTTGTATTGAGGGGTCCAAATCTGAACACAGTACTTGACATATGGCTCCACCAGTGCTGAGTACAAAGGGATGATCACTTCCCTGTTCCTGTTGGGAACACTATTTCTGATACAAGCTAGGATGCCCTTGGCCTATCTGGCCACACTGCTGGCTCACATTCAGTGAGCTGTCAACTGATACTCCCAGAATCTTTTCCTTTATGCAGCTTTCCATCCACTGCTTCTAATTGTCCTAGAGTTCTTGCTGCTGGAACACTCTTTAAATCATGGTGAATGTAGACAAAATGGCCTTTAGCTCATTCCAGCCAAGACAGAAACTAACGAATTTTTCTTGTTTATACCACCCTCTCCCTCCCGTCTCCTGAAGACAGTGGAGCATCAGGAGAATCTAATGAGGCTCAACAACACCAAGTGCAAGGTGTTGCAATCCCAGATACGAGTACAGGTTAAGAGAAGAATTCATTGAGAGCAGTCCTGTGGAGAAGAACTTGAGGATTTGGATGAATGAAAAGTTGGACACAGGCCAGCAATGTGCTCTCACAGTGCAGAAGACCAACTACACCCTGGACTGCATCAAAAGAGGAGAGGCCAGCAGGGAAAGGGAGGTGATTGTAGCCCTGTACTCCTGCCCTTGTGAGGCATCATCTTGACTCCTGCATTCAGGTCTGGGGCTCTCAGTACTGGACAGATATGGAACTGTTGGAATAGGTCCAGAGGAGGGTTAAGATGATGATGAAAAGGCTGAAGCACCTTTCTATGAAGAAAATTGAGTGATGTGGGCTTGTTTAGCCTGGGGAACAGAAGCCTCTAGGGACACCTCATAGCCAGAAGGTAGCCAACTTTTTACATGGCCTGATAGTAAATGACAGGACAAGGGGGAACAGCTTTAAACTGAAAGAGGGGAGATTCAGATTAGATGTTAGGAAGAAATTTTTTAATCAGTGAGCAGTGAGGCACTTGCACAGGCTACCCAGACAGGCTGTGGATGCCCCAGCGCTGAAGGCATCCAAGGCCAGGCTGGATGGGGCCTTCAGCAGCCTGATCTAGTGGGTGACAACCCTGCCCATTGCAAGGGAGGTGAAACTATATGATCTTCTAGGTCCCCTCCAATCTAAGCCATTCCATGACTCTGTGATTCTATGAACACAAGAAAACAGTAGAATAGTGTAAGAAGGTATTTGTGTATTTTATTTACAGACTCAACAATAACTTAGCAAAAAGTTGCTTATAAGCAATTCATAGAACTCAAGTGGAAAACATCTAGTGATTTCAAAGACCTGCTTCTGAAAAGTGAGTGACATAACAGCACTGCTCTATTTTCCTCTGCAAGTTCACATTTCTGAATATTTAATACACTACTAAGAATAATTTTATCCAAATAGCATCAATAACATTTATCTTTCTTCTTACCACGTTACTGCAAATGGCATCATAATCTCTACTGCTTTGCAAACTTCATTCTTTTCCATTACATTTTATGGAAAGATCTATTTCTCACATTCTCTATTAACATTCTCTGTTTACGTTTTATTTTCTCCACTCTTTCCCATGCTGTCATAAAATCTTTACCCTATAAAAGACTTTGCATTAATCTTTGAAGCATCTTGTTATTTGCAGAATAATACTCTTTACTCTTACTGAATAATGGCTTCCTTTAGTTTCAGATGTTGGAAGTATAGCTCATATCTCTCTACGGAAGACCTTTTTCCAAGCTTGCTTGTGAGGGCCTTCTGTAACAAAGAGGTTCATGAAGTATTGAGTTACCTCTATTAAATATTTTTAGAAAGACTTTTTCTTTTGGGAAAAATAAGCTTTTCCTTCTTTATTCAGTTTCATCCTGTTTTACAGATAAGAGCAGGATCCTTCACCAGAAACAACAAATAAGAAAAGAAGTTCTAAGCTTTGTCTGTCTTTGACACGGAGTTTGGATTTTTAATAGTTTATGTCGTGAACAGCTCTCACTGGCTTTGACTGAAATTATAGATGTTTTGCATTTGTGAAATTAAGTCCTCAAGACAGCAGAACAAATATCTAATTAATGAGTTACATACAATACTCAAAAATTTATGGCTTTCATCTTAAGAAGATATCAGCCATCAGAGAGCTTAGTAACAGTGAAAACCCTCTTAGATGCATGCACGTGATGCTTAACTCCTAGAGCTGAAAGTCCATTTTTCATTATTCTATATTATGTTTAAAGTCTCTAAAGTAAAAGGTATTCTCAATTACTCTTTAAAATATGCTGCTTCTTTAAGAATAAGAAAGCTGTTACACCTGAATACAAAGAAAATATATATTAATTGTTACAAGAGGCTGAGATTAGCTCCACATACAGCAGATTTTCCTCTAAATCTATGAAAGGGAAAAGTGATTTGTTTGTTTGTTTGTTTGTTTTTCTTGCCAATTTCAGAAATTTTAAGGACCACTTACAATGCTTGGTTAAACAATACCATGAACTCTCTTTAGAAGTCTCCTTAGAATCTGAGGCCTACCTGAATTTTCAAACTATATAACAGTAGAGTATGTTAAATAACAAAATAAAAAGTTAAACTTCCTAGGAGTGAATATATGGGCATTAAAGTATTTAAGAAAGAAAAGAGTAGTGGCATACTTATATATAGGTACTCTACACAGAGATATAAAATGAAACCAATGAACTGACTTTTCCATCTATTCTTATAACTTCTATGTGTTTATCTCCATGTACTAATTTTCACTGATCCAATTTACCCACCATGAAGGCAGGGAAGAAGTGCACAAACTATAGCTAGAAAGGGACTGTGCCATTTCACTAGAATGCAGCAGAATCACAAGTGCTATACATGTTAAATGTATATGTCTTTTCTTGTCTAAGTTTATTAATAAAGTCCCAGACATCTGTAGAGCGCAAAACATGAAGATTCCAGAATGCCTACAGGCCTCCACATAGCCTAAAACATTTGAAAAAGGGTGGCAAACTTCAGACTTATCTTCATCTTCAGTACACTGTCTGAAGATTTGGCTCACGTTCACAAGCTCAGATTTCTTTCAGGTTTCATAGGAGAATTCTTCAAACCACATTTTCATAATCTACAATGTCGGTATCTGCAGGAAAACAGTAATCTAAGACCAGGGAACAGCTGTTGCTTCCTGAGGGCAATTCACACTACTTCATACATCTGTTCTAGAGGTTGCTAGGTGGAACTTGACTTAACTACTCATCTCAAGATTGGATGACTGATAGTTTTCAGTGTGCCTGTTGCTCTGTTCAGTATTAGCAAAAAAAAAAAGATAAAATAAAATCTATATAATTTGTTTACGCAGATGCCTATCTTTTGCATAGGAGATTTCAGTATGCTGGACCCCTTTAGTAGCTTTCATATGCCTACGATCTTTATAAATAGAAAATCTAACTACAAAGCTAGTTAGCTTAAACAAAGAAACAAACAAAAACACTGCTTGCTCTCTAAGGCTTCTCATTACTTGGAGCATCACTTGCATTTAAATTTTTTCTCTTCTTTTAAGTAGCCAGGATCTACAAATTTTGCTCTTGAGAAGTATTTTATTTTTAAAAGTTGTAAGTTACAGAAAAGTGCTGTTTTTGTTTCCTGAAGAACATGCAAAGCACTCATAGTTCCAAGCTGATAGCTATCCTGAGGGAAAAGCCTACAGGAGTAAAATAGGTTATAAAGCCTCGTTTAAGAGAAGTTTACCTTTGGAAGTTGTCTTTCTGGTTACTGCTAAATTATCAAAGGTGCTGCTCTAGACATAGTACACTTTCTGTAACAGGACAAGTATCAAAGATAAACTCAATCTGATGCCTTTCCTAGGACTGGTCACGTTTTTCCTTAAGGACATCTGAAATGTAAGGACACCTTGTTTGTGTCAGGTCATCTGGATAAGAGGTCTTCATAAGAAATGAAGAGAAAAGTAAAGCACTAATTAAAACCAAATTACATCACCCCACGGATCAATAGATAACAGAGTTGGTAACAAATACGAGACCTCTTAGGTCACTAAGTGATGCCACAGTAAAGGATCCAGTCAAGTACAACAGAAGGGGGGTTCAAGTAGAACCTTTCAGCTGTCAAGAAACAAAAGATTATCATGTATGTGAAAGAAAATAAGTTTCTTACAGTTTATAAAAGGAAGATGCTGGGTCTTTATAAAACTTTTTACAGGCTTTTTTTGTTTGTTTGTTTTTGTTTTTTTAAGGGAATTGAGGACACAGGCTGAACAGAACTATAAATGAACAGCCACTAGCAGGAGGGACATCAGTGTAAATTGGGGAAAACAATAATGAGAAAATACACGAAAAGGGCAGAAAAAGGAAGCCCTGTGTAAACAAAATATTTATCAGTATCCTTATCTGACCAATCCTTCCACATCCTATTACTGAATTCCATAATAGTTTTCCGTATACACTTGTGCCCTTGTTCTAATGTGTACTTGGATACGAATAGCCAGTGAACTCAAAGCAGGACAGTTAGTGAAAAGACCAGCAACAGGAAAGACTCAAGGTCAGGAACTGTAACTGGGCAAGGACTCTAACATCAGAGCATAGATACAGGACTTGAAATCCATGCTAATATTTGAAGGACCCATGAATCCATACTTATTTGTGAATAAAGACAGAGACACTACATGCATGTTCTATTACTATCTAAGAGCAACAGTCAGATGTATGTTCCTTTTTTTTTTCCTTTTTTTTTGGGGGGGGGGTGGGAGGGGGGTGCTTTTCTCCTGTGAGCAACTAATGTGAGAAATCAGATATTTCATGCTCCTTCACCATAAGTGCTTGACTTGAGCTCTATTGCGCATATCAGCTTATATTATAAATGAACAGCTCATAAAATTCATAAATGGTTCAAGGAGAACAGGAAAGGTGTTAATCAGAGGGATATCTCTTCTGATATAAAACTATTTAGTACTCCCCTTAGCATAGGTTTGCAAGTGCTGAATTCTCTGTACTTTCCAAAGCAACCAATGCATTTATACAACAGAATTATGAAAATATCATTAACAGTCTATTTACTACTAAGACCAACAACCCTACCCCCACTGAATTATTTTAGAATCTCCACAGCAGTTGTCTCAGTTGATTCTGTATACGTCATTTAGACTTTGGGTGGTTAAAATTAAGTGAACTGTATCAAGTTTCATTGGAGCACACATTCTCAGTTTTACAAGTAGTTTTAACACAGCTTGTTCCCTGCATCTCACTTTCTGAGTCTTTCAGCTCAGTAGATACCATCTTGCTGAGGGAGAAACCACAGGGTTTGTACTTATACTGCAAGGCTGCTGTACTAGGGCTTGTCAGCCACAGCTTCACTGGGCTTGTCTTAAGCTTGCCTAGAGCTCTGCTTCAGCTTTTTGGCTAACAGACTTATCTAATTTTTTTGAGTTTTGCTTACCTTTGTACAATTGTATGGCAGTATGGCTCTTGTTACAGTATTTCTGATACAGTCCTGTGACTATCAAATAGCGATAACAAGTACCATTCTAGCATTCAGAGTTTATTGTACATGGAAAACATTATGTGGCATTGCAGAATACAAGCACTAGACAGCAGAACAGGCTTTAAGAAACATAAACATGGGCTATACATTAATCAGCACTGATTAATACTCATCTTTAAAAGAATGATATGTTTGCAGCTGAGTGTAACTGGCTTTAGGAATAAAAAAAGACAAGGAACCAACACACACTAATAACAAAGTAGACACAATACAGAACAAAGTTTTCTACTTTTGTAGACCAAAGTAATACATGGGAAATTAGAAAGTGCTTAGAAATAGCCCCTGCCCCTCATAGACCCAAGCACAAGAAAGAAGGAAGTCCAAACAACATTCCCTTGGCAAAGGGCTCACGAGCATTACTAATTGTAACCTCCTAATTGTCACCATAGGAAGTATAAAGTTTGTGTGTATGTTTTAACTACTATTACTGTGACCGAACTGCAGTAATTGAATAAATTGCATGGTAAGTATTAGTACTTTCCTAACTAGACTAATAGCACTTGTTTGCCCAAACTGTTAGGATCCTCATCAGACCAAAGCTAAATTTCTGGATTTGTATATTAAGCAAGTTTCTTGAGCAGACCGTGCACTAAAGTGTCATGCAATAAACTGGGCAAGGCAATCAAGATATAAAATGCTGTTGAACCTTTATTCTCCAGCTTTTTAAGCACTGCAACATTTGGAAAAACTCTGACAAAATCCTTTTCCAACCAATATTTTTATTTAGGAAAGAGAAGGAAAGCGTCACTGGGAAAAGATGCTACTTTTACATGACTAGTTGCTGCACTAAGAGTTTTCCCATGGTGGTGAGGGTGGAATGCTTGCAAGCTATCTTAGCAAGGAGAAATTGTGATATATAAAAAACGTCTCTAATGGTCTGAAGCAACTCATTTAAAGGCAGAACTGTTACCTTAGATTCCCTAGAAGCATGATCAGACAACATTGCAATCTGTCCAGGTTACTACCATCCACAGCAATTTCTGCACAGTAGACATTTTAGGAGAGCATATAGCTCCATTTAATAGCAGTAGAGAACAGCACTGTCAAGTCAGTTTATTTATCAAGGGACATACTTGACTGCCATCAATGTAGTTAAAACACTTAAAAATAGCATTCCTGCAGAAATAGATGGAGCACCTCTTTTAAAGGCTGGACAAGGCCATAATAATTCTTAGAGACATGAAAAAAATTTTGACACAATAAAAGAAAATAGTGGAAAAAACAGATGAGAGCATTTAAGTGCAAACACAGTACTTACTGCACTATTTTTAGCATGTATTTCTTGCTTAATTCAAGGTAACTGTGGAAGAATAATGTAGAACAGCACTGCATGCCAACTTCTGGGATGAAGTGTAGAGAGGTCAGTGGGGATAAAACAAGAACATTTTTAGTATGTAGAGCTCTTATTTAATTACAGTGGTGGTCCTCTCCTTACAATATTACTGCCAAACAATTCACCATTTTAACATTGTGTGATCCTGTAAAGAAATTCTCCAGGCTTTGTTCTTCCTTAAAATATGCACACACACTACAGCAATTGGCAGAAGTAGAAAACTAACATAGTAAGGACAGAAAGAACATTTGAAAGAAATCAGTACTTTCACCTTCTCAGTGAGACCGAATGAATAAAGTGGGGGAAAAAAAAAGTCACAACTTTACATATTTCTGTTTTCTTGGCATATTATATTCCTTATGAAAGCACATTGACTGCAAAGGAAAAACTCAGTCTTCTCTTACATTGTGTGGTATTTTACAAATACTGATGACAATCTGTGCTAAGCTACCAATGCTGCTGTCCACAGAACATCTCCAGTTCTGGTTTTAAGGTATCAAATGGACTCCCACCCTACTCATCTCCCACTTCTCCTTCAAAAAATGTACAGGATGAGTATTAGTACAGAGATGGATTAAGGAGTTTTCAGTCATAAATTGTACTTGTAGAATTTAGTGCTGGCGTGTTATCTGTCTTAAAAACACAAGAGAACCCTCGTACATTTTGCACAAACAGGTCAACTTCTTGGACATGGAGAATATTGTAGCTTAAAACCAATAAAAGGGCAACTAGTCAGAAAGATTTATGTAATAACTCCAACTGCATTCAGTAATTTTTTTCTTTTGTTTTAAACAAATAGTTCAGATCACTACATTGATAAAAGAAGTTCACAGTTCCACTATCCATTTTGCCCATCTTAGCACTCATTGCAAAACTCTCTAAATAACTGAATTGAACTGCAAACCATAGGAAGTTCTCATTCCTTCAGTCATCTCTGTTTCATGCCATAGCTTAAATCACAATACTAAACCTAACTTCAGCTCATGAAGTAAAAAGCTTGCCTATTAAGCTGTGCAAGACTGCAGAAAGTGATACTGAAAGTTAAAATCTCATGATTAAGTACTCAGGAACTCCAATCAGCATTATACTTGATGACTTGATTTAACTGACTACTTCTACCTTTATTGATTCTTTCCTGAAAGAAATTCAGAGAGCTGAAATCCTGAAAGCATTCAGAGCTAATATTAATATTCATTAGGAAAGTTACCTGAGTTTTTTTAGGAATAAATTAAAACAACGTCTTTTAACTTGCTCAGATCTTAATCATGGGAGGCAATCACCTTCCTTTTTGCATTGTTTCTGAACAGGTCAGCTAGAAAAAGCAATCCATCCCTTAGACATACTATGAGTTGGTAGGAGGGAGAAAAATAAACAGCAAATTTGTTATAGCCTTGCATGCAAAATCTTACTCTACCTGCTGAAAAACTGACCTAGGCTTTCCATATAATAAAATCTGGTTGTGAGAGGAAGGGGAAAGGGAGAAAGATGAAGGACAAGAAATAATAATAAAACCAAAAACAAAACACAAAACTGTATACAAAGCATCCATGCTTGCTAAAGTCTCCAAATATTTTATCTCAGCAGACTGAGGAATAAACCTTGATATCTAAGTGTGTGAGCAGAAGTCTGCTGCCCAGGGTAAACATTCACATTAGTGAACTCAGTGACAGGAAAGCTCCATTTGAGATGAGCTCTAGGACAAGAAACCACCTAAAATGGAGTGAGGAGAAACAATCAGGTGGGCTCCACTTGCTAGCTCAACTCAGCCACAAAGATCTGGAGAAAACCCTCTTAGAAGGCATGAAGAATAGTAGAAATAGAAAGCCCACACACATGTAAAGCATTCCCAACCAACCTGGTTCTTTCTGCAGTGAAGCAACTGGGCTGCAGCCAAGGGAACAGCTCTGCCCACAGTGCAAACCTTGCAGCACATCACCACACCTGCTGCAAGTGACCACACCAGAGTGGATTTTCTGCATCCTCCCAGCCCCAAAATGCTCAGATCCCTGCTCCCAGCACCTTAAGAGATGGACCTGCACACGGCAGCCAAGGCAGGCACTGACATGACCCCACAACTTCCACCACATTCCTCTGCCCCAGGGCATCACCAGGGGGCCTATGGAGAAACAGCTAACAAGTGCAATCACCAACAGGAAAAACAGCTGATAGGAGCCACTGGCTACCGAGCTCCCTGGAAGCTATTGGAAAGCTCCAGAAGCAGCAGGCTTCATTGACAGCCTGAGAGAAACTGGTTATGTCAAACAAAGAGGGAGGGAGGGGCTGTACTCATAGGTTCACAGGTTCATAAGGTTGGAAAGGACCTACAAGATCATCTAGTCCAACCATCCTCCTATCACTATCCCTACCCAAATACTAAATCAAATCCCTTAGCACCTCATCTAAATGCTTCTTGAACAGCGCTAGGGACGGTGCCTCAACCACCTCCCTAGGCAGGCCATTCCAGTGCCTGACCACTCTTTCAGAAAAAAAATGTTTCCTCAGGTCTAATCTAAATCTATCCCGACGCAACTTGTGGCCATTCCCTCTCGTCCTGTCATTATTTATCAGGGAGAAGAGGCCCACCCCCTCCTCACCACAACCCCCCTTCAGGAAGTGGTAGAGTGCAATAAGGTCTCCTCTGAGCCTCCTCTTCTCCAGACTAAACAATCCCAGCTCCCTCAGCCGCTCTTCATAAGACTTGTGCTCCAGACCCCTCACCAGTTTTGTTGCCCTTCTCTGAACACGCTCCAGGGCCTCAATGTCCTTCTTGTAGTGAGGGGCCCAAAACTGAACACAGTACTCGAGGTGCGGCCGCACCAGAGCTGAGTACAGGGGGATGATCACCTCCCTGCTCCTGCTGGCTACACTATTTCTAATACAGGCCAGGATGCTGTTGGCCTTCTTGGCCACCTGGGCACACTGCCGGCTCATGTTGAGCCGAGCATCAACCAACACCCCCAGGTCCTTTTCCTCTCTACATTCTTCAAGCCATTCTGCCCCAAGCCTATAGCATTGCATGGGGTTATTATGGCCAAAGTGCAGGACCCGGCACTTGGTCTTATTGAACCTCATCCCATTGAGCTCAGCCCAGCAGTTCAGCCTATCCAAATCCCTCTGAAGGGCCTCCCTACCCTCAGGCAGTTTGACACATCCTCCCAACTTGGTGTCATCTGCAAACTTACTGAGGGTACACTCAATTCCCTCGTCTAGGTCATCAATAAAGATATTAAACAAGATGGGCCCCAAAACTGACCCTTGGGGGACACCACTCATAACAGGACGCCAGCTGGACTTAACTCCATTAACCACTACCCTCTGGGCACGGCCCTCCAGCCAGTTCTCCACCCAGAGAAGAGTGAACCTGTCCACACCACGGGCTGCCAGTTTCCTTAGGAGAATACTGTGGGAGACCGTGTCAAAGGCCTTGCTGAAGTCCAGGTAGACTACATCAACAGCCTTTCCCTCATCTACCTGTCTGTTCACTCAGTCATAGAAGGAGATGAGGTTGGACAAGCACGACCTGCCCCTGGTGAACCTGTGCTGGCTGGGTCTGATCCCTTTATTGCCATGCACGTGTTGTGTGATTTCCCTCAAGATCATCTGTTCCATAACTTTCCCTGATACCGAGGTCAGGCTGACAGGCCTGTAGTTCCCCGGGTCTTCCTTACGGCCTTTCTTGTAGATGGGAGTCACATCGGCAAGCCTCCAATCTTGTGGGACCTCTCCAGATAACCAGGAATGCTGATAGATGGTAGAAAGCGGCTTGGCAATCACCTCTGCCAGCTCCCTCAGCACCCTTGGGTGGATCCCATCTGGCCCCATGGACTTGTGGCAGTTCAGATGGAGGAGAAGATCTCTGACCGTCTCTGCTTGGATCACAGGGGGTGCATTATGCGCCCCGTCCCGGACTTCCAGGTCAGGGCAAGTACCATGTGGACAACTGCTCTGTCTCTTAAAGACAGATGTGAAGAAGGCATTGAGAACCTCAGCCTTTTCCTTATCATCTGTGGTTATATTCCCTGCCTCGTTGAGTAAAGGAGGGAAAAGGTTGAGTAAAGGAGGGAAATACTCAGCGTGGCCTTTTCTGTACACTACAGTTACCAAATCCAAATAACAGCAAACAAAAACTAAGATGTCAGCTAATTAGTTATTATAAAAACAGCCAGTGTGTTCTGGAGAACCTCCTTTTCCACTCAAATCTTTTTTTTGTTTTGTTTTTTGCTATGTAAACCTTACAGAAAACTTCAGTCTCCCCAGTCCATTTAAGTTTTTTTAGCACTTTTTACAGCTGTGCAGAAGAAGCCAAAGACACTGTGACATTTTGTTGCTCTTACTGACTCTGACAGTGTGCTGAGTACAAATGGAGTGGACTAAATTGCTCTAACACCTGCAATTTTTATGCTTCTCTTTTGCCATTGTTCTCTCACTTCAGCCAATTTAGGATGCTGGGACTCAACTAAGTAGCTTTCTAAGCCTGATCTGCTCATTCTTTTGAAGTCAATAACTGTTCACTAGATAGAAGTTATAAGTAATAAATTTCTCTTTGTGCCTCTTACTGGCAACAAGAAAAACATTAATTTAACTTCTTTGGCTTTATGTGAACTAAAGCCTTAAAAAGAATGAGTGACTGAAACTACTTCACTCCTGTTTCTCTGCATCTCTCAAAGGGAATGAAATACTGCAGAGATCCCAGAACTCAGTTACAGTGAGAACTGTATTCTCATAGGAGAGAATAATTTCACTTACAATCTGCCAAGCTGTATAAAAAGCTCTCTACACGTTGTTTCCTCATCTCTGCTCAATTCTGAAAAGAATACGTATATTTAAGGGACTTAACAAGCGGTTTGCCTCCAGCTGATCTCTTTCTAACAAAGAAACAATTACTAAAGCATTACTTTTCTCCTATACACTCAGAATCAATGTACAAATTAATTATTTATTATAATCGATGCTGTCATTCACGTTAACGAAATATCAAAATAGCTACATCAAGAATTTCAGGTCTGCACACATGATAAAAAAAAGCTCTCTCAACACAACATAAACAGTTGAAACCAGAGAGATGGCAGCACAAAGAGAATTGAAGTAATCAATGTTATCCAAAATATCAGTGAGAACACAGGTTTTGTCCTGGTGAAAATTCCGGAAGCATTCCATATGGTAGTCTTTTCAAAAGTAATATAAACAACTTGCCAAATTAGAACCATCTAAATTTAGAATGTTTTTCTGCATAATGTAATACCCTCTAGCTTGATCTTCTTTAATGAATCTATAGTGACTTGCTAATCCTGTCTGACATAAATAAAGAATAATCAGAAGTAATAATTTGTAACTCATTAATCTTGATGATGGTTATAATGTCTAATATTATAATTCATATTAGGGCCTTATAGCACATTCAGCAACAATACAAATGATTAATCAAAATTAGAACAGGAGATGCAGCTGTATAAATAGACTCTTGCTTTTTTTCAAACTTTCATTTTGTTTTTATATGCATGTACATAATAATGCAATTAGCTCTCAACTAATTCAGAACTGTAGTATGTTTATTAAGCTGTGTACATTTGAGATGTTTACAACTACATTTCTCATACTAATAAACAGAAAAAAGTATAAACAATCTCTGGGTTGGTTTTTTTTCAGGGTTCTATTGTTAAAAGCATTCCAAAGATGGCATTTTTGAGCAGTGCTATGCAGTACTGTTTTATAAAAGTTGCATAGAGGCCTATGAACCCCACTGAATATTTAAAGCCTACTTTCAGTGGCAGCAGGAAATGATCCACCTATGTCAACAGCAGGAAAAAAGAACAACAAAAATTTCCTTGGGAGGTATGCTCTTTGAACACAGGGCAGATCACGTCTTGTAGAGAAATGTTTAATAGGTATCCTGAGTGCATAGACTGCCTCCCCTTTTGTTTGGGCTCTATTCATCACACTTCAAGCTTTCTGTGTATCTTCAGTTTTATGTGGCTCATCCATGTAAAAGTTTACACTCTACTACTCCTCAGGAAGAAATACTGTAAGAGCCCTAGCTCCTGCTACTGTTTGCATTCATGTTCATCAGTAATGCTGCTGAAATAACGAGTTTAAATGCAGACTGGGAGGACACAAATTACATTTTTTAGGCGACAGAATAAGCAAAAATTGAGGGTTTGGTTTGTCTGATATCACAGCAAGAACTTGTTACATCCTTGGCTCTCATTTGCCCTGCAGTGCTGAGTATGACATAAAATCCATTTTTCTAAATACAGGTACAATTCTGTATTATGAGATTTGGAACAAGAAGTCTACAAAAACTAAAGTACACATAATATGAGGGCAAAATTCTCTATCTGTGAGAATTCTAGAGTAAGTAATCAATGTTGTTTAGTTAAATGACAGAAACCAAAGGAGGTGAATAGAAAAAAAAAAAGAAGACTTTATAACTGTCAGTGTTATTTTTGAGCATATAAAAATATGTTATAAATAAGTATTCACTTACAAAGAGATTTTTGTGCTAAAGTAAGCTCCTGCAAGCTTATAAGTGTCTTCATGTAAGCACTCCAAAAAGAGAATGTGCTGCAATCTTCCAAGATATTGTACACATTATGACCTCTTTTTCATTTTGAGATATGTATACTTAAATTCATATAAACACCTGTGTGTGTATTTAAACTGCCTATTTACAAGAAAAATGATTTGCTGTTACAAAAACTAACGCTTGCAGATGTGCATTACAAGTTTAGTTTTATATATCAAAAACAGTGCTTTTGAAAGGGTTTATTTTCTGCTGGGTTTATTTTCTGCTTCTATTGTTGGTTTACTGAATGAAATACAAATTCGCATTCTGTTCATATACTCCAGAAAATATATATATATAAAAAAAAGCATTTCAGAAACTTTAATGCTTGGATATACCCAGACATTAAATCTTGAAAATTCATGAAACCCATTTTTAGGGCAGTGATTTGATATATGCATGCAGATATTTGCAACTTCAGAAGTGCATGTTTTGATTTAAGTACATGTATCGTTACTCTGACTGGATACTGTGATGTAAAGTGGATGCTCCTAGATGTTCATTTCCTTTTGAATGTAGATATAGCAGAAAACCAGGCAGCAGTTATCTAAGAAGGCCATGTAGAATGCAACTGAGATGTAAATCAAAGATAACAATCTCAAGGACCCTTCCATACACAAAGAAGAGACACTGCTGTGTGCTTATGAAAACACATTTTCCATATGCAGTTGTGTTCTATCCAGCAGCTGTCAATTATAAAGCTGCAGATGTTTCAAAATCTGATTAGGGCTGGCTGAGTCCTTTTGGTTTTGGCCGATTGATTTCAAGTGTGCTTAGAGATTTGCTACAAGGCACAGTGTGCAAATCTATATAAATAAATAAAAGGGCTGGCAATTTGACAGAGAATTATATATAATCTCATAATCCAGCAGGTGCTTGCTTTGGGAAAACAAACTGCTTGATGTGTCTCTCAAGTTTTCTACTAGGCAGTGCCTAGAGTAAAGCATAAATACTCTGTGGTCCTCTTTCTTTAGATGGAATATTAAAACATATATACCTTGTATGAATCAAAATATATTATTCCAGTGCTGTACTATCCCAGAGTTCTGATTTTATGACCTGCCAGAGAATTGTAGTGACAGTGACTTTATAATCTGAATGTATATCTAAGGCTTAAAAAAAGTATGGTTTCACTTAGTACTTCATTTCTTTTTTTACTTTTTATTTTTCCATTCTTTGCATCAATTTTATTAATAGGCAAAACTAGCAAAATAATAGAAACTTCCCAAATACAAATAGTTATTTGGCAAGCAACACTGCTTACAAGTAGTGTTTATTAAAAGTGGAAGCTGAGCAAGAAAAAAAATAATTGAATGCTAAAATAAAATAGAATAAAATAAAATAATAAATAAAATAAAATAAAATAAAATAAAATAAAATAAAATAAAATAAAATAAAATAAAATAAAATAAAATAAAATAAAATAAAATAAAATAAAATAAAATAAAATAAAATGGTGAACATGTACATAAGGAAGCAAAACCAAACAAAAAACTAGAACCATGATTCAAGTATAAGATACTGATGTCCAAGGAAGAAAGGAAGAAAGTCAGTTTAATGTTGCTCGTTAATACTTTGACCTGTTGAAGATATTAAAAACATGAGAATCATATTAAAAGTAAGGTACAACTGGTACTTCATTGCTATAGATATTAAAAATGAATTTCTTGTTTCAACATGGAGTATAATCCCTATTAATATTACCACTGGACTGTTTTCCACTCTATCCAATCCTTGTCATAGCCCTGTACATTTTAATATATTTTAAATTAAGATGGATTGCTACCCTTAATTATTCAGATTTCTGACAAAGCACAGATAATAATACTGCATACAGAAATGCAGCAGTTTGTCCCATTGACGTCTGTTTAATCTGACTGTATTTATGCACACTGATTTTTTTCATGTATCATTTGTTGAGTCTCTGATTTTGCATTCAGAATCATCACTTCCATCGCTTCCCTGTTCAAGTCTCATCTTACAGGCAGCTATACATACATCATACTAAAACTTTCCTTTTCCTTTTAATAGGTGTTCTTTATAGTTTTCAGCATAATGTACATTTACAAATTTTCTGCCACCTCAGAAACCAAAAATACTTTTAAATTTAACGTATCATAATGCATTGTGGGTTATTTTCATTACTTGCACACTCTGTTCTAATAATGTATTCTGACTTGCTCAGACGTTTTATAGAATGCTGGAGAATTCCAAAGGAAGACCATCACCATGTACTCCTCAGGTATTTATAGACATTGATGAGGTCTCCTTGGGCCTCCTCCAGGCTGGACAGTCTCAGTTCTCAACCTTTCTTCATAGAAGAGATGCTTTAGTCTCTCCCTCATCTTGGTGGCTCTTTGTTGGACTCTGCAGTAGTTCTAGGTCTCTCTTGTACTGGAGAGCCCAGAACCAGACACAGCACTCCAGGTGTGGCCTCACCAATGCAGGCTGCAAAAAAACTCATCCAGTTCCTTACATCCTATATAAGTTACAAAACTAATATCAGAAGTGCAGAATTGTAAAAATAACACAATATGAAGGTTACAGGAAAATAATCTTGCATTAGGAGAATGCCTGAGTGTTGGTCTGCTTGTGGGAGGTGATGACTGCTTTTATATCACTACTTTTTTTTTTTCTTAAAGTATCTTTATCTCTACCTGTGATTTTTTTTTTCACGTTTGCTTTTGCAATTAGCAGTCTAACACCAGGACTAATTGGAATAAAACATCTTATTTCCATCAGGCTGGACTGTGCCAGAAGTGATAATGGAGCAAGTTGCAACTAACTGCAACAGTGTGTGCTGGAGTGTGAAAACGCTGCTTGCCACCGCCTCTCTTGGGCTCACAGTGATGGCTCAGCTTCACCTCAGTCCTCTTCTTTTCGCAGTGTTGCATGCCTATGCAACAACATTTTCCCCTAGTCCTTATTACTTCGGTGTTTTATAGTCAGATACTGACACAGGCCATCATTTAATCAGCATACATTGTGATCATGTTATCCCTTTCCAGCTGTTTCCTCCTCACTTGTTAATCCTCTGCTTGCACAAAGGCTCATCACCTTCAGTTCTTATTTACTCGTTACTCATGATAGTCAGTTACTCAACTTCTAATCAAGTTGAAGTCATGATGCTCTCCTGGTGATAGCACTGATCTGCTTCACTTCTTACCACTTAAAAAAAATAAAGAATTTAGGGTATACAAACAGCTTTCCCACTCATTCTTGTTAATTTTACATTCACTTGGATTATTCTTCTATGACTTCTTATCTTATTCACTATTACTTTCTTCTTGTTGCAACTCTTCCATGGAACAATGAACTGCCTCTCTGGCACATAACAACTTTCTAAGAGAGAGGCCAGTCTGATTGTTAAATTATTAATCCTGCCACAACTGTGTTTCTGCGTGCAGATGTTTCAATTAATGCTGCAGTCCTCTTTGTTAGTTTCCTTTAAAATTTAAAGACCAAAATGTGACAAATAAAGTGGCTTTGGGACTGACTGAACTGAACATTCAGGAAACTTTCTATTTTACTGTGAAGAATAGTTTGTTTTTATTGATAAAGATCTCAGCTGGCAAGCAGCAGTTTCTAAGTAGTAGAACAGATTAATTTCAGGTGGTGAACCTTATTTCTAGGCTTTGGTAACCAACTTGGCATTTCATAGTTGTGGTTGCTGTGCTAGATGCATGATGTTAAACGAAAGACGATAAATAGCCTTCCCCAAAGAGAAGCCTTGCATCTTTTACCAGCCATTATTTTCCTGAAGCCAAAGATATTGTTTATGGATGAACAAATTACTGAATAAAGGTGACTAAGCATTCAAACAATTTCTCAGAAAATGGGCCTTATAATACAAATCCTTAAATACAGATCCCTATTGTTCAAGGAAGAACAATGTTTAATTAATGTCTATTAAAAAAGTTAGTACAAGCAAATATTTGGTGACATAATTCAGGAATCGTGCTCTGACTAAAACTCTAAATAGGAAGACAGAATAATAATTTATGAGTTAAAATTGCTGAATCAAAATTTGAGCTTAATTGTTGTTAAAACAACAGCAAGAAAACTTTGTTATTGTGGTCCTTATACTTAACTGCTTCTCAGTTCTCAGGTTACACTGTAGTATTATTTGTCTTTGTTTGGAAACTGTATGACCACAGACTGAACTATCAATCTTCATAGATGAATTTGCATTTCAACTATCAGCTTAACACGTTAAAGGTTCAATCCTCAGGCTGTCTATATTTCCACACTACTTTTGCAAAGCAGGTTTGTATTCAAGTAATCATTCTATGTGGTATTCCCCAAATAAGCAAATCTTTGACTGCAATAACAGCACCACTTGCAGGCCTATCTTTTGCTTTTGACATTGAATGTTCTTATAACCCGGTAAATCCCAGATCCAAGTCTGTACTGATGTTTACCCTACTCACAAAGAAGTAACATCAAAATCTTAGAAGCAAAAAGAGCATCTATAACAGGCTCATATAAAATTTATTTTTTGAGTCACAGCTGAAGGTGAATTTTCTCTTTTTGCATCTATTTCTTTCTATACTTCAAAGCCATTATTTCAGCGTGCATATTTTTGTCAACAGCCTCTGTATTTTCTATTTTCCTACCCTCTGTCTTTTAAAAGATTCACGGTTTTATAACAGACTTAGAATTAAAAGTATGCATACCAAACTGACTTGGAATTCATTTTTTGTCAGACATGCAGGGTACAATGCAGTGTCACCAAATCAGATGCTCTGAATTGCCTTCTAAAAGCATATCGTTTGCTCTGTAAAGAACTATGCAACGTGAATGGTTCACTTCCTTGCTTTGCTTAAATATCCACCACCACTGTATGCTGAAAAAAATTATTCATGATATCCAGATTTTGTTCTGTTGTCTTATCACAGAACAAAGTGAAAAGATAAGCTACAAGGACCTCCTTCATTAGACCTGCAACAGTGTTTGGAAAAAGTCTGAGGAAATATTTTAAAGGTTCTTTCACCTAGCAGTTTCATTTTGCCAAAGGTACTCTTTTAAAATGAAATTTACTCATTTTTCTCTTGTTTGACTATAATTGGCACTTGCCTATAAGCCATCCTAAATTGTTATTGCCAATTACTGGTGGATCTTGGAAAGAACCACTGGATGTCATCTTGTTGAATTCCTTGCTGAAGAAGGGCCAAAGAACTACTGGAAACCACTGCCAGATGGTTTTTGAAGATTTCCAGGGAAGAAAACTGCACAAATTCTGTGCAACTTGACCCAGCGCTCATTCTCTCATAGAAGAAGTGCAATACTCCAATGGACCTTGCTGTTTTCCAGTTTGCGACCACTGCCTCTTGTCCTAGCATTAGGCAGCACTTGAAAGAGTGTGGCTCCATCCTCTTTGCTCCTTCTCTTCACGTATTTATAGACATTGACAGATTTACCTTCAGCCTTCTTTTTAGGCTGAACAGCCACAGATCTCTCAGACTTTGCTCATAGGAGAGATGCTCCAGTCCTTTAACCATAGTATTGGCCTTTATTGCACACCCTCCACTATGTCCATTTTTCTTATGTACTGCAGAATCCTGGATACAGGACTCCAGATGTGGCCTCCCTAGCGCTGAGCAGAGGGACAAGATCACCTGAGGAACCCAATTTCTCTCAGACTAGGATTCCTACACCTTTTTCTGGCACACATCCCAAAGTTCCGACACAGATGTCTTTGCTGCCTTGTCTTTGACTACCCATTTCCAGTCCCTCATCAATATCTATACTTAACCTTTTGTTCTACATTAAACCTAAACCTAAAATTTTGCTCACATTGACACTAACATTCACACTTCTGGCCTACACTACAAAGTAACTCTCAGCACAGATAACTATAATATCCTAATTTGTCTTTGACAGACAACTTCCAGACTTCTAGGCTTTCTTCTTCATTCAACCCTGGCCCTAATCCTAATTCCTGGCTCAGATCAGGACCGAAAGCCCCACCCAAAAGGTTCTCCTCAGCACAGACCCGTGCTTTCCCAACCTGGTAATGCTGTTTCAGCCCCAGTCCGATGACATCTCTAGGTTTTCTTATCTGATCAGCTCTAACACCAACCCTAATTTCTGGCCCAGGCTTGGACTCAAAAGGCCCACAGAAGATTAAGTTCTTCTCAGTATGGATCTCTTTGGTCTCAGTTTATCATTGGTCAGATAACTCCAGCCCCCTTGCAATGAACCTCTATATGTTCTCTTTTTCTCAGTCTGAATTCTAACCCTAATTTCCAACTCATTAGGATTAAGTCACTCTCACCTCTGTCCTAGCCCAGCACAGGCCTCTTGCTGCTGCAAGTTGTCTTTAGCAGCCTATTTCAAGACCCATTATCTCAGCTGTCACCCTAACCCTACATATTAAGACCATCAAATGAAGTATTTACATGGAAATGTATTGAAATCTAACTAAAATATTTAACAGATTTATGCTTGAATACAATTGATTTAATTATTTCTTTATCTAACAGAAAAATAACCCACAGTTCCTGTAGCATGATTTTCCCTGTTGGCAGAGATTAGACACTGCACAGAAGCTGATGCTCAGAGCATCTAATAACTGCAACTAATACTCTATTATTTCATATTTATGTCAAACTTTCTGCATTTTTTTCATTACAGCATGTACAAATTATCAGCCTTTGAGATAAAGATATTTCTCTTGACATTTTTTATATTCTTATCTTCAGACAACTTAGAAGGAAACCATTTGTGTTTGTACAGCTGAGTTGAAAATATACAGTATGTTATCTCCATATTGGTATTTTTTTTTCCACAAGACTAAAATATGAATCTCTTTGTTTCTGTACAGGTGCCTATATAACACAGGAAAGGTGATAGCTGCTAATCTGATTTTATACCCATGAAGCAAAAATATGTATAAACACAGATGCATCTTTACACATAAATTTGGAAAAAAAAAAAAAAAGAAGTAAAAAGAAACATTCATACTATTAGCCTGAATTTTGGTATATTAGGTATGTTAGTTCTTTTTTTTTTCTGTTATTAATGTATTTTAAAGGCTGACCTATATAGAAGTAGAATTTAAATGCAGATTAGGTAGTCTGGAACAGCTGAATATGTGTCATCTAAATGCAGTGATTTCATAGTGATTTCATTATACTTAAAAATCTTCCAAATAGAAGGGTTCTCCGCCTTCTTTTAGCTGTAATTTCATTAAAGAATGATTAACCTTATATGAGATTAATATCAAGGATTTGATGAGTCAGACAATTATATATTTTATAAGAGAAATTGCAGATAAAAAGGGAAATTACTATGTTATTTCTTTTTTCTCATGAAGTCAAAACTTCGTGGGTTTTTTTTGTTCCTTTTAGTCTGAATTGTCCCTTGGGAAGACATCCAGGTGAATTATGGCTCCACTACTCCTATCATGAGAACTATCTTATTTGATTGAGGGAAGTTTTAGGACACTCATCTATTCTCCAAAATTATTCTTCCCTTCTAAACAAAATATTCCAAAGCTTCTCAATTGCCAGTGGTACTGAACCCAAGAGTTGCACAAAAACCTGATAGAGGTCCAGATAAGCAAAATGTCAACATTTACATGGCTCAAGACTTTACAGTTTGAGAGATGCAGAGATAGAGCAGAACCAAATATCAGGAGAACTCATTTTTTCTTTAGGCACTTCTGTACAATGCTTGCTAGAGAAAGAATGTTCTGCAGAAACAGCTGCAGGTAATGAAACTCCATTAATCCATACATTCCTGGTGTCTGGCCCTGTTTCACCTCAGCCTGCGAAAGGTCGGTCCCTTGGATGTTCTTTAGAACACATCAGCATGCAGTGTCTGTTGGTTGATATGTTTTACAGCTGATTGTACAGTCTTTACAGGTCTTTAAGCATATTCTATATGTCAGTGTTACTTTGAAGTCTACAGATGGTGCTAGAACGAAATAGGAAAGGGAAGATCTTTGCTTTTCAGAAAGGAAAGGAAAACCTAGGAAGTCACTGCTGTATCCATTTGGATGGATACCAGTATATGCTTCAGCATCGCAGACCGAAGTAAGAAGAAATCACTGTTCATTTATATATACATATATATATATATATATAATACAGGCAATAATAACATGAGTTGTATAGAAAATATAAATAATGCTGCTCTTGATCCCAGTTACACTGCACTCAGGCACATATTCCATTTCATTACCAAAGGAAGTAAAAAAGCCAGACATATCAGAACAGGAGAAGAGACAGGGAGGGATAAGGTTAAAAAAATTTCTGGTAAAGTAAGTTAGGATGCCTGGGGTAACCATAATCAAAGAAATTATTAATAAAGCACTAAATGCTGCAGTGAATGGCCATCAAATAAAATTCAGGGTCACAAGCTGAAGTGCAATTGCTAATATGGCATCCCAGGCATATTGAAAAATTATGTTTCTACTTATTTTAGAAAGCCTGAACTCATGCTTTACAATGAAAAATGCACCAGGAATTTTTGAAAAGAGCAAGAAGGAATTATTATATTTTAAAAGTTTGTGTGATGAACTGATGCACAGAGTAATGATGTGTTGTCAGAGCTTATTGAACCTGCTCTACTTCACCCTTATTTAGTATAATCTTTAGGTGACATAACCTCCAGAGGTCCCTTCCATTCTGTCTTTCTGTGACCACTACACAAAGAAGCTGGTGTACTGTCCAGTTTAGAAGAGAATCCCAGACAACAATAGTATAACTTTTTTTTTAGCAATTTCAACTCAACAAAGAAATATTATAAATAAAATAAATATATGTTAATGTAGCTAAAGAAAGACAAGTCACAGATAAAATACAAATGCTACCTTTACAAGTTGAAGCCTAAGTTCTGGATATTTTTGTACTATATGAAAATGAATTTTACACTTCAAATGCTTCAAGTTATAAAACACAATTGGAATCTTAATCAGCTTAAATACCTACAATCTCAAAATCCAGGTCATATTTTTATAATTTCTAAGAGTTTTACTTAGATAATCCAACAAGAGAGAGAAATTGAAACCAACAGAGCACTGAGGTGGTTTGTGCTTTTCAAGTAGATATGAAAGGCTGAATGTCATTTTGAAGTCTGAAGGCAAAACTGATTCAAGAGATTAACACTATGGAATATAACACTTCACTGGAAATCTATGATAGTGTCCACAAGTTGTTGTGATTGGTTTCTTCAATGAAAATAGTTATCCATTCAAACATGGATTAGAACCTGTCAAACAAGGATCAAATCCAAGAAGTGTGTACAGCAGTTGGTTTAGTGAACTTCTCCATAAACTTATTGTAAGAGAAAAAAATGTATAGAAACCATCATTCAAATGCTTAACCACATATTTAGCAGCAAACATTCTATTGTTAGAAAACAACTTTTTTCAGTAATTTAAGACATGAAAGAATCTATATTAAGACACTTCTTTTATATGAATAGTAGAAATTCTAGAATAAAATATTTTAAATAATCTAGAAATAGTCACCTACTAAGATTAACATTTTGGAAAAGACAGCATGTACTTACTGTTTTTTCTCCCCAACTACCACTCTGACAGAACAGTGCATGGTGAGAAACAAAAATGATCTAGGGGTAGACTATGAGAATTATAAAGCATCACATTTCTGCTGTTTTAACAAAGCTGAAATACTTATTCAAAAATTTTATTTCTTACTGGGAACCTTATGCTTACCATATCTTGGAAAATTTTACCTTTCCTTGGTTTGGTTCCTTAATTGGTTTTCAGTTCATCCAAAAATAACAAAAATAAAATACAGTAAAGTAATATACTAAAAATAAAATAACAATAATAAAATTTGTATTTAAAATATTACCATTTAATATTTTTAAATTAATATATACTTAGATTACTGTTTGTTATTTCTAAGGAAATACCATAGGATTTAAACACCTCTCATGAAGCTTAAGGAAAGATCTGCCCACAAGTAGTAAACTGAGAGAATTACTCTTATACTGGCCTCTAAGCATAAAACCTGGCTTTGAACTCTCCCAAGAATAATTAGGAACAAATACAGGAATCTGAATAAATAACAAGTTGATAAGTGTTATTATATAACTAAGAAAAAAACTAGTCACCAATATGTTATGGAAAGGCAGAAATACCTTTTTAAGTAAGTAAGCTTCAAAAGCTACAAAAGATGTAGCAGTTACGAACAACATATTCCATAAGGCCAAAATAAAGGGTTTTAACAATACACTCTTTCAGAAAAAGGTAATAAATCTGAGTAGCATATTTAAGAAAAAAAAATAAGATTAGATAAGAACCACAGTAACTGAAAGAACAGGTTAGCACTAAACAACTGATTTATTTCTGTACATATCCTGATAAAGATTTCCTTATAAACAACTAAAATTATGCATAAATAAACTTATATCTGAAGATCACACTGTCAAAAAAGAAACTTTATATTCACATCTACAGCGTAAGGTTTGACTATGCAGATCTGAAGTGAGCAGGAAAGAAGGTATTGGTTCATATGAAAGTAGGATCATGTTGTAGTACTTAAGGCAATACAATTCATTTCTTTGGGGAAAACTAAACGAAATATTACAGCGAGGGGAAAACAAATTCTTCACCGAGCACTGCTGTAGGTCAGTCTGGTTCATTTAAATGTAGCACAACTCCAGCTTTTGTAATGTATGCTCCTGAGTGAACTAGGCCATTGGTTCAGAGGGAAGCCAAAATGTCTGTCATGTGAGCTGTAAACAACGCACATCAACAAGAAAAATACAGTCAGACGAAAAGCACAAATCTCCACACTCCACAGCACTCTGGTCCTGCTACAAAAATTCAGTTTAAGCAGAAAAATCACTCACTTTAAACAATGGAGACTATCTAATAAAAACAGCACATATTAATACTGTCAGTGTGACAGATGGTTGTGCAGTACATAATAAAGTCAAAGACATTTTGATGAGAAAGAAGATGTATCTGATAATTTGCAAATCAGAATTCTGACAGTAGAGCAAGGGAAAAACAACTGAGTGCATGTCCTACTGGCACATCTTCAATATTTTACATTTCAAGGCAGTAAAAGGGTGGAGATGAACAGAAACACTTGGAGAAATTTAAGGGAAAAAAAAAGTGCACGTTTATCTGCTACTAACAATCACACACTGTAGCAGCTTCTGGCTTGAAAAAATAATATTACACTTCTAAATAGGTCCATATTAGTGCTATACAGGGTATATGCACACCATAAGTATTTTAATAAATACCATTATTTTAAAAATATATATCTTAGATTCAACTTGTATATCCAATGTTAAAAGATCTGACTTAGCTACAAGTAAATGAAAAACATATCTCATCACAAGAATCACTGTGGCAAGTACTGTTTTAATTTACAACACAGTCGAGTTGGTCAACCACACTATTTTTAATCACACTATTTCCTCAGAAGATATCTCTTTCCCTAAAATGTTTAAGAAGCTTAAATGATAAATGGCAACTTCACATAAATAGAAAGTGTTAAAAGTTGTACATTAACAGTGTAGAGTACAAAAAGACACGTGTAGGTCATACCAAAAATAATGCCTCCTATTTATTTCCATGGAAACTACAACAGAAACAAGGAGCACAATAAAACTATTGAGTAGAGGAAACTTTCAGCTACAAAACACTATTTTTCAACATAGTCACCATCAATAGTTATGCAGTTTCACTAGAGCCTGCAGTACATGGCCTGGCATTTTAAGAAAAAGGTTGCCATCTTCTCTGTCTTGACTCTGGAAGTTTGAGCCTTCAGATAAATCAGCATCACTAGGTAGATGTCAGAGTTGATGGTTTGTCCAGGTTCCAGAAAATCTAGAAGGATCACCCCTTTCCTATCACAAAAGACCATGCCCATCAGTTTATCTGCCCTAGTGAACATTTTCTTTGATGAGGAATTTATTTGTCACCATTCTATCAACTCCAGGTCACCCTAGTAACATCATGTCCCTTCTCCAATAACAATAGGAACCATGAAGCTGTCATCTCCAGCCTTGTATTGAACCAACAGGTCCTGACAAACTTAAATACGGTGTATTTCATATTCCTATGTATTTGTAGGACCCACGTGGTACGAACTTCATGACATTCCAAAGTTGCTACCATTGCTTCCAACAGAATAAGGCCTGTGTACAGAACAGTATATAGTTCCCTGGTTGTAATCTGCCAATTCAATCAAATAAGCTGATTGAGACGCCTCATTTAATGTTGTGCCAGATGTGCACGGCTGTTCAGAACATGGCTTACCTTTCTTCTTATCTCACTTCGCTGTCTCCATTCTGAAACACACCACACCAATGTCACAGTGCTTACATCCACAGTTTGGTCTCCATTTAGCAAGCATTACTGAATGTCAATGGATGCATTTCTTTTTTCTTTTTTTTCCCCATGCGAGGGAATCTGGTGACACAACTTTGCTTCATAATCATTTTTACATCAGATGCCATTTTGTCAGACTGCCCGTCTGCTGCCATCTGTCACACAGCAACAAAATGTAATGGAATACTGGAGGGATGGCCAACTTTTACTGTCATAGCACCAATATTTGCCTCTGATACCGCGGGCAATATAATAAAATAAGAGACATTACATTCAGAGGATCCTTGCGTATATCTTTCACATATAAAAACTTGGTAGATAAGGATGATAGCAGAGATTTTCAGGATTATTTTTACTTTTTAGAAGTAATATTCACAAGTAAACAAGCTAAATATTCACCATGACCTCAGACAAATGGTAAAATATTTACTTGAATTTTCTTTCACTTTAAAACTCCATTCTTAACCATCATAAAGCTCAGGGAAATGCATGCACAGAATTAGCACTTCCTTTCATGGTCTAGCTTTTTAAAATTGTGTTAATTTATTAATTTGTGTCCTTTTGTTCTCATGATAATTACAAGATACATAAATTTTCTGTGCTGCTTAAATAACGATGTATTCATATGCCATTCGGTGGCCTCTACGTTCTTACTATTGACTATTTTTAAGACATTTCAAAGTATTCTTATACATTAAAACTTAAAAAGGAACTTTTGTTCAGAACCATTTGGTCCACCATTATCCGCAGCAGCAAGTCACTTTGGACTTGTATTTTTTTTTTTTTTAAGAAGAACAAAAGATTATTCATACTGATCCATGAAGTATCTGAACTAAGAAAAATTCATTAAGAACCATCTTCATTTTCTAACACCAAATTTCAGAGTTTATTGCTTCAAAATATAAGCTGGCCAGCAGGCATTTTAGATGTACTTTCTCTTGATCTGATTATAGTATTTCTTTTGGCTGAATTTAGCTTCAAATAGCATGGAAATATTAGTCCCAAAATTTCAGAGAATGATCTTCAGCTGAAACTGTCATAAGATGGGCAATCCTAGTAATTGAGTCTCACCTATAAATTGATGTTTTTTTCTTCAGTGTTCTATTATTTCTTCTTACCAGAGAATCTTAGGATTTTTTCATCTGATTTTTGTTTTGACCTTTACCAGTTCCTGTGTATTCTCAAAATTATTATGTTTGCTGTAGATAAATATACTCTTACCCGCATTCAATTTTCCTTCCACAAGATTAAGAGGGAAATAAAGAAACAAAAATCTTGACATTATTTCCTAAAGATATAAATTCTTCTTACTGTTTAAGTCTAATGGAATTTTATTTAAGAACAGAATTATTTTTTAGATTATTCAATAGGACTGAAGAGAAGCCAGCAATAATTATGATCATTCTCTTAGCATTTCTGCCAACCTTTATCTATCTAAAGTACAGGTATCTCACTATGAACATCTGCTATGGACAAACATAATAAAAAACACGTCAGTGGATTTGGCCTTTCACCTGACAGACTGGACAAGATGGATCAGAAGAGTTCGATGAAGCTTTAAAAAATTATATATATTTAAATAGTGTATACATACAATAAAAAAATAAAATAAAACTGCTAACAACAATACATGTGAAACAAAATGTGCAGCCTTCTCAGAAGAAGACAGAAACAGCTGTTACTGAGATACAGGTCTCAGAAACACTTACGCTGACATTTGAGATTGCAACTTTCCACTAAGGTCAGATATAGGGACAACTCTCATTTGCCGTCCATAAAAATGGATGAGTAGTGCAAAAGACATTTTATGTACCATAAAGTTATGTGATAACAGCATTCTGAGAATTATTGTTCACTTGACCATGATTGCAAACTAATGGGAATTATTAGGCACTAAAGTAGCTGCATGTAAGCTACTTATAAACTGAGCACTATGAAGTGTTTTTCTACCAACCATGACACAGAGGTAGAAACAGTGTCTCTCTTCACTTTGCCAGATAGTCAAAAAGAAGTTTTCAATGCCTTCTTCACATCTGTCTTTAATAGACAGGACAGTTATCCACACGGTACTTGCCCTGACCTGGAAGTCCGGGACGGGGTGCATAATGCACCCCCTGTGATTCAAGCAGAGGTGGTCAGAGATCTACTCCTCCATCTGAACTGCCACAAGTCCATGGGACCAGATGGGATCCACCCAAGGGTGCTGAGGGAGCTAGCAGAGGTGATTGCCGAGCCACTTTCTGCCATCTATCAGCATTCCTGGTTATCTGGAGAGGTCCCACAAGATTGGAGGCTTGCCGATGTGACTCCCATCTACAAGAAAGGCCGTAAGGAAGACCCGGGGAACTACAGGCCTGTCAGCCTGACCTCGGTATCAGGGAAAGTTATGGAACAGATGATCTTGAGGGAGATCACACGACACGTGCATGGCAATAAAGGGATCAGACCCAGCCAGCACGGGTTCACCAGGGGCAGGTCGTGCTTGTCCAACCTCATCTCCTTCTATGACTGGGTGACCAGACAGGTAGATGAGGGAAAGGCTGTTGATGTAGTCTACCTGGACTTCAGCAAGGCCTTTGACACGGTCTCCCACAGTACTCTCCTAAGGAAATTGGCAGCCCGTGGTGTGGACAGGTTCACTCTTCTCTGGGTGGAGAACTGGCTGGAGGGCCGTGCCCAGAGGGTAGTGGTTAATGGAGTTAAGTCCAGCTGGCATCCTGTTACGAGTGGTGTCCCCCAAGGGTCAGTTTTGGGGCCCATCTTGTTTAATATCTTTATTGATGACCTAGACGAGGGAATTGAGTGTACGCTCAGTAAGTTTGCAGATGACACAAAGCTGGGAGGATGTGTCAAACTGCCTGAGGGTAGGGAGGCCCTTCAGAGGGATTTGGATAGGCTGAACAGCTGGGCTGAGCAAAATGGGATGAGGTTCAATAAGACCAAGTGCCGGGTCCTGCACTTTGGCCACAATAACCCCATGCAATGCTATAGGCTTGGGGCAGAATGGCTTGAAGAATGTAGAGAGGAAAAGGACCTGGGGGTGTTGGTTGATGCTCGGCTCAACATGAGCCGGCAGTGTGCCCAGGTGGCCAAGAAGGCCAACAGCATCCTGGCCTGTATTAGAAATAGTGTAGCCAGCAGGAGCAGGGAGGTGATCATCCCCCTGTACTCAGCTCTGGTACGGCCGCACCTCGAGTACTGTGTTCAGTTTTGGGCCCCTCACTACAAGAAGGACATTGAGGCCCTGGAGCGTGTTCAGAGAAGGGCAACAAAACTGTGGAGGGGTCTGGAGCACAAGTCTTATGAGGAGCGGCTGAGGGAGCTGGGATTGTTTAGTCTGGAGAAGAGGAGGCTCAGAGGAGACCTTATTGCACTCTACCACTTCCTGAAGGGGGGTTGTGGTGAGGAGGGGGTGGGCCTCTTCTCCCTGATAAATAATGACAGGACGAGAGGGAATGGCCACAAGTTGCTCCGGGGAAGATTTAGATTAGACCTGAGGAAGCATTTCTTTTCTGAAAGAGTGGTCAGGCACTGGAATGGCCTGCCTAGGGAGGTGGTTGAGGCACCATCCCTGGCGCTGTTCAAGAAGCGTTTAGATGAGGTGCTAAAGGACTTAATTTAGTAGTTGGGTAGAGATAGTGATAGGAGGTTGGTTGGACTAGATGATCTTATAGGTCCTTTCCAATCTTATGAACTTATGAACTTATGAATAAATGTGTTCTTGGAGTTAGGTGTTGTAGTTTACAGTAGGTCACCAGATAACACAGTTCATTTATCTCTAGTATCCTGGTCTTTCAAAGCTTAACACACTAATCCAGGTCCTGTGGATAACCTGCAAATAAATATTAACTACTGTTGATTCAAACATATATACATGCCTTCCCACCTATTAAAATGAAGAAAATGGTTAAGTATACATATATACACTACAATTGTTAATCTGTATTATTATCTTTAAAGTAAATCATGACAGGAACAATCTTGATCATCCCAATGTCTGTTTATTAATCAGTTTTCTTCCTAATTTATTGAACATCATAGACTCTAAAATTATGATCTTATAAAATAAACCATATAACAAAGCAAAAGAGATCTATGGATTTTTACATAAATTAATGTTTTTTTTTTTATTAGGTATGATAAAAAGCATAAGAATGGAAATACTAAGATATGCCATGTAGAATATTAAAAAAGGAATATCCTACATAAAATGAGTAAGTTCAGAAGTTTACCTGTCATGAAACAGGTAACATAAAGATATAACCAAAAGAATTTAAAGCAAAAGCTTGTCACTGCTGTTTCACAGTCAGTAGCAGCCTGGCAGAACTTAATAATTTGAGTCAATTTTTTGAAGTAACTGGAATGCTTTTTCCTCTGGAATTAATTTTAGGCACCAATTTCCAACAGTCTCAGCTTCCTTATGATTTCCGGCTTTAAATTTTGTTTGTGGAGAACGTTGGTTAGTGCCTAGTCCCAAACAACATCTGACTTTTCAGACCTAGAAATCAATAAATCAGAACTGCAGCATCAAAAGTTAGATGTAGGTTTAAAACCTCACCAAAAGTTTTACAGACTGTTGCAGAAAAATGTATTATCCATGAAGTACGAGTGAAGTTAAAGTACATTGCTATAGCATTTAAATTTACTAAGACACATAGAGATATGTAAAATAAATAGCAAAAAATGCTACCCTTGAAAATGAGTCTATTAGCCATTAGTATTTTCCACCCAGTACATCATGCTCATTTATTTCTTGGCCAATGCATAAGGTGAAGCCAGTCAGAATCAGTCATCAGTCAGATATAGAATATAAATCTAACTAGTCAGCTCACTGAAATTTTCAGTCATCAAATTTAGAGGCAGTATAGCTAGTTCTATGATTACATATTTGCAGATTACATTTTCTATGGTCTTTATCATTAATATATTTTCTTTTTTTTTTTCCCCAGGATAGAGCTGTCTTTTTATTACATTTTCAATGATACTTCAAATATGAACTGACCAGGCTACATTGCTTCATTCAGGATTTAGTATAGCTGATTCCAGCATCTTTATTATCAAGAACACAGTGATCTGGAAACACTGGTACAATGTATTAAATAATCTTGGAGAACAGTGAGGCATGTCAATCAGTGGGAAATAGCATTAGCACACAAGAATTCACACAGTAAAATAGGTGAAACTTTTTGCTGAAGAAACAAATCAAACATGAAAAAGAAATTAAACTGACAAAAAAAGAAAAGAAACACTGGAACCATAAAAATGGCATATTTCAAAAGAATTGGTTGGCATGTGTACTGGAACATTTCTTCTCCTAAATGGAAAAAATCTGTACAGTACAATGTGACAACTTTTAAACTTATGTGTTTAACACTAACATTTCAGGAATATACTCTGTGCTGAATTCTGGGTATCCTGGACTTCAGTAAATAAACTGAAATGTTGTTAAGCCTATAAAAATTAGCATGTGACTCCTACTGCAACTATTACATGCCAATGCTAATGGAAAAAAAAACAGTCAGAAACAAGCTACAATAAGAAAGCACAGATGAGACAGTTTATATTCAGTACTGCAACTCACAAAACCTACTATCAGAATTCCATAGGAAGAATGTTCCTAACATTAAACTTACATTTTTGTATTTCTAGATAACTTAATTTCCTCAGCTGCTTATTTAAGATTGTTATCAGTAGTTCTAAACATTCATTTAAGATAAAATTTATGCAGACACTCACAGCTGTTAATCTCACCAAAAAAGCTAATACTTGCAACATAGCCCCCACTCTTCAGCACATGTGCAGTGGTTTGGAAGGGGTTTAATGATGGTGGAGTGGCACACAGTTCTGAAAAGGGTTAGGAAAGCTATTCAGATGGGCAGCTAGTAGTTCATGCACTGAAGAACTGTACAAATAATGAACAATTCTGAGAGAAAGATATTTGAAAGATATCTGACAAGGCAGCCTTAACACTGAAAGTGATGACAGTACACATTTCAGTTAATGACTTGAAAATTAGAAATTGTTGAGACAAATTGGTAAGGGAAAATAGAAAGGAGGCTTAAACTACCATGGTGACATTTCCAAGGAATGCTGAAATAAATGTAATGCTTACAGGCGTTTACATCATTGAGGCTGCTTTTCAAAACTGAAGAGCCTGGAATACACGTATGTGCTGAATATCCAGAGGAGGGACAACAAATTAACTATTTTCTTGACTTACAATGGAGGAACAAAGGCTGTGAAAATCACTCGCACTAACTGTAAGGGGTAAACCTTCTTTATTCACATACTTGAGTCAACTGAGAAAAGGACTGTTGCTTAATTCCAGATCACTTACAATAGAGCAGCAAAGCATCCTGACCCAGGAATTTGGTCTGAATGCAGGAAAATCACTGTAGCTTAACAGCAAGTGAATAGTTGACACTAATCTCAAGTGAGAAATTATTATAATGTCAAATAAGCATGAATGGAAATATGATTTCTCCTGTGATTAATAAAACAGGTCAACTGGAAGCAAATCACTGTAAACAGGATCGTTTTAGCTTAAATCTATTAAGGTAATAAACACTAGAGATTTATGGAAAAGATAAAACATTGCCCGTTTTCAGCTAGGAAAGAGCTGATTTTCTTTATGGTATCTGGTACAACACAGCATTTTGTCTTGAAGAGGAAAACAATGTTGATAACACACCAATGTTTTAGTTGGTTCTGTACAGCACTGCTCAGGAATAAGGATGTTTCAGTTTCTCAGCTTCTTGGACTGTCCTGACAACAAGGATGGGGCAGCACATGGAGCCAGGCAAAACCAGAACCAAGACACATGAACTAAACTGGTCAAAAGGATTCCATATTCTGACATCATGTGAAAAAATACAAAACAAAACACTATAAGACTGGCTGGGGAGCTGTTCAGGGACTGACTGTCATCGGTTGGCAGATGACAAGCAATTGCTTTGTGCATCACTTGTTTTATATTATATATACACCATGCTGTTATAATTACTGCTATTTCCCTCTTCCTTTTCTGTCTTAGTTCTAAATTTTTTTTCCCCCAATTCTTTCCAATTTCATTGCAGGATGTGAGTGCAAGCGAAAGGCTGCACGGTGTTTAGCTGCTTGCTGGGTTAACACACAACAAGTATATATAACAAAATAATAAAGGAATTACGGTATTTATATTAAAAGTTAAAGGCATACAATCTTGCCAGTTTGAACTCAATCTGCTCCTAAAAAGTACCTTCATTTCATATTTTAGGGACAAGACTTCTTTCCTCCTACTGCTTGATGCTGAACTGTTCTTTCAAAAAAAAACTCTTACATGATATAGGAATCAATTCAGCAAGGAAATGAGAAAGTAGCAACTTTATTCAATAAGAGAGGAGGAATTATTTAAAAACAAAAACTGAAATTAGATGCAGCTGCTTGCTTCCTTGCAGCTCCCATTTTCCAGAACACGAAGCTAGCTCTGCCTTTTAAGTTGCTCTTGAATAAAAAGGTTTTGATGGAAGCGAGAGACTAAATTAGAGAGGAACTGAGACAGAACTGGCTGTTCTTGTTCAGTCAGCAAAGCAGGAGAGCTAAAGCTCCCCTATTTTATCCAAACAAAATCCCACATTGTGGTTATAGGGCAATACTGTACCTCAGAGCAATTTGAGTAAAAGACTTCTTATTTGATTATGAATAGACATATAGTAACATATTTTTGGAAACCAAACATTTGTCTTTGCTCACCTTTTCTGCATACATATGTTAAACATGTTAAACAGCTTCCCATTGTTTTGTCTAATATTTCCACGAGTTGGGAATGAGCTAAAGAATGGTTTTATTTGGGCAGCCATAAAGAGAACTACTGACACCAAGCACGTCTGTTAAAATCCACTCTCTGAGACTATGAAACAAATTGCCAGGAAAAACAAAAACAAACAAACAAACAAAAAAAACAAGAAAATTATTTCCAAGAAACAACTAAGATTTCTAACAAGCAGCAGTGTGCCTACCTATCACAATATTTTCAAGCCAATCAAAACATGAATAGTTAAGGACATTGTGAATCTCTTTTCCTCCATAATAAACACACTTATGTATGAGTAAATCAAAGTCTATTGAAGTGCAATGAGATTAACTACATTTGTTTTCTGATTTTCTTTTTCTCTTATAATTTCAATTTTGCTGTGTATCTATTATACCCACTATGCTACAAAGAAAAATATTGCTTCTATCAATTAGAAGTAAAACTTGTTTTGGATAACAATCCATTTAGTGAATTCTCAAACAAGAAGCTAGGTTCAAGATATGGTTTAGTGTCAGAAGGATGCAATCATCATCCGATACTACCATGATTGACCCCTGCTCAAAACTGTTACTCACTTCCCACTAAGAGATCTACTAAATATTTGTACAAACCAATGTGATGAGTATTTGACCTGAGAAAATTACACAACTGAATGGTGTTACAAAGAGTTCTTAGTGAAAAATCAGCTCCTCCGAAAACAAACAAAAGATTCTGCCCAGAATTTGGTGGCACCCTCATCTTCTACTGTGATGACTGGATATCAAAACAATAGGTGGTTTTATGTTTGCAGGTTTGTTTGATTACCATGTAAATTAAAGGGAAGAAGGGTATAACACAGTCATAAACAACGCTGAATAGCAGTATCATTGAGACTGGGATAGGAAAAAACTCAACTTCAGAACCACAGAACTGCAGGGGTTGGTAGGGACCTCTAGAGATTGAGTCCAATCCTCCAGCCAAAGCAGCTCCCTAGCCCAGGTTGCGCATGTAGGCATCCAGGCAGGCCTTGAACATCACCAGAGGAGACTCCTCAATGTTTCTGGGCAGCTTGTTCAGTCATAAGTGACAGTAACAAGTGTGTATGCTACCAGTAACTTCCTTACTGCACTGCTGGCTACTTCACACAGAAGGAAACTGCTTAAATGTAAATGAATAAACATAAAGGACTAATCACACAGCAGGACTTGTGCTTTGCACCACCTTGTGTAGTTAAAATCAGCTATTTCCTTATGCTAATCATTTAATGCCATCTGTTGAAATCCTGCCAGCCACATGTCTTAATGTAATCATCAACTTTCTACTTCAGAGTGCCATTTATATGTTTACCATGCCTACAGATTTTTTCCCATGTCTACCAGATATAATTTTTATGGCTAAATAATAAAATCATCTGAGAAACAAAGCTGAATCATTACAAGACAAAAAGGTAGTAGAGTCCTAAAGGAAATGGGATTTTTAATATATAAAAAGATGCAATTTCTTCATTTCTTACCCAGAAAACAATATTTACAAGACAAATCTTCAATGAAATAGTTATATTTAATATATTGTGGACCATAAAGAGAAAATGAATTTATTTGTATACTGGTTTAATTGTTATAAAAGCCAGAGTCCCCAAGTAATCTCAACCCTTATGTGCATCTGAAATATTCACACAGCACAGATGAAGCACTAATAAGAATATTATGTGGCTATAGAGAGACTGTCTTAGTGTGAGTATATATGATTTGCATGATGATGGATTAGGAATTCTCTATACTTCAGCTTCTTGGTTTTGTAACCTATACAACTGCTGCTTAGCATATTTTTTATAATTTCTCTGAGAACGTAGTTCAACAGGTTGAAAAATACACACATATACATACATTCATAGAGCATGTAAGTTACATCTTGAACCTCTAGCCTTTTGTATTGCCTGCACACATTTCTGCACTTTTACCTACGTACTACCCACATACTAGAGTACTTGCTACATATTAGCATCTGGATAAAATATTTCTAGACAGAGTTGTACTACTGAAACGATATCCAAGAAGTGTAGAAGTCCGTGTAGACTCCATCTTGTAGTCAAATCTTTCTGAATTTTGAAGAAACTCTTGCCTATGCCAGGTCTGCAGAATGCAGATTGTTACATACAGACATTTCCTTCCTCAGCTGCTAAAATTGTCCTGGCAACTCCCAGGCATTCCCAGTGCAGTGTATGCTGTTACTGCAGGTGTTGCTTTGGCAGCAGTACAAGCCTAGCTCCTAAAAAATGTTTTGTTATGATTTTGTCAGGCCTCCAACTTTTTTCCTGAGGAGAAAAGCAAAATGACTGGGGCTGAACTTTTAATGCTTTGCTATCACAGATGCAGTGAATCTGAAAAAAAATAAAAATAAAAATCACTTTCATCTAACACAGCTATGGATACAAAAACTTCTGGTTAGACATGACTCATAAAAGAGGATGATCCCTGGTAGTGCTATTGGTTTTGCCATCCAAGAAGGCAGTTTAATTATGGAAGATAAATATTTTCTTTTACAGGTAGACATCTCTCTAGAGAGTTTATTAGTACTAAAGTACAAGGAAGCTTTCTGCAGTCTTGCTTGCTGGTTCTGAAATTCATCTATAACGCTGTGAAATGCAACAAGAAAAGAAAATATAGAATTTTAGCCTTACTCAGTGTCAAAGGCAAATGGTATGAGATCAGCTACATAAATAAAGGCCTGAATAATCTAATTCAATAGAAAGACAGTTTAAATGAAAATATTGATTCTTTGGTAATTACACCACACATGCATAAGGAGAGCCTCCTCTTATTTCATATGTACAAATAAAATTATAGGCGCTGTTGTGCTGAACATCACAATGTCAGCTCCTTTGTAGCTAAAATAAAGATTTAAACAGCTGAATGACAAATCAGTGAATTTACTATGCTTTGATTTTTTTTGTTTGTTTTTGTTGTTGTTTTTTTTTTTTGCGTAGGCAGCTAAACTGAAAAAGTGTCTATACAATAAGTTCACAGAAATTTACTGAAAATCAGTTTGCATTAGTAGTCTGTGACTTGATCCTACTGAACCAAGGGTAAATATTCCCATGTTCCAATCCTTTAACCTGGTCTGTGAGAACCAGGTTTGCTGAAGGTGAGTCTTGCTACTAAAGACTGAGATGTAAAAGGCATTCAGTGCCCCAGATTTTTCCATTTTCACTGTTACCAGTCCCCTGCTTCATTCAGGGATGAATTAATGTTTCCCATAGTCTTCCTGTTATCATAAATGCTTTTCAGGAACTTCCTGGATTGCTTATGTCCTGTATTGTCCTTCCAAATCTTGTGAAGTTGCTCCTGTTTGTCCAGCAGTCATATAGGTTACAAAATAGTACAAAAAAGATGAGGCTCTCTATAGTCAGGCAACCCGTATTAAACCTCCACTATAACATTACCTAGCCCTATCCTCACTTTAATAATTTAACGCATTAGTATATAGAGACACTTCAGGGAGACACATCAGAATGTTGAGGTCCCAGGAAGAGTTTGATGTATTTATCCATAATGGTACCTTGTAAGCACTTCCTGACTTATGTGCAAGTGAGGAAGGTGATCCCACTTAAGCCCTAATTTTGTTTCTTTTGTGATGTTTTCCTGTGATAATACCCTATACTCTTGCTTTGTCACACTGCCTGCCCCTTCCTCACTGGACTACTGATTAATCTCTCCATCCCCTGTCGTTCTTAGTTTAAATAGCTTAGGCAAATACACTGTTTGCTGGGTAAGAAAACTGACTGAGGATCAGGCCCAGAGAGTGGAGATGAATGGAGTCAAATCCACATGCCAGTCAGTCACAAGCAGTGTTCCCCTGTAGGGCTTATCCTGTTCTTTTTCTTATCCTACTCTCTTCTTAGCAGAGAAGCATTGATGATAGAGGGACAGTTAGACTAGATTACCTCAGAAATCTTTTCCAATCTTAACAATTCTATGAAGCCCTCTCTATGAAGCAAGCCACCTATTATGCACAGAAAGAAGTGAAATAAAAATGGAACCCAAACTCACTTAGCTGGTGAAGAAGATCTCTGACTACACAACACTCCTCAAAGAGCAGCCCAGATCCAAAACATATTCTCCTTCCAGTGGCTGACCTTTATGTGAGCCTAGGATGGCTCTACCCTGGGTTCACACTTTCTGGTCATGTGAGGAGCACAGGTGCAACAAATTTCCTTGTGTTCCCTGGGCCAGCAACACCCCTTCCCCCAGTGCTCAATCACCAGTTCAAGCCATGACCTAACAGTTCCTCTGCAGCCACCCTATTTGCAAAAATACTTTTGAATTGCTTAATGAGGTGGCTCCCATCTCCCTGAAGTAGATATCAATCTGTAGACAGGTTCATATGGTCATGGAAGTCCAAATCCCATTGCAAAAACTAGTTCTGAAGCCAGTTATTGTTCTGTCTTATTATAAAAGGCCCCTCTTCTTACATTCATTCATTTGACTGGCACACAACCTGTGCCTCTATACCCTTGACTGCTCCCCTTATTGCTCTGTAGTCCCTTTTAACACTGCATAGTTTCCCCTGCAGGTGTAATTTTTATGTGGAGTAACAGCACATGGAGTAACAGGAGGGGATAGTTGCCAGAGGATCAGATGAGCTTTGCAGTCCCTCCAAAATATCCCAGGTCAAGGCCCCCAGCAGGCATCAAACCTGCAGCTGTTTCTATAATGATATACATTGACATTCTAGCACCATTCCTACATACTTCTATTTGTGTTAACTTGGAAATTCAAACCTTGGTTGTGAGATATATTTCCTTAAGCATTTTTTTTTACTATTTTTACAAGTTTGGGTTAGTTGCAAGATTTGATTTGTCCATATTTATCACTTAAGTCTCAAAAGACTGATTCTACCACATTTTACGTTGAATGTTATACTGTATCTCCCTTAGTTTTATTGATTTCAGTGCTCTCACTTTCTGATTAGGCTATGACTCATCAGTTAAATAGGTTCAGAATGTGGCATAAGTTTAATAACTTGTAAGAGCTGCCCCTAGAAAATTCAGTGGATAAAGAACCTACGTTAATGAAATATGTAAGTAGCAAATGGCAAAGTAACACATGAGAGGACTGTGAACGTGATGAGTGCAGAATGGTTCTAATCACAGAAATACTAAATGTTTTCTGAGAAGTACCCAGTATTCAATAATGCTTATCTTGCCTGAAATTCATTCTTTGATACCTTTTACAATAATATGATTGATCCATGCTTGTAAGCCTTCAAAGAGTGTATTGAAGAGAGTCTGTCCTCTTGACTGGTGCTATTTTGAGTTCTTTGGTACTTGAAAAGTACAAAATGAAACTAATGGGAAAGTCTGCAAAAATCACTTTGATCCATTTTGCTTGAGGGAAAAATATCAAGAGTTCATAATTAAGACAGAAATTTACAGACTTTAAAAATAGGTGGATATTATTTAAAAATGAAATATTGATTGCATGTTATATATAGTAAAAGAGTACACAAGATTCTTCCACTCGCTGCCAGATATTGTTGTTCTTGAATTTGAAGGGTTGATGTGGCTTAGATAGGATTTTCTTCATTGTTTTGAAGCAGTTGGCTCCAAGTATAAAGAAAGCATCATGCTGAGCTACTGGGAGCTGCATTCATTCTCATTTGAAAGCAGGCCATGCATCTAACTTTGCCCTCAATTTCCAAATAATCTCAGCAATATGCACCACACATGTTTTTTTAGGCCTCTGAAAAAACTCACACTGGTAAGTGTCTCTTAGAACACTCACCTTATTAGTGATCTGAGCTTGTCTTTCTTTCACTTTGGTTTCTAATTTTGCGCACTTTCCACAATCAGGCGATGAAGATGTTTGCCAATACCATTAATACTGACTTTTTTTTTTTTGCAGGTAGAAACACAGCTTTTCCTTCAAAACAAAGTGAAAAATAATATAATACTGCGAATTCTGTCATAGCTTTTCAGAAAACATCCACTGATAAGAAACAAAAAACAAATGAAATGTCAGCATGATAATACTTGAAATAAATTATTTAACTGGATATTGTGTGCGTCAGCACAAATTTTATCACTGAGAACAAGACCAGGAATGGTACTTAGATTTCCATATTCCCCTATCACCAAAGCTGGCTGTTGTTCTATTTCAGTCATTCACATACACCTTGGAAACTGAATTTACTTTTAGGGCTTTTCTTTCAGTACATCAACCAAAGAGGAAAAAGAGAAGAGTTAACAGCAGCAAATGTTAATGTATTTAATATATTCTATTTTATTTATAAAGCTCTACTTAAAGCACAAGTTCAAAGGATGGAATATGAATTGGAGGCCACTAAAAATGATATAGATTATTCAGTTCATCTCACTTTGACTATAAAACTACAGCACTGATAACATATTATCATAAGCAGTAAGATGATATGACATTGTTATCAGATCTCTCTTATGATTGCTATTCACTGTACAGTATGGCTATGTTTATTCCTGATCTACAGGAAAAGATTCATATTATTGAGTTTGTTATTCTATCGCATAAAACATTTACATGGATATTTAGTGATGACCCACCTGAGTCTTATCCCATGGGAAGTTAAACTTCCACATTGTCTGCAATGTTATACATACTAACTGTGGAACGAAGATCTGGAGAAGAATTAGAACTTGGACATGAAGGAGGTAGAACAAAGAAATAACTGCTTCTGGAATATTTTCCTTGGAGCAACCTCATACAGAATCACTCTTTTTCAAAGTTAAGAATCACAGAATCACAGAATTGCAAAAGTTGGAAGGGACCTGAAGATATTATCGAGTCCAACCCTTCTGCTAAAGTATATAGCCTACAGTAGGTTGCACAGGAAGTCATGCAGACAAGTCTTCAGTATCTCTAGAGAAGGAGACTCCACAATCTCTCTGAGTAACCTGTTTCAGTGCTCTGTCACCCTTACTGTAATGAAGTTCTACTACATGTTAGTATGGAACTTCCTATGTTCAAGTTTTAACTATTACTCCTTGTCCTGTCACTACACACCACTGAGAAGAGCCTGGCTTCATCCATTTGCCTCTGACCTCCTTTGAGATATTTATAAATATTTATGATATTCCCTCTCAATCTTCTTTTCCCTTGGCTGAACAGACCCAGGTTACTCAGCCTTTTCTCATAAGGGAAATACTCCAGGCCCTTTATCATCTTTGTGGCTCTCTGCTGGACTACTTCTAGGAGATTCCTGTCTCCTTTGAAATGAGGGGCCCAGAACTGGACACAGTATTCTAAATGTGCCCTCAGCCATGCTCTTTTTAATGCACCTCAGGACAACATTGGCCTTCTTGAACATAAGGGCACACTGCAGATTCATGGCCAACCTGTTTTCTACCAGGACCCCCAGGTCCTTCTCTGCAGAGCTCATCTCCAGCACGTCATTCCCTAGCCTGTACTGATGCATGCGTTTAGGAGAGTGTAAGAAGAAATCTGGCAAGACAAGCAGTGACTGCAGAACTTCAGAATGTCAATGATATCTTTCACTGGGACTTGTAGAGATATTTTCCCATAACTGCAGAGATAGCAGTGTACTTTTTATCAAGCAACACACCACCATCTCCAACTGGAATGAAAAGTCTTCGCCTACCATTGGGCAGCTGCTAACCAAGAGGACATAGGTATATGAACCATGCAACTGTTAGAAGAATCACTTATTACCAGATTAAAGTGGTATTGGCACTGCTAAAAAGAATGCCATTAAAAAATAAATAAATGTTTAGCTGATTTTTCCCAACTGTCTTGTGGTAAATGAAGTCATCAGTAAAAACAGACATTTATCTGTCGTACTAATATTGGTAGTCAGGCACCCATAGTAAATTAAGAAATGCTAGTTTGTCAGGAAAAGATGTGGCTGTTGTACTCCCAGCAACCTAAACATTAGTGGTGTTAGTGAACAATGACTTTCATACTTTTCTTCATAGCATCCTCATTTGTAAGCTGAGAAAATCTGAACTAGATCACCAAATTGTTAGATGACTTGAAATTCAGCTAGATTGTTATTGATTATCTTGATTATATTGATTATTATTAAGCTTGATTACCTTACAGAGACGTAAACAGTGACTTATGACTTAGTTAACTGCTGATAATGAGTGGAACATCTAAGGTACTGAGAGTGTTCAACTTTCATCTCAGCCATCTTAATTATATTATCTAGTGCTGATACCGTGAATCTGCAGACAGAAGACTCATGAAGCAGAGTGGAGATGAGCGCAAAGCTCTGTCATTGAGGCCGAGAAAATTCATGCTATAGTGTACAGCCAACTAGGTAGCAGTCCTGTTAAAAAGTATAAAGTGTGGGTTATAATAGATGCCAATTTGCATGAGGCAATAGTACTTTCTCACTGCAAACGTGACTATCTGCACACTGACATCTATTAGGTGCAATTGGGTCAGCAGATCAAGGGTGGTTAACAACCCTTCCTCTTCTCAGTGATGTGAATTTCTATGATTCTGTGATTGTTTTCCCCATTTCATGAGACATTTAGCTATAGACCTTTCATTGCCACTCTAATGAGGTCATTGGAGATAGGCTGGACAGCAAAGACTCCAGTTATGTAACTTTTATTTTAACCCATGAAACACTGTTATTTTCTGTTCTTGAAGAAATTCAAGAGTGGACGAATATATAGCAAGTATACATGACATACACAACACTACTACAGATCAGTTTTATAACAGATGAGCCATTTTTAATGTTAGGCATAAAGAAAAGCTTGGAAAGCTTATAAATTTTATGAGATAAAGACATATCAATATTTAAAGACTTTTGAAAATAACCTTTGGAAAGGGTCTTAACATTATTCTGCAGGTAATCACTTTATCTGACCATTAAACTGAGATGTATATGTAGGGACAGATGAAAAGTTGGGGAAAAAAAATCTTGTATTTCTACCGAGTTTTTCTGGCATTCCTTAGAAGTCTGGTTAGAGCAGAAGAAAAATGAACAAGATGAACCTTGAAATGCCACTTTCCCTCCCCCAAATCATTAACATAATATCTAATCAAAAGAACTACACACTGAAATTGCACAGAGCTATGAAGATTATGCTGAGAACACAAAACAAAGTTTTTACAACACTCAAAATCAGAGGAATAATATTTAACAAAAGTTATTTGACAGTATTCTAGCATTAGTATTTCCTACATAAAATTACTTTCATAGCTGCAGAAAAAAAATCATTTTAGGGGACCACGGTCACCATTACCTGCTGCTATAGTACAGAGACTTTAGAGGGAGAAAAATTAACCTACTGAGATTGGATTTTATTAGTACAATTTTTGCAGGGCAGGAAACTTTGTGAAATGAACACTGAGCTCTGTGTTCTGCAAAACTGAAGATTAGTATTTCAGCATGAAATCCTCAGAGAAAAATGAAGAACCTCATGTAAAACCAGGTACAGAAAAAATATTTCATTTCAGTTATAGACATTTTGTGGTATTTTAGAGAAATTAAAGTAGGATTATATTTTATGTCACATTTGGTTATATAAATCAATACTTAATGTATATTTTAAAATATGAGTAGATGGTAAAATGGTTGTTGAAATTAGAGCAAATACAGTAGCATCAGGAGACTTGGCAAAGAGCAAATTTATGTGGTAAAGATACTGCTGCTATTTGGTGATATCAGAAGAATGTATCTAAGAATTCGTTACAAACAGATACACTATTTTTGCAAATTTATCTTAAATGCCACCCGAGTAAGATAATGGTATGTTTGCCATCTATACTAAGCAGCATATATTCTAAAGACTGATAGACTTGTCATAACTACTACTGCTCTCCAGACATACATAGCAGCTGTATATGTTTTTGTTACTTCTTTTTAAATTCTACTATAAGTTTGACCAAATTGTTTTTTTTTTTTCTCACCAGAATTCTATAAAGACTCCACAAAATAGAAAATAAAGGATTTTAAACAATAACACATTTAACATTTTCAAATGTCATATAAATTGTCAATTTATTATATCAAAACATCCAAGTACTTTATACAAATGCCAAAGTATTTTTAAAATACTATATTTTTGATAAGTTTGTTGCCATATTTGTTCACAGTTACTACTAGAGTGAAAAATTACCATTAGTATGTTGCATGCCATTTGTGTATATGCACTCAGAACATGCATCTTAGAAAAAAAAAAAAGAAAAAAATGTTAAAAATTTTTGAAGACAGTAACACAAATTTTGAAGACAGTAACAGCAAAAAGCGTCAAACATTTTTTTGTGAATCACTTCTGCTCTATGATTTAATATTATATACAAATTTCTGAATAAAGGCACTATCTTACATATGTTTAAATCTTGTTGCAGGTGTTAGATTTTATTTGGGGATGCCTATTTTGAATAATGTTGTATTAAAAAATTCTCTGTGTGAGGTTAGAAAAAACAGAAATACTGTTTTACAGGCACTTTCCTAACTGCTCGGTCACTGGATTTTGTATAATGGGGGATGTGTAGCTCTTCATATAATGGCTTCTGCTACATGAGGTCAGAAAAAAAATTTTAAAGAAAAAGAAGAAAACAGAAATAAGATGGAAAACTAAAATGAAACAAAACACAAAAATCAGGTATACTCTGTCTTCCAGGAATTTAATTTTTAGAATGTTTGCTTTAAAAATAAAAATAAAAAAACAAAAACAACACAAAACCAACCAAACAAAATCCCATCAGAATATGTCAATTGACATTATCCATTTAGATGTATAAGAAGCAAAATAATTTTATTCAATAATGGGTATCTGAGTAATCTGTAGTAGATTTGTGATGTGTTTTTGAGTTGTTTTTCTCCTGCTCATTTTGAGTGCCACATTTCCAGACAACATTGTTTGTGTTACTGTACTGTAGAATCTAGTAGAGTATAACTTACTGATGAATTAAAGAACTCTAAAAATGACAATTTTAACCAGATGAAGTGCTACCATTTAAAATAGTACGAGTAAAGCACCACAAGGGGAAGCCGAAAATCCAGAAGCCATATTTGGAATATGTTTCTTAAAGCCTTGCCTTCCTTCTTGCTCCACTTTTACAGCCTCTTAGCATTTTCACATCTTTGTATTTCAGTTTTCCAGTTTAATTGGCTAAATGATTCTGGAGATATTTTAAATAATTTAAGATTGAATATCAATATGGATATCCACTTGAGTGACAGAATACCAATTTTTCTGTATTTTAAAGCACTAAAGAACATACCTATAGCAGCTATTCTATCAGACACACTGCACACACCAAACACTTTTAGACACATCATTTAAAATACTAATTCTGTATCATATGATTTTGACCTTCTGGTAAAACTGCTAGCATACAAGTAACATTTCTAAAATGGATGTGGTGCTTCTTCACAACTATGGTATATTCCTTTACTTTTTTTGCAATATCATACAAAAGAGCAATATATCAATTTGATCTAATCTGTATGAGCAGAGGTACAATAAAGCATATATCAATCACAACTGAGTAGAAAGTATGCAAGTTAGGCAAGGCAAAGAGTCCTTTTAACAACATTTCTAAAAACTCTAAGAACATACATAACGTTAATTCACTTGGTGAGTAATTTTTGAATTAGTTACACATTTTAATTATGATTCCAGTTCTGCTTATAGCTGAAAATGGTAACACTACTACCAGTTAGCATATGCAGTTTATTAAATTCATAGCTAACTATGTATTAGCATGTAACAAATAAAGACAGTGTTATACTTGTTTTCTTCATATGTGTTATGTTTATATATGTGTTATGTTTATATATGGAACATGGCTATAGATCCAGAAAAGTTAGAAAAATGCATAGAAATTATTAACATAATTACTCATGTTTACTGTCTCACAGCACAGACTGATTTAATATAGTGCAATGTAATGAAAAATCTTGTATATATATCTTTACTTACATATATATTTATGGGTAAAATAATTAAACGTGGGAGTAGCATGTGAACACATTAATACTCCAACTTTATCTAATGTTATGGTTTTATGACTTTTGTTACATCACTGGTATTCCACATCATAACATCATGTAGTGTATTAAGAGTTAAAGAAAAGCAGTTTGGGTCCTTCCAGCTTCTGGAGAGGGTAAACCTCTCCACGGAACTGTCTTTGCTCAGGGACCTGGGTCTACCTGGTGGGTGATGCAGAGTAATGGGGATGTTCAGTGTGTACCACAAGGGAATTAATGTGGGGAGAGTGCCCTCAGTAATTCTATGTATATATCTATATATAAAACCATAACATCTAACCATTCTGCATGGAAGTTACAGTTCAGTGATCAGTCAACTTAAGAGTAAAACTAAAACACCTGTGTTTATTTTCTTCCCAGCATCAAAGAAATGCAAGGTATTACTGTGGGAGGAATAGACGTGGGGAAAGAAAACATTTTGCCACTGTATGAATCACAGATTGGCCCATACCTTGGATATTGTGTGTTCGTGACCCCTTGTGTCAATAAAGATAAAACAGAAATAAAAAAAGCCTGATAAAGGGTAGTAAGTATAAATAGAAATTTAGGACAGCTTAAGGACTGGGAAATTCAGGAATCATTACCCTGGAAAACAAGGGGCATGGAAAAATATGGCAGTGGCTCACAAAAGAAAGGTCAGGTTGGCTTGGAATCATCTCTTCATCCTTTTCCACATTTCAGTTAGGAGGCAGGAAATTAAGTTAGAAAAAGCAAGGCTTAAAATTTAAAAAGTGAAGCTGTTCCTCATATAGCAGGCTAAATCTGTGGGACTGTGTGCCAAAATGTATTGTTATTCTGTCTCCAGTGTTGGAAGGGACTTCTGGAGACTGAATAGTTTAAGCAGCCCTGCTCAGAAGTTCAAGAGAAGACTGGATAAATAAGAGACCCACTATGTTCTACTAAACAAACCATAACATGCTCAGGAAACCCGTGGTTTGAGTGAAGATGAGAGACTACTGGAGGGCAAGAAATATATATGCATTTTTTGTATTTTTCCTGGTCATCCACCTATGACTACCATTGGAAATAGTATGTATGTTGGATAGTTATTTGCCTGAACAATTATAATCCACTCTTATATCACTAGGTAACATAATATATACATGCAATGCAAATCCTAAAATATTAATGAGTCACAAAATGGAAGCCATCAGGTTGAGGGAGGTGATCCTCCCACTCTATTCTGCCCTGGTCAGGCCACATCTAGAGTGCTGTGTTCAGTTCCAGGCTTTTGAGGTCAAGACAGGCATGGAACTTTTAGAACTTTTAGACAGAGTCCAGTGAAATGCCACGAAGATTTAGAGGCCTGAGCATCTCCCTTATGAGGAAAAGCTGAGAGATCTGGGAATATTCAGCTGGGAGAAGAGAAAACTGAGGGGGGATCTCATCAATGGTTATCCATATCTAAACAGTGGAAGTCAGGTGGATGGGGACAGGCTTTTGTCAATGGTGCCCAAACAGAGCAAGGGGCTCGTTGATTCTTGAATTCAGTTTTGTATGATATACTGCATCATAATGTTAGTTCATAATCCCTAGGAAAGTCAGAAAGTAGGCTAAAATATGCAGATTTCATATTATTATCCAGCATTTTTGTACCACTTCATGATATCTAGATGAGTGATTTAAAGATTTTGACAAGATGTACCAAGGCTGACTTATATCATATACTGTGAATGCATCTGACAAAATAATTTGTTCCTTTCACTTTGCATGTAAGTAAGAGTGGGTTATGAAATTTTATAAATGCTAGTGAATGTTTGATTAAATACAGGCTAAAGATCCTTACGCCTTTCCTTACATATATGTGGATTATAAAGTGAAGTATCCAGTCTTACACTACTTACTGCATTCATTACAATCACTTCATAAGCTCAAATAAAGAATAGTAAATATAAAAACGAACATTTAAAAATATTTTCAATTCATTTACAGGAAAGGTTGAACAATCTATTCCCATTTTACAATTCTTCCTTACTAAAATCTCGTGAGCTGCAAAAACCTTACACTGAGTCGATCAGGTACTGTATTGATCAAAGAAATACTCTTAGGTGTTCTTAGAATACAATATTCAAGTTACAGGAATTGTTTTCATGAATATAAAGGTTTTTTTGGACAGATGACACCAAAAAATCTTCAATTTTAAACCAAACAATGAACTCAAATACACTCAAAAAAAGAAAGATTTGAAATAACGATTTCCATTTATGAACCAAAAAACAGGAGAGAGCTATTTGTTACCATATACATTTTTAAGACCAGCAAAGTGGACCAACAAAGTGAAAGATGAAAGACAATGATTTAAAAAATTACTTTGCTTCACCTAAAAAAAACATTTAAAACACCAAATATGCTATGATTTGCTGGAAAAATACAATGAAGCAATAATATTTAACGATTTCGTCTAAGACCACATATTTCATAAGGTTATTAACATTGTTTTCATTTGGTCAGGTTGGAAGCACTGCACAGATAACCCTTCTGAAGTTAGCATGACCTCTAAAGCTAGTCAGTAGGAAGGATCCGAAGGGCAAATTTGAAAAAGGCTCTATGCATGCATGAGTGGGGAGGGAGGTTTTTTCCCACTTTTTAAATCCAAAACCAAACCTATCAAATAGTCTTGGGAACAAAAGTTGCAGAAGTGAGGAAGAATTAGCTATGGATCAAATATAAAGAAAAATGAAATCTGACTATTTCATATGGAACGGATTATTTTCCTTAAACTCCTTGCAAAATACTATGAAAAGTTCTCAGAATTCTTATTATTCATTATACCAACCATATGTAGGTTAGGATGGATTGCCTTCTGAAAGACCCTCTAGGCCTCATGATAGCTTTGTTATTAGTGAGCTAGATCATAAGGTATTCATTCTCATGGCAGACAGTTCCTTTAATTAAATACACAGTACAAAGCAAGGTAGGTGGGCATTTCAGTTGGTGATCTCTTTCCTGAAGCCCCAGTTCAGTGGCAGTCTGCCCAGGGTAGAACTGAATTACAGTTCCCAGCTCCTCTCTCATTTCCAATGAGTTGTTTTAATTTTAAACAACATGTTTAAAGACTTAAAGATATTTCACATAATACACAGTTCACAGGGTATCCCAAAGGGTATTTTTAGTATTCATTTCAGGAAAGAGCCTGCAGAGTTGTTCATGTAATTGATTCTCCCATAAGTCAAGAGAAGTTGGACCATTAACAATACCACTGGGTAAAGTATTCCATACATCACAGCTGAAACTAAGACCACAGTTAAGGCAGTCTGACACTTATCTATTACTGAACAGTTTTCATTACCTGCTATTTCATTTTGCCAAGCAACACAACAAGCATTCCATAGCAGATACTCAAAATAAGGTGACTCTATACTAAACACTGGATTTTTGTCTTTCCTCATATCCATTCCATTTGAGTGTGTAACAGCTGTCAATGCTAGGATTTCCCATTTGTTTGGGTGCTTGTGGCATTCTGCCAGAGTAGGAGCTGCCTTTCTTATTTTTCAACTAGTCTTTTGTTCCATCCTCTGTACCAGTTCTATTTGCCCGTTTGCATACAAGTTGTGTTCAGAAAACTTAAACTAGGTATAAGCTCAGATATGTATTATCCTGATAAACTGATTCTTTAACAAGGCATACGCCTATTTTTTCTTTTCTTGTATGATTATGAAACTTTTCCACCTCAGATTCTTGAAAATGATGCAAATATTTGGTTAAACTACAAAAAACAGTAAGTCTTGGGAGTCCATGGGCTCTTCGTTATGCTAATTATGTTAAATACTAATGACATTCCATAACCTCTAATACAAGGACACAAAGGAAAACAGGTGGAAATTGAGCCACAGGTTAGAAGGAATAACCTTGTTTTTTAATCTGAAAATATGAATGGCCATATACCATGGGTTTTATCATACTAAGAAGGGATTCAAAATATCAAGACCTTCTAGTTTTTCTCGTGCCATTTTAGATTGACATATTTCCTTGTCTGAATACAGTGAAATTTAAATTTTATTTCAGCTTTAAAACAAAAGAATATGGCAAATAACCAGGGAATAATCAATAATTCTAAAAGAATAGACATTGAAACCAGCACCTGACTAGTATAGAACAAAATACTACCCAATTATAAAAGTATAAATTAAGTAGATTAACGAGGATATAAAGTAAAAATAAAAATAAAATCTAGAATGTGAAAAATTAGCAACATTTTTCTTAAATTTTGAATTCACTATCATCACTTTAACCATTTATATTCGATCATTTTTCCCTTATTTTTTTTGTTGATTTCTCCCTTAAAGGATATAATCCTTAGAGGAATTTTGTAAAAAGAAGTAGACAGTTACTTGTGTTAATAGCACAGGATATCTTTCTGCTTTTTTTTTTTTAATCTTATCCAGAATTTCTAATCTTACCCAATAAGGAGCATCTATTGTTTAAAATAAAAATAGTACCTTAAGCTTCACTTTTGTACATAAATCAAAATCTAGATATTGCACATAGGGAAATTACAGAGGGAAAATATTTGCGCTTCATTATGATATAAGCTAGTAAAATATTTTCTTAGCATCTGACATTTCTGCAGATTGATTGGATAACAATTCTGAGTTGATGTAATTATTAAATGCAGAGAATAATGTGTAAATTCTATTGAGTATATTAAGGGAGTTTTGCTATACTACAGTTACATAAGCGATAAGATTATACGTATGTAGTCATAAGCTATATAGAGAATTATGATCCTGGACCACAAGAGATTTCTTTGGATACATGCATTTGTAAACATAATACAAAAACCAATTGTTGACTAAATTTTATAGCAAATTAATATCTGAATATGAAATACAAGAGTATATACGCATCTATAAGCATGAGTTTTAAATTATTAAGTTCTGTTTATGCTACACATTTCTATATATAATTCTGAAAATGACTAGAAGAAAAATTTTTAGATAAAAGGCTTTATATTAAACAGTGAATTTTTAATAGTTTTTAGCACTAGATCAAGCAGTTACACTAATGTGAAGGATTCTGATTATTTTGCTAAATACTTGCAATGTCAGTATTAAAAAGTGATGGTTATTGCTCAGTTATACAGTGTCTAAAGTGATACATGGCTACATAAGAAAATTGCAATATATTAAATAACTGTGGTTATTTAACAATGTTTTCGATATGTCCTTAAGTGTTATCAAATCCAATTAAGTTCACATAGTGCATATAGCAACACTGCTCTGAAATCTTAGCAAATGAATGTCTATTAACTATAGCAGTTAAATGACAGTTCTTACTAACCTGCAATGAAAAGTTCTTCCAGGCCCATCAACACATACACCTCCATTGTAACAGAGAACTGAGCTCAGTGTAGGATCTCTGCAAACATCAATATCAATTTCACAGAACTTTCCAGTGTATCCAGTCAGGCAAATACAAGCAAATTCATTAACCAAATCTTCACAAGAACCTCCATTACTGCAGGGACTGGATTCACATTCCTGAGGAGGGAAATAACAATTCATTGACTACATATCTTTAAAGCACATTACTTATTCATTCATGTCTATAGCAAGTGCAAGACACTATCTGGAAATTAGAAGACTGATGGACATTGCTAATGTCTGTAACACAACAGTATCACATTTCAGTCAATGTTTTTGTTTATATAAAGATGATTTTATTACTATTCATACTCACTTTTGAAAGTGGTTCTTGCTTATATTTTAATTTCTCCAAGATTAATATTTTATATAAAAATCACAACAGATAGAAGTGCTTCCTATTAATTCCTTTATTAAAATTTTAAAGCACATTCTCAGCCATTTTTTATTTAGGTCCTGTCATAGTGAAAAAAGCCCCATTAATAGAATAATAATGGACAGAATAAATACATTAACCAAAGCAGTATTTTCCTTTATAAAATATTTCTTGATAAATGATAACTCTCTGATTATCAATTAATGCATATTATTATAAATAAAAACATACAGAAATGTTTATTTGTTCACATAATAGCAATTTCCTCTGAAAAAGCTACTGTGGAAATAATCAAATTTAAACTATGAAAACTAAAAGCAAATTAGTGTTTAGTCAGTGCAATTGCCAGTGCAAAAATGTGGTTTTGCCCTTGAGCACATAAACCTAGTTTTTGCTTATATCCCAAAGGAGTTTTATTTTGCTGGTGGACTGAAATAATCTAGCTAGACCCAGTATTTTAAAAGGGAATTTATTCTCACACTTACTTTAACTTTAGACGGTTTGATTTTTTTAAGGATATCCAAGGGCACTTAGATTTCCTGCAGTCACTGCAGTTGCCTTGACAGAATGTAAATTCAGAAACCCACAGGGAATTGTGAGAAAACAACGAATTGTGAGAAAACAACTTATTTCCCTGTATGTTTTCCAGCTGGATGTATATAGGATGATTTATTAGTGAGCTTTACATAAACTAATTGAATTATACATCCCACAGGAATGCTAGGGATAGTTTTATAGACTGCCAGAACCTCTGAGTATAGAAATAGTATTTTGCTACATTAATTAAATTTGTTGTTGGCAACAAATTGTTGTCCCATGTATAAAAGAAAGCCAACACAATTCACAGTTGATTTTTTTTGTCTTTTCTCTGTTCTAGTAACTTCTTTTTTCTAGTCTTATTTGCATTCACTAGTATCCATCTTTGTTCATTAACAGAGTAAAGTAAAGATCTATTGATTTTGGACCAATGTTTGACCTAATTATAATTCAAAATATATAATTCCAAAAGTGTAAAAATATTGGAAATAATTAAGTATACGTTCAAAGCTCAGAAAGTTCTTTTTTATTTTGTTTGCTCAATACATATTCATTCATACCAAGTTTCAAACTCACTGTAAAACCTTCTTGTTTTCTTCTGCAAAATATATATTTTTTTCTAGTAAAATCTTACAAAACTGCCCACAGCAAATAGTTTTACAGTAGCACAAAAAGTAGAGCACTTAGTTGACGTGAAGTCACACACCTTGACCATCATGTCAACTATTTCAGTTCCTTCCAAACTCTTGGGTTAACGTTATCCCATATAAGGGATATACTCAGGAAGTATTACACAGCATACATAAGCAGGACCCATGTAATACTTCCTGAGTACTTGTTTCCAATTGATATTGCTGTTCTGAATATGAGGTGTGGAAATGTCCATAACATCTTCAGCAATAAGGAATGATGCTAAGAGTTAATTTAACTTCTCTTACTCTGACCCTACCCTGTTTGCCTACTGTAAACCTTTGCCATCAAGCAAACCAACTAGTTGCCTAACTGTCCTTCTGATTTTGATAAATGTAAAGATTTTTTTTTTACAAAAGTATTTTTAATAAGCCATATTTCAATTTTTTTATTAAAATGCAAGTTTAAATCTATGTAATAGTTTCCTTAAGTTTCCCATTAATTCATTCATATGTTTTAGAACACCTTGTGTTCTTGATCTGTGAAATATTTCTGCTGGTCTTTTATTATATTTGTTAATAGCTCCTAGGCAGCTTGTAGGATTCTTGTGGATTTGTCTTGCTTCTCTTAAGTTACCTGACAATGATGTGACTCATTTGAATATACTTTCCTTTATTGAAATCAAATGCCCGCATGCTAGATTTACTTGTCTCTCATACTCCTTTCATACACTTAACTGTGCTAATAGTCACAGACTGACAGCAGTACTATCATTAACACCTCTGGATTCAAATGCTGGTCTTTTTAGAAAAATAATAGTCTAGTTTCAATGTTCAACATCTAGTATAATATTCTTCAATGACAATTTTAATTTTTATTCAGTAGCTTGATTGAATAATGTTAAAGGCGCAATACAATCTTAGACATGCTCCTCCAATTTCAGAAGGTTTTCCATTTTCAAATGTCTTTGAATTCTGTTGCTTATACCATCACGCTACTCATGTTCTGGGGCCAGGCCTCCATCTCCTCATGTCTCATGTGGAACTGACAGTCTTTCAAAGAAATCTAGATTTGTGTCCCAGATGTCAGTTTGCTGCTCAGCCTGAATTTAAAATTTCAGGAACATCCCTCCTATACTTTCCTCCATTAATATTTGTCAACACATGTCAAAATTCTCTGTTCCCCTCCAGTACACTGAAGTAATCTTTCTAGGGAAACTGAAGTAATCTTTCTAGAGATACTGATTATTTCGTATCCAAGGCTTCCAGCTACCTATGTATCTACTAATTGAATATTCCAAATGTTTAAGATACTCTGTTGCAAGAGCATTCTTGATGCAAGGACATACAGGAGAGATCAGATATCTGTTCCTCCTCTGTAGGACTTCTGTAGTCTGTCAAAACAGAGAGCTTACCACTTGGAGGAGAAATGCCACTGCAACATTCTTGAAGATGTCATCCATTTATCTACTTTTCTGTTATTTGTTACTACTCTAATTTCTAATCTGTATTTCACTATTACTTCTCCACTTAAAAAAAGCTTCAATCAGCAACTCTTACATTAAGAGAAAAAGCCTATTACCTAAGGGCAAGTAGTTTCTTGCACTGTTATATATACAAAAACTGCTATGTGGGTAGGTAATCACACTGTGCTTTTTGCTATAAATTGGTATCTCCCTTCCCTCCTGCCCTTGGATTTATCTACCTTCATCTTGAACATAAAATACATTGATTTTGGAAGTTTAAAATAGTTCAGCTTCTTTGAAGAAACTACTTACTCAACCCTTTTTACACTAATTTACAACAGGCAGAAAATACTCCGAAGTGTGAAAAAATTCAATACAAGCATGAATTAGAGCATCTAACCTGTGAGGCTTTTCCTATGCTCACCAACATTTGCCATATATGTATATGTTATACTCATAGAGAGAAATCTGAGAAAGAGAGAAACCTGAGAACGGTATTCTACTTTATGGCTTATCTGTAGTAAGTTGGTTATGAACCAGTCATCACAATCAGTGGAATCTAGACTCATTAAGTGAAGATGTCCCTTTCAAAATCAGCTGAACAGCTCTATAGATTTCACTCAACATTCACATTTTGAAAGAAAAAAAAAAAAAAAGAAAGAGAAAAAAATCAGCAAAGCCATCAAAACTTAATTCTGGAATGCAATCCTCATTCCCATTCATCTGTTCTCACTGAACCACCTATCCTTTCCCAGATCACCTGATCACAATCTTCTACCAGATAGAAGCAGGGGTACCACCAAGCTGCATAGCCTACTATGTAAGATAAAGTCTTGGAGAATATTTTCTAGCAAACTATATTGTAAACATATACAGAGGATAAAAAATCCATGAGAAAAAAATTGGAAAACATCCCAGTATCTCTAGGGAAATACATATAAAAACATATACATACGGGTTTGTTTAAATCAGCTTAGTTGCTGAAGTCCACTCAGCTGCTCTCTCAATCCCCCCTCATCAGTGAGATGAATAGAGAAAATAAGGTGAAAAAGCTCATAGGTCAAGATAGAGACAAAGAGATCAGTTATCAATTACTGCCACGAGTAAAACTGACTCTGCATGGAGAAAATTATTTAACTTATTGCCAGTTATATGAGGATTGTGAGAAGAAAAAACCTAAAAATGTATTTCCTCGAACCTCTTCTTCCCAGGCTCAACTTTGTCATTTCCTAGCCTCTCCTCCATATCAGAGAAGAACAGGGGCAGGGGGTATATAGAAAGCTGTTGTCTCTGCTTCTCCTTCTTCATGAAACTTTTCCCCGTTTCAGAGTGGGGTTTCTCCATTGGCCACAGTTCTTCACAGTAAGACTGCTTCAGTATGTTTTTTTCACGGGTTGCAGCTTTCTTCAGGGCACATTCATCTGCTGCAGCATGAGGTCCTCCACGGGCTTCAGTCTACTTTAGAATGGTCCTCTTCATGGGCTGCAGGAGAATGTCTGTTCTGGTGTCTGAAGAACTTCCTCCTTCTTATTCACTGACCTTGGTGTTACACATAGCTGGAAATATCTGTGTTCAGCATGGTCTTTTCTCATGCAGACCAGACCTGCAGTCTCCTCAAAGCAAAACTTTGCTATCTATGTGCAATATGGTTGCATATAGCGAGCAACCAGGAGCACAGTAAACAGGATAGGCAAACACGGCACAGCACAGCAGTAAGGGAATGGCGTGGCAGCTCGTGCAGGCAGGGCATGCAGGGAGGACACAAGGCAGAACAATTTCTTTTCATTTGGGAGCAGCACTCTGTCACAGCAATTTGTGCAGACAGGGTGCTCTTTCTTGCTTGCAGGTTTACAGAGGAAACACTCTTGATCTCTGCTAGTATGGTGATGGGTGTTTGCATGATGTCTGTAGCAGTGCCCCTTTAGGGAAATCCCCAGGGATGTCTGATGCTCTCACTCAGACAGAAATGGTAAAAAAGGAGACTGGTTCAAGTGGATGGTTGTACTGAGTGCCTTGAACCTTCTGCTAGTCACCTGCACAAGATGTGCTCAGGTAGATGATTGGTCATGCCAAGAGACTGAACTTAAGAAACAATTAAAAGACTTAACAGTATTAGAAACACTGAGTGAAAGAGTTTAATAATTTTATTCCAGAGGCAGACAACACTGAAAAAGAGGCAGCTTGGTCTCTGTTGATCCAAAAAAGCAGGGCTACACTGCAGTCCCCACACTCCAGCTTCACTACCAAAAATACAGGAATCTCTTACAGCTATAGACACCTTTGACACCCATGACCAAGATCTGCAAGAACAAACCATATTGGCAGCCAGCATTGGAAATTTAAAAAATAAAATCACAGAAAATTCCAAATGAAAATGGGGAAAAACTGTTTTACTTTGTGGGTGACAGAGCACTGAAACGGGCTGCTCAGAGAGATTGTGGAGTCTCCTCTGGAGATACTGAAAACCCTCCTAGACACTTTCCCGTGCAACCTATTGAAGAGAACCTGCTTCAGCAGAGGGGTTCAACTAGATGATCTCCAGAGGTCCCTTTCAACCCCTACAATTATGTGATTCTGGGAAATACACCAAGTGAAGAACATACTGAAGTATGTTTACATGGATTCATACCTTTTTCTTTAACAAAGAAGCTGCCTGATTTCAGTCTAGAGGAAAACAATTTTAGAGCACCAGTCTAGCATCGCTATACAGATTTGCACACTTCAATTCAGTCAGAAAGCCTTGTTGATCTCTGTACAATTTTTAAAGTCGTGATATATATCTGAGCAGGATGAATGAAGTATTATAACTTCTAAAAATATGACATCTGCAACACAGTCTAATCTGGGAGGCACAGTGCATGCAAATAAAATGAATATCATAAAATGAAGCCATCACTCCGACAGACTATCACATGTATATGTATACTGTTTCTTTCTGAGAATTTTTAATCTATGTATTTTCAAACATCTCAGTATGAAATACGGTTATCTTTTCAGCACAATTTTATGCAGTTGTCTACAGGTCATTTAATCTCTCACTCTCTCAAAATGGAGGAAAGTGTAAGTTATGAATGTTGCCAGAGAAAATATTACCCAAGAGTATTCTGTATTAGCACTGGCAAGAGCTGATAATCATATAGATCTGCAATAACATATCATGATGCACACTCTGCTGAGCTGAATTACTTTCTTTTTTTTCCTATGAAGGAAGTTCAAAGATAACATTTCAGCTAGATTTTCTTCCTTCTGTGTGAATAAAATTTATTTTCAACAAGAAAATTAGGCACTATACTTCCTTTAAATAATATAGAGCATTTTAGTTATCTAGTATTTCTAGCAGTAATTAACATGCATAAATAAGTTAAAAACAAGCTTGAATATCATTTTTGCATGTGTTTTTGGCAATTCAGAAGCACCTTATTAAAAGCCAAATAGCCCAAAAGGGAGGCAAAATCTCAATCCAGATTTTCTCTGTGACCAAATATATTTAGAATACCAAGATCTGATTAAACTGTTTGGCACAAACCCTGAAAAATTCTAAATCAATGTAATACTTTCCTGAAAGCATGGCCAATTTTTTAAGAGCTGTTCATTGTTCTGCCAGACGTAATCACCTTCTACAAAGTTGTTTGCTGATCATAGGACTCTTCATGGTACCAATTTGAATATACATATGCATTTTAATCCACAGCCATTCCCTGTGATAACGTAAAAACATTCTCTAACGTAAGTGGAAGAAATGGTCAGCGTTTTTATATATGTTTTTATATCTACAATTATCTGGAACATGTATATTCAAGCATGAATCATGTTTACTTCTGGTATAGAAAACTGCCTTGAGCTTTACTATTCAAAGCTACAGCAAATGGTCCTAGCAATGTAAAGGAGACAGTTGGGTCTCCAGACCAAACAGAAAGAATAAATTATTTTCAGGGAATATTGGCTTAGTTTGTTGTGACTTTTCAGATTTACCACTCACAGTTCACCTTTAAAGTTCTTTAGGCATATTGTTAATGTTCTTTCTAATGCCGTTTCATTTGAATATCAAATAATGAGCTTTTAGGAATGGACTTGAAACCACTGAATTTCTATCCTGCACTATCAGTAACCTGACATATTCAGAAATTATCTAAATGAAGTGAGTTTCAGGTGGCATATTACCCTTTCCTTTGTAACAAAATAAAACATGTAGACATACATTAATATTTATCTCACATCTTGAGCTGGTCCATCCTGGTTCACAAGAGCACTGATATCCATCAATGAGATCTATACAACTGAAATACAAAGCAGAATTATTCAGATGAATCTATGTAATTATAGATTCAGCGCTTACAGTATCTTCCCATACATTTCAAATTAGTGGCCTGATGCAAATAATGAAATCAACTGAATTTTTAATTAGGTTTTCTAAAGGGTCTCAAATATGCCTTTTATTGGTGCTAAAGGGCTTTATACGAATACTGTTTGTCAGAATAAAAGACACATTCCTATTTCAATCTATTGGTTTGTAATGGATAAAGATTTGCTTTTAAGCATATTAAAGTCTAATTCACATTTCCTAAAACACAGATTGTGCTAATGAAGCACAAAGGAAAGAACGGAGACAATATTACCATTAGCTTAAACAGGCAACATCTGTTATTTTTGTGATTATATTCTTTATGGAAATATATATATATATATATATATATATATATACACATATATATATATATATATATCAACCTTCCCATTACATTAAATTGTAATTAAAAATTATAATATCATTTATATATATTGCTACTAAAGTACATTATCTTGGAGATAATAATAATTAAATAAAAATAGCCACCTTCCATGAAGACAAGGATCTGGCCAGCATTCATTAACGTTTATCTCACAGTTTGTTCCAATGAAACCTCTCCTGCAGTGACACTTGTAGGAATTGATGTCATCAATGCAACTTCCATTATTTAGGCAAGGCGTAGATATACATTCATCTGTATTTTTTTCACATCTATCACCTATGCAAAAAAACAGAACAGCTGTGACTAAGCTTTGAACTCTAAACTAAAAGCAACTAAAGTTTATCTACTCATCTTATAAAGTCCAGCTAAAGTATTTTTATTTACATACATTTTTTACATAGCTCATTATATTCATGAGCAAAGAATGTCCCACCAGAATGTTAGTGTGTTTTTCTGCTTTTAGTTTTCCTGCAAATCAGTGCCACACATCCTCCATCTCAACATCTCGAAATACTTTATGAAATACTGACTGAAAATCAACAGGTACCTAGGGGATGTAAGATCATTATTCTGATTTTTCAGGTGTGTGGGTCAAGGGCAGTGTGGATGAGAGAAGAAGAATGGTTAATACAAAAAATCCACCACTGGAGCACAAAAAGGGTCCAGAAGCTAGAAGTTACACCAATTCCTCAGGCTCTACATTTTACAAAATAGCTGTAATGAGGCACTTAGTTAAGTAATTCAGTTTCAACTCAAAATAATTGCTATTTTATACACAAATGTGAACAGTGCATGAAAAGTTCCTATAGCCTTTTCTCATTGCTATGCTCCCAACTACTGGCAGCTTATTTTTAAGGAAAGAATACATAGCTAGGAAGAAGCACAAACATGCCCTTACTTTTGCTAGTCCACGTATAAGCATATAAGTGAAGATCATAAATAAAGTTTCCTTAAGGTCATGGAGTAATTTTTACCCCAGTGAAGACTAAGAGAGTAACTTTCACATTAATATGAATATTAGCAATTTATAGCTAATGTTCATATTTAAGGAGATTGCTTTTTTTTTTTTTCCACAATATAAACTCAGATTCTTAATTAAGTAATAAAAACCCAAGATAACATTCCAGGTCCCATATTGAACTTGGTGGCAACAGTCCCAACAGGCCTAGAGCACTGCTGTTGTGCTATGGTAGAAATTGATGAGGAAAATGAACTCAGCAGATGTCCCCAGGAAAATGAACTCTGAAAGGGGCTGCAGTGCATTTCTGTGTTTGAGTATATTGTGGTAAAATGGTACTTGAGATATGCTGTTATTTACTGATACATATTAGAAGGCAGTTCCGTAACCTGTTCCTCCACATGAGTGTCCAGCAAACAAAAGCTCTCATTCACGATCCTCAGAAACTTGCTTGTTTTCTGTGTCGCATTCTCTAATCAGTGATATCTTACTTAACTCACAATTTATAAGAAATTAAAACATTCAGAAACTGGCATTTTGTGAATATATTGCCAAAATCTAAATTCAAGAATGGAGAAGCGAAGCTCATCTATTCTACCATATATTCAAATTTCAAACACATTTTTTCCTTTTATGTCAGCATTAGGAAAGACAATTCTTAATCTATCTTAACAAATAACGCTTCAAAAGTCTTGGTAGGATGGTAATATTTCACAGTTAAATACCCTGAGTTTACATTAACTGCAATTCAAAAGAATATTTTTCTTTCATCCAAATGCTGAAGCCATCTCATTAACTCATATTTCTTTTCCATACCAACGTCAACAAAGGTCATTTTGTAACTGTTTCTTTTCATGTTTCTGACCCATTCAGAAAAAAAAGGCTAAGTTTTAAAATGTGATGATCCAGAATTCATGTATTTTTGGAAAATGAGTATTTTGGAAATGAGTTTCCTATAAATTCTTACTGATTTTAAATGTCCAAAATCAGAGTGAGCACTTATTAATGAAGGGGGAAGTATTTAAATGTATACACTGATAGTAGGTATTGTACTATGTACTCATACAAAAACAATAGGGATTATCTCTAGAAATTCATTTATTTACTTAATCACATATTATTTAGTAGGTTCAAATCTGTGTTTAAACAGTTAAAGTTCTCGGTTCAAATTCACTAATTTGTTTTTGTTAACGACACAGATGAAAGCAATGATAATTACAGAAATTAGAATGTTCCCATGAAAGTTAACACAGACATTCTGGACTTTAAAAATACCACAACACCCTACAATAGTTCTTTTCAATTGATGTTTTATCTTAGTTTATTATTCAAAATACTTTGCTTCACATATAACCTAACACCTTCTGCTGATATTGCTACCGTTAATTGCTGTGATTTTCTGTCCTCTCTTCAGAAGAAAAATCTGGAATCAAATCAAATTGCTCTTGTAAAACAAAAACTGTTAGTTTAATACAATATTTAAATGTTAATTCAGGAATATAACTGTAATAGATTTCAGAATCACATAATGAAATTTGTCAAAAATCAGATCTTTAGGAAGTTGGCTGAGATGGATTGTTGCAACCATTCACTCAAATAAGTTGACATATTGATATATATCCATTTTGAATGAGGGTTAGAAGTAGTCACTGATACTATTTCCATATTCAGATATGCTTCCATTAGTGCATAATGTATTCAAAAAATAAAAAAATCACAGCTAGTTAGATGACTGATTAACATACTGAAATTAAACAGATTCTGTTATGTTATCCTGCTCCTGACCTACCCTTATTTATCCTACCACAATGCCACTGACTTATTTTTTGATTGAATTTATTATTGAATGTAATACCAGTGTAGTGAAAATCCATAACTTGATTGTGAGAAGACAGTGCATAATTTAATGTGTTAATAAATGATCACAAAAATTATCTTTCAAAAGATAACACGTTACAAGAAAAGATACTCCTTTCCTGCAACTCATTTGAAGATTCAACCTTGATACAATCTAATATATTTAATAATCATAATAAAAAAAAAAACAACAACAACATGTCAGTAAAAGGGCACAGAATTGCTATCAAATCTGCTACTGCTCATGAAAGTATTTGATAGGTTAATTCTGCTGTACTGTACCAACAGTTGCTTGATCAGGAAAAAAAGAAAACTTCTGATCAAAGTGCCAAATGAGTCACATTATTAAAGCAAAGAAATGTGTTGGTTTTTTCTACATACATATAATTTTGTTGAAATTAAAGCTGTCAGACTGCATCTGCCCATTCCTCAACTTCTATGTGGCAGTGAAAGAAAGAGAGCAGAATTCACATAATAGCTATGCTAGGGAAATCAGAGTCTAATACAGCCCCACTATTATTAACTATTTTAAAATTAAGTATATTATTTAAGCTGTCTGTACTCCCTTCATAATAGATAAAGAGAGAAACAGACTGAAAATGTGACCTGTATCATCTGTCTGGGAGAGGAAGAAGAGGGAAAGGAAAAAATGTTATGTACAAATATGCAAAAAATTATCAGGCACAAATCAGTGATGAATGCCACAAATAAATAATTGCAGTTTAGTCCTTGGGGTCCCTCCAAACCCAAGACATTCTGTGATTCCATGCTTTGGGTGCTGTAGTCTGTAATTTTTTATTTCACTATTCAACTTCATTACTTTAAGATGCTTATTTCATTCCTTTATACACCATGAACATAATTTTGCTAAGTTTCAATTTATTAAACAGTAAAGAACATTTTTTAGAAGAAATTCTAGCAATAATCTCCAGATTCTTCCTCCTGATATATAACCTCGGCATTTTAATAATCTTTTGTACTCAAATGTGGCTGTGATTCACATTTCCAAGAGTAAAAATATTCTCATTTTTGAAACTATAGTATATATTCTTGTTTGTTTTCTTTAGATGTTTAAGAAAAATAAGACTTGCAATAAGACATAAGAACATTTACATATGCACATAATATCTATACAAACAAATATAAAAGTATTCAATTTTTAGGTGTAGAAACTGAGAAAGATATTAATGTATAGACAGCTTCTGGAGGTTTTTACTGAGATGATGAAAAGATGTGAGTGTTGTTCCAAGAAATTAAAAATCTGGTTTAATTATTTATAGTAAGTAACTATGTTTTATTACAGAAAAAGAAAGTAAAAAGAAAAAAATTGTGTATGAATAAGCCCAAAGACTTGGAAAAGAAAAACAAATGCACGGGAAAGAAAAGGAGTTACTGATGACGTAAGTGAAAATTAAATGCAATAGTAAATTACCAGATTATATTGATTTACATATGATGTTGAAAAAGATGTACCTGTTTCTCTGGTACCTCTGAGAAGCTGGTTAGGCACAAGAGCAGGCTCCCCAGGGCAGTGGTCATAGCCATAAGCTGCCATTTTAAGGAGTGTTAGGACAGTTCTCTTGGACATAAAGTTTGACATTTGGGTAGTCCTGTGCAGAGTTACATGTTGAACTTGATGATCCTTGTAGGTCCCTTCCAAATGAGGAAATTCTGGAACACTATGATGGTAAGCAACTGTGTTTAGCATAACTTGCTTTCTTTCCTTTTATTTGTGGATTTTTTTTTCCTTTCTCTTTCCTATTCAGCTGTCTTTATCTGAATCCACAAGTTTTCTATAGCATAATAGTTTTTAAACAGCACTTCAATATTGCTTCATCCAGCCTGTTTTGAGTAAATAAAGTGTAACAAATGTTTTCTAGCTATGCTGCAAGGAAAAATTAGCACTGATAAGGTTGCTCAGCCTGATTTTGTTGATGTCATCTTAAGGAAGATTTAGTATAGCTTAGTGACTAATACCAGAGATTTAGATTTTCTCATTCTGTTGTATTTTATGTTAGTAATAGATTTATTTCAGGGAATTATTTCACCTTCCTTGTATTAAGTTGAGTTAAATTGCTGTTGACTGCAGAAAGTTTGCTTGGTTGCTGTCTTAAATTAAATATATTTTTCTTTGTTTAGACAAGCTTGATGTCCACTGCAGTTGAGAAAGTGGAAAGAACTTTGAAAGTTAAGATTACACAACAGGAAACCCCGTAATTAATACAAACAGAGATTAATTTGCATGTTCTAAAACTTTAAAGACATACATTTTCATTAAATGTCAGCTTTAGACATTAAATAAATAGGCAGGGCTTTTCAAAACTGTAACTGTCCTTTTGATTTTAAAATGAATGTAAAAAACAGGGATTAAATACGTAAACATATCCTGTAGGATGTCATGTATGATATCTAGACATCTGAGCTCTAGATTTGGAGATTCAGGATAAGCAATCTGCATTAGGGAGTTACTTTTTGGCATTTTGTACGCCTATTCTTAGAGAGCATCAGATCATTGTGAACTGAACACCTTCTCCTAAAAAATGGTACAAATTTAAACATTCATAAACTTGTAAGAGGTGAAAAGGAACATAGCATTTAGAGACAGTTGAGAATTCAATGACACTTCTATTAATGTTTTATCAGTATCAAAAAGCTTCAGTATTAATACGGTTAAAATGGTTATACCAAAAATCTTTCCACATCCTTATTAGTACATACTTCCTTCCATGATGTCATGGCCCCCAGACCAGAGTACACCAAGGGCTGCTGTTCACCAGGCAGTGAATAGTGGTAGTAGTGTCACTCCCTCCCCAGAGGCACCATACCCAGAGCTGGAGTTACAGCAGGGAAGCAGCAGCTACCGGGCCCTGACACAGGGGTTAAACCATGGATTAGGCAAAGGTCAGGCTAAGTCCCTGCAGCACTGGGTCAGCACACAGCCAGAGCATTTCCCTGATAAGGGCAGAAATCATATTTACTGAGCTAAAGAATGATAAAACCAGGACTAAAGATATCGCAGTTTACAATTATGGTTCAGTTCATAGATAAGAAACTTACAGAAAGGGATGGTGAACAAGATAATTCTGTATGAGCAGAATCTATTTTTGTTTGAACTGGAAACATCATGTTACATTGGAAACATCATAAGCAAATTGTCACTGTTGTCAATATTGCTACAGTAGGTCACACTGTAACTGAGCAAGATGCAAGTATCAATTCAATATTTATGACATTTTTACTTTAATTTTAAAAACATAGAGTTTATTATGAGCTATTCCCTTATTAAAATTTAGGAAAAACTTTTAAAACAAAAAGATACCTAAAAAATTATATCCAAAGGACTGAAATTTCTAAGAAGCAAAGCATCTGCCATTAGAACTAATACAGTTTAAAATGGGTAAAAGATTCCATATTGAACTGAACCTTGCATATTGTATTGTATGCATACATTTTAACTACACTGTAATCACTGTGTTTATATATATATATATACACACATATATACACTCACATAAAAAGACAAATAGCCTTAAAGAGAAATGCCCATGTTTTATCCAGCATATGTGCTGTTTTCTAACCATTTAAATACTAATACAAGTTACAGCACAAAAATAAAATAAAAATAATATAAAATGGGAGAGCTTTACTATTTTAGTAACGGTATATAAAAAAGAAGAAGTTCACTCTAAAAGAATATGAGCATAGTTTGGTGAAAAAATAATATTCACATTTATTTCCATATCACTCTATAACCGGAATGCCTCCAGAATGTACTAATTTTATGATTATTATTACAGCCTTTGATTTTCTTCTCTGTTAAGCACATTTTATGTACTCTTTAATATTCCTATTTAAAACTGAAGTACTTGTGCTTTATTTTCTACTCAAATGAAAATAAAAGTCAGTACAAATATCTATTTAAAACAGAAGTACTTATGCTGTATTTTTTACTGAAATAAAAATGAAAGTCACTACAAATATGGCTAAAAACTCAATGTGTCATTCTCTTCTTGGGACACAAGGAATCATGATTACTACTCCTAATATAACATAATATTCCAATTACACTTTAAATGCGCTATCAGAAATGAGAACGATGCTGTCCTTGGAGGTTTTCCAGACCTAACTGCACAAAGCACTGAGCTGCTTGGTCTGATCTCATTGTTAACATCGCTTTCAGCAAGAGTTTTGGCTAGAGACCTCACAAGGCTCATTCCAACATGAATTATTCTCATTTAAGAATGAAATTTCCCTTGTTGCTTGACCTGAGAAGCTTGATTAACGGCAAAATGCACGGGATCAAAAGTATGCGATGGGTCAAAGTAGCAGATGACAGTGCAAAAGAATTTGAGCATGGTTACATGCAAAAGTACTTGTGAACAGCATGGATTTAATTGCTTCATTTTCAATACTTTTATGATATTTAAGAACGTTATCGGGTTAAATTCAACTCCCTCAAAAAAATTGGAAAACTACATCAGTAAAGAACGCGTACTGAGACTCCATGCAGGCAAGAAGGAAGTACAGAAACTTGGAAATAAATCAAGAAATAACTTACTGATGCAACAAATATATTACTTAGAATTCAGGTATGCTTCGAGTAGTATGTTAAAGCAAACATATTTGATTCATTTAAATACTGTAGCAAAATACCTTCACTATCTATGTCACGTGAGAATTTTGCAATTTAGAACAGTGTTTTAGGGAGACTGCAGGGAAATAAAATAGATCCAATCACATAATGATCAAGACCCAAAGACTTACCCCACACATTTTTTTCATTACAAGCTAGGAACAAACAGTAGAATTGCTAAGAAACTGCTAGGTTTTTAGTAGGGAATGTCAGCCCATTCTACTTCAGTGAACAAAACAGTTTTTATGAAGTCATCTACCTTTCTGAATCCTTTTCAGGCTAAGACAGTTTGCAGACAAAGACAGCTTTAGAGAACCATGATGCTATCACTGCCATACTCTTCAGAAATACAAAGAAACATGGCTTTAAAGTAACTGTTCTAATATATTCTGTGTTCTGCTACATGAAGCACTCCCTCAGCAGTGATTTGTTTTGTTATTTAATGCTATGATTGACTGAAACATCCAATAATGAATTATTTTTATCTAAATGGTTCCTGGTCGTGACATTTTTTCAATTCTTAGCTAAAGAAAGAAACAATAAGGAACAATATCATAAATCACCATTAAAACATTCTTATTACATTTATCATTTATAAATACAACAATAACTTAATGTAGAAGATTTAGACACTAAATGCATTTACAACTTATAGAAAGCTCAAAGAAATACTGCAAAATCACAGAAGAACAGACTGGCATTATAATGCATAATGTTCCTGTGTTGTTAACACTAAAGCTGCTTAAAAGTTCCTTTTTCATTGTATCTGTAGCAGAGCAATTTGTGTAGAAATTGAGATTTCAATCCCTTGAGTCTTCGTAACTCTTACAGAGTAGAAACTCCTTTAGGACATGCAAAGTAGCATGCTTGAATATATTCAAAGATCATTCCCAAGTAAGAGCTGCTGAAAAGTGCAGTGACTTCCCTAGCTAGCAGTAACAATTGTATTACCATAGATCAAGTCTCTAACAGTTGTATCCGTGTTTTTTCAGATTTCTTTTGGGTATAATGTCTGTGTAATATAGGCACAATTTTAGCTCCCAAAGCCCTTAGTTAATTTAAATTCTCTCCTAATCACAGAATTGTAGACTCACAGAATGACTTAAGTTGGAAGAGACCATAAAGACTGTCCAGTTCTACCCTCCCCTGTCATGGACAGGGGTACCACCCAGTAGATTATGCTGCCAACCTAGCCTTGAATGTGTCCAGGGATGGGGCATTCACAGCTTCTGGGCAGCCTATGCCAATGCCTCACCACCCTCTGAGTAACAAATTTCTTCCTAACATATAGTCTAAATCTCTCCCCTTTTACTTTAAAGATAGTCCCCCTTGTCCTATCATTATTAGACTGTGTAAAAAGTCAGTCCCGCTCCTGCATATAAGCTCCTTTCAAGTACTGGAAGGCTGTAGTGAGGTCTCACGAGTGCCTTCCCTTATCTAAGCTAATTGAGCCCAACTTTCTCAGACTTTCTTAAGGAGAGGTTCGCTGTTCCTGTTATCATCTATGTGGCCCTTCTCTTGTCCCTCCCCAACAGCTCTGTATTCTTCCTGTGCTGGGGACCACAGGCATGGAAACTGTAATCCAGATGGGGCCTCACAAGGGCAGAGCAGGGGGGGACAGTCACTTCCCTGAGCCCACTCTTCTGACACTTTCTGGACTGCAAGCACACAGTGTTGGCTCACGTCTAGCTTTTCATTCACCATCCCTGCAAATCCTTCTCCACAGGAAGAATTTCTAAGCAGCACTTCTATAATTAGGATGGAATGCTTAATAGTGATTCTATTCTTGTAATAGTTTAATGGAGAAACAGATTTTTTAAATTATTCTTAGTAGTACTACAATTTCTTTGATAGTCCCTTTGTGGCAACAACTATAAAAATAACAAGAATTATGACAATATTCCAGTAAACAGAAATTACTAACAGAAGAAATGTTCAACCTTCCATTTTATTAATACTTCCTAAGTGTTACCAACAGATAAATACTAGACACGTAGTCTGCCTGGGAATTAACTGCCTTATCAGGAAAACCTGGACACAGACCATAGGATTTGTCCATGCTAGCGTCAAGATCTGACACGTGAGGATTGGCTACACTCAAAGACAGCTTTCTGGTATTAATTACACCTTAGACATAGACAGACAAAATTTGATATCTGACAAAAAAGTAAGTTATGGAAGATCAGTTCAGGTATCACAGAAAGATCTCATCATTATAGTCAAGCTAATTCAAATAACCTTGCACTTGAGAACTATGGTTCTCACGTAGACATTTACTTGAAAAAGCTGCCACGTAGTAAGTTATTTCTGTATTAAACAAGTAGCATATCAGCTACTAAATTTAAAGTATTCTGCTTGGCAGTCTCAGAAAGATCCATAACTCTGAGGCAATCAACCTTTCTACAAAATCCACATGGGAGACAAGTACCTAAGGACTTTAGAAAACTGTAAAAAGAGGAAAGAACTATCAGCGCATGTCTAGGCAGTGTAATGCAGTAGAGTGTTAGAGTTCCTAAGAAATATGTTTAAAGCAGTAGCTCTGGAAGGTCAAAAGCACTTTAGTCTTGTTAGTATGGCACTATATCTGGCTTTACTGCCACGTCTCTCAAGAGAATGAATTAGGCTGGGGCTGACACCATGCTGATGCAGTTAAAATCACCTTTTTATGTTCAATATAGCTGCAAAATCTTGTCTTGTGATGTACAGTATGCTCACTGGTGCTCACTGCATGAGTTTAAGCAATCACTGTCCTTCATTTTCACTAAATAATTAAATAACTTTTTCCTAATATTTCCAAATTTGCTAGCTTTGGAGCAAGAACATTTTAGATAGATCGCATATATGGCATGTATTGAATTAGATATGTACTGGTCTTTTTTTTTTTTTCTACTCAGTAGAAGTAATTATTATTTAATAGACAAGCTAGAGACGCAGAGACAATGTAGGAAAGCATGAATCAGCATTATTCTACACGTTATGTGCAAGAAAAGAGATCTGAGACTTTGTTCTGGTCAATATGATATACGTGATATATGGAATTAGTGATCTCTGTGAAGGCACAGAAAATTTGGATAAAAGTGAGTGAATCAAACTGAGATTTTTTCCCAGTCTTTTATAACACGATGCCTTCTACAAATATCTTATTCATAGATAACATATTGCTTCTCTTCAGCACTCAACAATAATATGCATAGTTTGTTCTGTTCCACTTTTACTAACATGTACAAATCCAGAAAGAGAATCTGGTTCTGTCTGGATAGTAACTAACTACACAGCACATAGGTGAAATCATCTTAGAATTACTATAATAAATACACAGTCAAATTTTACAGTAATGAGCATGAAAAACAAACACTTTACTTTTAGATATTCCTTGCCAAAAGACAAGGATTTTCTTCCCTAAATGCATAGATACGTAAACCAAAAACAATTATATTCTACTAAATAAGGAGAGTGCACTGTCATCCAGGTTCCAAATGATGACTTTCATTATCTATACACATTTGAGTCACTGCTGCTGAAGACGGCAAAAAAAGATTGTAGAATCACATATTTTGAGCTTATTCTGTACAAAAATAAAAAATAAAATAAAAATAAAATAAAATAAACTATATGTAGGTAGTTTTTGAATTTACCTACCTAAAGACCAGAGAGTTTGCATATACGATGGAGACCTTTCTTTCTCACAGCCAGGATTCATACCTGTTCAATAACATCACTGCTTTGGAATTGCAAACATTTATCTAACTGCCTAGTTGGAAGTCACTGCTGTATGGCATAGTAGTCTTGTCAGGCCACAAAAATCTTTTTTCTAAGAATTTACTCTATGCACCAGTGTGATGTTGTAATTATGAGATCTGAAGTAGAACCATCATAAGGTTACCTCATAAAAGTGGCTAAAAATTAGACGTGGTAATGCAACCATGGGTGACTTGTTTCTGTTCTGGCATTCTGTTCTGGGCCACATCTACAAATTCTATTTGATTCCTGCAATTCAATACCCAATGCATTGCATCTTGAGGTGCTGAGAAAACTAGCTTTATCCTTGGAAAGCTGCTTTCAATCAAGGCTGAAAGTTTATGCAAACTGTTGAAAGTTCTCACTCTAAAAGGGTAGTCCCCACTCACTGGGGAAGGACAAACATTGTACTCACCTCCTCCCATAAACCAGGATTCTCTGAGGAACTACAGGTCAACCAGCCTCACATCAGACACTGGGAAGATCTGATAGAGCGAACCCACTTTGAAGACATTTCTGGGGACCTGAGATGATACACAGTCCTCTCAAACATTTCTTGTAGCCCACAAAATCTGCTGAATGGTGTTGAAATTCAGCAAGTACAGCAGAAAGTGCCTCTTTTTTTCCTTAAAAGTCAAGCTAACTTAAAGCATGGACACTACAGCACATCTCAGGAAAACTGATAGGGTGAATTTTCCTCTTCAAGATAGGAGTCTTCACTGTCCTTAAAATTACCAAAATTAATGTGAATGCTCTAATTATTAAACTAAAAGACATACACTGATACTTCCACCCAGATCTGCCAGCAGTATACATATTAGATTTGTTCTCAGCACATCAATCACTTTTGGCTTCTTTAGATGTTCAAGCTGCATCTTGCTTTGATGTCTCAAGAAGCATACCATGAGATTCCTTCCCTCTAACTCTTAAGTAGATGAGATATTCTTCTAGCTATGTAGTTGCTCTTCTTCCTCTGCATATCAATACCAGGTAGTAAAAACAGCTCTGAAGAATAAGATGCAATCACTGCCAGTTAGTTGGCAGCATAAAGCTGTGGAAGCAGCTGTGAAGGTCAAACAGATAAACCAAACTTTTCTTTTTTTGTTAGGTCTGCATAAAAAGCAGAGCACAGTTTTCTTTGCCAGGCAGCCAAAATAAACAGCAGGTTTTGAGGCTCAGGATAAAGAAAACCGGGCTTCAAACCCAAAATCACACATAAAACAGAAGATGAACTAAAGTTTAAGCCAAGGTTTTGACTTAGTTTAACACAGAACTTAAATACGTCCTTTGTTACTTCCAAATGTCAATTTGTACTGACATCACAGTGAAAATTAGGTTGTAAGGGATATGTCTGAGATTGAGACTAAGTATTTGAATTTAAGAAATAACTACTGCGCTCTGCAGAAAGGATGAGTGAACTTTCACAGCAATAATTCTTTTCATTTGAGCATTTTTTTAAAATACCTATCTAATAATTGGCTGTTTGAATAAGAATTTTGAACTTGTATACTTCTTTTTTAAACACATTGTGTTCTAACCATTAAAACTATTTTTTTGTGTTTTGGGTTTGTGTATCAAGGTGTTGTATGGGGGAGGTGCAGGTGGAGTGGGGAAGAGGCTGAGACTGCCTAGTGCTGGATTCAGCTGGTTGCAGCTTGCTCAGCAATGAACCAAGCGAAGTCCCACACATGCTGGAACAAGAGAAAACTGTGAGGAGTAGGAAACAGCAGAGAAGCTGTTAAGAAATTACTGCAACCTACCATTACTCTGCACTGCTTAGAGAGAAGGATATAAGAGCAATTGGGAAACAATGAGCCAATAAAGAACTGCGGTGTGAGGGAAAGGGAATATCTTAATTTCTTTATTTCTGACCATCCAAAAATCTATTTTAATTGGCAACGACATCAGTTTTGCCTAAGTTGAGTCTGTTCTGCATATGATTATAAGTGATAAATTAGCTCCATGTCTTTTTTTCTTTTTTACCTTATAAGTAACCAACAGCAACAACAACAAGAAGCCACCATAGTATTTGCAAAGTACCTTAGAATTATTTAGTTAATCTCCAGGGGCAAAAACTAAACAGAAATTATAGAAGTACAAATTAGTAAATCTGTCTGAGTGCAGTAGGAACACTTGTTAAACGAAGAATTCTTCTAAATGAAGCAAGAAGACATTGTCCAAAATAATTATCCAGTTAAAAAAACTTCTAATTCAATTCATTCTGCAGTAGACTTGGTGGCCCAGTCAATGTATAGTTGATACTTCAATATAAAGCAATTTTTTATGAGCAAAAAAGATTATTTAATTTGAGGCATGTCTGTATTATTTGAATTGCACTTTCATCCAACAATGTTAGGGCTGTAAAATTTAAAGAAAAAGGGATTAACACCTGAATCATGAAAAAGTCTTTAAGTGTAAGTGATCATAATATATTATACTTAATTGGTTATTACTTTGTTATATTGCGCAGCTATCTTAATGCGCTAATTAGCCTTTTTTTTTTAAACATCAAACTCAGTGGAATATATATTTTTTTCTTGATATGTACTAACTGTATATCAATGCACATTCAGAATGCAACATTACATTAATTTTTGATAATGACAATATAGCTACACTCATTGATTATAAGTCATTATTTTCCTTTTAATTTTAATTCCACAATGAGTCAAGTTCTACTTGTTTTCACTGTACCTTCAGATTCTATAACAAATGCTTATTAACCTGTCAAGTCAAAATTACATTGCTGAAACAGCCTTTGATTCTCATTTGATTTCCCTTTTAGCTATCAGAATTCTAAAGACAATCTGGCAGCGAATTTTTAGGGCAACAACAAGGGATTTGACAAGTACATTAAAAAAAGAAATATTTTTTCACTTCAGTCCTTACACATCCAATATTACCAATATGATTGAAAGAGGTATATTTTCAGTTAAAAAATTAATAGAAAATGCATTAGGACATTTTTTAACTCATAGTAAAGCATTCTTTTAACTCAAAAATAACTTTGAAGGGCTATTTTTCCAGAAAAGGCAATTTTCAAGAGTGAAATTCAATTGTTTATGTTTTATTTTTAAATTTTTGTTTAAGTTGACAATATTTTTGCTTGTATTACTGGGTTTACTTTGGTGAGAATCAGACCAATTATCACTTTTTCACATATTTTCAGTTGTATTACATCTGTTGGTAGCTCAGTTGTGTTTGACTCTTTCCATTCCTGTCTGCATAAATCATGAGTCTAGACTCCATCTGACTCCTTAAAGACCATCCAGACAGCCTCAGATGGTGGAAGCCCACAAAGGAAAAAGTATTTAGCATCTGGAAGAGAGAATTCAACAAGTACAATGAAGCACTTGCCATTCTCTCTTCAGTTTTATATGAAGACACCTAATGTCTATATGTTAGCTGTCTAAGCCTGCAATATAATCTGTAGAGATAAAAGTCATCACAAGAACTTGTAGACCAATTCAGTTGATGCTGAAGACACTCAGGGAATGATTACATTACCTAAGCTGGGTTACTGCACTATATGAGAAGGCATCTGGGTTCCAATATGACTGTGTAAATCTTGTAGTGCTTATTTAGAACCCATGGGAAACAAATGACTTTCTAGAGGGTCAGTGGGAGACAAAAATGTAAAATAGCAGAAGACACCCTTGTTTAGGCAGGGTTTCTTGATGTGACAGCAGAGCAGATGGCTAGAATCCTTTGAATGTATATTTTTTATTTTAAATTTATGAAGTTATTGAAAAGTAGAAGTACACCTTCCTTTAAACTAGTGAAATCAGTTTTGTCATACAGTTAAAAGTTAAGACCGTAAACTCTAACATTTTTGAAATTGTAAGATGTTTTCTTTCATTATATACAATTCATACACTTGTCTGTGTTAAACAGTGTGTATACCTTTTTCCATGGTGAAGTTGATATAATACTAAACTTTTTGCTAAGTTACCTATGAAAAATCATCTATGAGCTATTTGTATTGTAATGGCTAAGTTTTTAAATCTAAAACAGACTTTTTTTTAATGTTTCCAGGGAATCACTTGACACAGTCATTGTTCACAATAGCAATGAATGTATTTTTCTGCAGTATTTGTTTCAGTGTAATTAACAGGAATATTTCACAGTCATCACACTTCAGAAACTGTGCTAAATATTCTTTAAAAGGTATGTACCTCCTGTAGAAAAGAAAAACGTGAAGTACAACACTGCATTTCAGTATCTGTAATCTGATTTCATACTTAAGTGTTGTGAATTAGAATAATGAAGTGAGAGAATCATTCAATCACAGAATATCCTGAGTTGGAACAGACTCATAATGATCATCAAGATATATTTCTGAGTAAGATTAAGTATGATTTATGATAGATTCAATCTCAAAAACAATTCTTTCTGGGTCTTAGTCTTCCCAGTACTAACATTCCCTATTTATTTATTGTAAATTACATTTGTCCTGAATCACAAGGAATTAGATGGTCTGACTAATCAAATGACGCAAACTTTATAACATAAAATAGAATTTACATTGAGACAGTATTATCCCCAGATAGAAATGATATGGTTACATTGTCCTATGGGAAAAATGGAAACGGGACAGGTTAACATATTTCACCAAGTAGGCAAAAATCCTATTTTCAATACTACTCCTCAGGAATTATTCAGTTTTATAATTAGCAAAAAATGTAGATGGTATTAGATGCAAAAAAACCTCCAATTTTAGTATGTTCTTAGAGCCTTAAACCACTCATTGATAACCACCATAAAGTACAGCATATTCAAGTGGAGTATTTCCAACACACTGACTCACACAATCTAATTTTACTGAAGTTTGTTTCACTGTTCTGAGGAGCAAATGACTTGCTCTGAAAAGACCTTGCTTTGAAATCAAACTGCCTTTCACTTGCTCTGGGCCTTTACACTTTAAACTCTCTTCTATGTTTGAAAGCAAACATAACCTAAAGTGAAGATGTTGCACGTACAGCTTTGCAACTTCATCTTAAAACCCTTATTTCCCTTCAGATTTCTGAAAGCAACAGATTCTCCAGAAAGTTTGTGGTGAATGAATTATTCTTAGAGAACTGATATTCTCAGAGACTGGTATGTTCTGTGGATGATCAATATGGTGCATTTCAAGGGTGAAAAAAAATCACTCACTACAATTAAGTGATGAACAATCCATGACTACTTTTTAAGTAATGATTCAGTGTTTACTTATAACCACCAAGATTATCACAGCCCCATTATTAATTAATAAATAACTCTAAATAATAACAGTTGCCATTATAAATATATAGAAGAGTAAAGAATTTTTAGCAGTAGATAACTTCTTGTAAGGAAAACAACTACTATAGCTGATAAAGAACACAAAATAATAAAAATAAAGGAAAAAACACATGCTTTCCTTGTAAGTTAAATAAGCAAGGAAAACGAACTTCTTTAGTTAAATGAGTCATAACATACTTGCAGATGCCTTGTTTCTTTTCAAATCAGAAGCTTGTCAATTCAGATATCTTGTCTTTTATGAATAATTAAAGGTGAAGACTGTTGATTTAAAGTTCAGTAGTTACAATTTTTAATGTGCAGAACCACTACATTACTGCACCACTACTGAACCAAATTTCTGTGATCCTCAAGAAGTAACTATTTTGAACACAGCACTTTCTGAAGAAAATATTCTGAGAAAAAATGCTTTTAAACTTTTAAGCAAGGAAGTTATATGGATTTTCCTAAACTTTGCTGACATGTCAAGAAAAAAAACCTGATGAATACAACAAGTGTGAGATATAAATTAAAGTTTATGACAAAGGGAAGGTTATACAACCATATGTATTTTCCCTGAACTATTTTCTCTGTTCTGCATTTCTCTTAGTCTTTGAGACACCTAGAGAATCATTTTTAATCTTATCAACTTATGTTATATTCATCACAGGCTGAAATGAGTACAAAACATCACTTTATGCAGAACATATACAGAAATCATGCAACTTGAGGCAGACAACTATAAATATTTCTGCAAGAACAGTTACTCGATCCCAAATATATTCAGATTGCTTAAGCTGGATATATCAGAACATGAAACTATGAATTGTTCTGCTACATGCAGAAACATAAATTACATGGAGAGCATTAAATGCCAGCATCAAGTTATATTATCTAAAATTTTACTAAATTAGCGTATCTGTATCTATCAACATTTTTGACATTAGTTCTGTAAAAATGTAATGATTTAACAGCTACACTGTCAGTCCAATATGTTGGAAAAGTCAAAGTAATCCTATGGTTATGTGCAAACCTAAATGACGAAGTAGCATTTTATTCTATCTGTATAAACAGATTCTTTGTATGTGTGACAATTCATTATTTCTTGGCTAACTTCAGCAATTTTCTTTGCACTATTCAATCTCTCTTTAAATGTGTTTCAGCTTAATTTACAGGTGACTAAAGAAGCCATAAATCAACCCTAAATTTAAGTAACATCTTGAGCTCCTTAGCAAGAATTGGATCAAAGCTCTATCTGAATTAATATTGATTTATCCTCCAAAAAGCAAACAATCTCATGTCCTTTTCATTCTTTTAGTTGAGGCTATCACTATGAAATTAAAACTTTTAAAACCTGTGAAAAATCCATCTCCAGTGTGATAGGGAATGGACTATACCTGTGAATCCAGGAGAACAGAAACACTGATAGCCTCCAAGCCTGTTGATACAGCTTCCTCCATTCAGGCAAGGCAGAGTTTCACACTCATTTACATCTATCTCACATAGAGACCCATAGTATCCAGGTGCACAATTACAGAGGAATCTTCAGAAAAGAGAAAACCTGGTAACTCAACAGAATCAAAATCATGATCTATCCTGATATTCTGAAGTTGTAAGTATGTTCTGATGTCAAGCTCTCATCTCTAATCACCATTTATATTAAAATAATTAACGAGTTTTTCTCATTTCCATGTTTCTAAAGCAAGAACAGCAATCCAGTGCTCTTATTTATTTAATGTTAGTAGGGAAAGTGTGCACAATATTAGCTGAACCTACACATAATGACATAAAGGCTGACATCTTGACACAAGCCTCTGAAAAACTGTAGTGTTGCACAGACACAAGGCACAGTATTTCTCTTATAATTGCCCCTAACTTTATTAGTAAACAGTTCCCTTAGGAAATGTCATTGCTGGACACTAAAAAGAGAAATACAGCTATCTAACAGAAGACCAATTATCCTATTTCATTTATCTCAAATAAAAAATAAAATAAAATCAGATTACCTAAGAAACAAACAGCTGAAACAGTAGAACTTGCCTACTTCATTCAAATAGAGAATCCTTGTTTTTTGCTGAAGGTCTCATCTCAAACTTAACATATTGAAGTAGACTTTATATATAAAGAAATTTCTGATTTTTTAAAAATTATTTATCTGTAGTTACTAACCTGTTTATGAGGTCCAGACAAGTCCCATTGTTTTTACAGGGTCTTGATAAGCATTCATTAATCTCCACTTCACAGAGTGCCCCAGTGAAGCCATGCTGGCAGGAGCACCTAGCAAAAAAAGATGTCACTGTTTAGTTTTCAGTTTACCATAAAAGAGATTCCTGAAAAACATGTGGCATATTTTGAGAAGTAAGAATCAGTTCGAGAATTATGTATTTTTTTTCTGAATGTTAGAAAGTACTTTATCTTATCAAACTTTTTAAGTACAGTAAATTCAGCATAGAAAATTATATTTTTATCATTATTAATTGATGACCACAGATTTTGTACTGACCCAGCAGTGATGGGATTCAGGGCTGGCCTTGACTTGAGGCAATTTTCACTTATTTTGAGACCTACTCTGGAATCAGCTGACTGCTGTTTCTCCCACTATAGCTTCAACTCTCAACTTGGCACCTATGGTGAGAATATAACCCACTGGGACAGTCATAGTGTTACAAACCATAGCCACCTGCATGCCGAGGGAGATGATAAATAGTACAAAATGAATAAATCATGATAAGGAAACATAAAAAATAGCTTCAATCAGGTACAAGACTGAAGACCATAAAACTGCTGTCTAGCAAAGACTTTCAAATGCCAGTGATTTGCAAAACTGCTCCCAGTTCTCGAGTAAGTCTTATACCCTTGATTTCGCAATCCAGATAGACTTAGTGAGAAGAACCATAGCAAGCACAAGAACTAATAACTACATTGCTATGAAGCTCCTTTTTATTAATTTGTATTATGAATATTAGTTTTATAGTAACTAGATTAGTAATAGCTGTTTTTATACATGATCAGATTGTTAAGATTTTAATTAGCCTAACAATAAATTCTTGAGTTCACATGTATGGTGAATTCTTTTTTGACCACAAAAATATTTTCAGTGTAACAAAACCGGTAATGTGTCAAACTCATGATAAAATAACTACTAATAAAATATCAACAATAAAGATGTATTACATAATTGAAGGAAAGCAAACATAATACAAGCAAAGGACCAAAATACCTAATGATAAATATTTATGTATTTTACTAGGTACAAGTAATTTTCCTCACCTGTAACTGTTAACCCCATCCACACAGATACCTTCATTCTGGCATGGATGAGAGATGCACTCATCACTGTTAACTTCACAGTAAGTACCTTCAAATCCTGAAACATAGATTATATGAGCTATGAATGACCTAGTTCCACTACATGATTTCAATATAAGAGTCACAGATTCTCTTGTGAGTTGGGTTATCTCAGACCAGGACCAATTTTGAAAATGCAAGTGTTAGGCTTGAGAAACTCCAGACAGCACAGAAGCTTTTAGAAAAATTGCTGAGAAAAACATCAAGTCCCCTCTTGCACTTGCAGCTATTTATCTGTTGTTTGGTATGCTGATGTTAGCCTTTAGACTAGCGCCTTGACTTGACCTCAGACCTCCTCCACTGCTGTAGGTTTGACTGGTGATCTGTCATGCCAAGCTAACCATAGATACTGTTATCAATCCTGCCCTGCTCACCCTCATTCACCTCATCAATACAAGATCCTTGATGGTGAGGCTCCTGCTCTGGAATACTTGATGAGAATCGCAGTTCACCTTTCCTTTCAATGTAGCCCACCCTCACTGCTCCCTCATTCTAAAATCAACTTCAGAAAGTGGATTACATCCAAAACAAATTTTTCTCTGATCATGTTGAATATCTTCATTGTTAACCTTGATGAGGGGATAGAGTCCACCCTCAGCAAGTCTGCTGATGATACAAAGCTGGGAGGAACAGTGACATACCAGAAGGCTAAGCTACCATTCAGCGAGACCTGGACAGGCTGGAGAGTTGGGCAGACTGGTACCAGATGAGGTTTAACAAGAGCGAGTGTAGAGTCTTGCACCTAGGGAGGAATAAGAGCATGCACTAGTACGGGTTGGGGGATGACCTGCTGGAGAGGAGCTCTGTGGAAAGGGACCTCGGTGTCCTGATAGATAACAAGTTGATCATGAGCTAGCAGTGTGCCCTGGTGGCCAAGAAGGCCAATGGGATACTGGGGTGCATTAATAAGAGCATGGCCAGCAGGTCAATGGAGGTGATCCTCCCCCTCTACTCTGCCCTGGTAAAGCCTCACCTGCAGTGTTGTGTTCAGTTCTGGGCTCCCTGGTACAAAAAAGACAGGGATCTCCTGGAAAGAGTACAGTGGAGGGCTACAAAGATGATAAATGATGTGGAACACCTCCCTTATGAGGAAGGGCTGAGAGACCTGGGTCTGTTCAGCCTTGAGAAAAAGAAGACTCAGAGGGGATCTGATCTACGTCTATAAATATCTAAGGAGCAGGAAGCAAAGGGACAAGGCTGAACTCTTCTCTGCAGTGTGTGGTGATGGGACGAGGGGAAATGGCCACAAACTGAAGCATAGGAAGTTCCACACAAATGTGCATGGGACCTTCTTCACAGTGCAGTGACAGAGCACTGGCACAGCTGCACAGAGAGGTGGTGGAGTCTCTCTGGAGATGTTCAAGACCCACCCGGATTCCTACCTGTGCAACCTGGGCTAGGGAGCTGCTGTGCAGGGGGTTGGACTCAATGATCTCTATAGGTCCCTTTGAACCCCTACAATTCTCTGATTCTGTGACTGAAAAAGCTTTCTTATTGTGTATAGAACAGTACTGGAAATGAAAATCTAATAAAAAATCTAAAGTGTAATGAAAGCTTAGAAAGAATTTATCCAAGGCAGTCAGAAAAAGAAAAAAAAACTAGTATTTAGATAAACAAACGTGACTCATTATGAACTTAAATGTAATAACTTCTTATACTTTTGAGATGCTATATATTGCATAAGCATGCATCTCCTTTTTAAAATATCACAGTTCTCACTGAAATTCTGAAAAAGGGAAATGGAGGACAGTCATCAGTTTGCTTGCTTATAACATATCCAGTTCATTATGGATGTTTTATAGGCTTTTTGAGGTAAATAATATTGAAGTGAAAACATAAAACACCCTTTAGACATATCTGAATGCAGTAGTACACTCTACTCCAGTCTGTAGCAAACTATAACTACCTTGGAAAGACAAAAATGAAATAAACACAGAGTAGGTATGGTCTTTTATTTACTATTCATACAAATGGAGAAAAATATTAGCTTCAATACATAATTTAACCATCAGTTTACTATATTATGATATAATAGCTGAGCATTCAAGCTAATATTTAACACTTACATCATTAAAAAAAATCATTTTTCTTAATCATATATGCTGAAGCTAAAAAGACAGTGAATTATTTAGATGAAAATTTGATCTACAGCTTCAATAAAAAAAGCAAAAAGCAGTATTTTGAGTTTCTTCATAAGTTCAATTTAGCCTTCATGGCAAATTTTACAGAACATTTCAGCAAAAACCTTTTCCTTTCAGCTTAAACTATTTAGCAGAAACACCCAAATCTACTTAAAGAACATAAAAATATTATCAATGTTATTTAATTCTATCTTAATCAAGATTTTTGCATGTCTAGTAGCATAATTTATTGCCTGCAAAAAGGATGTGCCGATCAAAGCACGGGTTAAATGGACAGTTGCATAAAGAAAATTATGAAAATAAATAGCACCGTACATTGCTTGTACAAAATATATACATTTATATTAAGATCAAAATATATGTAAAATGTTTATTTTATGAATATATTTGGACAGCAACCAATCATAACATTTTCAAAAACAAAAGAACACTCTAAATGATCATGAGGTTTAAGGAAAGAATTACTTTGGTAGTTTATTGCACTAATGCTACAGGTGACCACCTGGGTCTAATCTGCATGGACATACAGTTCTTTCATTTTACGTGGTAGTCAAATTTAATTTCAAGGACAGCAAAACAATTAGTATATTTTGTGTAAGTTACAAATGCTGTCACACAAGCCATGATCTTCTGGGGTACTAAAGCTAAGATTAATGTGCAGATGCAATTTTTCATTAATACAGAGGTTTTCAGTTTAATTCACTTATTTCACTTGTGGGAAAACCAGATGTTTTAGATTTAAATTGACATAAGATATTTTAAAAATGTCAAATTTGGTTCTGAACCTAATATTTTTATTTATAAAGCAATTTTAAATATCTAAGTAAGCATTCATTTAGTGTAGCCAACAAAATATACTTTAATACTTAACTTATAGTTGAAATGGCAAATATATTTCATTAATTTGAATTACAAAAAGTGACATTTTTATTTTAGGCTAACTATTTTGTAAAGCAGTACATTACTTAAAAGCTTGAAAATATGCATGCTTCTATAACGTATTGTTACTGTAACAATATTTAGTACTATATTTAAGAAAGTAATATGCACATTTAAATGCAGCTATTTTCTGCCTTTGCTACTGCAAATCATTCAAACTAAGATCTAAACCATAAATCAATAGCACATGCAAATGATTTGTTGCAGTTCTCAAGCCGTATACTTTAGAAGGTAGCTACTGCAAAATTTAAACCTGAGTGACATATTAAAAATGCGATTTTTGACCTTAATGTTTTTTTATGCTCAAAAACTAAAAGCTTTCCGAGTTCAGTTCAAATTACTCTGAACTTCTAAATGAGAAGGAATCAATAGAGAAGAGCAAATGGCCCACTCTGCCACTTCTGAAAAACAGAACTCAATTTATCCATTAGGCAATCAATAGATAGCTGCTCAAAATCACCAATATTGAGTTTAATAAAGTACACTAATAAGCAAGGTCGTTTAACTTATTTTTATTTTTTCCATCTGACTAGTCATAAGGACTAGTCAAATGTTACTGTAAATCTGAAAATTTGAGAAACAAGTAAGATAAAGTAAGATACAGACAGAATCTCATTGGTATTACAGAAGTTTCAAGTAAGATCTTCCTTAAAGAATAGCTACTCACTTTAAGGAAAACAAAACATAGAGATACAATACTTAATTTTACATTTACTTACTTATCACTGAATTGATAAATGTACAGTTCTAGAGGAACTGATAAATGTACAGTTCTAGAGGAACTACAGTTCTAGAGGAATATGATGCCTGCTTCAAAAATAATACCTCCTTTGGTCACAATCTCAGAAGTGGATGTTGGTGGTATGGCAGTAGGAGCTGAACCTTCCTGCCAATATTCAGTTACATTTTTCAGTTATGTTTTGTTGTTGCATGATAAATGGCAGCAGCAGGGCAGTTTGACAAAATGGCATCTCACGTGGAAGTGTGTATGAAGCAAAAGTCTGTCAATGAATTCATCCATAGAGAAAAACATGCACCCATTCACATTCATCAATGCTTACTGAATGTTTATAGAGACCAAAAGGAGGATGTGAGCACAGTGGGTGGTGGGTGGTGCATTTCAGCAAAGATACCATCATAATGGCTGTAAAACATTAGGTCACCTTTGCTAATGCATATTTTTACAAGCATGGAATGAAGGCTTTTCTTCATTGCTGGTAAAAATGTGTGGTGACGTGGTTGAAAAATAGTGTTTTGTAGCTGAAAATTCACTCTATAAAATAGCGTTATCGTGCTTTTTATATTTCTTCCAGTTTCCATGGAGATAAATAGGATGCATTACTTTCAGAGTAATCTACATGTATATCAGAAGTGTTAACTGAGAAAAGTAAAAGCAGTTTCAGAACTTTTTGAAATATTAAGATGTAAAACAATTGAAAAGTCTTTGTATATGCATAAGTGTTTAATAGTCCAGGTGGCATGAAAGTAACTTCAGTAATCTAAACGTACCTGCGTTCTGTGAAGAATACTGCAAAATCAGCTTTTCTAACGTTTATCTTAATTTTTTCATATCTGAAAAATAGATTCTACCCCTCCCTCCAGCAGGGCTGCAGCCAGTCACAGAATAACAGGGGTTGTAAAGGAGCCTCAAAAGATCATCAAGTTCAATGCCCCTGCCAAAAGAGGTAGCCTACAATAGATCACTCAGGTAGGCACCCAGATGTGTCCTGAATACCTTCATAGAAGAAGGCCCCACAGCCTCTCTAGGCAACCCATTCTAGTGCTCTGTCAGCCATACCATAAAGTTCTTCTACATGTTAGTCTACGCTCAAGTTTTAGGCCACTGCTCCTTGTCCTATCACTTACACACCACTGAGAAGAGCCTGGCCTCACCTATTCACCTCCCATCTCTCTTCAAATATTTGTAAACATTTATCAGAATGCCCCTCAGTGTTCCCCAGGCTGAATAGACCCAGGTTACCCAGCTTTCCCTCATAAGAGAAACGTTCTAGGCCCTTTATCATCTTTAACCATAATACTTCATCTCTGCTAATCCTTCATTGTCACTCCCTGCCCCAGTTCCTCATAGGGTCCCACCTATGAGCTCCTGTTTTACTCCAGCTGATCCTGCATAGACTTTCCATGGGCTGCAGCTCTTCAAGCACTACTCCAACATACCTCTGTACCACAGGGCCCATCCTTCAGGAGCTGCTCCAGCACAGCTGCCACGTGTGGCTTCTCTCCCAGACCTCCTGCTCCGCCATGGACTCCTCTCCATGGGCAGCAACCTTCTCCAGACCACATCCACTGCTGCACTGTGGGAATTGCTTCATTGCTACATGGGAAGATCTGCTCTGCATGGTGCCTATAGGTTGCAGAGGTCAGAGTGCTCCACCATAGGCCTCTTCTGCGCTGTAGGAAGTTTCTGCTTTGCTTTTGGCACACCTCCTGCCTTTCTCTTTGCACTGACTTTGGTAGATGCAGGGCTTCTCCTCTCACATTGTCTCCCATCTGTAGTCACACAGCATTGTTTCCCTGTCTTAAATCTTATCTCCCAGAGGCATCCTCAGCATTGCTCAGGTCTCTGCTCTGGCAGTGAGGGGGTCCTTTTGGAGCAGCTGGAGCTGGCTCTGACCTTATACATGGCAGCTGGTATGATCTGCTCAGAGGCCACACCTGCAGCCCTCTGCTACCAAAACCTTCCCACAGATGCCTAATAAAGTACACATCTACAAAATTTATGCAATTGTGCAGGCAGTTGACACAAGTATTAAATAACTTTTTTTTTATACAAGGTAAAAAACTCCCCTGTTCATTTACATTGTGTCATACACTGCTACATTTTGCAGCTCTTGATAAAACAGATTCAAACCATGTAATTGACTGGATAATTTACATATCATGTGAGTCTTTTAATCAGAATGTCATTGGTACTAAGTCAGGTATCTTGGAATATTCCAACAATGTCAGTTGTGATTACCCTTTGTTATCAGATCTGTAATTCTGGCAGGCTTATCAGGAGAGAGAGAGATAAGCATGGTTAAAAAAAAAAAAGAGAGGAAGACACCTGAGAAAATGTATTACCATAAAATGCCTTCAATTAGATTTTTATATTTTACTGTCTCTCCTCTTTTGATAGTTCTTAATAAGTTACTGCATTCTTTGAGCATTATTAACCCTTCAGAAATTTTGCCTTTTAGTCCTTTTTAATGCTGAGATATTTTCAGTTTTCCAAGATTTGTTAGTTATGCATTTTACTGGCTCAGGTATCAATTCTGCTGTCTCCCTGAAGATTTCTGAAGATTCCTAGCTAAAAGTTTCAAGCATCCTTGAAGATTCCTTTAACGTTCTATGAGAATATTAGCTGCAAGGTTTTTGAATTTTTGAGAAACTGTCTGCAAGTATGTTTGCAGGAAAGGATTTGAACTACATGGCTCTTTACAGATCCTTTCTGAAAAAGGCTTCAGGATCAATATATTGTATTGAAAGCTGTTTTTTTTCTTGTTGTCATGGTGTTCAATGTTATACTTTCATTAAATCTGCAATTCACATACCTTCTCAGAGACATTTTTAAACTCTGTAACTTATGGTAACCTTAAGAGTAAATAACCCATGTTATAAGCATAACATTATCTCTGATTTTTTGCCATTCAATAAACAATAAGATGAGTAATAATAATGTGATGTAACACAGCAAACACTGTACTTGCTATCTTTGGCCTCTAGGACTTGGCTACATCCTGAATATTTTAATGTATTTTTTATGCATTGACTTTAATATCCTTCTTAAATTCCCAATTCTTTAATTGTATTCTCTCTACTTACTATTCTTCCTACTGCAGTTTTAATTAGTTAAAGTATTCTTTAATTCCTATGCTGTATTTTATGGAGATGTTGTGCACAGTTAAACTGTTCCTCTGTTCCACCTTAGAATTTCTTGTACACTGCAGGAGAGATTGTAGCTTTTAAGCTATTGGCCAGGAAAGCTTTAAGTACCTGTTGTGATTTGGGTTGTTGTGTATGAAGACAGAGAGCAATCTACATTTTCGATCAGTCAAGGGAAGATTATTCCCCTGATGGGGCAGGTCTTCCAGACATCTCAGCAGGAAGAGGAACCAATTCCAACTTGGTCTAATTTTTGTACATCTTTTAGAAATGTTGTGCAGTTAAACTGTTCTGTTCTGCCTTAGAATTTCTTGTTCACTGCAGGAGAGATTGTGGCTTTTAAGCCACGGGCCAGGAAAGCTTTAAGTACCTGTTGTGATTTGGGTTGTTGTGTATGAAGACAGAGGGCAATCTACATTTTCAATCAGTCAATGCAAGATTATTCCCCTGATGGGCCAGGTGTTCCAGACATCTCAGCAGGAAAAGGAACCAATTCCAACTTGGTTCGACTTTTGAAATGTTTCTGCCTGTCTGCTTCATCATTTTGGTCTGTCAGCTCTGCTGGTCAGGTTCATCTCTACCTATATTTTGTAATAATTGATCCAAAAATGGTAATTCTAATGCTGGGGTATGGATAGACATTGATTTAATAAGTACTGTAGTACAAGAAATTAATATTAGGCAAATTGACCACTGCCTTACCAGTCTTTTACCATAACTGATAAACTTGCTGTAATTCATGAAGGTATACATTCTCATCATTTTCATTGAAGACAGAATTAAATTCAACATATACTTGCAAATATTCTGCAACACAGACAATAAAAAACATTAAATACACCAGCTCTTACCTGTTTTGCAAATACACATTGGATTTCCATCGACTCGTGCCAAGCAAGTTGAGTTGTTTATGCATGGATTGTATGGCAGTTCACAAGGACTGAAGCGCTGATGGCAAAAGTCACCAGTATAAAATGGAGGACAAATGCATACAAACTGTCCCTGCTTAACAGATTCGTAACAGGTAGCTCCATTCAAGCATGGTTCAGAATCACATTCATTTATGTCTTCACTGCAGTCTGGACCTGTCCACCCTGCTGTACATGAGCATCTGAAAAAAAAAAAATAAATAAAAGAGGTAACATACTGGACAAATGAAAATCCACAATTTATCCCGATCAATTCCAGATATTATATTAAAAAAAATTAAGAACCCACTGTGCATAGTTTTTTTCTATCAATTGTATCAGCTTGCAATATGAATAAAAGTTGCACTGAAATTCTTTCACAATTTATTTATATGAAGGCAAAACGAGTTATTCTGAATCACTAGATTTTATCCACTTGAAATTATGCAGTTTATTTATGCTGACAGAATCAGATGTGAATCTTCTCTAAGCTGTTAAACAATTACATAAAATATCAAATATGCAATACAAGGATTTTCAAGTTTTAGGAGTGTAAAGACATCTTTTCATATGTGAATCTCTAAATAGGTACTCCACTGTTTAGGGTAAAATGCAGCAGGTATACACTTTTAAGAAAGAAGGCAGTAGATCAAAAGTACAACAAATGAATGAAGAATCCTTTTTTCATGATCCCTTTTTCTATATGCTCATGCAATGGGCTGATAATGACAACACAGGAGAGAAAATGAAATGACAAAAACCCTACATTTTATCTAATGAAGAATTTACTTTCATTAACCAGATAAGTAGTTTTTATTTACAACATGAATATAAGGTTCTAAAAACGTAAAGATTATAATTTGCTAATGATTTTGAAGTTTGCAGAGAAAATTTATTCATTAAATGCAATAAGGAAAGGATCTCTTCTGCATTCTACATATCTAACTAATGAATTCAACTACTCACTGCCTGCACATTTAAGTATAATTTGAGCTTATTCAGTTGTTGAAAAGAAATGAACACGATGCCCTTTTATATCAAAGCAAAATGTTATTTAACACCCTCTTGTTTTACAAAGTTTCCTTGATAATTTATTTAATGTTTTTCATATATTTTGGAGCCATTAACTCCTGTAATTCATGAAGTGTATGCACTTCAAAAAAGTATACATTCTTGTCACTTTCACTGAAGATATCATTAAATTCCACATCTACTTGCAAGTGTTTTGCTGTACAACAGACAATATGAAAGACTAGAGCAGCTCTTACTTGTTTTGGTTGATGTTGCTCCCAGAGATTAAGCCAATCAAAGATAGCTTGATAGTTCTACTTTGATAAAAGAACATTTTCTTTAACAGTAAAAAAAACCATTCAACGGAGGACTCAGGTATTGCTTGCTGCACAGAATGAGAACTTGGTCCCTTTAAAACAAACAGTGAGTGTTTTCTCTGGAATGTTTGATTTCCTGTGTGATTGGTTTCTGGTGTACAATGTCCACGCTATATCAAATGAAAAGGTTATTACCAATGGACTTTATCATTTCAAAGTCCTGAGTCCTTTAGCAAAAAAGACTCAAAATTAGGTTACTGCATCTTATGAATGGGAAGAAAAATAGTCTTTTCCGAAAAGACCATTTCATTTATTACATTAGAACGCCAAGCTGATTTTCAGGCTCCTCAAACAAGCAAACAAATAAATAAATAAAGATAATTCATTATTTATGAGCTCATATACAGATAACATAGTTACTGCTCAACTTCTTCCCTTTTTTCCAACTTCTCAACTCAGTTAAATAGTTCTAAGAGTGCAAAATATGTTTTCATATAGCTTTTTAGAAGCAAAATGTAAATATGGGAGATGTTCTTTTTGTTTATTCCTTAATTGTCTACAAAATATGTCAACTTTTATCTATCTATTTATTTATTTGGCTAATATCTGGTGTTTGAATAATGCCGAGCCTTATAAAAGCATTCTAAAAATGCAAGTTACAGAAATAAAAACTATTCTATGTACAAACATATTATCAAAATTCCTTCAGGTATGAAGAACTGCTATTACCTGGGAAATCACTCAGTCCTTTGTCAGGGTTTAGAAGATTTCTCTGCTATATTCAGTAGGGGTATATTTATTTAGAAATTGTGTAAGCTAAGTCTAATAGACTTTTTAAAGCTGAATTATATTGTATTTTATATCTACTTAAATACCTATTATACTGTATAATTTTATATATAAATATAGGCAATCCTGGCCTTCTGAAACAATCTTATCATCTGTTAAAGATAAAGAAAAAAATCATGAAATAGGCTAAATTCCAGAAAGAAAACACTCTAACCTGCAAAACATTTTCACAGACTCATAGAATAGAATGGCTTAGATTGAGGGAAACTTAAAAATCACCTAGCTGTAACCCCCTGGCATTTTCTACATTGTCTCGTAAGAACAAAATGGCTTGTTTTTACTCTCACATTATCAAATCATAAGTTTAGATGCTGAAGTCTTTTCAGGGCCTTTCTTATAAGAATTTTAGCATTTGTGAAAAAACAACAAATTGCTAATCAGAGCATAAAGTACATCTCCAGAACAACTATGGAAATGCATGACTTATAAATGTAACATATAAGCAAATGGCATCTTATGCTTTCACTCTTTTAAAACACCTGTAAGAACAGTAATGCGAAGATAACTCATCAGAAATATCAAGAATAGTGTCACATTTTTTCTGCTCTACACTATCATTTGTGAGAAAAACTTGAAAATTATTCAAATAGTATTCTAGTTTTAAACAGCAGAACGTTCTTTTAAACAAAGCAATTAATGGCGTTTTCATAAAGAGGAAATGCATACCACCAGATGTGATAAGACAAAAGACAAACAAGATTTGAACTTATTTCAAATTCTTAATTTTAACTAATTTCCTGCTCTTCAGAATCTGTATTAAATATTTTCTTTTGAATAACCGAATTCAAACACATTGATATTCCAAAATCCAAAATAATTCCAAAATAACACAGAATCATTTTCTTTAAACCATTTATTTATTATACCCATATACTGCTTTAATTGTGACTTTAATATAGAGATCATCTTCTGAAAATATAAGATGTTAACCTTCCATATAGATTTCTCACAGTTAAAAATTGCAAAGTGTAGTAAACAGTGTACCATTTGGTACTCACTGTTGTCCTGGGGATAAGAAGGCTGAGATGCAACTTCATTACTCTCTGCAATTTCATGAGGAGGGGAAGCACATAGTGCTATTCTCTGCTCGTGGGAGACAATGAGAAGACACGTGGGAACAGCACCGACCTCCAGGAAAGGTTCAGACTGGACCATGGAAAAATTTCTTTAAGACGGCCAAATACTGGAAAAGGCTTCCTATCAAGGTGGTTGATGCCCCATGCTTGTTGATGTTCATGAGGCATCTGGATAATGCTCTCATTGATATGCTTTAAATTTAGGTTAGCCCTGAAGAGATCAGGCAGTTGGACTCGATAACCTTTGAAGGTCCCTTCCAGTTTAACTCCTCTCCTCTCCGCTAGGTATCAAATCATAGGTAAGAGTTTTAGGAATCACAAAATGGATGATGTTGTAAGACTTTGAAACTACTACTTTGCATAATAGAAGTGAAAACTGCAGTTTTGGATGCCACAATATAAGGATATAGAACTGTTAGATGCCCAAAGGATGGCTACAAAGATGGTGAATGGTCTTGAGTGCAAGACATATGAGGAGCAGCTGAAGCCCCTTGGTTTGTTCAGGACAGAAAAGAGGAGACAGGTGGCCTAGGGCAGCTCATGAAGGGAGTGAAGGGGCAATGTTGATCTCTGCTCTCTGCTGTCAGTAGCAGAACCAGAGAGAATGGCATGGAGCTCTGTCATGGGAGGGTCAGGTTGATCATAAGGAAAAATTTCTTCACTGAGAGGGAGGTCAGGCACTGGAACAGGCTAACCAGAGTCATGACTTCAAGCTGATGGAGTTAAGAAGCATTTGGACAGTGCTCTCTCATATAATGTTTGTTTTTTGGGTGGATCTGTGTGGAGCTTGATTGACTTGATTGGACTTGATGATCCTTTTGGGTACCTTCCAACTAAGGATATTCTATGATTTTATGATTCTAGGTTGCTGGGAATCGGGGTCAACTACAGCAGGTGGTTGTCCACATTTGTGCCCAGTTAGGCTTTGAGTATCTCCAAAGACTAGTAAGCTCACAACCACTCTGGGCAATGTGCTGCAGTGTCTGGTCTCCCTTACAGAGTCAAAAAACCATTTTTTTTGTGATTAAGTGGAATTTCATCTTGTTCAGCTTATACCCATTGTCTTTTGTCCTATCACTAGATTGCATTAAGACTCAGGCTCCATCTTTTTCATTTCCTTCCATCAGTTATTTATGCATATTGCTAAGGTTCATAGGTACATAGGTTCATAAGGTTGGAAAGAACCTACAAGATCATCTAGTCCAACCATCCTCCTATCACCATCCCTACCCAACTACTAAATCACATCCCTTAGCACCTCATCTAAACGCTTCTTGAACAGCGCTAGGGATGGTGCCTCAACCACCTCCCTAGGCAGGCCATTCCAGTGCCTGACCACTCTTTCAGAAAAAAAATGTTTCATCAGGTCTAATCTAAATCTTCCCTGGGAAGAGGCATTCTGAGGCAAAGACATCTTTTCAGCAACCTATTTTGAATCTTAGAATTTTAAAGTGGCTTTCTATTAATTAGAAAAGCCCACCAGTATGCTCATTCCTACCTAGCTCAGCTAGAAGATCTGGAAAAATGCCAAATCCTAACAAAAGCAGTAAGGCAGATGATTGCACTTGAGCAAAACACATTTCAGAATGAACCATTTTTGCTTTCAGATGTCTTACGGGAGAAAAACAGAAGAAAAGGTCATTTGGAGCCCTTTTTATTTTGTTGCATATTTATGTATCAATCAAAGACTTGCCTTTTCACACATACCATCTGAAAAAAAAAGATAATATATGCATGATGGAAAAAGAAAAACAAACAAAAAAAACCTACACAAAAACACCTACAGCAGAACTCTTGTTTCTTTAGGTGCTCAGTCAAAGATACTAGAATACTGAAGTGAACCCTTGATACACTGTGCCCATCATTCACCTACCTTTTTATTTGATAGAATCTTGATTAGAATGGACAGTATGTTCAGTGAAGTTTAGGTCGGCCTGTTAGCTATACAGTATGTGTAGTAATGGTTCATTCTACAGCAAGTTTGTATTCTCTAGCACATCAAATCACGTCAGCTAACAGCATGAAAAGCTGAAGTGCTCAGTAATGAATCAATCCTTGTAAAGTGGATGCTATCGATTGTCTGAAATATTAAAATGAGAGCTTGCTTTCTATACATATAAGGCATTGAATTTAGAATACTGTTCACTAACATATGTCACAAAATTCCACACATACATTTTCAGTCACCATAGAGGCCTCAAAAATTCATTTTTCTTGCTCCTCTTTCCTCCACAAACCTTTTTCTTCTGTGATAGTTTAAACATTCTTTGTTCCTCAGACAGCTGTGACCCATCTTACATACTCCTTCATCTTGCACCTACAAAAGCCCCAGAATGAGTTTATCTCTGATATTCATTTGGTGCTACTACTTCTCCATTTTCGTATGCCACTCCCAAACGTTTGCCTTGAATTCTCATATATCTCCTATTTTCCTCCAAATTCCATCTTGAGTCTCTCTTTATAATCGCCCATAGTTTTTCTCAATCTACCTTATTTCCAAAGTTCTTTATTTGTAAGCCATTAAGGCCTAAGTTGGGTACCACTGTTTTAACCCCTGTGCTTGGGCCCACTGATTGCTGTCTCCCTTGCTTTAACTTCAGCTCAGCTCCTCTGGAGTGAGTCAATGCCTGACAAACAACAGCCCTGGTGTACAAGTAGCTGAGGGATTAGGGGAGCACTACTAACCTGCAGCTGGTATCCCGAATGAAGGAAGCTGGCTTTTTAACAGGAAACATAAAAACAATGACCAGCATAGCCTATGAGTGAGAATGATAAAATCCCTCCCATGCACCTGTGACTCTTCCTCAAAGCGAAGACCTCCAGGTGCTGATACTTGTCATGACATCTCCTCCCATCCCCACATCAGCTCTCTTTTGCGATAGACTGAAAATATTGACCTCAGGACTCAGACGCTGGCACTGATCGTAGCACAGCAAGAATGTTTTGACAATAACTAGCTTTCCTGCGTAGGAGTTCTAGTAGTAATTTAGATGCCTTTCTGTATAAGGTCATTTAGACTATTAGACTGTTAAAACTCTCATTGGACTAATGATCAATTCTTAATGATACATTCCCTCCACTTCTGTTTTCCAATACTTTTTGGGTAGTGGGGTTCTTCATGTCCTTTCAAATCATGTAGTATGATTGGGAACATTGCAGCAAAGACTGAAAATGCTGTTAGATTAGCTACCTGTGGTGCTACAGCACAGTAAGAAAACTTTCATACATTCTGTACCAAATACAACTATAGCAATAGTTTGAAATGTTATCTCCCACCTCTGCTCATCAAAATTTCATGTATGCATATGGATGGGTGTGTGGAGTGGTATTATTTATATATTTAAAGCTTATGACAATTAAGATATTACAGTCGGAGCATACATGGAGAAGCAAGAAATACCTTCTCTGCTACACAGATATCACATCCTCATATCTTCAGCAGCAATTAGCACTGCTAGTTCTTTTCTTTCTTGTACATTCTAGGGAAAGTCATAATTTCTTCCTTGCTAGAATCATACAAAAGGTTTACAGTCATTTCTCTCACAAGCGAGGAAGAGCAACTACGGACATCTACCTGGACTTGTGAAAGGCATTTCACACTGTCACACACAAAATCCTTGTCTTCAAATTGGAGAGATGTGGATTTGACAGATGGATCCGCAGTGGATAGGGAATTAGCTGAATGTATATATATTCAGAGAACTGTAGTCAATGGCTCAATGAGACAGGTGGCAACCAGTGATAAATAGTGTTCCCCAGGGGTCTGTCTTTGGGATTTGATTTAGTAGTTGGGTAGGGATAGTGATAGGAGGATGGTTGGACTAGATGATCTTGTAGGTCCTTTCCAACCTTATGAACCTATGAACCTATGAACCAGTGCTCTTCAACATCTTTATCAATGACCTAGACAGTAGGATTGAATGTATCCTCAGCAAGTTTGCAGATGACACCAAGCTGCTGTGGTGCAATTGACACATAAGAGAGAAGGGATGACATCCAAATGGATCCTCATAAGCTTGAGAAGTGGGTTTGTGCAAACCTCATGCAGTTCAACAAGGCCAAGTGCAAGGTGCTGCACCTGGGCTGCAGCAATCCCAAGCACAGATACAGGTTTGGTGATGACTGGATTGAGAGCATCCCTGTGTAGAAGAACTTGGGGGTGCTGGATGATGAAAAACAGAATAGGAGCTGACAGTGTGCACTTACAGCACTGAAAAGCAACCATATCCTGGGCTGCACCAAAAAAAGTGTGACTAGCAGGTTGAGGGAAGTGATTCTCCTCCTATTCTCCTCTCTGTTGAGATCCCACCTGGAGTACTGCATTCTGGGCCATCAGCATAAGAAGGACATAGACTTATTGCAGAAGGTCCAGAGGAGGGCCATGAGGATGATCAGATGGCTGGAACACTTCTCCTCTGAAATAGCTTAGGTTGTTCAGCCTGGAAAAGAGATAGTTCTGGGAAATCCGTCTATCAGCCTTCTAGTACCTAAAGGAACAACAGGAAAAATAGCAAGAGACTCTGATTTAGCAGAGAGTATAGTGACAGGACGGGGGTAATAGATGTAAACTAGAAAAGGATAGATATTAGGAAGAAATTCTTCACTTTTGAGAATGGTGAAACACTGAAACAGATCAAAAGTGTTCAAAGGCAAGTTGGATGGGGCTTTGGGCAACGTAGTGGTTGCTGGTGGAAAGTATTCCTGCTTACGGCAGTAGGTTTGGAAATAGGTGTTCAACCCAAATAATTTTATAATTCTATGACATACAGTCTGAAAAGGAAAACTGTCATATTTTGGTGAAAAGAAATGTAAGAATAACTATTTTTTTCTAGCACACTCAAAGGAGGCAGGAAGAAATGTTACCAGAATCTTCATGAGAGACTGTGGTTCAGCACAGACTCAATTGTGGGTAATATGAAGGAAACAGATTAAATGTCAGCACAAGCTTTAATGGTACACATTATTATTACCAAGATGAAAAAAAAGCTAAAAAAAAAATGGCAGTAGTGTATATATATGCTGTAGTACAGCATGAAGAGCACAGAGAACAAGTGGTAGTTATCAGTTTGTATGAAACTAATTGTTTATTTTGTCCCATACTGCAATAGTAATAATAGTTTTTATTTTGCTTATTTTAACATACAATATCTATGTGTGTAACAGCAGTGGGGTAGAGAATTTTTAGTGATTAATGCAAACTTAAAAAGGAAAACAATGACAAAGATTAAAATTTCTCTTTCTTTTATTGCTGAAGATAGTAGGTAGGAATAGTTAAGTGCTGAAATAAAATTACTGCTCATTGCTGTTTTCTGATATGGACGAGAAAACCATTTACTGAGGATAACAGGAAGACCTTTTTCACACCAACACTTTCTACTTTAGGCACTTGAACTGAATTATTTAGTTTGGTGCAGGTGTACAACCAGCCCCCAACACCTACCTATCTGTTGTAAAGTGTTGAGTACTGTGAAAGTAGTCCAGTATCTCAGCTTACAGAACCACCATTTTCTTAGGACTGCTTTGGTTATTCTATAAAGTAGTTCAGTGCCTTGGGCTGTCAATCCGACAAAGGGAACTTTCATGAGGAGTGAAATAAATAAAAATTTGGCTTGATTTATGTTTTCAATGATGAAGATTAAACAAAGAAATAAATAGCCAAGAAGTTCATCCATATGAGCTCATCCATTACACAATGGTTCTGATGCCCCAATACATTCACGTCTGCTATTTTCAAGTGATAAATATCTTTCCAAACTTTGTAAATATGTACAGCAAGAAAGTGACCACATGGAAAGAAGTACTCACTCTGCCCCCTCACCTTTCTCTGAAAAATTAATCAATAGATGTATAAAAGGCAATTGTCCTTCACAAAATTGATAGGTGAGTATCAATTCAGAAATTATAAAATATTTCATCTGCCTTTTTCAGCTGTTAGAATAGTGATGGGAAGCTGAAAGTCAGGAAAACAAAATTTTTACCTTTCAAATACATATAGCTACAATTTCTTAATGTAGCACATGTAGATGCTGATAGCTTATGAAAAGTATATGCACCACCTGCACTCTTCAAATTGAACTTGAATTGCTGGTTAAGAAAGCATACATAAAATACATGGAGAGTAGTACTACAGATGAACTCTTTATTGAGTGCCTGATTGTTTTAAGCTTTTGAAATTTCCATAATGGAACAAGGAATAGTAAGATGATTAATTAATATAGTGCATGAATTGTACATACAATGGACCTTGCTGCCATGTCACCGAGGAAATAAAATTCATCTATAAAAGAGCTCTACAACAAAATCTACACTGAATATCTTTTAAGATACTTGGCCAGGCTGAAACTTAGCTGAAAGAACCTGCACTCTTTTCCTCCAGACGAATACTCTATGAAGGCTGCTGAACACAATGCAAGAAAATGTGTTTCCTAAGTTAATGCTACTATTTACAAAACAATGCATTATTTATTCTGAATATATTGCTTTTCAAACTATTGACATTACCTGAATGCTGCTTTGTATATTATTTATTCACCAATAACAAATTCAAAGCACTGAGTGAATATATGCTAGGATTTGATGCCAACAGTCATTGCTATTATCTATACAGAATAATACGGTTCTGAGGCATATGTTAAAAAAGGTACCTGCATTTTTTTTTTTCATTCAGAATATGATTACAAACATATTTTTTGCAGCTTTGGAAGTTTCTGAAACAGGAATCAAACCTGAAGTACAATACAAATAAATAAATAAATAACCTGAAAATAACCCCTTCAGCTTCTTCTCAGTGCTGAAAGTAAATGTGGACATTGACCTGGAATTGCAGAAGGATTTGGGAGGCATACTGCTGGAAAGAGAGATAAAAAAAATTATATTCCTTCTACTATACTTGCGTATAAGTATGCCTTTTGAAATGTTGATATGTACAGAAAAACTTCAGAGGGCTTAGAGAGTTCTCTTACTTCTAGGGTGTAATTTCTCTCATCCATATTCTTTGGTTCCCAAAATCCTCTGATCAAATTATTTATTTTTATAACAACAACTAAAACCTCATATTTTCTATCCAGTGATCCAACACAAAAAAAAAATTCTGAGGAACAAATATATAAAGTTATATTCTTTTTCCAGATCTTTCTTGCTTAATAGTAACAATTTCAACTTTTACTTTAAACGCCAGTTCTGCTGCAATGCACTCATTTCTGTTTTAGGACCTGGAGTTTTATGTCTTAACAACAGTATTATAGATTTTAAATCCCAATTTTTAAATACAGCTGAATTTGGAAAATAAATTAATGTACATATCTATATTATTAATTTTTCTATATCAAAATACAGGAAAAATCCTAGATTGCTGAACTGGATGTATCTTCCAGTCTACTGGACAACAGAATACACACAGTTCCTCTTCATGCTAATTCAGCCATTTCCTATTTAACTTGGGAACGATATTGAAGCAAACAACACTATCTAGAAAGCCAGATGTAATTAAATTATTTTCTGTTTCGGTTAGAAAATATTTAAATAATTAGAAGTTGCTAGCAAAACTGTCAGTAGAGGGCAATCTTATTAGAAAGAATGATTGTGATTAAAAGAGTGCAAACACTGAAGAGTTCTAATTAAGAAAGATGCAACAATACAAGTAAAAATAAGCATTATTACTGTCACTTGAGACATATGGCTTGGCACCACAAAACTACAGTATGGTTTGGCATCAACAGTCTTGTTTATAGACCATGGCTAAATAGAAAACATTAAACTGCCTTCAGTCTTACTTCCTGAAATTCATATTTTAGGCATAACAGGAATTCACCAAAACTGAAAACAAACAAACAAACAAAAATAAGAAATAATAAAAAAAACATGCTTCAATTTGCTTTGCAGTTCTACTTAGTGCATTCAAAATTAAAATAATAATAATAATAAATTAAAAAGATCACATTATCCCTTTAAAAAAATCCATCCCTGTATCAGAAGGGAATCATAGTCATGTGAAGACTTCGGAATTCAGCTTAGGAAGTCAGCACACAACAGAGAGTAAAGAAAAGGAAAGACCTGGCTAAATCTGTGTTAAGTGTGTAAAATGATTTTCTTTGCATCACTTCCTTGAATTACTGCCGATCTCATATAGATTCTATATTCTGGCACATGAAGTTGCCTTTTTGAGTAACATCATCTATTAGATAAACTTTGGATTTGCTTTGGATTTGCTTCTGCTTCTGACAAAGGATGTATTATTTTTTATCTTGCCATCTGTTTTCACTAACATCAAAAGCTACATTTTTTCTCTATATGTCCTTTCATCCCACACTGCAACAACAACAATCAGTACAACAACAAAGTACCTCAAGACTGCTTCCAGCAGTCTAGTGGAAAGCACATACTTTCCATCATTTTAACAAGCAATTCTTCTCCAAATACTGAGTGAAAACCTCTTTGCGAAAACACAGCATGAGTTAATAAATGCTACGGTGAACATTACGCAAAGCTTCGGTCTCCAAAACCTTGGATGCTAGTGATTCACTTTGGTAGAGAATAAAGAAAACTTTCTTCATTCCTTTAAGAACTAGAGGAAAGCAATTGCCATGCTGCGCCCAGAAAAGTCACATTATGTAAAGTTAACATTAGAGCTCAGATGTTTAATAAATCACCTGGAAAACTCTTCACCCTTGAAAGATTACTAAGCAAAAGGCTTCCATGTCCCTAGCTGCCTGTTTTCTTGTTCTACTCCATCTTAATTTAATGCAAATCTTTGATGAAAAATCTGTCAGTACTGGGTATACTGTTGCACCTCTTTCACTGGAGCAGGAATTTCACTGCAGCAGGTTGCCAAGAGAGGTTGTGGATGCCCCATCCCTGCAAGCACTCAAGGCAAGGCTGCATGTGGCTCTGGGCAGCCTGGTCTAGTGTTTGGAGACACTGCCCCTGGCAGGGGGGGTTGAAAGTAGATGATCTTTGAGGTCCCTTTCAGCACAGGCCATTCTATGATTCTTTGAATTAGTTTATTCAGTACTACTTCCCCACTTGGAAACCTCTTCCTCTCTGCTGCAGTTCAGTGTAGAGCATGTAGCTGGAGACTGCCTCATTGTTTTTTTTTTCAGCCTAGTACTGCGCTGATATTTAAGTAACTGATCTAAGTTACTGTGTTTTAGCACACAGGTTTTGAGATAAGTCCTCCTTGACCTTGGAAATGTGAAAGGAAGAAGCATGTCACAGTGAAAAAAATAAAAGCTGCCACCAGCAAACGGGTAGAAGCCCCGCAGGCATTTGTTAAACTTGGAAAAGTCAGTGGTGCAACAGTAGGTCAACAGACCTGAAAGCTCTTCAGCTAATGTACAGAGATGGCACTGACTATGAAAAAATGAAATCTTCAGGTATACTGTTGACAACAGAAGGTACCTTTTGCTTTATTTTGATTTAACACCACAGGCAAGAAAGGAAGTAGTAAAGCTAATTACAACTGCTAAACTTTAGTAGCAATAATTAGCACAAAAACGTTATGTGGTAGAAGGCATGTGACAACTCTGGAATTTTACAAAGAATGAAAACATGAATATTACCTTCTAGACAGGTTACTGAGAAATTTAGAAAATTTTACATGAAAAATTAATAATTGAAAATAATGCACAATAATTCAAAAGCCTATGCAAATGACCTCTACAGAATTATTTCAACTGATGAGACAAACAAAAGTACCATTTATCTCCCCCATATTTCTGATTCTTTCTAAGCTTTGAATACACATTTGCAGTTTAAGCAAGATGTCTTTATGAGCATTTTTCAATGTTCTATGACTATTTTTTTTTTAATCTACTTTAAGGATTGTCTCTTTTTTTCTACTCTGGGTCTACTCAATCTCCATGACAGTAAATTAGAGAAGAAACTGTCTTTGCTCAGTCTGGCAGCAAGACACTACTATATCTAGTAACAGCATCGGGAAACAACATGAATTAAATGGACTAAAATTCTGTCTTAAAATATACTACTTTTTTCCCCAAATTCAAAATACAGAATACACTGGATACATCATGTCCAGAACTAATTAGGTGCCTATAAGGAACAGATAAGCAAGGACTGGTGTAGTATTTAGTATAGTAGAATACGTCAGATCATTAGGACATCAGTTAAATATATAATATCTATTTCTACATTTAAGAGCACTAATCAAGCATTTTAACAACTCAGTAGTAGTTAATATATATAAAAGTTTATCTGGTGGATCATTTAGCATGTAATCAACACTCACAATGATAATTTCAACATTATAAACTCACAATTTCAAAGTAGCCGATATGAAAGTCTACAGAGTTTGTCACTGTCAGTCTAAAAAATACTTTAGAAACAGATTAAAGATCTCTCTGGTCTCACATTTGTTAACAGAACAATAAAGTTACACACAATCTGATTTAAGTTTAGTAAATTTCATCTTTGTTAATGATTTAACCTACTATGTCAAATTATTATCTCTTACTATTCACCTAATCCTGTATGTCTGTAAATTCCTATCAATATTTGAGACAGAAACATGTCATTTTGCCCAAATTTATTAAAGATCACTCAAAATAAACTTACATACTTTATGTACCTACCTACATATGCATATATGTTGTTCAAAAGGTGCAGTTACCACTAGCTGTGCTGAGATTTCCCCACAGACTCTGTTAGAAGACAGAATTTGTCCTCCAGTGTCCTGGTACCAAGCCTTAAAAAGATTACTGTTCTCAACGAAAACTATGAAACCAAACAACAAATTGATTTCCAATTGGTTTCCAAGAGTCAGTTATGCCTTTACCTATCTTTGATATAAACTGTAATAGAAACAATCCAACTTTCTACTCAGGCTGTCTCACTGAGTTATTCTAATAGAACAAATCTATGAAAATGTTATGACTGTCCCTTCTTGATACAGAATGAACAAACCAGGGGACATTCATAGCAATACTTGTGGGTGCTCAGGGAGCAGTGTGACTTTTAAATCTGAGCTTCCTTTCCTCTGCTTCTGTCCTTTAAAGACAAAGTATTCCTATTTTCACTGTGATAGATTTCTTTCATGCATTCAAATTGGCATTTAGTGGAAGTAAATGTGGTAATTCCTGATTCTGCCATTAGCCTGCTTGCTTTTGCTGAAGAAACAGTGTTGCCTCATAGAGCACCTATAACAGCATACTATTTGTAACTGCAGTTTAAATTTTTTTTTTCAAATACTCTACTGATCTACCAGAACAAAGCAGTTTAAATACCACGTAAAACCAAGATGACAATTAATGAAAATTTAATTACCAGTAAAAACTATTTGTAGGGGAGACAATGTTGACTTTCTAATTAAGCATAGTGTAAATTTACCCATACCAGAATCATTTCTCATAGTTTATACATATGCACATATATTTTATACTGTTCTATCATATCTATATAATAATTCATCTAAAAGATACAGTTGCTTTATTTGAATATTTCATTCTTTTTCAAGTATGTATTTTCAAAGCACATAATTACACTCTTGCCATTGCAAGAACACTGTTTTAAAATAAAATTAGAATTGTTTAGATAAAAGATTGATATTTGCTTTACCACTTTTAAAATTAATCCCTTTTTAAGCAGAGAAAAGAAAAAAAACCTGTTTTTTTTTTAACTCCCATCAGTCATAAGCCACATAATACCAGTTTTACATATGTTAGACTGCATGAACTCTACTCTGTTAATAGTCATGTGAAATTACTTTTCATATTATCTTCATCACCCCTGTGACCTAAAGACAAAAATATGTAAATCAATGCTGTATGAGCTAGACAGTATTACTTCACTGAACTGCTTCACATAACTAAAACAAAGTAACTAAAGCTTCATTTTCTCCTCCTCATCTCCCAAAACAGAGCAAATAAAGTCTGTAAAATATTCTTATAATAACACTCTTAGTAATAAGAAAATTGTTGCTTTCGTTCAAAACAGAATGTCTCTTAATTGAAGATGAAACCTAGCTTTTGTTTTGGCTGAAAAGTTATTTACGTACAGAATAGTAGAGGTTACATTATAGTACCTTGGCATTAAAACTGACAGATTTATTTATAAAAATGTTGATTCTTAACTAGTTTAAAAAATGGTTTAAGAAAACAGGTAAAATAAATTAAGAAGTTTAATATATTCATTTTATTTTTAACATATTCATTTTATTTATGACTTTTTTCAAAGAAAATAAATACAGATATAATAGTAAAGAGAACAATGATCTACACACTGTTCTTTGTGGAACTGCTTTTTATCTATTCTGCATGGTTCACCAGGATATAATGTCAGCAGCATGCTTATAATCTTTTCTAAGTTCTGTTCCTTTGTGCATACATTAGACACTGCTGATGCATGGAACATCTAACCTGCAGCTAACAGTGACTGATAGTTTTCCTATTCATTTCTAATTTGCAGTTTTAAAACTGTCAGTACCATCTTTTTGCTTGCTTGATTAACTTCATATTTTACTAAGGTTTCCAGAAAAGAAAAGTCAACATGTTTTTAGGGAACTTTTAATTCTTTTAGTGAATAAGCAAAACTGAGCCTACTATGAATCATTTGCAACAGATGAGAATTACAACAGATTTGGATTAGAAGTAATGAGATAGTGAAGTCTGTTTTGAAAATTCCTTCAGCTAAGTTCTTCTGTTCATTGCATCATTCCTATCCATTCAACTTTTAATTCTTTTCTCACTGAAATAATATTTAGTGATGATTGCATTTTTGTTATGCCCAGAACAGCAGCCACAGAGAGGAAAAAAATCATTACACTTTCCTATCACTACTATTGTCATGTAATAAGAAGGGGGGAATGATTACCTCCAATGATCAGTCAGGTAAAGAAAACTAAGTGCTAAAAATTACATGCTCTTTCTAAAGATTATATCATAAGTAGGCTATAACAAAGCAAATCATCATCAAAAAAAAAAAAAAAAGACTGCTTTCATTTGTACTGAAAGCAATTGGGATTTTTTTGTTCAATTGTTTTCATTAGATCATCTTATAATGAACACACAGCTTTTCTCTCTCTTACACCCTCATTATGCCTTTTCCATTCTTTTATTCAGCTTGTTAGCCCATATACCTGCCCTCTACTGCTTAACCACTTTATTGTCAAACTTGAAAAACAGGAATACCCTAAGATGGCCCAAACCTTCTCCAAAACTCTGCCTCCTCCATCTTAGTGCTTTTTCATAGAAAATTTTAAATTGATTTATTTAATAGTTCCATTTTTAAAAAGGAACTTCCTGAGGTTTTCCAATCCAGCTTCTGTCAAAATACTGCAGAGTCAATTCTTCCACCTCTAGAAACCTATTTCACTCCTACTATCTCTAATCTTTCTTTGTCCTCAGATGCCAAGTATTTCTCTGTCTTTCAGAAGCACTGAAGTTCTTAATTCACCTGTTACACACTTTAAACTGCTCAGTGTGTACTTATATGACTTTATGACTTATATGACTTATATGTACTTATATGACTGGTCCTTGACGATGATTAATAAATCTCCTTTGGTCCTTACTTTTCATATCCTTCCAGTTGCACATGTCTAACTTTCTGGGCATTTTCTCCTCAGAAGTTCAATCTGACCTTGAAATTAAGGAAGCTTAGTTTCAGAATTGAAAGACAAAAAGGTACCACACTCTGCTCTGAGAATTTACCCTAAGGATTGTTCTCAATCAGTCCATTCCTTTCCACACCCTGTCAGTACAGGAGAAAACATGAGGTAGCATTAAGAATTGGTATGATTGTCCTAGCAGGACATCAGTTGGTAGGAGCTGAGCAATTGCTTGTGCATCACTTATTTTATATTTAAGTATATAATTGCTATTATCCTTGTTTTCCTCTTCCTTTTCTGTTTTAGTAAATAGATTTTATCTCAGCTCATGAGTTCTACTTTTTTTTTTTTTTTCCTCCCCTCTCATCCCACTTGGAGGGGCAGGGGGTAAGCAAATGACTGTGTGGGGCTTAGCTACCTGCTGTGTATGCTTACAGACACTAGGATCTCCATCTCTTAGTTCATCGTCTGCAAGAGAAGAAACAAAACAGAAGCTTACATCCGTGATTTTTCCCCCATCCTCACTTCATCCACTAGAGGAGAAGTGAATCTCAATAGCAATAAAGATCGGCCTTTATGTCTTCCTTTGCACTTTCCTCCATACATTTTTTTAATGTTTCCATATGATCACGTTGGAACACTGGTAAATTAATATAACTTTTACTTATTTTTCCTATCTTTAATTATTCCTACTTATTATAAATACTGGTATAACAAACATCTTGCTTTCCGGGCATACATGGATCTTGCTATTTTAAAATATCTGAATCCTGAATGCATATGAGAACTGTAAAATTGCAAACACAAAATTCCACACTTCACATGCATGAAGAACTGAACTAGAGAGGAGTTACAAAATGCAGAATGACTCATGTTAATTTATGCTTTATGATTAAAAATAACTACTGATTCCAAAATTTTGACTGATCTTCACATAAAAACTGATGAAAAATCTGATTGATAACAAAACAACAACAGCAACAAAAAAAAACAATAAAACCAAAAACAAATGCTTGAAACCATTGAGGCAGGAAGGGACCTTTGGAGATTGTCTAGCTCAACAGCAGGGCCAGCCACAGCAGGCTGCTCTGGATCTCATCCAGTTGGGTTTCGAGCATCTCCAAACACTTCATAAGCTACATACAGATTCCAGTATTTGATCACTGTTAAAATAAATTAGTTTCTATTATATTTAGAAAGACTACCTCACATTTCAGTTTGTACCCACTGCTTCTTGTCCTTTGACTGGGCAGTGCTGAGAAGAGTCTGGCTCTGTCTTCTTTACGTGTCCCCTTCCCTCTGGTATTTACACACATTGACAAAATCACTCATTAAGAAGTCATATCATCAAACAACATGAAGTCAGACATACTTTTCTAGATCCATGCTCCTGACATGTCATGTGTGGCAATAGTTTCCAGGATTATTTGTTCCATGATCTACCCACAGAATGAAGCTGAGTACACAACAGTTGCCCAGATCCTACTTGCTTTTCTTGAAGATAGTAGTGACATGTTTCATTTCTGACCTTTCCTTTTCTGATTTCCTCTGTTTGTTTCTGTTTTCCTCTCTCGTGTACTTCCATTTTCCGGCTTTCTTCCAATTCTCAAGAACCTTCCCAATCACCTGAACTTTGCAAAGGTAATCAGGAGTGGACTGCCAGTGATTCCCTCAGAAATCATGAGCGCATCCTATCAGGTTCTTGCAGCTGGAAGTCTCTCAGTACCACCACCTATCCCTTCTAGTGCTGTGTTGTGGCTCAGCTCCATCTGATTCAGATGATTCTCTGGACAGAATTCCCAGTCCCTCTTCTGTTCTCAGGTCTCTGAATCTATTCTGTAGCTGCAAAACTGCAGATAAGACAGGAGCTCTCATCCTAATGCTGATGACAAGTTTCCAGACTTCATCATCACAGTCTACATTTCCCAACCTCATAAACAGACTACCTCTTTTTCCTTCACTGTGCTTACACTGTGCTTAGCAGTTCAAATTCTTGTAACTGTGGTCTAGAAGATGTCGTTACTCTTTTCATGATCTCTGGAGCTGTGCAATCTGCTGAAAGTCTACCAGCTCATTTACTTGAATGCACAGATCCTCCTCCAGAGCACGTGTACCTCCTGCAGGTAAGGGCACTACATGCCCTGACCAAAGCCTCAGCAAGAGGCTTCTCCGCAGTCCCAGGACTGAAGAACTGCATCCTACTTTGAGAACTCAGTCTGTCATGTGGTCTGTGATGTGCAGGGACAGTTGCTCCAGTGTGTAGCTGGGGAATGCATCCTGCAGCACCTTGACACTGTTGCTAAGTATATGGAATCTCTGACAGAACTTCTGCTCCCCTGCTACACTGATGCCTCTGTTGGCTGTGGTCTAGTCTGGGCCAGCTACATGCATATGCCCTCTCTTGCACTTGCTGAAAAAATGCTCGATTCTCCCTTATGAGAAATCAGCTGGGAACAAAAAACTCAAAGCCCCTTTGAGCAAGGAAAGTTGACAATGAGGCTTGTGAGAAGCTGCTACAGCTTGCTAGCCTTCTGTAGCTATCCCTTCCCAGGAGCAGGAGGCATCCTGAAGCTCCTTGAAGTTCTCTGATGACCCTAGCTGAAGTTCCCAGAAAATCTACCATCTATTGATCTGCAGCCCAGAAACTGCTGTGCAAACTGCTGCGTGCAAGGCACTTTCATATTCCTATATTATTTATATTGAAAGTGTAGCATTTAACAGTATTTTGTGTATATTTTTTTAACCTACAGGTATGATGAATGTGGGTAACTTTAGTACATTTCATGCTCTCACAGTCACCTCATAATTTTAAAGACCATTTTTCCCTCCATTTAACCCATATTCAACAAAGGGATCATTTCACGTCTCTTTGGGGGTCTGCAACCAAAAGATATTATAAAACTTTTATTTAAAACACATCACCAAGTGATTAAATATGCCAGAAAGAACAATGCTACTGTTTGAGAAGTAAAAGTTGATGAGCTGGCTTAGTGTGTTTTCATGCCTTGATATTAATTTCACATGGAACTTCATATTTCATTAGGATTTTAAGTAAAAATGCAACTACACTTTTAGAAAACTGTTAAACAATGGTCAAAATTTCCCCCCAGGGCTTCAACATGTCAGTGACTTTTTAGTACATATTACTGAGATGGCACAGCAATATTTTGTTGTTTGCCTCAGGCAACAGAAACCCTAAAGCTGATTTCACACACTGCATTGTAACAGGCAGCACACTACACATTTTCAGTTGTTAATAGTTACCAGTGATAAAACCATAAAACACTTGCTGTCTTATGGAGGAAACACTTGTTTGCTCTTTCACAAATTTCTTTAGATAATTCATTACTACACCTTCCTACCGTAAAATAAATCTTTTGAAGATGACTTTGAGTAAGAGGCTCATACATAACTAGATAGTAGAGTAAATATAAAATTAAGAGTCACAACTGAAGATGTCAAAACCACAACAGTGAAATGTTTTGGGAAACATCTCTGCAGCAAGAGAGAAAGTGCTCGCCAAAGAACCCTGAAATAATGCCAGTTAAGATGCCAGATGCTGCCTGCAAAAAAAAAAAAAATGTTCCAGAGTTTGGCATCTGGGACTATTAAATGCCAAGCTGATTCCCATCTGTGGGAAAAGCTGTTCACTGCTTCTGGGGGAGAAAAAGTAAGAAGGAATATGGCAGTAGTTTAAAGGACTGCCAGTGAAAACAGAAGGCAGATTGAACTCAGCATTCAAATTACAATCATATCATAATTTACTTATTTCCATTATAGTTTAAGATCAATTAATTCAGAAATAAGCATAATTTTAAAAATATAATAGACTCACATAATCATTTAGGTCAGAAAAGACCGCTAAGATCATCAAGTTCTCCCATTAGCCTACCACTGCCAAAACTGCATCTAAACTGTGCCCCTAAGCACATGTATGCGTAACACATCAATATGCATGCTTTTACTTACATATCTTTGACATATCCTTGAGATAACTTTGGAATCACCTACTTCAACAAAGTACCATAGAAGAACTCTTGCACAGTTTTCAGAAAATGCAGAGGCTGCTTTTAACTTTACTTTTCCAAATAAATTCTCTCCAGAAGCAGAAAAAAAAGAATGAAACAGTATGCTGTTTTCTGTACCAAAATTATAATCAAAGCTCAGGGTATGTGCAACACGGAACACTTTCTAATGACGTGACATCATTTTTTAAGAACTGAAATACAGACAATGTTTTTGCACATTATCAGTAATTTCTCTAAAGTGATTACTGAACTTAGGCCTCATATTTAAAGATAATATTTGAACAACTTTCACCCTTGCAGAAGTTAGTGGGAGCCAAGGGTTTTCATATCATACATCTCTGAAAAGGAAAGGCTAGTTTCTAGAATTAAAGATAAACAAATAATACCAAAGATCACCTATAAGGCTGTTGAAGAGTAATTTTCTCAGGTCTAGTGAATAAAACGCTGTAACTGTTATAAAAGGATGCAAGATCAATAGAATGACCTAGGTTGGAAAAAAACTTTCGGGAAATTCAAGTCCAGTCATCAACAGGGCCTACCATTAAACCATGCCATCAGTGCTACATCCATTTATCACTTAAATACACTCAGAGACGGGGGACTCTGCCACTTCCCCGAGCATATTGGAATGGCATTCCCATTCCAATATATGGTCACTGTCTTTGCAAAGAAATCTTCCTAATGTGTAATTAAAACTTTCTCTGGCACAACCTCATTTCCTTGCATCTTATCTCTTATCACCTGAGAAAAGAGACTCTCCACTCTGCAACCTTCTTTCAGATAGTTGTAGAGAATGGTATAGGTCTTCCTCCTCAGCCTCCTCTTCTCCAGACTAAACAACTTCAGTTCCCTCTGCTGCACTTCACATCTCTTCTTTTCCAGTCCCATCACAAACTTTGTTGTTCTTTTCTGCATACTGAGCCCTAAGGAATCCCTTTGTGATTGGCTGCAACACGATTGAACTTCCTTCACTAGGGTTCACCTAGCCTGCCCAACCAACCAGTTCTTCCCCCCCCCCAGCAAACGGCTCACCCATCCAAGCCACTGGCAGATAGTTTCTACAAGAGAATGCTGTGGGAAAGTCAAATGCTTTACTAAGATCCAGGTGAACAATGTTCTAAGCCTAATCCAAAGCCAGTCTAATAAGTGAATCATTTTGCCACAGGAGACCAGGACAAGCCTGCCAGTATTTGACCACTCCATTGTCCTGTGTGTACCATCATTATGTGACACTCACAACACTCCTTATAACAGCTTCAACAGCTAATATTGCCAAGTAACATGAATCTGTGGGATTTAGCTTAAGTTTATTTAGAACTTCTCTAAGTTGTAAAGTTGCATTGATTAAAGCCAAGTTTCAAGTTATTCTACGTTATTAGAAAATGTTTCATCTATAAAACTACGTTGCCTATTATTTTCCAAGAGGAGCTGAAGAGATTTTCACATACTGTTTCTCCCAGCTAAGATGGTAACAGCAAAGACCCAAAAGCTTTAACTAGAGTTTGTTGTTAGTAGAGCAGAGCCAGTAAAGATGGTGCAACAGAACAGAGGAGTAACTATGAATTCAGATGATAATAGATGCATGTGTCTATATATGCTCAGAGACTTAAACAGAGAGTTTATGAGATCATCAGAATTAGAGCAAGGTTCACAGTGTACTGGAAATACATGCTGTTGCAAATTCATTTATTTGCTGTGCCAGGTGTCAAACTGAAAAAAAAACCCTCAATTTATCAGATAAACTAAAATAAACCTGATTGAAACCTAGTTTTATGCAAAGCATTTCATACTGTCCTGCACTAGAGCCTTGTTCCCAAACTGGAGAGACATGGATTTGATGGATGGATTAGGAATTGTTTGGATGGTCATACTCCCTAGAGTAGTGGTTAACAACTTCATGTCTAGAAGGAAATCAGATACATGTGCTGTTCCCCAGGGAACTCTAATGGAACCAGTATTATTTAACATATTTGTTAGTGACATGGACAGTAGGATTGAATGTACTCTCAGAAGTTTGCAGATTATACCAGCTTTCATGGTGGGAAGAGATGCAATTCAGAGGGACTAGATAAAACTATATGTCCTTAAAGATCTCTTTAAATCCAAATCATGCTATGATTTCAAACAAGAATTACGGAGCAAATGACTTGCATTCAACAATTCAAGCATAATTATTGATTCAGGCTCTTGCTTATTCTAAAATGCTTGTCCTGAATTTATTTTTATTTTTTTTAATTATGTATCTGGGAGGATCTATCTTTCTCACTGTTAGAATGTTCTTTATTTCACTATTACGAGAATCCCTAAAAAACATTCAGGTGCACTCACTGATATTTCAGTTTTGACAGCAAGTTTTCATAGCAAGGTTAAAAAATGAGTAGTGCTAATTAAATAAATAAATTGTTAGACAATTTTTAACTGCTAACTTTGGTGTGTTATTTTTCTCATTATCACAGATTTGAAACTTGGCACTTCTTTTTCTTTTTCTGTTTATCTTTCTATACTAAATAAATTTATGTTGTACATAAATCATCTAGTTTTTCAAGAACTGATCTTTTCAGATAGATTTGAAAGTATTTAGAGAAAGTAAGAATATTAGGATTATCAAAGGCATAAAAGAAAGCTATGTTAAATAATCTTTCCATTAATTTCAGTTAGAAGTGATACCAAGCAATATTAGTGGCACGATTAACTTCAAGCAGATTCAGAAAAGTTTGAGAATCATTTTCAGTAGCTGAACTTATACCAGAAAAATAAACAGTGCCAGAACATGGACACAGGCAGGGAAGACAACTACACTGTTGTATCCCCAAAACAGTTCTTGACATGGTTTTGCTTTAGACCAACTAGTGCCCATCCAAAACAAAAGCTAGGCACAGCTCAAGAGTTAAGATGAACCTATGATCTTTTTTATCTGCAAGTAAAACCAGTTATCCTATTTAGAGACTACATTTAATTTTAGAGAAGTGGCTGGACGTCACTGAGATCAGATACTCAACACTTGCCCTGCTAAGCTACCATGAAAATGAACATTTTATTGCTATTTTTTTAAGGGAGAGGTGTTAAAAATGGTAACAGAGAGTGAAAAAGTATTTTTTATAAGTTAAGAGTAATTGTGAAAAAAAAAAAAAAAACACCCAGAATATCTTATTGTCTATGAATACAGACTAGAGTAACTCTAATGACTGAAGTTGAATTGCATTAGATTATACAACAAAAAAAATCAGTCTAATCTCATATTTGTTGTGGTTCCTAAGGTCTCAGGCTCCCAGTTTCAATTACAGGTATCTTGGTTTTCTCTTGAGTTATCATGAGGTTTATACATAATGATTCAGTGATGCGTCTGACATGTCAAAGAGAACAAATATCTATGAAAAAAATGTGCAGTGCTTACACTTGAATTGAATTGAATGCATCTTTTGTAGCAGTTCAGTATTTGGTAAATCCAGAAAAAGTACTTTTTGACCCTTTTTTTTTTTCCTCATTCATCACTCTTCATACATAGTCCTTGCTCTTATGCTGTTGGTCCAACTATGAATGAAATCTAAAGAAGCCAAGTTACCTTCTGCAATTTATATCATGCTTCCAGAAGCTGAAGGAAAGATAAAATGTAAGTATAGGTAATAGTACTGCAAAATATTTGAACAGCATCCTTGAAGTCGTTGAAAGTAGATTAGCCTATATAATTCATCTTAACATGCAAGAATTCAAATTGCTATAATATAACGGCTAATCAGAGATAAGCAATACACAGTTATAAAATTACTTTTCATTAGTAATCCAAAAAGAATTAAAATTTTCACAATAAATATAAAAATCCTCTTTTTTTTTCATGTCCCAGTAAACTCTAATACAAGAAAGGAAGGTAATTTAAAATACTTTAACATTTTCTCAGTTACACTACAGTCTTCTTTTTTATTACTGTACTGAAAAAAAAATCTATCAAAAATGTACATCTAACAATGGATACAAATGTTGTTAACTATGTACATATAAATTAAAATCTCAATATAAAATTAATGCAAATTAAGAAAAAGGTTATAAAAAACGACTAAATTCTAAATGCCTCACCTGACTTTTTTTAAGAGAAAAAAGGAAAAATCATTTTTAAATTTGAGAAAATAGGTAAAAAAAGGTCTATAACATTTGAATTTTTCCTTTCAAGTCACAATTGAAAATTGCAGTTAGCCCAAACTAAATCTTGTTTTTCTCCTTAGAATTCTCATAACCCAATATATGTAATTGCGTCAGGTTTGAGCATGAAATTATTCAAATAAAATAAGTTATAAAAATAAAAGAGAAGTTAATATTGCCCTTGGTATTTGGGAAATTGTTTGTCTGTTTTCAACTGCAGTACATATTCTTCCTGGGACCTGATCCAGGTTTATAAATATCTGAGGTGGGGGGGGGACAAAGTGGTGAGGCCAGACTCTTTTCAGCAGTGTGTGGAGACAGGACAAGGGGGAACGGACAGAAACTGCAGCACAGGAGGTTCTGCACGAATGTGCACAAGAACTTCTTTACGGTGAGGGTGACGGAGCACTGGCACGGCTGCACAGGGGGGTTGTGGGGTCTCCTTCTCTGGAGATATTTAGGACCTGCCTGGACGCCTACCTGTGCAACCTGGTGTAGGGAAACTGCTTTGGCAGGGGGTTGGACTCGATGATCTCTTGAAGTCCCTTCCAACCCCTATGATTCTATGATTCCTGTTACAGTCTGCATTATCAGGAATAGTATCACTGTGCAACTGGCATGCTTTGTATACTCATTACATTGTTCTTCAAGTCACTTCCTGCACCTATTATTAAGAGTTTTCATTCAGATACAAAGTAACTGTTCTTGTATTGGCATTATAATATAAAGAAAGCTTGTATAGATTATCTCTGGCTATATATAATGGAAATTGATACTTTATGGAGTATTTAACTGCATAAAACAAACATTTTTTTTTTAATCATAAAGTTGTGGATGAAATAAAGGATAGTGTTTGTGGTAGAAATAACATGGTTAGTATCAAATCCTCACGTTCTTCTCCCAGTGTGGCTGTAAAATTTAGTTAAACTACTATTTTCTTGTCATTTTAAGTCACAAGGTGGCAGCAATGATATAATCTCTTCATCTAAAACTGCAAAAACACATTCACTCCCACTGTTTTAACTCTTAAAACTTCTCCTGTGCTTACAGGGCATAAATGACAGAAAGAGATCATGTATTTTCACTGACAATGTGCAGTTCCAGATTAGGTTACTCACTAAGTGTTTTGAATTGATGCTTTGTTTTTTTCTTAATTTTCCATCAACACTTCATTATGTTTACTGACTTCAAATGAATGTGCATTGAAACAGTGTATCCATGACAGCAGTTGTTTGCTCATCTTTCTGTAATAACATACCATCCACAGAGCTGAGAAATCAAAGAATAACTGGATACATAAGCTTGTCAGTTCTGGAACATAATCATATAGTGAGAAGGTGCAATGCTTACCGATAGCTGTTGAAAAGATCTGTGCAGGTGCCATTATTTCTACAAGGCTCCGAGTCACATTCATTTGACTCATATTCACAAAATGTTCCTTTCCATCCAGGCAGACAAACACATTGGTATCTCTGCAATGTATTAATGAAAATAAATTATCTGTTACTTTTTAATTTAAAAAAAATACATTTAAAAGGGGTCTTATTATTTATCACTGCTATTTCTTGTTCAAATAGGTGATTCAGCATTCTAAAACTTGAAAAAAATTAGAAGTCTGTTGTCAGCTTGGCCCTCTAATGTGATGAAAAAGGATGGTAGAGCATGAAGTATGAGACATTACTTACTATCTGTCTTTATGCGTCATCAACTTGTATATAAATAAATTCTTTACTATCTCTTCCTCCCTTGATCAAGCTTTGTAGCAAAAGATAATATGTCTTCCATAAATCTACCTTGCTTAGATCTTGCTGTGACATGCCTAAAACACCGGTAATTACAATCATCTTGAGTTGTATTACTCAGTATGCAGCCCAAACAGAGCTTAATATAAAATAATTTATCATCAACACGTTTAATATTTTTAATTTGAAATTGTGCATCAGTATCTCAATTGTACAGCTCTAGACAATTTATGACATGAAAACGTATACAGGTGTAATATCTAGTAATAAAAATAGCATAATTTAAAGTATTCTACCTCATCAGTGGCAGTTCTTAATATATTGATGATCAGGTGTGAATGCAAAATTTCTGATTAAATTCAATAAAGCTTTTCAGCAGCATGTACATCCACCTTTAAGTGGCAAATACAGAATCGTTCTGATCACACTGCAAAGCTGTATCAAATTGTAATCACACTGTACTATTATCTCAGCCTCAAAATTATTATCTGGAAACGGCATGCAAGGGAGTGTTTGACAGGTTTACAGAAGTTAAAAGCATAAAGCATCTTCTTCCTGCCTATGTTCTAAGACAAAAGAGAAAGGTGAACATCTGCTGAATTGAATATTCATTAGAGATGGGCAGCACTGCAAACACTTCCATTCAGCAGAAGTTTTAATTGCTTCTTTTGTAACATGCTTAGTTCTAACAAGGTTTCTTTCTATCAGGAGTTCAGAAATGCTTTAATGGTAAGCATGACTAACAGATTATTTCATTACTTGCTAAACATTGCAATAGGCTTCAGGGTAGATTTTAAAGCCTATTAAATTCCACGTAAACTGGAAAACATTAAGAAACAAACAGCAAAAAGTTTTTAAAGCTAAGCACACAAATAAGCTGCCATAACATGATCAAATGCATAATGCATCAGTGTTCAGAGAGTGCAGTTCATCTTACACTGTTTTAACCATCTGTACTTCAGAAACAGACATATACAACTGTGTTTTAAAGAGAGATGGGCTATGAACTTAAATATCATGGTAAACAGGGATTAATTTCTCAGTACAGTTTAAAGTGTCAGAACTTGGAAACTAATATATGTTTTTGCAATTGTCCTATGCTTTTCTATAAGTTCCAAAGATATTCTTACCAATTCCTGACAAATAAAAGCATAGAGTATTTTACTGGAACAAAGACATCAAAATCAAAAAGAAGTAAGGTAGTTTTTTAAAACCAAGGTTGGCATGGCAGCCCTGAAGTTTCAGAAGGTGTGAAACAGCTGAACTGTTTCCAATATTCAAAACTAAACTACTTCACATGTACATGCTTCTACAGCTGATCAAGTCAGCTCTCATGCAAATGGACCTGTATTTAATGCATTTGTGGTACTGTATCTTTTTTGTGATTGTGATTACTGTATCTTTTTTTGTGTTCATGGTGACTAGCAAAGATGCAAACTTGCTTAGGACATATTAATCATTTCTACAAAACGGAGTTTCTGAATGTGATGAGATGTATTTTAAAAGCCAGTAAATAAAAGTGCAGGCTTTCTTCCTCACTTGAAGTATAGGGCATTCAGACAATTAGAACTTATTTACAACTTCTTAACAAATTAAAACAAGAAAGCAAAAAAAATAACTGTCTGAAAGCATGCTGGGCACTTGATTTCAATATATACTGATGAGTTGAGGAGATACTAAAGCAAAAATAAATAAATAAATAAATAATAGGAAAAAAACATATGTGCTACAAACACATAATGCAAAAAGTCGGGACAACCGACCCATATTCACAAGTAACTATCAGGCACTTAATAACTGTTCTACCGTCAAGTTAGGCTTTCACACATACTAGTAATGTGACATAATGATTTATTATTTCCTAAAACTCTTCCAAAAATTGATTTAAGAATGAAAATGAAAGGAGACTGAAAATCATTCTGTTTAGAAAGCCTTAGTATTTTTTGACTGTTTTTATTAAAAACATCTAATGATCACCTAATGGAATTCTATGCTTTGCAGATTTATTTCTCACGTTAGGAGAACTGTCACATCTAGCACAACAGATACCTCACATGCAGCTACACTATGCACTGATGCAGTACGTATAAATGAGAAAAAGTTACTTATACTTCGTCTCTGTATTCTTCTTTATGCCAACTGAAGATGCCAGATTATATTGTAAGTAGAGATAGATAAATAGATCTAAATAAGAAAACATGCTGCAGAGGACCTGCAAGTTCTTGTGGACAGGAAGATGAATGAGACAGCAGTGTGCCCTGGAAACAAAGGCAGCTAATGATCCACTGGGCTGCCACATGGGAAATACTGCCAGTGAGTGGAGGGAGGTGACCATTCCCCATACACAGCCTGCAGTGTGCTGTCCAACTCTGGGTTCCCAGCACAACAGACATATGGACAGACTACAGAGAGATCAGCAAAGGGGCCACCATGATGCCTGACAAACAGCAGCATCTCTCCTGTGAGGGAAGACCTAAAGAAGAAGGACTGTCAGGGCACAGCATGCATCAAACAATGCAGAATGATAGGATGCTGTGTTTGGAAAGTATGCACTGAATTGTGTAGGAGAGTGAAGGAAAAGAATCTGATACTTATTTATGTATTTCTTCCCCTTTATTTTAATTATATACTACTATCCATACTAGATATGAAAATAAAACATACTTTTGAATGATCTACATGATCTTTTGCTTGGTCTCTAAAAATAATGCAGTAAATGTACTGACTCTTAAACAAATACCCAAACTCTTTTCAGAGATCATACCATTTCCTTACACAATATGTATAGCACATTGATTATAAGAAAAATGTGTTACACTTGCTGTATATGGAATATACAGCAATATGGAAGGCATAACAATATTCCATATGTCTCATCATAGTTTCCAGTTATGTATATATGAGCAAGAGACTGTAAAAAAAAATATAGCTCTGACTCTGTGTACAGCAAGTGTAACACATTTTTCAAATAATCAATGTGGTATAAATATTGTATAAGGAAATGGTATGACCGTTTCTATGACAAAGAAAAAGCCACTGATGTCGTCTGTCTGGTCTTCGGTAAGGCTTTTGAGAAGATCTCCCTAACATCATTCTAAACCAGAAAGACATGGATGTGATAGGCAAAAAATTCAATAGACATGGAAACAGTTGCAAGATCCTACCCCGAGAAAAGCAGTCAGGGGAGCAATGTCCAGATGGTGTTTCTCAGCAGTCACTACCATGGATCAAGGATCATTAACATCTTCATCAATGACATTGATGGTGGATCTAGTCCACTCTCAGCACGTTTGTGGATGATACTAAGTTGTGTATGTGGTCAACATGCCTGCCACCCAGAGTGATATAAACAGACTAAGGTTCCAGGCCCAGGAGAACTTCATGACATTCAAAAAAATCAAGTGCAAGGTCTTGAACTGGGGTCAAGGCAATCCTCGTTATCAATTCAAGATGAAGGATTAAAGGATTGAGCATAGCCCTGCTGAAAAGGACTTGCAGACACTAGTGGGTGAAACACTGAACACATGCAAGCAATGTGCCCTCACAGCCCAGAAAGCCAACCACATCCTAGGTTGCGTCAAAAGAAGTGTGGCTGAGGAAAGTGATCCTGCCCCTCTCCTTTGAGCTGGTGAGACCTCACCTGGAGTACTGCATCCAGATGTGGAGTCCTCAGTACAGGAGACACAGACCTATTGGAAAGTACCCAGAGGAGGGCCACAAAAATGATCCAAGGGATGGAACACCTATCCTAACAGGAGAGGCTGAGAAAGATGGGGCTACACAGCCTGGAGAAGAAAAAGCTGTGAGGTGATCTGAGAACAGCCTTTCAATATATAAAGGGGAGCTACAAGAAGGGGTCAGATTCTTTGGCAGGGTCTGTTGTGACATGACAAAGGGAAATATGTCAAAATAAAAGTGTGAAAATAAAAGAGGGGAGATTTAGACTGGATATAAGGAAGAAGACTTTTTACAGTAAGCGCAATGAAGCACAGGAACAGGTCACCAACAGACATGGTGAATACTCCATCCATGAAGACAGTCAAGATCAAGCTGGATGGGGCTTTGAGCAGCCTGATCAAGCTGTAGATATCCTTGTTCACTGTCAAGGAGTTGGACTGGATGGCTTTTAAATGTCTCTTCCAACTCAAACAATGCTATGACTAAGATCACTATTAGCACACTAATGTTTTGTTACTCAATTAATTGTGTAGATAAGGAAGTGATCTTTGAGAATATTTGCACATTTACCTTTCTTTAACATTGTAATTGAAGAATTAATAATTTTCATAAGCTTTAGTCAGTTATCTCACTGGAAAATGGCGAATGAACATCTGGCAAATAGAAACTACAACAAGAAAGTTTCATCATGCACAACCAGGATCTGAATTACAAGCAGGCTTATTGTCAAGCCTAAACTTGCAGGTGCAGGTTGAGTGTAATTTTTACCCTACAGAGCTATATATATAAGGATTCTATCCTCGTATAATGCAGAATTAAAAATAAATAAAAAAAAAGAAAGTAATTTCACTTTTAAAGATAATATTGTGATGGTGCATTTTTAGAGGCTGTTACAGCTTTTTCCTTCTTGGCAAACAGAAAGGACAAAAAGATACACTGCTGGAAACAGAAACACTCAAGCAGAAATGCAGAAATCTCTGCTTCTCTGAACCCAGTGCCTCAGCCAGACCATGCTTCCTGCAGTGTAACTCTTTTTCTATTAAGGATGAGCACACAGTAAGATCGCTCACTGCCACATATTGTGAGATGTATTCTGGTATGAAATTCCAAAGTTTGCCTTCGAGGTTTTCTTTTTTTTTGCCCTGGAAAATAACAGTATTTTCACCTCTGCATAATGCTTTTCATCACAGAATTCTTTTATTCTTTTCTGTGCGGGAAGCAGCCTTCTTCCTACAGAAAATCTGCATGCAACTTCGTCACTGCTAATATTAGTCAATTAATCTTGTGAAATAAACATAATCCAGAAATGTAAGCATCTGAGAAATCAAATTCATTACCGCTCTTCATTATATTTAACTTCTATCATGATTTAAAAAGCATTTTTTTGATTTAAGGGTATTTTCTGAACTGCTACACTTCACCTAAATTTATTATTAAACAATTTACATAAGAATTCATATCTAACCCATATCTAAAGGGTGGCTGTAAGAAGGGGAGAGACTCTTTAGCAGTGTCCATTGTGATAGGAGAAGGGGAGATTGTTTCAAGCTTAAAAAGGGTAGATTTAGGTTGCATATAAGGAAAAAGTTTTTTACAGTAAGGGTGGTGAGACACTGGAACAGGTTTCCCAGATGGATGACTTCTCCCTGGAGACTTTCAAGGCAAGGGTGGATCATGCCCTGGGCAACCTGATCTAGCTGTGGATGTACCTGCTCACTGCAAAACAGTTGGACTAGATAACCTTTAAAGGTCCCTTCCAGCTCTAAGGCTTCTATGATTCTAGGATTCTATGATATACACTAACATATTTTTCTCATTTTTCAATATGATGCTTAAATTATGCCAGTCTTTGGATTTTTATTCTAAGTAAATCAGACTATTTAATTCAAAAATAAAGGGAACAAACAAAAACCCATACCCTTTCATCTTCAGTTGGTTTAAACATAACTTTAATCTTTACTAAAAAGAACCATTCAAAAGAACATCCATGTAGAGTGAAATCCTAGCAATTACATTACTGTTCTTCTCTACTATAATGAATTTACCTGTACCTAAAATTGTATAGGAAGGGTGAATTTATTAATGGTGCTGATTCAAAAGCAAGAAGAAAAATTGACTTCTGAGGTAAGTGTGAGATAATGTGCAATAAGCCCGTTCCTTCCTGAAGACACACCTGATTTGTTCTAATATTATTTACCAGATACAGTCAGATTGCCTACAATAACAAAAACAAATCATTTTTAGGGGCAAGTGCTATGAGGATTACAGTATGATCAATACTGATGATTGGATGAATGATTAGAATAAGTGAATTTAAATACTAAAGTGAAAAGGAAGTACGAAACATGGATTCAGAAATGTAGAGAAATCACAATAAAAGTATATTTTGTTAACACTGCTATAAGAAAATGGCTTAGGTAGAACTGCTACCCAATTACAAAGTCAAAGTGATCTTTGTAATTAAGCACTGAAAAAAAGTGTGAAACACTAGATTAAACATACTAACAATAAACACTAGCAAAATGAGTTGATATAGCAATATGGGTTTTCAGAAGCTAAACCTCAAAGGCTGATGTTGAAAATTCTAACCAGTACATTTACTCATTCTTTTAAAATCTATTTATATTCTTCTACCTCCTACATTATTATGAATTCTTTACTAACTGATATTAATAATAAAATAGTTTCTTTTATGTAAATTTTAATCAAGAATAAAAAAGAACATTTTAAAATTTGCTTATCTGTCCAGTGCTTTAAATAATTAACAAGTTAAATGAGTGGGGAGGAGTATATTTAAAACAGATTTCGTCTGCATTACCCCACAATATTTTTATATTGATGTATAGCAAAAACAAAAATATGTGGAAAAGTTAATGTATTTTTCTCAAATCAATAACACATCAGTACTAAATACCAGCTTACATTTCCATTTAATGTGGGCTTCAAATTAAAATAGATATTGTATCTAGACATGCAGGATACTCAGAACTCTAACTGCAATGTACTGTAATTTGTGACCATAAGGAAAATTACTATAAATACTAGTTATTCGCATGGTATGTCTTCATACACTATCATTTAAAAAAATGGCAGTCTTGCTAGTAAATTTGAAATAATTACTGCTTTCAATATCAATCACTTTAAAGCAACACAAAAAACAATATATTTCAGAAAATTTAGTGCATTTAAAATTAAATAACAACTAACAGTGAACTCCAAGCTATTTTAGATTTAATCTTCCCATTGGAAACAAATGGATTATGACCTGTGCATTAAGAATCTAATAAATTAATTCCACTACAGTTCAGTTCTCACAGTGAATCTGAAATTTTGAGGGGATTAAGTTTGTCACAATAGTTGTGTGAAGATTCATCTGTAACATGGTGAGACATGCAAACATGCAATGTGGTTTTCAACATATTGATAAAGGTTTTCTATTTAAGATTTTCCCAAATTAAACATAGTATAAGTGTTAGGTTAGCAGGAAAAAGAAAAAATACTTAGCTAATCCATATGTCTGTGTTCTTGTATTTTTTTTTTAGTTGTTTTAAAATATAATTCTAGAGGACACAGCATGAAATATGTACATTAGAAGACCCTAAGAAACATTCAGGAGCAAACATAGAACAGTAGCATAGTCAGTGTTTAGAAATAGTCACTCCAAATTGGGAAGAATTCATATGAATTATTTCTAGGGAAAAATATTTATTTAAAATACTTCTAGAAATGGAATTGTAAATATGAGCTTAACATATTATTGGATTAATGTTAATTTAATGATAAAGTCATTTTGAATTCGCCTATGTAATTATTGATTAGTTTTTGTCTTTATTCTATTATATTCACTATTTATGGAATTTATATCTTTCTCCCATTCCCATCCTAGAGACAGAGCTTAGTAGGAAAAACGTCAAAGAAACCACTGTCAAAGTGACAGGTAGTGAACAGCACAGGAAAACTAATGAAAAACAACAACTATAAGCTGTTTGAGCAGAAAAAAACAAACATCCACTCCAGACAGTGACAAACATTTGAATATCAGCCTTTGACCAGTGTATTTGGTTTGACATTTACCTCAAATGTTCAATAAATAGTTGAAGGTCATAAACACATTTTTGTTATGCAGAAACACAATAACCTGACCCACTTACAACTTGTTAATAGCATTCAGTGTGCTCCTAGATCTCAAGTATGAGAACTATGGGAGCTAACTGATGTTGCATAGGAATAGTCTAGGCACCGATAGAAATAATATTTTGCTTCTGAATTCCAAATCCAGCGTTGCTGCTGGCAGCTTTTTAAATCAAGCAAGAAAAACCAGTAAAACTAACACTGCTTTCCATAAAAAAGCTATCTTATAATACCTGATTCCAACCAAATCTTAAACATACAACCATTATCACAGTACACCTCAAACACTACAAAGTGTTATTTTTGCCAACTTCAGACTCAGAAAAAGGGGAAAGTTAAAGAAACAGGCTCATCCAAAAATACTTCAACCTAAATATTCTTAGAAGCACACAGACCTTCACAGGATTATTTGATGTCAACTGCTCCCTTTTGAACTTTCACTCATCCCTACTTTGAATTTATAGAGCTTTTGAATATAATAAATCACATTATAAATTAATGTGCTGCCTCTATCATATCTAATACAAAGAGGGATTTAAGAGGTGCCAAGCTCAGGCACTTGTGACCAGCTCTACATACCGTTGGCATAAAGACAAGCAGCTGGATACCTAACAGACAACGATCAAAGGAAGAAAGATGATTCTATAACAAATTTTATCCAATCTAATCCAATATTATCATAAGCAAGAATAAGATAGGTTCAAAATCATACATGGTGTGTAAGTGATGTTATTCTCCAAAGATGCAAAACACAAGTATGAGCACTGCTAACGGCCATAAGATGGCTGACAGATGCTCTGCAGTAGTTAAAGGAAATGTGCTTCATATAGCAACTAGGACCCTCGGAAGAAATAATTATGAGGTGAAGATGGGAGTATGAAGGAAAAAAAGAAAAAATAAAAAATAAAAAGTCAAGGCATAAAGAAATAAACATCAAGAAGGAAAACACTATAAAAACACAATTACTCAGACTTCAACAAAACTAGATCTGATCAACTTCAGTTAATGCGACATTCTTATTTACATCTGGTTGCTATTGATTTTGTTCTTTTCCACAGCCTAAGAGCCCACTGACTATCTGGCCACATGGCATCTCAGCCTTCTGGTATCTCACAGCCACCCCAAACAGCTGTTTGCAGTTACTGGAAGCATGAACTTTCTCAACTTGTACCTCACTGAAGGAACTTGTTCATGTGGTGTGGCAGCCTGGTAAAAGGCAAACACTTAGCTAAATCCCACTGACCAGTATTAATGGACATACACTGACATGTTAATGGCAGCAACAGCCAATCATTAGGTGCTGCCGAAATGTCATATGATCTGAACCAGGTACTCCTCATGCTCTCTTGTGACTGTTATATATATAAATCTCCAAATGTACTTCTTTTTCTTTGAGAATTTCCCCATTTTTTCCTTTTTCAGTCTTTCCAAAACATATAGAGCAGCATCAAGGTCATGCTTCTACAGAAATCTGGTGTGTTTTGCTTATTGAAAGTTGTTTCAGTTGTTTCATAACTACAGATTTTGAAAATAATGTTTTAAAAGGTGGAAGGAACTTGCACATAGGGGATCATTCTTGCATGTGTGGCATTTTTTACTAAAATATCTTAAAAATATTACTAAAGTAGAACAGAGTAGACACTTATGCATCATCCAGAAGAGTAGATTTAGGATTATTTTTTATTATAGCTTGCTAAATTTTATTTGTGGATTTTTCAGTCTTCTCACTTTGATTATATCCACAAAGGAAAGAAAAAGCATAAGTTGATGCAACTGCATATGATTTAACTTTACAGATTAAATTAATATTACTAGCTGTAGTCAATTTCTCTCTCAAAGAAACTTCTAAAATCTACTTAAAAAGTTTAGTATCCCTTCACAAGAATTTCTTAAATGGTGTGAATCTCTTCATCACCTGATTATAAGCTGAAAGACAATTAATTAATTGAGTCCCACATTGGATTCTTCCATTACTGCAACAGAAGCTTAATATATTAAAGATCAATTATATTAGAGATCAATTATACTGTTGACACAGACTTGAGACTCAACTCCCTAAAAGGGGATGCGTACAGCTGGAACAGTGTAGAAAGCAAGGGAAAGAATTTTACTTAGCCTTCACTTGCCACGAACCTGGTGGCAGCATACTTCAAGATGGAAAGGGTATAACTTACTTTCCCAATTGTAACAACTCATGCACCATGTAGGCCTAAAGAAGGTATGACAGAATGGGGTTGTCAACAGGCAAATTAGTTGTGATTACAGAATTGTATACTAAGGGCTAAAGGTTGGGTTGAAATTCACTACTAAGAGGAATTAAATCAGACCTGTATCTTTTTCAGATGGTTTAAAACATAAGTGTATAAAGTGGATAGTTGCGGAACTGTTTAAAATGCAAATGTAAATAAAATGTTTGTCTCCAGCTAAATGATTGTTTCTGGAAAGTGTATGAAGGAGGCAGAAAATACCACTGCTTAAGCATTCTGAAAGTTGAAAAGTAGTTTAAAAATAAAAATGATTTCGAGAATTGTTCTTGTTTTATTTTCATTTGCATAATGTGCTTATAATCTTCTGAAAGTTAATGCAGCTCAAGGAAACAAAGCAGAGCTCTATAACATTCTGCACATTGACAAATCAGGAGATAATGAAGTGCACCAGAGCATCTTGCTGTTTTGGTATTTCATTAAGCACGCATACCGTTAACAAGAATAAAGAATATTTGTTTACAGATAAGTATGGAAAAAGCCAGCATAAGCATTATTCTTGATTAGTTGCAGCCACTGTACTAAATAATAAATGAGGAAGGAGGTCGCAATTTTATAAGGCAAATAGGATGTGCTTATTTAGAGTATAAGCACTGCATGCATAATGATAACTTCTTCATTTAAAAATTAAGATAAGAAGCAAACTACGATCTTTATCAAATGTTATTAAAAAAAAAAAGTTTTTTTTTGGAGTGACCATTCAGTTAGTAAGCAATTACAGAAAAATAAGAAGTAACTATACTTGTACATGCAAACATCCATAGTCCTTGTAGGAGACAATGAGTTTATGTTCATGTTTAATTAATTCAGAAATACAACAAGCTTCCTCCTGTATACTCCCTTCCCCATGGAAAATGCAGACATGTTTAGGAGAAAGATGAAAGAAGCTCATTTGACATCCAAATGACTAAAAAAAGCAAACAGGTGTGAATTCATAGTACTTAACGTTCACCTGAATAAATTGTGACATTGTGCAGAACAGTACACAACTGAAATATAAAAAAGGTAAGGATAAAGCAACACTACATTAAGAATATGTCACCAAAATTAAAAGTAGGACCATGAAGTGGGTAAACTGCCAGGGACAGGAGTAAAGAGGAGGCAGCTGTCATTAGGCCAAGGAAGAGTCATGTAAAGTGACAAATAACAAAAAGGAGCAAACTGGACTAAGATATATCTCCTTCACCCCTCAGCACGTGATTCAGTTAGAGGAAGCTTTTGTTTCTGGAAGTAAAACTGTATGAAAGATGCTCCAAAAGTAATACCTCCGATTTATTACCCTGGGCGCTACAGCAGATACAATGAGTACAATAACACTCTTTGATAGAACAAATTCTCAGCTACGAAATATTATTTTTCAACATAGTCACCACCATTAGCTATGCATTTTCACCAACAACGAACAAGAGCCTGCATGCTATGCTTGTAAAAATCTGCACCAGCAGAGGCAACCCACAGCTGCTTTGTGGGTGCTGTTGCTAGGAAACATATCCAACAGATAGAAGTCAGAAAGCATCAAATCTGGACTGTACATTGAATGTGGCGGTATGGTACAGCCAAGACTGGCAAAGCACTCCATAATCTTCAAGCTGGTCCAGGGCCTGACATTATTGTGCTGCAAGAAAAAGTTTTTCTTCTTCTTCTCTGACCTAATGATGAAAGCTCAACTTTTAGCTTATTCCATGTTGCACTATAGTGGTCAGAGTTGATGGTTTGTCACTGTTCCAAGAAATCCAGAAGGAGCACCCAAAGACAGTGGAAATCATTTTACCTGCTGAGGGCTGCATCTTGAATTTTTTCTTCAATTGGGAGTTCACATGTCACCATGGACTGCCAGTATAACTCCAGGGCATGGTGATGACACTGCCTCTCACCACCAGCCATCTAGGAAATTGTCACCTTCAACCTTGTATTGGTTCAGTACATCCTAATAAAGTTGCATACAGTATTCTTCCAGTTCCCTCCTGCGTAAGCATTCGTGGGACCCACCCAGCATACTCCACAATATTCCAATATTGCCACTATTATTTCCAAGTACTGATGTACCAATGTTCAGCTCAGTACACAGTTGTCTATCATAATCCATTTATCCACACAAATGAGCTGATCAAGACACTTCATTTTGTTGTGTGACTGATGTGCACAGCTGTTTGGAACATGGTTTGTCTTTCACATCACTGTCACCACTGCTGAAACACACCACCCTCCATTTCACTGTGCTCACATCCACTGATTTGGTCACTCAAGTGCACTGCATGCACTTGGGTTAGCCCTGCCTTCCCACCAGGTGATCTATCATCGTTTCAGCCATGACTTAGCATTTCCACTATATACCACCATCTACCTCTGGTATCAGGAGCCTATAATAAAATGAGGAGGCATCACTTTTGGAGCATGCCTTCTAAATAAAATTCGGTAACCCAAGGGTAGTGCAGATCACAAGAAGTGGCATGAGATTTTATTTCAAGGAGAGAAGGTCATGATCCAACTGCTAAATTCACTTCTGCATAAATGTATGGCTTTAATGCTTCAGATAAGGCAACCAAAGTGTCTTGAAGTTATAAGAATTTCCTTGTTCCAGTAAAGTGATCCTAGAGAGGAACAGAGTATCTTTAAGCATTTGAATATAACTATTGATAGTTCTTTATTAAAATAATAATAATAATAATAATCTTGTAACTTCAGTCTCACTGATGATTATATTTAATTTTTTTATAATCTTCCTAGAGTAAGAAAATTCCTTTTTTTCCTCCACTATTCCATTTGTTTTCAGCTTAAAGAAGAGCAATATATCAGGGGAAGGTTTTAATTCCTTAACAGCTTTGTCTGAACAGTGACTTTGAACTATTCTGAAATAACAGTTATGTCTATGCTAGCCAGTTAAACTGTGCCATGTCATGGACAGTGCCCCAGCACTGAAACTTAACGATTTCTTCTACTACATCTTTAGAGTAATCTGGTCCCTGAGATTTTTCCTCCTTGGGTCAACTCCTGCACTTTGAAACACTTAAGAGGCACAGCTGAGTAGTAACCATGGCTAGGGAACATTCCCAAGGGCAATTTTTCAGTCATAACCATATAAGCTTTGCTGTGACTTTTACATTTCTGGGGAACATTTTCCCAGAAATTAAACCTGCAGTGCATTTTTCTCTCGCTTACATATTAGAAAGAGAAATATACGAGAAGAATACTCTGATGTACCCTTGGTAAATAAAACTTGATTTTATTTGATGTGTGCTTTGCTCATGTTAGTTTTGAAATAAAAGGAAACACGTGGGTTTGAAAGTGTAGTATATCACAATGAAGGGGAAAAGAAAAACACAACTGACAGCAACAATGAAATAATCAGAGATACGTGAAAAAAATAACAGAAGATTTAGACAACTGTTATAAGAGGGATATAAATTCACTAATGGTAGAGCAGGAAAGCCTAAAATATAAAATTCTGAGTTTTCTTCGACTAGTCAGTGCACTTGAACTGGATGAAAACCATTGTTATATCAAACTTAAGACTTCTCATACATTAGTTAATGTAGTTTTATAATATATTTCTGATTTTTGTTGTTGTTGTTGATAGTAACCTCATTATCAGTCATCTGAGTACCCTGGTGGCCAAAAGTGCCAGCCATATCTTGGAGTTTATTAAGCAAAATAAAACAAATTAGGCAAAACCAATTACTGTCCCACTGTACAAGAATGGCCTCATGTTGAGTACTGGTCTAGCGCTGAAACAAGCTCTACAAGAAGTAATCATGGCCTTAAAACTGTTGGTGGAAGCATTTGGGCTCAAAAAGTATTTGGACAATACTCTCAGAAATATAGTTTTATTGTTGGCTACTCCTATGTGGATCCAGAAGTTGGAGTCAAAGACCTTTGTGTTTCTCTTCCAGCTTAGGATATTCTATGATTCTACAACTCTACAGAGTCATATATACTGTGAGAATGTGTATTTAGTGCACTGTTCATGATTAATCTTACTAAAGAAATTGACATGAAATTTTAAGCATGGAAGAAGCAGCATCTCAATTATTCATTCCTCAGGCACAAAAAAACCCTCCAAAAACATTATTAAAACATAACTAAAAATAATATGTCCATAGCCAGAGGAAACTGGGAATGTTGTTTAGGTAATAGAATCAGTTTTGTTTTGGGAAATGAAAACGCCATGCTCTTTGCTGTATGTTTTCATCCTCCCCTTTGTGTACACACATAGATTGCATTTTATTGTTCTGTATAGCACTGGGACTGGCCCATAAAAAGACATTTCAGGATTTGACTTCTTCTGTGCTTATTTAGTGACAGTCATCCCAGATGGCTAGCTAACCAGAAAGTGTGTTTCACTATGCTGTACGAAATACACAATTGTTTCTCATAAGATTGAAAAGAAAAAAAAAAAAAGTAATATTTGAAACTGGAGTTCTTACACTATATACGGACTTCAGGACAAAGAACATTTTAAAATTCAGTTCAGCATTTCTCAGCTGATCGTTTAAAGTTCATAAGTTCATAAGGTTGGAAAGGACCTATAAGATCATCTAGTCCAACCATCCTCCTATCACTATCTCTACCCAACTACTAAATTAAATCCTTTAGCACCTCATCTAAACGCTTCTTGAACAGCGCTAGGGATGGTGCCTCAACCACCTCCCTAGGCAGGCCATTCCAGTGCCTGACCACTCTTGCAGAGAAAAAATGCTTCCTCAGGTCTAATCTAAATCTTCCCCGGCGCAACTTGTGGCCATTCCCTCTCATCCTGTCATTGTTTATCAGGGAGAAGAGGCCCACCCCCTCCTGACCACAACCCCCCTTCAGGAAGTGGTAGAGTGCAATAAGGTCTCCTCTGAGCCTCCTCTTCTCCAGACTAAACAATCCCAGCTCCCTCAGCCGCTCCTCATAAGACTTGTGCTCCAGACCCCTCCCCAGTTTTGTTGCCCTTCTCTGAACACGCTCCAGGGCCTCAATGTCCTTCTTGTAGTGAGGGGCCCAAAACTGAACACAGTACTCGAGGTGCGGCCGTACCAGAGCTGAGTACAGGGGGATGATCACCTCCCTGCTCCTGCTGGCTACACTATTTCTAATACAGGCCAGGATGCTGTTGGCCTTCTTGGCCACCTGGGCACACTGCCGGCTCATGTTGAGCCGAGCATCAACCAACACCCCCAGGTCCTTTTCCTCTCTAAAGAACTACATATATTTTGTCTTCAAACATAAAAATCAGAAATCATATATAACACGAATCTTATATGAGAAGCTGCTAACACCTGTGAAGACTGTAAACTGATTTACAAAGAAAGTAAAATGCAGATATTTGTTTCAAAGGAATTCTATACATACCAACAGCAACAACATGCATGAAACAAGGAACATACATAGTACTGATAAGTATCAGTTATAGTTTTGCACATTAGGAATTTCTCATATACTTGAGCTGTAGTTAAGGTAGAATAATACACACCAACTATAGGAAACCACAGCAGCTGAAAATATTTACAGTTCTTCAAGAATTGTGGGGTTTGTTTGTTTTTTTTCCCTCCATTATTAGTCAGTGGTTGCTTTTGAGTGAAATTAGAATAGCAAGGTTTTTGAACATTGTTCAGCAGCTGATATATCAAGAAGTACACATAACAAGAAACAACATGTCTTTGTCCTTATTACTCAGTAAAAAGGAGCTGGAAATACCTACTTCCTAGGCTTCAATTTCATAACACTAATTGAACTGCACTGACACAGATGTGACACTGATATATAACCCAAGCTTGTCACATGCTGAAGCTACCTAAAGCATATGGCCATTCACTTTTCAAAGAAAATGCACATTTTTTGATATCTGCCAGTGCAGTGCTAACAACCAGCTGGTTCCTTCAAGCTTCAGTTCAGTTCTGCAGCAACTCTCTGTCAATTGGCAGACTTCTAGTACCAACTGCCTAAATTTAGTGTCCTTGCTCTGATACCTCTTAGGGCTTGGGATAGTATGTGGTATTTATTTGAAGCACATATGTTGAATATCATTTACGTCTGCTTTACATGAAGAGGTATGAGGTGCACTGTTATGGTCAGTAAGAGTTAAACAATTTCAATCACTTGGCACATTTTTTCTGAATACGTTAAATGGACCACTGATTTTTTAGTGGGCACAAAACCAGACAAACATATGGAGAACATTTATAGGCAATCAGCACACTTACACGTAATTTGAGTGTCCTGGCTGACTAATGAGATTTCCAAGCTGCTGTCCATACTGAGAACACAAACTGCTGTTTCAGAAGGCCAATCCTTCATGAATCTGTTGCCCCAAGTAACTCTAAAACAACAGAATATTTGTATGTTTCTTAGAATCCATAAAATTCATCTCTATTAGCATTTTAGTTTACATAATGACTATATATTAATTTCTCAATTGTTCTCACTTACTCTGCTTTGCTTCACATCATGTAGGGGTTTCAGATAATGCAAACCAGATTATTTAAGGAACAAAATGAACCATAAGTTGCGCTCCAAGATTATACTTAATACAAATACACACTTGGCTGGAGAGCACCAAGTGTTTGGTCCACAGAAGTGCACTTAGCACACTGCAACTAGTCCAAAATTACAAGCTTCTGCTCCAATACACATTTACAGCAAGTTTTGATGCGTCTACTTCTCTTCACTACTTACTAATGTAGCAACACCCTAACCTCAAGCACACTATGAAATATGAGTGAAAAAGACATATTCTTCTTTTCTTAGATTTCCTTTCTGAAGTCTTCACACTGATTAACACTTAGTGTATTGTGACTTCACACTGATAGCCAGCTAAGTTCCAACATGCTGCTCACACTGCTCTGCCTCAAAATAAGAGGGGAAAGAAAATACAATGGAAAAAAAAAAAGGCTCATGGGTTGAGGTAAGGATTTGGGAGATCACTCCATCAATTGCTGTTGAAGGAATATTATTCCACTCAGTATAAGGGATATTAATGTAGTTTAGCACTTATTATCCACCTGCTGGACAATGGGCTCCTTCATGACTACACATAGAGATTCATTTCATGTGGTGCCCATTGGGTGCATAGGGACAGCCATCTCCACCATGGGCCTCTCCTGGGCTCCGGGGAACTAGTCTGAGCTTGCCCTCCTTCTGCACTGACCTTGGTGTCTGCTGGGCTGCTTCCCTCCCATTTTCTTACTCCTCACTCCCAGCTGCTGTTGCAGAGCGTTTCTCCCTTTTTAAAATCTCCCAGGACACTCAGATTCACTCATGGCTAGGTTCTGGCAGCGGCAGCCCCCTTCTGGAACAACTGGAGCTGGCTGTGATCTGATATCAGGCAGCTGCTGGGCTCTGCTCAGAGGCCACTCCTGCACCCCTTCTGCTACCAAAATTTTACCACATAAATCCAATGCGTGTATTTAAACAAAAAAAAAATCCCTCTTCACGTGAGTCAACCTCGCAGTGACTACTACTTTCTGTGCACTGCTTCTATAACTAAATGTAGGAAGATCCCTTTACAGATTTTTTTTTCTTTAAAGAAAATCATAGAAAAGTTATCTAGCATCGCCCATAATGTTATATGTGTAACATACCATTAAGTTTAGGCCAGAAGAACCTGAGCTTCTTATCTCACTATACTCATTTGCATTAATGTGAAGTGGTTGTTAAATAAATTACCCTGGATTTTCATATGGGGATATTTTAGCGTCGCATTTTGTCATTATAATTTCCTCCACTTAAGTGATTTGTACAAGTGTAAACTTCCATTTGATCAATTCTTAATGTACTGAGGCCCCTGAAATTTTACAGCTCTGTTATTATATGAGAATAATGAAAAGGTAAAAATAATAGATTTCTATCAGTTGTGAACAGTATATTTTAAATTTTAAGTGGGTGGATCAGATACAGTAAATAGGTTTGAGGACCCCACAGAGTCCTCAAACAGCAGAGGTCAGAAGTGCCCTCTGGAGAATTTTTTTAGTTCAGCACCCTAACTCACAGCAGGGACACCTAGAGAAACCTGCTCAGGATCTTGTTTAGTTTGAATTCTGTCCCTGAGCCTCATGGCTTCCAATGGGTTACAGTAAACTTTCTTCCCAGAAACTTGTGTTGTATTTTGGATTTCTGAATGAAAATAATGGTAATACAACACTAATGCTTTTACTTGCAGAGTAGTGCTTTTATAGTCAAAGACTTTTCAGCTTCTTACGCAGTTCTGCTGCTGAGGTTGACAGGTTGACCATGAGCCAGCAGTGTGCTCTCGTGGCCAGGAGGGCCAATGGTATTCTGGGATGCATTAAAAAGAGAGTAGCCAGCAGATCAAGGGAGGTGATCCTCCCCCTCTACTCTGCCCTAGTGAGGCTTCATCTGGAGTACTGTGTCCAGTTCTGGGCTCCTCAATATAAAAAAGATAGGGATCTCTTGGAAAGAGTCCAGCACAGGGCCACAAAAAGATGGCGAAGGGCCTGGAGGATCTCCCCTATGAAGAAAGGCTATGTGAACTGGGTCTGTTTAGCCTTGAGAAAAGAAGACAGAGGGGACCTGATCCAGGTTTATAAATATCTGAGGTGGGGGGGGGACAAAGTGGCAAGGCCAGACTCTTTTTAGCAGTGTGTGGAGACAGGACAAGGGGGAACGGACAGAAACTGCAGCACAGGAGGTTCCGCATGAATACGAGCAAGAACTTCTTTACGGTGAGGGTGATGGGACCCCTGGCACAGCTGCACAGGGGAGGTGTGGAATCTCCTTCTCTGGAGATATTTAGGACCTGCCTGGACGCCTACCTGTGTGACCTGGTGTAGGGAACCTGCTTTGGCAGGGGGGTTGCACTCGATGATCTCTTGAGGTCCCTTTATTCTCTCACTGGAAGGATTAGGGAGAAAACCATTTGGGCCCCATGCCTTTTAATCGTACACCTCACAGTCATCTCCTTCTACATGGAAGAGCAGCAAGAGGTGATATTCCCAGAAGAGTACAAGCCTCAGTAGCTTCACCCACTGCCCTGAGCCCAAGCTCTCCAACAAGCAGCAGTCTTCCCTAAACAGCAGCTCACACTGGCAGACGCACCTGTCCTCAGCAGTAGGTGGTCATCTACTGCTGTCATTGCTGCTTCCCCATATAGCTGCTGAGTGGCTCAAGCTCAGTGAGCTCAGAGTCAGCACTGGCAGATCTCCCAGCCCCTCATCTGCTACTAAGGCACTGAACCTGTTTTGTATAATAATTAGATAGAAAATACAGTAAAATTTATACATTCTTTCATTCCTTATTGATTTTACCTCATGGGGAGATCACGTATGTATTTTGTAAGTGAATTTATTTCTTACATTAGAGAAAGTCTAGTACTGTGTAAGAAGATTCTTATACTTTAATAAGAGTTCAGTAAGTAATTGGTATTTCCTCAGTTAGAAGAGCAATCATCTGAAGAAATCAGAGAAAATACAGATAGAATGCAAAGAACTTCATGTTTCTTCATATGTCAGTAACTCATATTTTCTACCAGACACTCTATATTTCCTTTAAGCATGTATGAATGAGTGAAAATGAGGTAGTATTTCTATTTTAGATAATGCTATTATATATTAAAAGAATGGTAATTAAAAATTGCGAGTCTTTAAATTTTACCATTGTATCAAGCAGGTATGTCATTTGACTTGAAGAGAGACTCAGCAGCAGACATTAAATAACTTTTCCAGAGTTTAAGTTACCACTGATGGAGTGGAGAAATTTGAATTATTCCCATGGAACTTCTTTTTGTACTGGTGAAATCTCATTTCAGCAGGATGTTACTCAGCAGATGATGAAAAGACACATTATGAGCTAAAGAAGGCACTACTCTATACAAAAAGCAGTAGTGAGGGGAATAATATTTTAAATCTACTTTTTTGCATTAAGGAGGACATTTAAGCAGAGTTGTGCTTATCTCAAAAGCAGCAGGTTCATTATATACAAATACTTTAAGTAATATGTAGCAGGGTAACACTATAACATGGTGGAAAGCACAGCAATAATAGCAGGGTAGAAAAGTCCTAGGCAGCAGCAAGTGAGAATAAGCTCAAATGCAGCAACCATAAATGAAAGGAAAAAAGCTGCTTACCCATAGGTGGGCTCCAGGAGGCAAAGATCTCCAGTGAGATACCCTTGCCTCAACTGTCAACCATTAAATTAAGTCTGGGAAGGAGTGGATCCTTCCTATAACTCAATCTGAGCTCCCTGGGTTAGCCCTGCCTTACCACCAGGTGCTCAATCACTATTTCAAGCCATGACTTAGCATTTCTACTACAGACAGAAAACACGTCAAGTCGTGGACTATAAATGGAAGAATCTAAGCATAAAACATTTTCAGAGATTTCTTAAATATCACGGCTGCTCTGAAAATAAAGTATCCAATTTTATTATGATGGCCCACAGTGTCAGAGGCAGATGTAAGTATTATGGCAGTAGAGGCTGAACTCTCCTGCCAATATTCTGTTGTTCTGTCGCATTGTAACAGATGGCAGCAGAGGGGCAGTCTGACAAAGTGGCATCTGACTTGGAAGTGCGTATGAAGCAAACATATGGAACTGAATTTCTCCATGAGGAAAACATGGCACCCTTTATATTCATCATTTGCTAAATGTGTATGGAGACCAAGCAGTGGATGTGATCACAGTGAGGTGGTGTGTGATATGTGAAATGATTCAGCAGTAGCAACAATGGGTCATCTCTACTTGTGTGGATATTTACAACCCTATCTTACAGGCTTCATTGCTATTGAAAATGCACAGCCAGTGGTGTTGACTGTTGAAAATCTGTTTGTAGCTGAGAATTTGCTCTATTAAACAATGTTATTATGTTCTTTGCATCTGTTGTAGTTTCAATAGGAGACACTTTCAGAGTGATCTAAATAGTTTTGAAGCACAAAGACACAACTTGAACCCTGTGAAAAATAAGAAAATCAAGCAGAACTTTTTAAAAAGAACAAATATTCTTTTTTGTGTGCGTGTGAGAAAATTAAGTGATGCTGTTAGTCTCCTGGAATCTGTTTGAGGCACCAGGTCAACCAGCAACTGACCACTGCCATAAGATTGAAAAGAGATTTAAATAACCAGCAATTTACAACAAAGTCTTTAGACTCTTGCTGCTTGGTGCTAATTCTTACTTCTATTATCCCACTTCTCTGCTATGAAAAGACCATTTTGTACACAATGTGTTACTTTTCACCAAAGATACCATTTATGGATGTGAGGATAACAGCAAGTGTAGAAAGTTAAATGCATCTTTTACAACGTTATGTCTCTCAAAATGCGGTAGGTGCAGTTTATTCAGACATTAAGGAAATTTCTATCTAGTGTTGAAGCTGTACTGAATGAAAAAAAGGTATTTATTTAATACATAAACTCTTTGCACCAGTATAAACAACGATACAAGAATTATTCTGTATGTTAATAGAGAACTCTACAATAGCTTTTTTTCGTATAGTTTCTTAACAGATCAAGATGGTGACAGAGTTGCCTATTGATCTGAAAGATGAAACCTCTCCCAGTGTGACTTACACCTCTTACTCCTTGTTTTCTCAATTACTTGTGAAGGGAAATCCTCTACTGTTCTTTTAACTACCCAGTATGTCCTTAGAGTAACTCAGTATATGTCAGGTTTGCATGTTACTTGTCATAACGAAGTGTATATACCAGACTATATATTTAATATAATTTAGTTTTAAAAGTTGTCTGAAAAAGCATAAGTAAGATGCAGAAATTAAAACAGCTGATTCCTATACAAATAATTAATTACCTAATACACGAATAGGACCTGCTAAATTTTTAAGGGTCTTCCTCAGCTGCTTCCTTACCAGCATCATGAGGAGTCAAGAAAGGGACAAATTATAATGCGTGAAATGAAAAAAAAAATACTGTGCGATATGTGCTAATTAAAAAATATCTAAAGGGGCACTGTGTTTATTTGCCATAAAAATAACATCTGTCAGGAAGAACTTACAGATCCCTACTGATTAGTTTTAACCAAGAATACACTTTTTCTTTTTGTTGTTGTTGTTTGTTTGTTTGTTTTTTCTTACATGATACCACAACATAGCAAAAATAATATTTCAAGTCTTTGATCTAACTTTTCTTTTATTTGCTTTTATTTGCTACCATGTAGAACTCCATGTACCTTTTTCCATTAGTTGCTCAGATTGCTGTAGAATATAGACTCATCATTAAATCTAGTAAACCAGAAAAATATTATTTAATTTATCCAAGGACATGCATTCAGCTGTTAGTCTTGAAAGACTATGGAAGTTTTTTGCTTCTTCTAATTGAGTGAAATAAATCAGAGATTTAAGACAGAAGTAACCTTGTGGATTACTATGCAAGAAACTTCTGTTTCAAGAAAAAGCTTTTAGAGAAATGAATTTTATGAGGTAAATATCAGACTCATCAGTTTTGCAGCAATTACATCATCTAAGCATAATTTTGATCATTTGAGGTCACCTGCTGTGAATGTGTGGAGTAAAATAAGATTGCTGGAGTGGCTTACAATTTACTTCACTACAACATCCATGGAAAAATAAATCTTTGACATATAAGTTACCTAATGAATCTCTTAAAAATTCAATATATGGTATATGATTTAGGAAAATTGTATATATTAAAAAGCAAATACTACGTAATATGATTTAAGAAGGCTGAATGAATAGTGCTATATTTTCATAAGACTTTAAATGACTATTTCTACATCAACATTATCAGTACTGAAAAACAGCAACAAATGTCTCAATGTAATTGGCACCGAAGATCCAACATCGTGGTACCTTGGCTGTTAGAGTTTAACAGAATTTAATTAGAATTTTTTTACCTCAATCCTGAACTGAAACTTGGTGACCGGGGAGCATTAAATGCTGACATTGAGAGTTGATGTTTTAGTTTCACACAAAAGAAATTCTGTTTGTGTAATGTAAGTCTTCTCCACAAATTATATGTGGGAATTCAGTACAGTTATGGGAATTTTCTTCAGAAGTGTTCTTGTATTGCAAACTACAATGCTAACATAAGTATGCCTTACATTAGAAAATAATTTTGAATATTTTTCTTCTAGTTCATTTTTACTTTTTATTATAAGATAGAAAGAATTATAGGACAGAAATTACAGATAATTACAAGATAGAAAAAAGCAGAAATCATTTGTTTTAAAGAAAAGATAATTTACAATCTGTGGTATAGGAGAAGAAAAAGGCTGATAGAGCAAATATTTGTACATAGAGCAATTTGGTGTAAGTGAAATAGGTTGGCCTCTTAATTTGTTAAGGCTGAATCCACTACTGATAACTGAAATTCAGAACTGTGAGCAAGAATTTTCCCCAGTGAGGCAAAAAAGTTGGATTTGCATTTGTTCTAAATTAGTGAGCTACAGCACAGAACTATTAAAAAGTTTGCCCTATGTTAAACAACCCATTTTAGAAGTCTGTTAAGCCAATTTAAGCACGTTCATTTCCACAATCTCTCTTGTGATCAGACCTCTTTTGGAAGCAACATTATCTGCAGCCTGAGATCTTTGAAATGTTATGTCTATTTAAAGCAATATCTATGCTAACAGTTGAGATTGTGTGATTTAGTGATTAGCATGCACGTGGAAAGTATTACTTATGAGAAATATTCAGGGATAATTTATTTTCATATAATAAAAAGCCCTCTACTTCATGTTGAAAAATCAACATCCTAGGCTGCTTAACAGTATAAAAATTTTAACATTAAAACTTACCTCTCATCAAACTCCTAGGTTATTCTATGCCTTTAGACCTCTTTGCAAAACGTAACACTTATTACAGACTATGTGATGCATGACCAATTTCAGACCTTTTTGATCAATGCAGAGATTCTTTTGAACCTGTGAGAATAAATTTCCAGCTGGTGGCATAGGTTTTTATAACAAAAGAGAGACAGCAATAAGTGGATAGTCTGAGTGGAACTATAACAATATATACCAGTGAGAAAATCTAACCTATTTGGCAGTCAACACTGAAAAGCACAAGGTCTTTCTACATTATAGGTATTAATCTGCAAGTCTGCAGACAGGCAGAGCAAATTCTGGATATCTAGATTCTTCAAAGTATCTTTCTTAATATATATGTTATTGCATTCTTCACTGTTGAAGCAGTTGAAATTTATAAGCATTTTTATTTATTTTTAATTTAAGAAAAACCTATTAGAAGGAGATTAGAATCTGATAAAAATGTTAGTTTATCACATGATCTGGCCATGATCTTTTTATATAGGTGCTCCTTTATATATATATGTGCTATGCAGTAAAACAGCATCTTTCTAAGGAGCAAGGCAGAGGCAGCCAACGCAACCAAAGTTTTCGTACATTCTGATTAAGAACATGGCATACACTGTATAATAATTGTGTATGCAAACAGAACATTTTCAGCGTGGAGAAATTATAATCTTACAGTATAATGATTTAGAAGTTGCAGTAAACAGCAATGCAGCAAGTTCTGCACATGACAACAGCTTAGTAAGAACTGAATAAAATTAGGTGAATCAGCAACAAAATAATAGCTAGAATTCAATGATTAAAATTATTTAAGTTCAACAAAGATATTAAGAAAATATGCTTTTGTTTTCTGTGAAACTGTCTTCACTTAGTGAGATCAGAATCACATAACAAAATTGAAAAAGGTCTTCCTTAGAACTTCTATTGTTTAAAAGGTCTTATTGTAAGACCTTTTAACCAATGCAATGACCATCTGTCATTTCTAAAGAAAAAAAAAATGATAGCACCCTCTAGTAATTACAATTATTCTACATATACATGCTACTCTAGGTATGTACTCATAAAAAAGGTTTCATATCAAGTGCTATGTGCAGCACTATCTGTTGGTGCCCATTCCTGTATACCTTGACAACCACTTTGTCAAGGTAAAAGGATGCTGAAAGTTTGGTTTTCACTCAGTTTGTCACACCCCCAAATCCTTCTCCTCAGAGCTGTTCCCAAGTCATTCTCTGCACAGCCTTTATGTGTGCTTGGGATTGCCTCGACTCAAAGTTCAAAGGCTTGCAATTGGCCTCGTTGAACTTCATGAGTTTGGCATGGGCCCACCTCTCATCAGGTCCCTCTGGATAACATATCTTCCTTCTAGCATGTCAACTGCACCTTTCAGCTTTGTATCATTTGCAGATTGCTGAAGATGCACTTGATCCCACTCTCCATATTGCCTACAAAGATGTTACACTAGTTCCAGGACTGATTCCTGAGGAATGCCAGTCGACACTGATATCCAGTAGGACACTAAGCTGTTAACTGCAACTCTGTGTGCGACCATCCAACCAGTTCCTTATCTAAGGCTTGGTTAATCTCAGTATCTGAGAAATAATAGAAGTTTTTGTTTAATTGTTTCATATGATGTCAATGGGAGCATTCCCAGAATTGGCTGCTTGTAAATAGGAATATGACAGTTTAGTACTATATTTTCCCTTAAATATATACTTCAAAGTAAATATGTTCATACAAAACAAAATACATATATTAAGAAAATTTTGTTGCTTTTTTTTTTTTTTTTGTCCTATTTTATTCTGTTGAAACAACAGCACTAAACTGTTTTAATTTGATCGGTGAATAGCTCCATTTACCTTGGTGATCTAAACCAAACTGATGGAACTTTAAAAATATCTTGCTGTATGGTCATTCTGATATCTTTCATCATATTAACACCTCAGTTCTTTGCTTTATAAATCAATTTTTAGTATGAAAGTTTCCAGCTTCAGCTAACCCTGTAGTGAAAATGGACAACACTATATCTAAAGCCCTGACACAATTTCTGGAAGTCATTCAAAAGAACTAATCAAAGGGCTATCTGAGAAGTAGCCAAAGGGCACTAGGTAAAGATAAGTCTAACAGGCTTCTTAAGTTTCAGAAAGAGAAAATTCAGTTGCTTTCAGGTGACAAAACAGTGAACTCCCTGCTGACCATGGTACAGGAATTGGCAGAGCTGGCAGTATTATAATCTATGATTTATATTGCGAGGGAAGAGTTATCAGAAGACTTGGCTTTGTTAGATCAGTTTATTATAACAGTACCCAGTAATGCCTCTAAAATTAAGAGTGAGCTGTTTTTTCCATTATGAAGCTCTTGGAGAAGAGTTGATAAGGAAGGCAAATTTGCTCAGAGTAGAAAGCAGGTATCCTTGTATAAGACATATTATTTCATAGAAAGAGAAAACAGACTGATTTTTTTTTTAATAGAAATTTATGTGGGAAAAAGATAAAGGGATGAGCAGACCTGGAGTTAGAGTTGATTTAGATCTGATGAGCAGACCTGGAATTTGAGCTGATTTAGATCTTTCCTTTCTCCTTCAATACCATAGTTGTGAAGATCTGTCTTTAAAATCAACAGATAGTACCCTGGTAAGCTTATTTTTTCCTTAAAAAAGATTAAAAATTGGCTTGTCAGTGGGTAATGCATGTTATGTGTCTGCCACAGTATCCAAAAAGCTGATCCTAAAATTAGGATATTTGTTTGGTGGCACTCTGGAATCAACAACAATTTTTCTGTCAGCTACAATGGAAAAAAGAGGAAGGGCAGGGCCTTTCAAATACTGATGTAGATATATGCATTATCTGTTCTCATTCAAAAATGAAAAAGATCTACTATACGATGACAGACAATGACATGCTTATCAAAACTTCTATGTCCTGACTTATATAAATTACATTTAGCTCACATAAAAGTGTAAGCCAAAAATGGAATTGCAGGAGTTGAAAAATGAAATACATTCAAAATGTAAGTAATGACAGAGTTAAGGGTTTGTTTTCTTTTAATGTAAGTCTTTATCTACTTACCAACTGCTTTGTTCAGTGTATAAAAGAGCATGAAGAAACCAGTCTACTCAGGGATGCAGAAAAGGAAAATATGTTTGTTTCTGTCCACTTATATTCAGATTAATGGAAACAAGAAAAGAAGAGTTAGTTTAAGTTTTCAGTTGAATGGTGCCCTAAATAAATTAGATAATATTTTAGCTGAGGTTGGTTTAAACATGCAGGTAACTCTTCATAGGTTGAATTAATGCCTCTTTCTTCTTCTTTAATTTTCTGAATTTTCAGCTTAAGAGATGATTTTCAGAACTGCAGAGCACTCAACACCCGCTACTGAAGCAAAAGGTTCTGTGTTTTCAAATAAAAGTATGTATTTGCAAGATGCCTAGCTTCATTGATGACAAATGTCAGAAAAATTCATCATGAGAAAATGTGCTTGGCTGTTCTCTAAGCAGAGTTTAGATGAGATTTAAAATTCTCTGTCCAGAATCATACAGCTTGATTTCAGAGACAATAGTAATAGAAAGTATTATGTGAAAATACAGTCCAGGAGCTCCTTTTCAGTAATTGTCCTGATGCACAGACTTATTCTACAGCTGTTTGATTAGTTCATCATCATTTTACTGAAATAAATTCAATCTTATTTCTTGTGTGCTGCATGTTAACGAAACTTATGGGCAGTTACCAAAGACTGATTGAAGATCTTTAAATTTCCTGATTTAACTCATTTGAGAGTGATTTCCTCATGGACCCATATCCTTTTGTGACCTTCTGCTCTGTAAATGTAACAAATACAGACAATTTGCTGTGCCCACCTCTCCGCAACTAAATCCTCGTGACTCAGTTAAGTGTTTATAAGGCCATGTCTCTATAAGAAAACTACCTGCCCATCATATCATGCTTTTCAAGATACAAATACAAATACTGCATAGTGCTTAAAATTCAGCTTATGAGAAAGATAATGGAAGGCTTATATGTCTATGGCATTTACCAACATTGCTGGTTAAAGCTGTTTTCACATGTGTCTACAAGTTACTTCCAAAAAGTCAAATTTAAGCAATTTAAATAATATATATAATATAATAAATAGAGCAAATACGTTAAATGAGAAGTTAATGAACAATTGTTTGCTTTTATCTTTAATAGATCCTCTTTTTCTCTTGGTTATTTGCTGACTTCAATTAGGTGACTAGGACATGAGACATCATAATCACTTCCTCCAAGCAACAAACAATTCTGTGGATCAATATGAAGAATATTATCCTAAGTTAGCAGGTCAATAGTTAATTTTGCACATTCCAATGGTTTTGACTCAAGTGGACATATTCAAGCATAGAAGAATAAAACCCGTAATGACTTAAGTTTTCAGTTTGTGTACTGCAACCTCTGCAGCTCTATTTATTCACTAGCTCTGCAGCACAAAGCAGAGGAAGTTCTTTCACTAGATCTTTAAAAAAAAAAACAACTTTTATTGAAGAACTATGAGGACACCTTTTTTTTTTTAACTATATGTATGTAGAAGATATATTATATCAGGGCAAATCAAATCCTCAGGGCAGCACAGGAAGTTGTATTAACAGTAGAAGTTTACAGAACAACTACTGCAGCTGTGATTTTCTTAAGTGAACTCCAGCTGCTTTGTTATACTTTTCTGGGATGTGTAATTGGTAATCTGAAACTGATTTGCCAAAGAGCTCATTCACCGTTTCAACACACGGACTGCCCCAGTGAAGTCAATTAAAGTCACACACAACAACTCTACTAGAATTCTTGTGACCTGGGAACTGTTAACAGCTGCTTCTTTGCTGAACCCTGTATGATATTCATGCTATATGGTATGACCTTTAGCTAAAACTGGGTGCTGTTTCAGACCAATTCCAGAGGCAGAGTTTGTTTGCTTTATTGACACCTTAGAGAATTTCCAGTCCCACAGAAATCTGAAAGTTGTTTCATTGAAGAAGGTGTATGTAGTCTCTGTTCTCATTTTGAATGTCAGACCACCTGTTCTTATCAGCTAGAAGGCAGAGCCTCCTGAGGCTGTTACTTTATCATACCTTGAGCATCTCTGGATGTTCTAAAATAAATATAAAGTTCTGGAGATAGTATTTTTTCTTCTCCCTAGTAAAAATATACGTGTGATTCTGATTTTAATGTTGGTAGATGACAAATTTAGGAAATTATGTCAGTGCAAAGACTTGACTAATTTCTTTTATGGGTAACATAAAACTGTTAACAGAACTACTACTTTTTACCTGTCTCTCAATGCTGTAATTTCTTACAATTAATCCTTCTTTCAAAATTCATGTAATGTGTTACTTGTGGGTTACACTCTTGAAATATGATCACTTGGATAGATCTCTTGTTTCTTAACTCAATTTTATTTATTTATTTATTTTCCTGGGAAATACGTGTACATAGCTGGTACTCCTTCATAGAAGCCTTCCCAGCAAGTGTACATTCCTAGAATCATGTATTGAAATTAACGTTTTTAAAAACAATCTACTGTAAGCGGAAAGTTTCAACCTCTCTTTCCCTTCCTCAGCTATTGAGGACTTTCTTTGCAGTAACAGCACTACAGCCTTCCTTTCATTTTATTATTTTGATCCATCAGTGTGCCTGAATAATTTTTTCTACATGCCTGTAAATCTTATATTTCACTGTCTTTTGTGTAGGAATGGCTGAGTGTCTCTTTGAACAGTGAAAATAACTTAAGATTTTATTCAGGAATGTTTTGTTATACATACATATTTTTAAACAAAAAACCAAACAAAAAACAAAAAACAAAACAAAACAAAAAAACAAACAGTGACTGTTTTAAGGGCAACTGGTGTTAAAGCATTCTTCTCAACATCAATATCATTTTTCAATACCTTGCGTTTTTTTTATAGTTAGGCAACAAAATAATATGACAATTTTGTATATTGTTGATCAGTATATGGGATAGAAATCCATGCTTAGTAGTACTAAAAATATTTGCCACTTTTAATGCTTGCTGGCCTAGGAGATCCAATGAAGGAAGTAATTGGCTCCTTTTACTCTTAGTAGTTGCAATAGGTAAAATAATTCCTCTTCCATGAAACCTGTATAGAAAAGAACTTTATAATTCATCACCCATGCTTACTATTGCTTCACTCTCTCTATTCTCTCTCAGCCTACAATGGGGATAGAGTCAGTGAGAAGCTGTGTGGTGCTTAGACACCAGCTGTGGTTAACACAGTACAGAGGACTGTAATCTTTTGCCCTTACCTGTGCTAGTGCGTGGTTAATACAACAAGGTTGTCCTGTTTTAAAGCTCCGTACTATGCTACATTATCAACAAGAGGAAAAGGATGGAATGTGAATATCTTTCTGGCAATGCTAATTGTCTCTGTCAGCTTCTCATTTTGACCTAGAAAAATGTATCAAAGATATCTGAGCTGTTGCACTGAAGAATGGAACTTACATTAGCATAGTTAGCCAATCAATTACTGAGCCACCAAAAGTTCTACTAATATGACTAATACTGACTTGTTCTGGTATATAGTAGATCTCAGGTGAATAGAATTAATGGATGCAGCAGAAAATCAGAGCCTCCTTAAATTGACCTAGTTGTGTCATTCAGTTGTGTACTTCACCTGTCCTGAACTCATCCCACGGTCCAATTGCTTAATGCCGTCCACTGCCTGAAGACTCAGGGGGAGTCTGTGAAGTGTATGTTGCCATTACAGTGTCTGCTGATATTCTTTCTCACGTTAAGATCTTTGGTCCTTGACTTGGAGTGCTGTAATTTATCTTTGGAAGAAAAGCATAGCTCATATAGAAATTTTGACACTATTGTGCTCTCCATCTGTTCTTAAGTCTTCCTTGATTATGCCTCAGTTGTTCCCAATTCTCCAGTTTATTAACTTTTTAAAGGAGAACACGTCCCTTTAAACATTAAAAATTAATTATCTACAGGATTGTTATGTCAATATCTATTCTTTTCCAGCTATTCTGGCTGAAGATGAGAGGGAATGGGTCTTCCATTTTTATCAGTACTCATTAATTCATTAATCTTGTTTCTATTCATCACTTAGAATCTTGGGATATAAACCTGCATCAGTTAAAATGGAAAAAATTCAATATCCTTTGAAAGTGAATACACCAAGAATGACACTGTATGCCAAATAATGTCGTTCCATACAAAAAATGAATAAAGAATTCATGAACGAATGAATAATGCAATTACTTCATGAAGTAGTCTTATATGTACCTTTCTGTAGTCAACTTAAAAAGATGAACCACATGAGATTTCTTTCATGAACGAGTATCAGAAATATTTCTTTAAGTCAATATACTACAGAGGAGATAACAAGAATGTTTAATAGCAATGAATTGTCATTGCCATAGCTAAACAAAACTACTAGTAATGCCCTATTTCTTGTCTTATTAATTACATGCTGATACTATTTTTTCAGTTACGCAGAGACACTTCTGCATTTTTAAGAGCACAATTTCACATTATTATCAAAAATTACAAAGAACAGCCTTCTAATGCAGAACAAGTTCTGACGTTCTTTTATGTGCCCATTAAGGAACATCAAAGTGAGCATTTCATTTTGAATATTTCTATAATATTGACAGCATTGGTGAACTACACTGAGAAAGCCATTGAGGTCTGAAAAGGATCTAAACCAAGGTCTAAAATTACACCTTCACATTAAGTTTCTATTTATTTCTTCCAGATAGCCATTGAATCCACATTGAGAAGATTTTTACTTTTTTTTAATGTCACTTTCTCTGAAGATCTGCATGCACCTCACTGATTTGCTGTGTTACAGCCCATTTACAACAAAATGGCATCAGTCTGTGACAAAAGATAAGAAATGCATAGATACTTCAGGACAAAAATAAACATGAATCAAGAAAACGTAAGTATGAAAGATAAATGAAGAAAAATCTAAAATAGCATTAAAAATTGCTGTCAGCTACCACTCTTTGGCAGGTTTAATTTTGCCTAAATTAAAAGCTCCCCCTGGATCTGCATTACAATTCATTTGGTGAAGCTTGGTGCAATCATATGTTCATAATCTAAAGAATCTTTAATTTTGTTCATTTTTGATATTTTTGGGGGCTTGCTTTAACTTTGCATACAAGTTTCCATTTTAATTCCATCTCATGTCACAGTTAATGCAACAGCTGCAGACAAATAATATGTGGAATGTTCACATACACTACACAATCTCATAAAAGCTAGACAGAACATTTCTTATTACCATAAAACTTATTTCTGGAATGCCTGATTGTGTCAAGTATGAAAGCTTGAACTATTGAGTTCTAGTGCAAAACAAAATATATGCATATGCAGTAATGTCCAAAGACAAGAACAAAAGCAACATAAGCTCTGTCGTCTCCGTAACAAGCACTGAATTTTATCCAAGGTACTTACTAGTACTCAAAGCATAGTTATAGAAATGTGTTCTAACCATGAAAAATAAGAAAGGTCTGGAAACAAGAGTAGATTATTAGAGAAAATTCTACTGAAGCACATAACTTCTGTTTAAGTTTAGGGATTAGTGATAACTGTGCATTACCACCAAGATTTATCAGAAAGTGCAATTTCCTTAATGTACAAGAGAAAAAAAAAAAAAAAGCCCAAACAAGCAAACACCACCGGACTCTGTTCTGGGCTCCTTGGATGGAATTCAGGTGGAGTGCTGGAAACATGAGTGCCTATCTCAGCATTAGGAGTCACACACCAGCCCTGTAGTGGCTGTACAATCAGACTGTACAACTACAGTGTTGTTCAGTTCACCTGAAGTGGACATCAGCAACGGGTGGCTGAACTCATCTATGGGTTGTACTAACTGCATCAGCAAGGAGTCACAACACCGTAAGTGTGTACTTAGATATAAGCATTTTGGTCTGAATTCTGCTCCTTTCTTTAATGTTTTGTTAATTTACTTTTCTTACAAGCATGCTTGGAGAAATTAGAAAACATTTTAAGAAGTCAATCTTTCTTCCTTTTTTCTTTTTTTTACACCACAACTAATTTCTTTGTCAGTTTGAATGTTCCCAAAACCAATATTTGTACTATTATAGTCTTAGTGTCCCTACTGAGTACATTGAAAATAAATTGGTTTCTGAGTTAAGATTCCTGGGGATCAGGACACAGAACATGGGCCAGGCCTGGTGCCAAATTTCAAAAAAATACAAATGTTTGTTCCTCTCCTTTATTTCCATGAGGAAACCATTTCTTGTTACTGATAAATTATTTTTAACACTTTCCAACTTTCAGGAACTAATATAGCTGAATAGCTTTGAAATTAATCGCAGAAGTACTTAAAATAAAGCAACTTTGCATTGTAAGACTTTTAAGCCCTCTGAGACCAATGTCATGGGTGTAAATGAATATTACTGTCACTTATAATAAGGCCATAAACACATAAATCGACTATGGTTGAAAACAGTCTCCTCAATTAATTCCCTAAATGACCATATTTCCTCAATAACTAATTTTATACAATGAAAACATTAATTTCACTCACTGCCTCTATTATTATAAGTAAATAATAATTCTATCAGGTCTGCTCTGAAAGTAATGCCTCCCAATTTATTATGTTGGCCCGCAATAGCAGAGGCAGATATTGGAGGTATGGAAGCAGAGGTTGAACCTTCCTGCCCATTATTTATTTAAATGCTGTCATGTGACAGATGGCAGCACAGGGGCAGCCTGACAAAATGGCATCTGACACAGAAGTGTCAAACTGAATTTCTCCATGCAGGAAAAACTGCACCCACTGACAATCATTAAAACTTGCTGAACATTTATGAAGACCAAACAGTGGATGTGGGTGGTGTGTTTCAGTAGTGGCAACAGTGACAGTTGGTCACCTGCACTGGTGCAGATTTTTATGAGCACTGCATGCAGGCTCTTGTTCGTCACAGGCATAGCCAGTGGTGGTGAGTATGGTGAAAAATAGAGTTTGTAGCTGACAATTTGCTCTATCAGTTAGTATTATTATGCTCTTTGCATCGGTTGTAGTTTCCATTGAAATAAATAGGAAGCATTACTTTCAGAGGACCTACATTAAAAACAAACAAACAAACAAACAAACAAAAAAACTGGAAAGATTAAATATAAAACTCTTTACAGGTATATGGACTAAGTGAATGTTCAGGACTTCAAGCAGTCCTGAGCACGTAACTTTAGCTTTCAGGAAGAACTGAACAAACATTTTAATTAAAAAAAAAAATTGTACTAACCAAATGCAGGTCAACACAGGTAGAATTGTGCTCACAAGCGTTGTTTATGCAGTCATCAATGTCCTGCTCACACGTTAGTCCTGCATATCCTGGGTTGCACAAGCAATAGAAGCCATTGACAACTGTAACAGAAATAGTATTTCAGTACTAGAGTTGCTTCAGTATAACAACCAAATGTTGTAAATTTAAGTAAGCTGCAGTTACAAATACTCATCACAATGGAGTATATGACAAGTGTAGACACGCTAGAATGGAAATAATTAAATGCATTACTTTAAAACACCATTTTAATATTATACACTGCATTTAAGTAAAAAAATCAAATGTTTTAATGTAAGAATTATATATCAATTTTCATTTACTAGCTTCTGAAAAAGTAATGACATCTTAAGAGCTAAGAAGTAATTTTAGTTCATAAAACTGTGAGTCTAAGATTTTATCTTCAGTATTGTGCCTGAGATAGGGATGGTTAAATGTTGTGAGTTTTTTGTTTGCTTTTTTCTTTTTATTTGGGTGTGGGTAGGATGTTGGGTTTTTTTTTGTTTGTTTGTTTTTTATTTTTTTTTGTAATAGCATTACATTAAAGGAAAATTTGCCCAACCTATGACGGATTTTTGTGCTTCATTTCAAAATTAGCAAGATAATAATAATTATACCTGTTTTTTTTTTACCATTAATAATTTGAAGAGATACATCTGTTTAAGGAGTTTGTGAGAACAGTAATTGCAGCTTTTGCAGGCCTGGATTTCCTATAAACTCAAAGAGGTCCCTGGGTTCTTCATTATCTCTGAAATTTACCGAGGAATCTAGTTTGTCACTACGTCTATACGCAGAGCTGCTATTACATTCATCAAATATGTTAAGTCCTCCAGAGCAGCACCATTTTTTATCCAGTCAGAGCTTTACATCTTCCTGAGTATTTGTGCTTTCTACAGTCAGTGCAAAATGTACAGTGCAGTGGAACTGACACGTTCAGGTGGTACAAGTTAATTTTAGAGGTACCACAAAGCCAAACCATCCACAAAAAGATATGGCATGAAGAACTTTACTGCTTCTCCTCTAAGTTCCAGTTCAAAGATGTTTCAGAGTAAATATACAGTAAACAGAAAACATCTGTAAACGTTTCAGACAGTCTTTGCTAGATAAAATATGAAGCCAGTCATCTTTTCCTCCAGATAAGAAAACATGGAATTCTTAAAGCTTATTCATAATTTTTATTTGTTCTTGTTTTGGACAGTGTTGGGCAATTACATATTTAGCAACTTGGAATCAGAAGTTTAGAACTGCAAGATTTTCTGTAAGTTTGTCTAAAAATTCTGAATTTCAGGGAAATTCTCAAATTGGCTCAGTGCTTCAAGTATGGTGGGGAAAAGATGAAGTCAGTTAGGCTCACACTGTATTAGTCCCTCCAGGGAAAGGTTAGTAGTTAGATAATTAGGCAATAATAACTTCAAAAGCAGTTACAGAGATGACTACTGAATTCCTTTTTCTAGTGATATGGGCTGATGGACAAAAATTATAGCTTATGAGCTCCACATGGGATATTGAGGGGGCAGAAAGCACTACAGGAGTAGTGAAGCAGCAGGATAAGCCTTCAAGAGTTTCTGGAATTTCTGTCCATCCTTAGGAGTTTTCAAAACTGAGTGAAAAAAAAAAAGAAGTTGGTCCACTAGGAGGTTTAACTATGTGACCTCCACATATCATTCACCTTTTCAAGCAGAGTTGGTAAGTTTCTCTGAAAATTACCACTTTCCCTTTTCTTTACCAAGCACGGAAAGTGTTCTGATGGGTTTTAACCCATAAAACTTCCTATTAAGTACTCCATTAAGTATTAGCTGCTGCTCAGTTAGCTTGTCGATACTGACAGAATTTGGTAGAGTAATTCATCATCAGGTTGCTTCTAAAGTGTGCAAGAATGACTACCAGGAAAATAGTTGGTTACACGATACAGGGCACATGATAGTAAATAGACACTCTGTTTTCTATGTTTGATAATTAATAAAGTTTTTGGACTCATTAGAATTATCACATATAGTGCCTAATTGCTCTATGAGCTCCTTTTCAGCAACTGACTACTCTCTCATCAGATGCACAATGTAAGATATGTTTGGCTAATTTAGGTATCAAAGGAGACAAAACAAATCTCATTAAAATTACTCATTAGCTGCCCTTAAACACACAAACCTCAGTACCAGAAGTCAAGGCAGTTGGCAAAAAAAATCCTCCAGGCACCGGCTGTGGAACGCCAGACAAGCTAGATTTCAGTAAATTATCCACTGTTTTCCCCAGAGCAGCTCAGCAGCTACAGATGCTTCAACGGAAAGACTACTCTACATTAAAAGGAGTAACCAGACTGAACTCACTGTCATAACAGTATCCGTGGAGGCAAGGGTTAGAACTGCACTCATTGACATTGATCTCACAGCGTGGACCTGCAAAGCCCTTCACACACTGGCACTGGAATCCAAGGGGAAAAGCATCCAAATTTATTTCTTCTGTGCACACAGCTCCATTCTCACAGGGATTACTGGCTTCGCAAGGCCTAAACTCACAGTTCGAACCTGAAAAGGAAAACAGCAAAGCTGTCAGCATTTAACTAATGAATATATCCCTGCAGCTGCTACCTATTATGAGTTGTATTTTCTTTAGATCCCTGCTTAAAATTAGGTTGGAGGCTCTCAGAGACACATATATGTATAGTACCATGCAGAAATACTTATTTGCTTTGTTGCTTTACACACAAAAAAGGACAACTTGTTCCTGTTGCTTTTTTTTTAATAATGAAGACATTGTATAGCAAAATCAAAATAGCATTTGAATACCTTTTGTATTTTTCTGTTTACCTTTGTTCACTAAAATGGCTCAAAAATTGCACTTAAAAAGATTAATTTTAATTTACAACTTCCTATTACTTCTTACTGATACTATCACAGATACATTTTGTTTATTGGTCAACTACTAATTCCAAGTATAAATTAAGTGTAAGTAACCTTCTATTATTGTTAAGCTTGCAATTCATGACTGCACAGAAATTATACTAAAATTATGTGCTGTTGCTTTTATTTTAATGATGAGTGGCTGCCTCCACAGCACATAAAATACAATACAGAATCTCACACAGTTCCTTTCTTGTCTACCCTAACACTCAAGTGTGTAATAGATTATGTACATCACTCTGGGGTAATCAAGGAACTGTGTAATTGTGATCTTGGGTTGCAGATGCCCTCATCTAAATCTTTAGTTTGCAATGGATTTTAAAAGATTTAAAGGTCCTTTAAAGTGAATCTTACTTTGTAAGCACATAAACAAGGCTGATTCATGTTTTCCAGCAGCAAAACCTCAAAACACTGACGGCAGACAAAACAGAGATCAAATGGGATTGTAAAGCTGCTTCTCCTTTCCCTCACCATTGCTAAAGGCAAGTCTGTTCTTTCAGGCTGTTTCAAGCAGACTTTGCTAGCTTTCAGGGCTGCAACCAGCTGTGCACCAGCCCTCTTAGGACTTGTGGAGCCTGTCTGCTTTCCTGCAGGTGCTCTGTGGGCTCTGCCTGTGCTGTGCCTACCAGAGGAGGCCTGCAGGGTTTGCTACCCTCCAGGCCCGCTGCCCAATTCCCTTAGGCCCCTGCCCCAGCTCTGGCTGCTCAGCCAGTCCTTCCTGAAGCACCTCCTCCCTCTCCTTCTTTAGTAACACTGGTGGCTGTAGGGCTTTTTCTCTCATTTTTCATCACCTTCTCATTACAACTGCTGTGCAGCATTTTTGGTTGGCCACTGGAGCCATGCAGCCCTGGCCTCACCTCACAGAAGGCCCTGCAGTCCTGCTGCCAGCAGCTGGGTTCCTGCACACAGCAGATGAGAGAAGCATTCATTTATGATGTATAAAGGTCCCCAGAATTTTCAATTACAATTCAGAAAATTTTTCAGAAGTGATTGACTGGTGTTGCAAGTCACCTGGAGCATTTAGGAGTTTTAATATTGTAGATGATTGCTAACAGAACTGACAATTCATATAGTTTATTGGGTATAATTTTGGGGAAGCTAAATCCGTTAAGTGGTTTATTTATTTTTAAGCAACAGATTGAATATTTTCTTATAGTTTCAGAAGAACAAAACTACAACGTAGTGGTTGAGATGAAGCTACAGAGCCATTCAGTACCATTCTGTGCTCATTTGAAAGCTTGACATTCCTTAAAAACACAGGATACAAGGAAGGGATGAAAAACTAATTGTAAAAATTCAGTACTAAGATGACAATTAGACCAAATGATATTGAAGTTTAACTTGAAAAATGTACTTATATGTACTGAGGTATATCGTGTCAGTAAAATGATTCAGGCTCCCCTGTAAAAGAACATCAGATTCACATGATATATAGAATAGTATAGGCCAAAATCAATTAAACACATGTATTTTCTCCTTTGCTTGTATTGCTAATATAGGTAAAATTTTGTTGGCCTTCATTCTTTTGTTGGCCATCTCCTTCATTCTGTGGGGACTGTTACTCATATAGTAGCCCACTGGCTCTCTTCAGGTCTTCTTAATAATGAAACACATGCTCTCCAAAACATCCACAGGATTTTAGATGAGCTAAATCTTTGATGTAAGGGAGAATAATCTGAGGGCTGAATTTTCAAGGCTTTTATATGAGAATCATTAGGTCACGGCCTGAAATAGTGACTAAGCACCTGGTGAAGGAGTATAGCCAGCCCTGAGAGCATAGAGAAGCAATTCACCTGTATGATTGGAAGGGGTAGACAAATTGTCTTCTGCCATTAGGATTTTTAAACCGGACATCACAGAATGAAAAAGGTAATATTCTCTAAATGTAGTTAGCTGACAGAAAGTCCATCAAATGTGAAAGAGTACCAAACAGAAGTTTATTAATAATAAGTTCAGCTCATCTTTCCAACTATGCTTATTTCAATTAGACCTGTTTAATGTTTTTGCTGGTTTAAGTCTTGACTACATTTTATTGATTATGAGAAGAGATTGTCTTTACTAGAGAATTAAAAGTCTCTTCATTAGCAAGAAGCCTAACAGAACATAAAAGAATATGGACTAGCAATTAAGTTACACAGTCAAACGACATTTCTGTTTTCAATGGCAGAATACGTCAGATGAATATGAACATAAAATATATAACAAATAATGAATAATTTATTTGGAAAACACTTCTTTTTTGTTGAAGAACGAGAAACACTGCATGATCAGAAATGTAATTCTAGTACTAATCAATTCTCGTTTCTATAGCATTTGTTTGTCTTACTTCTTACTTAGGCAATAAGTATCATAAATGAAAACTGAAAATAGATATTTTTTCCCTGAAAAATACTTTGATTTCTTAAATATTTATTAAAGCTATTATTAGAAGTCAAAAGAAAAATTTATAGAAATGATGTAGTAAATAAATTACCTGTCATAAGTTTTCATTTCCTTATGTAAAATGATTGATGTTTGTTTGTTATTATTTGTTCAGCATAAATTTGTATATGAAATCTTTTGATGTGCACTACAGATTTCTCCTATAATCAAAAATGGCATCTCTTCAGTGCTGCTATTCTTTTGGGAAAATAATTTAATAAAAAAGCCATTTGCTACAAACATTTTAAGGAATTAAATCTGACAACGGCTTTCAAAGTCAGCATTTTGCAGTAAAAGTAGGAAAGGAATCAATGACAAAATATATCTGATTGCAAACTGCAGGCATGATTATGAGAATATAGTGAAAATAAACTCTCTGTGGCTAGTTCTGGATCAAGAGGAGTGTCACTTGAGGTCCAATTTCCTAAATACTATTAAGTGATCTAGTACTATTGTAATATATGGACTTAAGAACACAGAAAGCTTTGAGGACGGATGAAATGGCATTGTTCTAAGTGTTCCACATGGAGGCATGGACAAGAGGTGCTGAACCAGCCAGGTAGCATCAGATGTGGGTCAGAGGAAGTAGATGCACTGTGAAATGATGAGGTGTCAATATCCCAATTCTACCAGTAATCTCCATTCCAAATTCATAGCCAACATGCTGGTTTTCCCAAGATTGTTCTTTTGAAAGCATTTTAATTTACTAAATAATTTGATCACATCAGAGAAATCGATATTATTGATGTCATCAACTTCCTATAGTTCCCATCACAAGAAGCTTTCATAAGCATATCATAGCATAATGGGAAATCCCAGGAACACTAACAAGCAACTATTTAAATGGTTAAATTTTGAAGTCCATGAAAATCTAAAGAATAAATGTCTTATAGATAAAGATTAAATTGCCATTTTTCTGTAACTTTGAAAAGTTTACCAGTATCTCTGAGAAGCTTGCAATTTTATTAACTAGCAGCTTAGTTCTTTGTCTTGTGGCATAAGAAAAGAATGTAGTACATGTACATAAAAGAATACCATACTCTGGAACTGGACAGAAGGAAAAAAAATGCAGAGCATGCATGTATTGATATTACTCAAAACTAAGCCAAGTATTACTCTAACATTTAATAAATTCAGCATGTATTTTCTTTCATTTCAAATTTACAGGAATTTCTTATTTTTCATGGAATTAAAATCATACTTTATGTAAAGAACTTTGTGATTCTGTATAAGTGAAGGATCATTATCAGTGAAATCTGTACAAATTGAAAATCATAAGGGTTTTTTTTTATTATTTTTTCAAGGAAGAATGTTTGGAAAGCAATACTTGGCACTTTGAAATAAAAGGTATTTAATTAATTTTGTGAAATAATTCAGGCCATGCAACAATGATGGAACAAAGACAGGGACAGATGCACCACAAAGATAAAATGAAAATCATATTCATATTATTGCTCCATACCTGTAAAAATTTCTGTAAGAACAGACAAAAAAATTAGACATATTACTTAGGTGCATTTTTTAATGTAAAAAAAACCAAAACAAAACAAAACAAACAAAAAAACCCAATTAACTACAGTACAATAAAGATGCAAGTCTATGTGCATATATGTGCAATTCAGATTTCATTCTATATATCATACTTCACTCTTTCTCAAATAATGAAAAGAAGAATGCTACTGAGGAAAACAGTTATCTTTAATGTAGATCCTATTGAAATATATGCAATTCTTGCTGCTGTTTTCTTCTTTCTTCCTTTAATACGCCAGAGCTCAACTGGAATTACTAACGTATGTGGAGAATGTACAGAAAGTTGGTATTAAACTTATTTTTTCCTCCTGGCCTTGGACCTGTGGATGTCATTTTTGCCTGTACTGATTCCCACCTTTAGTTCAGGCAGCTAGACTCTTCTGGGTTTCAAGATCCTGTTTTCATTTGCTTAAAATTTACCAGATTGTCCAGGTTATTATTTACAATGTATACCAGGATTATTATTTTCTTACTATGATTTGAGTGTTGGCAGATGTTCCTACATCACAAATTGACCTGTCATGTAGAAAAATCATGCTGCAAGTTTTGCTTTCACCAGAAAGAAAAAAACACCACTCCAAAAAACCCCCAAAATTGATTATCAACTTTTCCTGATAAAGAGAAATATCCTCATTATTTGTAGGGGAGCCAGGGAAAAGGCAATAATGTTTTAAACCTTTGAAAATCTGTGATTTGCACATACCTTTTGGGAAGTGAGGGAAAGATGCATTGAGATTTTCATTTGCAATGAATATACCTTCTATCATCTACATAGCATAAATCTCCTCCCTGTCACCAAGGTACTCATACAACAATCTCACAGCACAACTAATGAGATTCAAACCCCTGATCTGCTGTAGATGACTGGATTTAGAGAGGCAGTATTCCCAGAGTACTCATGGCTGTAAAAGCTCAGAAAATATTTCTTGTGGATCAAGGTGCATCCCAGGGTGCAAACTGTAAGCAGAGCTGAAATTACAACACATACCTCACTGAATTTTTATGGACAGATTTATCAACTATGGTTTTTAGAGATGACTTTGGGTTCTTGGCACTGTACCAGAAGGTCATAGGTCTTCTACAGGTCTTATCATATATGCCAGTCCTTCGTGGGTGTCTTATCATACCCTGGACTATCTAAACGATACTACAGTTGACTAGGTTAAAAATCAGCTCACTGATCTACTTGTTTTTTGGGACAGAAATACCTGAATTTAGGCACCAGTTTATGACAATTTTTTAGAAACAATTGAAAGCTTGATTGAAATAACAAATTTCCAAAGAAGTTCTGCAGTTATTTCATATGGGAGACAACAGCAGCTCCAAGCCAACCTTCTTCTTTATTGCTTAGGGGAAATACTGATTTCGTAGATCATATACCATAAGCATGGACACACTGCTTCTTTATCTACAAAAATCTCCTACATGCCGCAGTGTCCCTTCATAGCTCTCTGCACTAGTTTTATTTTTTCCTAAGTAAAATTTGATTTGGCTGCTCAGCATCAAGAGAGTGGCAAAAACAGATATAGACTGATGTTGAACAGGAGAAATTCTTCTGTGGTCCAACACAGACATATGCCACCAGGAGCCACAAGTCTCAGAAAACTGCCTTTTTGCATGGGTCTTGGCACAGCAAAGACTGAGATTTGGCCTGTGAGTGCTGAAAAAGTAATTGCTCCATTATATCTACTTTAGTCTTTTGCCTTCATGAGCACTCACATTTCTTACTTATTATCTGTTTTGTAATTAGCTGTTCCCATAATAGAGTGTCCTGTGCTGAAAACTCCATTATTAGTCTTGCTTTTCAACAGACTTAAGCATTTTTTTTTCTGCTGAGTTGCCTTTCTCACTAGTTTACTTTCTTTTGCAACACGTTTAATGGCTAATTACCATTTTTGCTTTAATCTTAATTGCGACACATTTGGAGACATGTGTCATTAAGACTGCAACAAATAAGAACACGTTTCCTCAGAACTGAATTTCAATTTTCCTCTACAATTACATATATTTGATGTAAAAGGTCATACCTAGTAGCAGCATTTAGACCAAACAAATACAGTGCATTTTTTAAATGAGTCATGCAATCATTTGGATCAGAGGTTAATTTTCTTTTCTCTCATTAAGAGCATGTTAACAAGGAGCTTTTTTGTTTGTTTGTTTTTAAGGAAAAATAAGAGGAAATATTCATGTCTACTACTGAAGAGGTGTTACATATCAAATATACAGTCTTAACACAAAAGAAACATTTTCATTTTTTCCTCCTTGCTGAGATTTTCTTGCAAATAGCAGTAGACAGAATTAGTACATGGGTAACAGAAATGATGGTAAAGTAGTAAATACCAGTGTAGAAAATTGAAGAAATTTGCAATTTTGGTGTGTGACTGTAAGATCTGTTCTTAGCTTTCAGTCCTGAGTGAGAATAATGCATCCTCATACAACAGGTCCATGTCTCTCCTATACTGAGGACTTCACATCTGAATGCAGTACATCAGCTGAGGTCTCACCAGTGCAGAGAAGATGGGCAGGATTACCTCTCTTGACCTTCAGACCGTGCTTCTTTTCATGCAGCCCATTATACAGTTGGCTTTCTGGGCTGTGAAGGCATGCTGGCTCATGTCCAGTTTGCCACCCAACAGTGCTCCCTAGTCCTTTTTTGCAGGGCTGTGCTCAATAAAGCTGTGGACCTAATAATTTAAAGGATCTTTGAGTACATTGCATGGCTTCTACAGAACAAGAAGAACACTGAGGGCACTAATGCATCTAAATATGGAAGAAACAGCTAATGACTGGTGTGAAGCACTTAGAAGTACCATAAAAATAAATGTGTAATACTAGATGAACTCATCAACATAAGAATGACACATCTACTATTTCAGAGGCCTGTTTCATCAAAAAGCAGTGAGCAAAACAACATTCAGAAGTAGAACACCTGACAGTCACTTCTACTAGCATATCTGTGAACCCCTTTCCTTCATACAGCTGAGCAAGACAACTAAAATATATAAACTAATGTGCCCTTCAGGCTTTAAGATATTTGAAGACTTTAAACTCATGAAAGCAAATAAAACTGCAGGAATCTGAAAAGACAGTTCTGATTTTGCTGGCACAGATGGAAGAGTATAATGGATATGTTTCATCCTTGTAACAAAATAAATAGCTTGAGACAAGAAAGGTACTTTGCTAAATGATAATGGAGACCAGCAAGGGACCATAAGATATGGTAGCTTAAAAGCTTAGAGAAAAAACTTCCTAGCATAAAAGAATTAAGAGTCTTTCTCTTTTTCACCGACAAAGAAGGAACTTAGTGATTTAAAAAAAAAAAAAAAAATTTCAACTTGTTCTTCATACCATTTTGTATAAAATCAATAATTTCAAATCCCTATTTAACATGCCTCCATATGTAGATAAAATATATATATTGTATACAAATAAAACAGTATTGAGTACTATATACCTTACTAATGACACTATTCTTGAATTGTTTAAATCTGTATTGGAACCGAACACTATTTCCTTTCAGAGACATAGAGCTTTTATTCTACCTTCCACAAAACTGTTAGTACCACTATATGAGCTATAGTCTCACAATATGTTTCTCACACACTCTCTTCTGCAGCACTTAATATCAATTCCATAAGTGTGATTCTATTAAAGAAATGGTACAATTGTAGAATAAATATCATAATTGAAAAGTTATAATAGAACTCTTTGGCTAGGATGCTATAATGGAATCAAGCTGACTGAGAGGCCTTTTTAAACATATAAATTACTGCCAAAGACTATCACTGATAATTTGTTGGCCAAAACTGTAGCTAAATATAGTTCTAAGCGGACTGTCTCCTATAGCTGACATTATGTTCTTTGACTTGACTGTACCCAGATCGTTTACTTTTCTTCCTGATCCCAGTTCCAGTAGTAGGAAATGCTATGGAAAACCATCTGATCCCATTCCTTTGATCTTGAACAGCTAAACTTCAGAATATCCTTTGAAAAAATGTCCCATATAGATGACTATAAGTTTTTTATCTCAGACACTATATAAAACAGGTGGAAGAGGGAACATATCTAAATATTTGCAGAGACTAATACATTAGAACCAAGCAGAATCAACTATATCAGATACATACTTTTGTTAAAACTCTGTATGAAAAGAACACTATATTACAGTAGAAGTAAGTGGCTGTGTGGTAAGCAGTTCACCAGTGTTTAAGTGTGAAATATAATAGTAATTTGTACCATACAAGTCAGTGACAGAAACAGAGAACTGGACTTGGAATATCATGCTGAGATAATTAGAAGATATTTGCAAGCACAGTATTTGTAGCAGAGATATTGTAGGCAAAGAATATTATATAAATATAGATGCTGTTATTTTTCTCTGTCTGTTCACAGCTACAACACATGCACAGCAAGCTGCAGTAACTACTGGGATTTTTATGCAGCCTGACATAGGGAGTCCCTTCATTGATAAAATAATCTGCTGTAGATTTTTTCTTCTTTCATCACATCTAGAGCTTCCTTGACTGCAAGGTCAAAAGCTTTATCGTATAAAAGTATATGGATTTGGAAATACGTTGTTTCATATGTACACAAATATATCTTTTCAGCAAAAAGTAAATCTGTATCTTTAAAAAGTTAAAATTCAATTTCATCCTCCACAGGACAAAAAATTTAGCTGAAATAGGCTAACAAGACCTCAAATACCGTTTTAGGTAATTATAACATTATTAGGAGTTGACAAGGATGTTATGTTGTATCTGGAATTCTTACACACTTCTTAAGTTTTCTTTTGAGCTGTGCACAGATTTACTGCTAGTACTTTCAAACGATGTTTGGTAGAACATTTGGAAGAAATGAAAGGTAGAAATTTCAGAGTAATAATTCCAATGAAACATTTGAACATACTGAAAGAGCAGTGATCTGCACAGGCAGTGGAGAAGTCCTCTGTATGATGAATACTTCAGGAGAGGAACATATTCATTTTGTCACTGTTAAGAGTTACAGCAACTATGGCAGAAGAAATACTTCTCCAGTATTGATTTTACCATGGAAATTAGGTTTACCAAAACACTTTGTGCCCACAGGAAAAACATCACATACACATTTGACTTGTAAAGTTAATTTCAAAACCAAGACTATCAGACATTTGAAGGAAAATCCAGATATGGACTACTGCTCAAGTACCACTGTGTTTAAAAGACTTAGACATCTTCCAGTATTCAAGAAAGACCAATGGGATGAGCTAAAAAATTTTGCCATAGTACAAATAACTATGCTTTATAAAAGCACAGAAATGTAAGAAAATAAAATTTGTATAATAATATCTTTATGATTTTTTGTTGTCACAGTCACATGGGATGGGATGATTCATCATAATATAAAAACACATATTCAAGGTATCAAAAAGGCTGTGAAACAAAAAAGAGAAGCAGCTGTGCTTGTCCTCCAAAGAATAAGACATGAAAGAATGAAAAAAAAATAAAAAAAGGATTTTAACAAGAAGAGGGAAAGAAAGGAGAGGAAAATATCATGTTGAAGTTGTCGGTCAAAATAAACAAATTAGATTTTCCTGGCTAATCAAGGAGATAGTCACAGAATCACAGAATTGTAGGGGTTGGAAGGGACCTCCAGAGATCATTGAGTCCATCCCCCCTGCCAAAGCAGCTCCCTAGCCCAGGTTGCACAGGTAGGCATTCTGGTGGGTCTTGAACATCTGCAGAGAAGGAGACTCCACCACCTCTCTGGGCAGTGTGTTACAGTGATCTGTCACCCTCACTCTGATGAAGTTCCCATGCACATTTGTGCAGAACTTCCTATGCTTCAGTTTGTGGCCGTTTCCCCTTGTCCTATCACCATGCACTGCTGAGAAGAGTCCAGCCTCATCCCCTTGCTTACCACACATTAGATATTTATAGACATGGAACAGATCCCCTCTGAGTCTTTTTTTTTTCAAAGCTGAAAAGATCATGGTCTCTCAGCCTTTCCTCATAAGAGAGGGACTCCACGCCTTTAATCATCTTTGTGGCCCTCCACTGTCTCTTTCTAGGAGATCCTTGTATTTTTTGTACTGGGGAGCCCAGAACAGGACATGATACTGCAGATGAGGCCTTACCAGAGCAGAGTAGAGGGGGAGGATCACCTCCCTCGACCTGCTGGACACGCTCTTTTTAAATGCATTCCAGCATGCCACTGATCTTCTTGGCCACCAGGGCACACTGCTTGCTCATGGCCAACCTGTCATCCAGCAGGACACCAAGGTCCCACTCCACAGAGCTCCTCTCCAGCAAGTCATCCCTGATCCTGTACCAGTGCATGCCGTTACTTCTCCCTAGATGCAAGACTCTACACTTGCTCTTGTTAAAACTCATCTGGTTCCTTTCTGCCCAGGTCTTGCTGAATGGCAGGACAGCCTTCGGTTGTGTCAGCCATTCCTCACAGCTTTGTATCATCAGCAAACTTGCTGAGGGTGGACACTACCCCTTCATCAAGCTCAGTGATGAAGATGCTGAACAGGATCAGACCCAGCACTGACCCCTGAGGAGTATCACTAAGTACAGGCCTCCAACTGTATTCTGCACCACTGATCACAACCCTCTGAGATCTGTCAGTCAGCCAGTTCTCAACCCACCTCACCATCCACTCATCTATTCCACACCTCCTCAAGCATGACCTCCCCCTGGTGAACCCATGCTGACTACTCCTGATAACTCTCTTCTCTTCCAATTGCCTGGAGAAGGCATCCAGAACAAACTGTTCCATCACCTTTCCAGGAACAGAAGTGAGGCTGATTGGCCTGTAGTTCCCCAGATCTTCCTTCTTGCCCTTTTTGACGATCAGAATAATACTGGCTATCCTCCAGTCTTCAGGCACCTCTTTGTGAAGGACTGAAACTGATTTCCTTTCTTTTGTCTCAAAGCTTGCTTTGTAAGGCCTTTTCTGGTGATACAACTCTGACTGATAGCTGCTGATCATCTAAATAGATGTCATGGTGCCTCAGTGTCTCTGCTTATGGTTGTAAAGATAAGCAGAAATAGGGGCGCATAGTCTTTTTTGGGGGAGTATGGCTTGGAGAAGCTGACCACCACAAAAAGACAACAATGCTCCTTCATTTTCAATGAAGGCAACATCCTCTGCTGGCTTATCTGTTGGATCAGACATGTCACACAAACAAAGAGAAAAGAAAAAAAACATGAGAAATGGGGAATAAAAGGCCTTCACTGAACCAAGGACTTGAGAAGAACTCACAAAGAAAAATCTTTGACGGAGAACTCCTGAAGAGAAAAAAACCTTTGGCAGAGAATTCCCTGAAGGGGAAACCTCTTTGGAAGAACCCCTTGGCCTGCTTGCTGTGATCTCCCATCCCCCGCAGTGACCAGACAAGTTCCTGAGATCAACGGACCTACTACGGACCTCGCTGGATTCAAGGTTGTGATTATATCTCTCTTACTTTCTGCCAAGACTCCTTGCTTTTCATCTCTTTTCTATCGCTCACCTTCCCTTCCCCATATCCCTAAGCAACTAGTATTTGTAATAAACTGGTTGGGCTAACATTTCACCTGTTGTATCTTAATCTCATGTCAGGTATGCACATAATCAAAGAACCTCATCTCCCTCTTTTATATTGGAACGTGACACTTCCATTCTTCGAGATCTCTCAAAGATGATAGAGAGCAGTTCAGCAGTCACCCCTGCCAACTCCCTCAGCACACGTGGATGCATCCCATCAGTGCCCAGGAATTTATGTATACTGACGATGCAAAGACAATTGCAGACCATCTCCTCCCACACTGAAGGGGAGTCTTCCATTCCCCAGACCCTTTCACTTATCCCCATGGTCCAGGAGTCCCAAGGCTGAGTTCACACAGTGAAGACAAACAAAGAAGGCATTCAATATCTCCACCTTCTCAGTATCCCCTATTACCAGAACACCTCCTCATTTAGTAGGGGACCCACATTTTCCCTAGTCTTTCTTTTACTGTTGACACACTTAGAAACAAACACAACAAAAACAAAAAGGTTATCCTGAAAGACTACTTTCTGTCTGAGTGCACCTGAATATCCAAATCATGCTCTGCATTCCTTAATTCTATGTTCTACGTATTAGAGGGCTGCTGTACACATTCTGGAGTGGTGTATGTTCTTTTTTTTTTATAGTGATGCATAGTCTGTAAGTCAAATTTCGTGACTGAAGAATCAAACCAATACAAAATACTCGGGATATACAATTTCAAGTTCTTTTTTTTTTTCAAGAAATGGTGGTATTCATAACATTGTATGTATGCTTTTCCACTAAGCGAGAACTGTGAAAATAAAACTGAAACAGGTCTTATATTATGTATTTACTTTCTCAGAGAAACAATTCTGTAATCTGTAATTAAGCACACACAAAGCTATTTGTTTCATTAAACAGAGTATTTCCACACAACTAGAAAATATAGTTTAACCACCCATTCTTTATGTTGGTTTCCTGTGAATCTGTTAAAGATTACATTTACATCCATCTAATACTAAATAAACAGATGGTGAGAGACTGAGGTAGAGTGTTCACATGAACTTTGCTTTTTACTTTTATTTATAGCATCACAAACCTTGGTAGAATCAGTTTAAGAATTTGATTTGAAACAGTGCTGAATAAGCCTGTAAAGAATTCAAAAGTCTCAAAAATCCTTTCTTTCAACAAGAATCCTTAGAGCAAGATTTTAAGCATTCTATACCAAGAGTGCTATGAATTCAGAGGATCTCACAGTTACCAATTTTGAATCTTTCCAGAGGGGCTTAACCTTACTACTGAGAGCAATAGAATCTGCTGGCTTCTTGAAGGATGACGATGGGAAATGCTGACTTTCTGAAATTTTAATAATTTCTTTAAATATCTAAATGAGTACTAAAGTCTCCTGAAAATCTGTCTGTTTGTGAAACAAGCACTTACGAGACTAATATTTGTAGCCACATGCTGGAAATAGTTTCACATTTTTCTGTGCTGTGCAGAAGAAATTCTGAAACTGTGCTACTCATTTACTCGTTATCTCAATAGATTTTATTCAGCAGAACATAAATTAAAACCAATAAGACTGACAAATTAGATTTTGACCATTAACTAAAACAATAAGAACATTAGAGCTCCTTTTTTTCCCTGTGAATGATGAGTTCAATGGAACCATCTTCCCCAAAGGGGAAAAATCCTGCTGTCTCAACATACAAAGAAAATTGTCTTTTAATGATTATTCTGGAATCCTAAGTATGTATTATTATATTGAACGGCAGGAGAAAAAATGTGTTTATATTTAATTTATAAATCAACAAGCATCTTTAATGGAAATTATCACTTAAACTTGACTTGCTCAAGAACACTGTACAGTTTGTTGTCTTAAATTTTAGCACTAACTGTTTAAAATTAACCCCACAATATTTCTATCATAAAGATCATAATAAAGCTAACATTTTAAATTTATTTTCCTTAATAGCATCAATAGAAATAACCACACATGATTTATGGATTCCAAGATAACTCTAAATTGTTTTCTGGGAATGGAAACATAATTTAGAAAATGCCACTAATTAAATTAGAGTGAGAACAGTGTTTAGAACAAAACTGTTATAGATGGTCATTGAGCATATGCTTCTCATTTAGTAAATAATCTTGTTTTGTTAGCAAAGTGATTTTTAGTATCCATTTTGATTAATAAATAAACAGTTCAAGTAGATATATAAATAAAGTTTACTTCACATTACTTGCAGACTAGGGTACAACTGGCCAGTCACTTGGAAGAGTTTTGCTTGAGAAAATGAAAGACTAATAATGCTGTAGGAAGAGTGAAATGAGTTTAGACGATTGACTGAAATGCTTTCTAAAGTAAATTGTGTTTGCTTTCCCTTCTCCCTTGGTGTTCATTACCTTTAAATGGAGCCATACATTGGCAGAAGTAATTACCCGGTTGGTCAATGCAGGTGGCTCCATTCTTACAGGGAAATGAAGCACACTCATCTATATCTGTTTCACATCTTGCACCTTTAAAAAGATAATAAAAGTGAACATTTAGTAAGACAATCAGGTTCCAATTTATAATGCATTTGCACAAGAATTATAAGCAACTTCTGAGAAGAAGCCGATATAAATCAGACAAAGATCCCTCAATACAAATGTCAGTGTCCATTTAATTCTTATTGTCATAAATACATAAGAAGTTATTTCTGAGCTACTAACTGGTAAGAATTCCTCCTGGATTGCAGACTAATTTATCCAGCAAAGCTAAGAACTTGGAGAAGGAAGATCTGCCTGCTTTTTAAGTGAAGACTGGATTCAAGATCATGTAAAGAACCTGAAGGTGCACAAGTCCATGTGATCTGATGAGATCCATGTATGGATTCTGAGGGAACTGGCAGATGAAGTTGCCAAGCCACTATCCATCATATTTGAAAGGTCATGGGAGTCTGGTGAAGTTCCCACCTACTGGAGAAATGAAAAAAAGAAGACCCTGGGAACTACAGGCTAGACTGCCTCACCTCTTCTCCTGGCAAGATCATGGAGCAGATCTTCCTAAAGATCCTACTAAGGCACATCGAAAATAAAGACAAGGTGACTAGTGGTAACTGACTTCAGTGGTAAGTGGCTTCAGCAAGGGCAAGTCATGCCCAACAAACTTGGTGGCCTTTTTTCATGGAGTTAAAGCATCAGTAGATAAAGGAAGATAAGCTGACATCATCTATCTGTACTTGTGCAAAGTGTTTGACACTGTCCCATATGACACCCTGGTGGCCAAATCGTAGAAAAATGGATTTGATGGATGGACCACTGGTTGGATAAGGAATTGGCTGGATGTTTGCACTCAGAGAGTTGTGGTCAATAGCTCAGCGTCCAAGAGAAAACTGGTGATGCGTGGTGTTTCTCAGGGATCAGTGTTGGGACTGGGGTTTCTTAACATCTTTCCAGGTGACATGAACAGTGGGATTGAGTGTACCCTCAGCAAGTTTTCAAACAACACCAAGCTGAGTGGTGTAGTTGACATTCTGGGGGGAAGGGATGCTACCCAGAGGGACCCGGACAGGCTTGAGAGGAGAGTACATTTCAAACTCATGAAGCTCAACAAGGCCAAGTGCAGGCTCCTACATCTGGGTCAGGGTAATCCCAAGCACAAATACACGAGTGAACAGTTTGAGAGCAGCCCTGAGGAGGAGGACTTGGGTGTGTCAGTTGATGAAAGAGTCAACCAGCAATGTGTGATTGCAGTTCAGAAGGCTATCTGTATCCTGGGTTGAATCAAGAGAAGTGTGAGCAGCCCTCAAGGGCGGTGACTCTGCCGTTCTACTTTGCTCTTGTGAGATCCCACCCGGAGTACTGTGGTCAGTTGTTGGACTCCCAATGCTAGAAGCACATGGAGCTGTTGGGATCAGAAAAGGGCCACAAAGATCAGAGTGCTGGTGCACCTTGCTTGCAAGGACATGCTTAGAGAGCTGGGGCTCTTCAGCTTGGTGAAGAGAAGGCTCCAGGGGAACATTATAGCGGCCTTCCAGTACCTGTAGGTAGCCTACAGGAAAGCTGGGGAAGGACTATTTACAAGGGTACAGAATGATAGGAGAAGGGGAAATGGTTTTAAACTGTAGAAGGTAGATGTAGACTAGATATTAAGAATTTACTGCAAAGGTGGTGAGACACTGGAACAGACTGCCCAGTGAGGTCATGAATATCCCCTTCCTGGAAGCATTCAAGACCAGGCTTGATGGTGCTTTGAGCAACCTGGTCTAGTGGGAAGTGCCCTTACCTATAGTAGGGGAGTTGGAACTAGATGACTGCTTGATGATCTTAAAGGTCCATTCCAACCTAGAACATTCTATAATTCTGTATGTTATTGTGCAGTTTTGTTTACAGATAGAGAGAAGTGTTCCAATTTGCTGGGATGCAAATGAAACATTAAATCAGTACAGATAAGGACAAATGAGAAGGAAATAAAAGTAAATTAGTAAATGGTATCTTAACGCATGTTTTGTAGACCACTGCTTCACAGAAAGCTTGGTTACTACTAACAGGACTCACCAGTAAAGCCAGGTAGACAGATACATTCATAGCCACCAACAAGGTCTGCACACGTTGCATTATGAAGACAAGGAGAAGAGTGACATTCATTTATATTTGTTTCACAAGTTGTGCCTATAAATACCATTAAGCAAATTGAGAAGTTAGTGCACAGTACATATATTTGTGTACCAACATTTACTTAAACAGAACATAACTCAGACTGAATACAATAGATGCCTTTTTCATATTTCAAGTATTTATGACAATATATTGTGAATGTTCATATTTAAGCTATTTACTGATTTTCCATGAAGATGAAAAGTCTTAGCAGTTACTTAATACATTCTTAGAGCTGAAATTGTATAATTTTCCTATTATAACTTATATGTTATTATTAATTCAGTATAAAAGAACAGAAAACAAATTACATTACATTAAATATATTAGACTTCATTGGAATGATATGAAAGGAAATCCTCCATATGTAAGTATAGCAGATGCACTTACAGAAAAGGAAAAACAAATCTGACAAAAAAACATTATTATTCTAGTCTAGACTACAGCTAACATAATCACATACCTTCTCAGAGTACAGAAATATTAGTGAAAGACTTTGTAAGCAAACTGTTTGTTTTTTATCATTTGAAGAACAAGTGAAAAATAACAGCAAACTATAAGGTTTGATAAGTTTGAAAAAAATATATTAAAAAGCTTTAGTTATTTTGAATATCTCTAATAGTATAGATACAGCAGATCACCATGTGACATTTGAATTGCACAACACTTTGTATTTCAGTGATTAAAAATCCATAACTTTTTAAATGATGCACTAGAAAGAAAACAGATGCACTTTAAATTCCTAATCTGAGCTCAAAGTAAGGATTAACTGCACCTAGTACTGCATCCACTTATCAGAGTTGATTACATTTCTCATAGGAATTGTACAAGAATGCCAAGAACAAAACCTTTCCCACATAGGTTTTTTTTCTTATTTTTTTTTCTCTGATTCTATTCTATAACATGTCAGCAGTTTAAAATGCTTATAGAAAATAGCATAGACTATTTGCAAAATTGGTTTTCATCAGCATAGCAACCAGCCAGCAGAAAACACCCATTTCCATATAGTCATATAAGGAAAGTAGATAACTTTCGTTAAGATGTACTCATACTGTATTTACTCGCTTGGAACTTCAGATGTACCCCATCTGACATGATAAAAAAATCTGTGTAAAACTCAAAGTAGATTTGTGAAGTTATATTTCTATGGCTTTTTAATACCTCGAAATCCATTCTGACAGATGCAACTGAAGCTGTTCAGATGATCAATGCAAGTGGCTCCACTGTGACAAGGGTCACTAAGACACTCATCCACCTCAATCTCACAGTTATTACCTGGAAACAAGTGAAGGAATAACTTCATTCAGAACATGCCATTCGTGAGTTACTAGTTGCAACAGGAACAACAAAAGGAAATAACTGAAGCAAGGTACATGGAGCTTTTACCAATGATCCAAAGATTACCCTTAGCGAATTTATTGATTACAGGCAAAAGTAAAATGTACATTTAATATACCACGCTCATCAAAGACACAATGGGAATTTACAGATTCATTTATAGATGCACTTAAATATGCACATCTTTAAATATGCAGGGGAAAAGCTTATAGATGCTGATTTGTTGTTGAGAACTGATAAACCTAGTATTGTTTCTGGCTTGCAAGGTAGAAAAAGCTCAGAAAGTATTTATTTGCATTTTGTATATACAACATCCAAATGCATGACAGTAGCTAAAATGTTCATTACGATTTCTGAGGTGTTTTGAGTACTCTGAACATGGAAAATTATTAACTTAAAATAGTAATCTAATACTATGTAGACATGAGCATAAGACCACAAACTAACATTTCAATAAAATTAGACCTCTTCAAGAAAAAGTAACATCTAACAATTTTATGTTTTGATTGTAATAATAAACAAACCATACCAGTAAGATTTAATTACATTATAGACACTAATACTGATGTTATTAAATTACAGGTTGTTTAATCCAAATGAATGCCTACATTAGGATGCGGAACAACAATTTGATAGGTAAGGTGGTCATAAATGAGTCTCTTCAGGATATGAATCCCTCTGCCTGCCCTCCTTGACTATAGAGACTCTAGCACTAGATTGGTTTTGATTTACAAGCCAAATTTAAGTTCCTTCACTTAGATAGAATGTATCTAGACTGCAGAGCTGACCTACTGCCCAGCAAACTCCTAGTGCACTCAATTACATCATCATCCAAGTGATTAAAATGATCAAAGTCTTTGTCTAGGAAAGTTCTTGTTTATTTTTTTGTTTTGTTTGACACTACAATCTTGATTTATAATGACAGTACAATGACATATCCAAATTAATTTTAATCTAATCATAGCCAGTCCTAATGACAACGGCCAGTGGGATAGATTTAAGCATGAGTAGTTAAGCCTGTCTAGGAACTTAAGGGTATAGTTGGCAGTTCAAGTCCTTATTACTGCAGCTTTATTGCCACAGGAAATACAAGCAGATAAATTAAGACCAACTTCCATATGGCTACAGGAGCTGCAATTGCATCTGTGTGGGACAGACACTCTGTTTAAAATAGTAAAAAAATAAGAACAGCTGAAGTGGAAGTAGTCCCTAGTAGTCAGTGATTTTACAACCAAATATTCATATGCTGGAAAACAGAAATTGCTTCTGCCTGAATCATAAACACCATTAAATTGTATCTATTGCTATTTTCTATGGTTTAGGACTGAATTAATTAGATGTTACACAATATTTTCTATTGATCCCACCTATAAAACCAGGTGCACAGAAACAAACATAGCCATCAGATACGTCTTTGCAGATACTGGAGGCCCCACATGGTTGTGAGAGGCAGGCAACAACTTCTACTTCACAAAACTGACCAGTAAAACCTGATGAAAAAAACAGAGAAACCAATTAAATATGATTATGACATTTATTCTGAGAAAACAAGCAAAGGAGACATCAGTTTTGCTTAGTACCTTCGTATTTTTATTTAGAATAAAATATTCCAGATTCTTCGAAAGCTTGTTTCATATACAAACCACCTTTAAATGAAACAAAAGAACTGTAGGATGAAGTCATACTTGAAACAAGAGAATTTGATAAAATAGCTTTTTTTTAAAAAAAGTAGTTTTAAATACACATCCCTAAATTTATTGAAATAGTGATAGGCACTCTTTACAAGTACATCCTCATTTTTGGTAGAGTACCCTGTACACTCTTTAAGAAAACACCCCGTGTTTACTAAGTGAAAGAAAAAGTCCTATACATTCTGTTATACAACAGATACTGTAAGTTCTGATAGTTTGGGGAGCTTATTGGCATTGATTTTTTGAAGTAATTAACTCATAGTTAATAATAAATCTAATTTTGTTAAACACTGAGCATCCTTGCTTCCCATTTAGGGCCACATATGCACAATTTACAAATATATTCAAAGATAAAACCTGGATCTAAATTTTATACCCAGGATACCAGCACACTGACAATGGCAATAGTTTCTGTAGCCATCTTGAAGGAAGAAAGCTGCATGGTCCATCTATAACACTACCTTTATTATAGAGCAAAATAGTTGTAAGTTCGTATTTTTCAGTGAAACAGTATTTTCATATCTAATAAATAATTTTGAAGTAATTGATATAAAACATTCAAAAATCAAGTACTATGTGTGGAGATAGGATCAGAGCGATGAAATCAAGTGCCTACTTTCAAACGTCAGACTTTTTTGTTGTAACATCTGTTACAAGAAATCTGTGAAAGTAAAAGAAGTTTAGTTATTTGTGCTCTTATTAACAGAGCACTGGAACAGTTTGTAAGGACTTTCAGATTCTTGCAAAAAATAATATTTCAGTGACAATCAATATAGTCTGGACTTATTTATTATAATGTAACAATTAAAGCACAAAAAACCACTGCACACTTAAACCAGAAATCTGGTTCAGTGAACTCAATATTATTAATTCCAATGTTTTACAAGCTTAAATCCAAATCTGACTGGAGACTTGAACCTCACAGTTCATTTTAAAAAGGATTTACGACTGAATGCCTCGTTTCAGTAGCATACATACTGCCAGAAAAGTTTATAGCACTCCAGCATGTTGCTCAGTATCCTGACCTTAAGTTCCTTAACATTCTACACAACAACAAAAAAAAGAAGCCTAATATATTAAAATGTAATAAGTGCAGATGCAGCATAGTAGTCTACTACAAAAAAAGATAGAAGTTCAGTGCTACTCAAGCCTAGTTTAGCATAGTCTTCAAATCAAAGGAAATGTAAAACACGTCCTTAGGGCACCACTGAAGAGCTCCTGATCTGGAAATGTTTTTAGTTTTGAACAGCTGGTTAGATGAGGTAAGACAGCAACTTCTGACCATCAGGGTAAATTGCTGAAACATACTGAGCTGTAGAAATCCTGGCTTGTAAAACGAGCCTTTGAGGCATAAATACAAGACAATGCATATTAAAACTGCCCTACGCATGCAGTCACTTTGGTTTTTAAATCAGTAGATGCAGAAAGGTGTCTTCAAGCTATGCTTCTACTCCATCCAAAACACCAGCTGTGCAATGTTCTCACACAGCTGAAATCTTCCTCCCTGTTGATTGTTATTAAAAATTTAAGCATATATCTCATTTTTTCTCTTCGTAAATAGATGTTAACATCTGCTTGTTGAAGTAATACATGAAACATAAAAACTAAGATAGAGAAGTAAAATTGAAACGTTAATCAATAACGGTAACTGCAATGCACAGACACACATATAACTGTTGTATGTGATAAAGTGAGGTCATCATCGGAGTGGAGACACCATGTAGAAAAGCCAGTATGCTTTTACTTCAGAAGCTAAATATGCAGAATAACTTTAAATTTTAAAAAAAGAACTATAATCTATGTATGTTTTTATTTCTGTGTTTTCAATCCACTAGTAGTATCGCAGCATTGAGAAATATATCTGAATTCACTTTTCCAAGAATAATAAAAGGGGGCATGGTTTTTAGGGACAAATTTTAATATTCAAAATCTATTTTTGTATAAAGTTTTTCAGCAAATAAAGCAGTACTTAAGAATAAATTATCTCCCGAAAAAATAAGCATCTACTTCTTTCCTACAGAACCTAAAATGATATTAATTTAGACAACGGAAATGTGGCAGTAAAGTATTTAAATTCATTCTTTCAGATATGCTGCATTTTCGTTCTTCAGACCCTTCTTTTAGGCAAACCTAAATTCCTCATGACAAAAGAGATTTTTACCAGTCAGACTATGACACTTGAACTCTCCAGGGAGATCGCTGCCTTGTGATCCATTCTGACATAGCCCAGCCACACAGTGATTTATGAGGATTTCACTACATGGCTCCTTATATTCTAGATGGCAGGTACATCTGAAGCTATTAGCTGAAACCTCACATTAAGGGTTATTGTCAGGGCCAGCAGGATCTGATGTGCATTCATTCACTCCTATTGAACAAGCATTACTTCTGGGGATATAGTTATATGGTTACTGTTAAAATTACAGTGGATAACAACTTAGACTGTCAGGGACAAATGTCAGGATTTGTTTAAGTAATTTAAAACTCAAAATTTTCACTATCATTAAGATACTTGCACACTAATGGATTGCTAATTTGTTATTTGCTCTGGATATTAATAACATGCAAGCATTTTCTTTTTTTTTTTCGATTAAAAGGGATCATTACTATTTTTGTCATCTGTCATGTTTTTTTTCTTAGACTTTCATATGTAAAAAAAAATGATATGTGTTGCAAAAATTACACATTACAAAATACATTAGACGAATAAGAGCCTAAGCAAACAGAGCAGACAAGAAGCAATAATAGCAAGGCAAAATCATCACTTCTGGATGGGAAACAGGACAAAAAAATCCTGCCATTACATCAGAAAATGTAACAGGAAAGTACTGTGTTGTTATCATCTGCTCTAATAAATACATGTTATTGTAACCACTCACAGCTATAAAACAGTGTAACATGCAATTTTCTCTGCTGCATCCCTCTCGCCTATGTCCTTCCTTGAGCTCAGACATCAAAATCCACAAAATCATCCTCAGTAAAGACAATGAGGAATTCAGTTAGTTTCCAGTAACATTACAGAACTACAGTCCAGAAGTTTTAAGGACATCACATTCTAAAATTAAATAGATTGAGAAATAATGATTCTGCAACCAAGAAGGCTTTTGTGTTGTCTGGAAATTGTCCATTTTCAGCACCAGACTTCCTGATCTTGGCTGCAGTCTGGGAAACGGTTTAGTTTCTGTGAGTAGTTCAGGTGTCATTTAATCATAGAAAGGTTTGGGTTGGAAGGGACCTTGAAGATTACTTAATTCCAAGCCTTCCTACTGTGGACCAGACTAGCCTGATTTCCCAGTCTAGCTCAGGGACAAGTCAAAACTTGTGACTATGTACACACAATCTGAAAGGAAGTTAAAACATACTGTAAGAACGGGTTATTATGAGTATTTAGGGTGGTTGTACATCAATTTCTCACCTAAGTATTCAATTCCTAGAATAAATAGATAAATATTTTAAAGAAGAATTATTTCAACAGATCTACAATTTTATAGAACTCAAGTTTGAAAGGAAATGTTTCAACAGTTTTAAATCTCGACAGAGTTACTTATCTAAGTGGTAAGTTAAAGAATAAATGTACTAGACAAAAAGTCAGCTTTTATCCCATCATGTCAGTATTTTCTGAAGAAATAAGCTGAATTGGATCCTTCTGAAAAACTCTTCTATGCATCTGAGAAGTCATCATTATAGCTTACCTTGAATTTTATACCATAATTTTCTAGAAAAAATAAAATAAAATTCTACAGCACAAAGTCATCTACATTATTTAAGATGAATTTAATCTGGAGAGGAATCTTATAAAGCTTTCCACCTTCCAATTACCATTCACTCTTTCTGGTATCAACAATAAAATGTACATTTTAAGACATCACTGTTCTGCCCCAGTCAGACTAGGCTGTTTACCATAAACACTAATGTGAAGATGATGGTAAGACATCTGTCACAAGCAACAACGGCAGATTCTATTTAGGCAACAGATATCTTATTTCCATGATAAATTTGCCATAAGAGGGCAATCAAGTGAATGTCAGCCTAAATCAATTGTGATGAAGATAATTCCATGTGGTCTTTCATCTCTTCAAGGTTTTTACTAAGCAATTACAGTAGTTCCATTTGTCCCAGTCACCTCTGTGATTGGGCAGAAATTCTTAGTGCAGACTCAACAATTTTCCTTGAGTGGATGTACATGCAGGTGCAGCTTGGCCACAGGGATTTGTCCTTACCTACATGCATTTCAGTTGTGCAGTTGTACAGGGCATTATTATTGCATTTTTAGCAAGCATTCTGTCACGGAATCCTGCTGAACGTGCAGGCAAATATGAACTATGCATACATGAAGATAAGTTATCTGGCATATCCTACAAATTAGTAATTTGACAAATTAAACTGATTTCTCTAACAGTAACAAGGTGTTCTCTAACAATTTGATCACTTATCAAAAAACAGTGCTTTTCTGAAACCGTTCACGACTGAAATGTGACATTAGAGAATCACAGAATCATTGAAGTTGGAAAAGACCATTATGAAGACCCTTTCCTTTGCTTCATGATCAAAATCAGAGTAACTACAGCTTCAGAGCCTCAAACCATCTGGAGAAATAAATATTAGTAGGATATGGCAGACGGGTAGTGGTTGGCAACACACAGATTCCAGGCACATCGTATGGTAATTCTCTACGTCAGGTACACATCTTAACATGACATTTTAAATGACTGTGCTATGCTTAGTTTATATTTTTTAAATCAACTTCTGATACTTGCATAGGCAAAATTCAATCTAATGCGTGTTTCAAAGAGAAATTTTTAGATTGGCTACAACAAAATACAGCATATTTACAATAAAACAAGTAGGCCACTCAAGCAGGGCAGAGGACTTGTAATAATGGCAAGGGGCAGTCACAGCACAGGCTGGGTCAGGCCACAAACAACACTGGATATGCCTGATCTAGAAAATTCTTTTAATAGAGGGGACTTCATAAACAGCTGCTAGTGATCTTCAAATTTCTCTGTAGATCTCTGACCTTTCTGTCACTCTTTCTCTATTATCTTCCCTGTCCATGACTTCTTTCTGTCACTGAGGGCCAATGAGTGCACTCCTTATCTCTCTCTGAGCAGCCTGACTTGAATGACCGTTTCTATTGCATTGGACGAGCTGGATCTTAAGCCATAAAACATAATAAGAAAATGTAAGAGAACTATTGTTCCACAATAGTTTTCTTTCAAAACCCCCTCAAGCCCAGTTAGAGGGACACAAAGGCCAAAAGCAGTTTCCAGTACTGTAGGAACATTTTTGTTAGTTCCCGGGAAAGATGGATTCGACCTAGAGAAAAAAGGATTAAGCAAGAAAAGAGAAGAACTCTATACATCTCACAGAAATGCACTAGAAGACTTACAGGTATTACAACAGAAGTTTGATTACTGTAGCACAGCAGGCAATTCCAGTTTCTCTTTTATTTACACTAAGAAGTCACAGAATAAGTTTTTATTTTGACTGTGCTTGCTGCCTTGGATTGTGTCAAACTATACCTTATCATTTCATGATAGGGTGCATTGGAACATGACCTAATGCTATTTTACAACTGAAGAATGACACAGAGACAGAAGAAAAGGAAAAACCTTATAAAACAATAGTACTTATTCACTTTCTCATGAGAACTGCAAAGAGGTCAGCGTTTGTGACTTCAATTGGAAGAACATCAACATATGCTGAAAAGATGATGTGTGTCACAGCACATATCTTGTTTCTTATTATCAACAGGTAATTTATTACCCTTCCCTACCCTACCGCTTCTAACAATTCAGATGTAAAGCCTCAAGCACTTACATATTCCTCTGTGCATAAGGAAAAAACAAAGACTAAGAAGTTGACTAATAGGAATAGCTTAGATTTTTCTGTGTTGTTATACATTTCATCATCTCATAGATCAGTATATCACCTAATGAAACATAACTATAGGATCTGAAAAATGACAAAAATATCAGCAGATAATTAAAGCTGAGTACATACATACTCCTCTCCCCATAATGAAGCAACTGTAGATAGTACTTTGCTACTTCAGTATTTTTAGAGCAAGTGCTGTATAAGACCACCAACAAATAAATATTTCAGGCTTTTGATTTATTTATTTATTTTTCAGAACACCTGTTTTGTAGGAGCATATTTCTTAGAGAACGTTCAGTTGTGGGTTTGTTTGTTTGTTTTTTCCCCTTTTACTTCATAGGTACTGGAATATTTCTAGAATTAAATCAAAAAAAGCAATCGCCCCTTTCACCTTGCTTCAATAGTCAATGTTTCAGCAACATTACAAGGGAATAGCATATTTTGAAGTGTGGTTGTTTTGTTTTTCTTTGTTTGCTTTAATGTTTCAACAGTGTTCATTGGTACTTCCTTTTGCAGCTATTACTTTTAGTGATGCATCTATGGTACCTCACTCCCATTCTCTGTTGATAGTCTTTCACCTGAAAGAATATAACATCGAAAACTCTCTCAATTGTATGTTGAGCTAATCTATATATTTTTTTTCTGAATGAGAAATGTTTCCAGTGAAAAGAACAGTGTTTCCTTATAACCTGTAATGGAGAATGATTTTTTTTTCTTTTTTTTTGTCTTTGTGTGTGTGTTCTCTCAAAGTTTATACTTATTTGACAGATCTATATTAGAAATACTAAGTGTTTGGAAATAAGCACCTGCAAATTTCAATAGAACATTAATATGTGAACTATGTCTTAATACAAAAGCAAAAATTGTGATAAAAACACCAATAGTAATAAATTAAATATGTATTTTTTAACTTCTGGTAATTACACAAAATACATCTCAGTATTTCTGAAATATATATATATTGCAGGCATATGAAGTACAATCAGCACAAGCACTGGTCAGTGTTGCTGTCCTCCATCAGTCATACCTCGGAGGCACTGCTCACCTCTCAGTATTCCCATGAAAAGAATAAGGAGATAAGAGGCTGAGCTGCCCCCAACAGTGTGATTTGACACTCAATTAAATAGAGAAGTCTCTAGTGCAAATAAATTAAATTTGTTACAGAAGGTAAGTTGAGTGCCTTAATTTAAATTAGAACTGTTTCTGAAGTAGAGTATAAAGTTTGGTATGTAACTCGTGTGTAAGATTTTATTTAAAAGTAAAATTCAGGAAGACAAAAAGACAAAAATGCATTAGCCTGCTTCCATAATATTAAGGTTGGCAGACAGCCACAAGTATTGAAGTTGAACCACTTCTTATAATTTACTGATAAAGCAACATCTTGAGCAGAGAAAAAACATAAAGCAATACCTTTACTTCACCGTATCCTGTCTAGTTTATTTGTTGTAATAATGAAAGACACTAACTATAAGATACAAATATAAACCTTCATTTCTTATCAGATAACAATACCACAATAACAGAAAAGCTAGGGAAAAAATAAAAAAATAAAAAAAACCAAGGGTGCTTCTAGTGACAGATGAGTAGATTAAACAATGATAGGTAATTAAAGAACAGAAAGCAACAGCTATGGATGTTAGCTTAAAACTTCAAGGAATTTATACAAGACTTTTAAGGCTTATCAATAATGCAAGTATAGCCACAAAAAAAGAAAACTAAAAAAGTATCCCTTTAGTTTGACAGCAAATTGTTGAATAAGGAGATTTTAAAGAAAAGTAGGAAAGGACAAAGAACAAAAACGCAGATCAAGAATTGAGTGAGTCAAAAAAAAAGGAAAAGAAAAAATGCCATCCAAAATGTTAGTATTGCTAATAAGCGGCAGCAGAATAAAGACCATTTTTCTTTTTTTTCCATATAAACATATATATATATATAGTTTTTTAATAGGAGATCGTCAAACAATGTAACAGATCTATCTCCAAAACCTTTACACCTCTAATTAGAAATTTGAACATTTTTAGACAAGTGTTGGACTTACTAGTTAGATAGCTACTTTCCAGAAACAGAAGTTTTGGAGTAGACAAATAAAGATAACATGACATGTAAAAATGATGTTTCATAGAATCAACATACTCTAGAAAAAGGCTGTAGTTTGATTTCACTTTAAATGCTTTGCAAATTGTAAGTTTTCAATCATACTGATTAAAACAAGAGGTTTCTACAGCTATTTTCTGGAAAAGGATGTACATAAAATACGTATGGGCTTTTTGTGTTTTTTTTTTTTTTTGGTTGGTTTGGTTTTTTTAAGTTTCTAATATCAGAAGTAGGGGAAAATAGAGAGGAGCCAGAGAATGGGTAGAGCAATAGGCAGACTAAAATACAAGCATCAGAAGACTCTAAGATGAAGAAGTCTGTTGCAAAAAAATAATAATAATAATAATAACCCTGAACATAGGCGTGTTGGTTTATACACCCCTTATTTCACCCTAGGCACATATATGCAGATACATATTTCTTTTTCATGACAAGCAGAAAGTATGAGTGCTTGTGCTCACTGATGAATGTTTCACCCCTTATCATCACAGAATCTTTAAGTGGAATGTAGACATTACTGGGATCATTCTTCTTTAAGGAAACATGTTGTACTTCTGTTTTGTAGAGCATTGCCCAAGGATGTTTGGAGAGAGATTTTCAATCAGGGCATTCCAAATCAGAAACACTCACATCTGCCTTCTTCTGTCTAGCTATGCCTGACTATGCATAAGAGGAATGAGGAATTCATTACTATTCTAGTCACTATGTACAATTGACATCTGTGGCAGAAGTACTTGCCTCTGTACAGTGACTGCAAATAGGCAAACTTACACTTAGTAGTGCATTCAATCTAATTCCAGCATTTTTTTTCACAACACGGTTGCTTTGTGGTCTTTCCTGCAATGGTGAACAAAATTTAATATCTCCAATGTATGCCTTTGAAGAAAAACTAAAAACTTCTGAAGACACAAAGTTTGGTGGAATGTGCCAGCTTTAAAAATAACAGTAAAATATATGTGGCCATAATCAATGTGCATTGATTGTACAGTCTTTGAAGGGCACCTGTATCAATACAAGAGTAGTAATCAGTGATTTATTAAAAATAGAAAACTATATTTGTCTACACTGTTCTACATTTTCTTTAGCATGCAATAGTCCCCAGAGATTTCTTCATAGTAAAGGTTCTAATAAATAGCTTGAGTGTTCTTCCTTTTCTGAGATATCCGTGAGTACCTAACCTCAATCCCTTTTTTCTCTCACCAAGGACAGTACTCCAAATAAGCCCAGATACATCCATTCAGCTGTCTGTGCAGCTAATGCATGATCACACTACCACTTACTATGAAGGTTTTTTTCCATGCTGACCTTGTTCTATGCAAGCATATAAATGTGTATTTTTTTCCTAAGAAGGTATAGATAAGATGACATCTGTGCATACTATTGATAAAAGGATCACACAGTGAAAAATTAGACTGTGTCAGATCCCATTGATAGGGTACATTAGTCAGTAGTTCACTGTCATATCTGTCATATCTTTTTTTTTCCTGCAGAAGAAGACTCAGACAAACCTTCAGTGGAGTAAACAATGAAGATTTCTTATTTTGGGGCTATCTACTCCAACACGAGTAATGCAAAAATATAATTCCTCTGTAATTAGATTCTCTTTGTCCACAAAGACTGTATGAATACGTAAGAAATCTGAGTTTATCCATATGTTAAATGAAAATAAGTGGCTTTCTAGTGTTTATTTATTGGTTTAACTGTTTGAGTAATAAACCTCAGTTTCCTGACTTATATTTCATTGTTTTCTTTTTGATTGTTAGAGGTGATCTTATTAATTTCCTGTTACATGTAAATGGCTTAAATCATCAAGAGACACTTAAACAGTAACTAAACAATTATTGTATCAGATGATTAAAAAGAAATTCAGAGATGCCAAATATAAGAACCAACAAATGAAAAAATAGTTATCTTTTAAGGACCAAATCATTAAAAAAAAAATAAGTACAAACTTGTGGATTTTGCAATGTACCTGTAAATATTTGAATAATATCTTTAAAGCAACTGCTTAATAGTTAGAGTACAGACATTTCCATTCTATTCTGCTACTGACTGCATAGTAGTTTTGGAATTGAATAGACTCAAGCTGAGTGACAGTCATGGAAATATTTCTTCACCTGGGGGATTGGTAATAAGTTACTAAAATATTTCTTAAGAGAACACTGTTTTTTGTCTGCTTTTGTTAACACTAACTCAATGTTTTATTATCCACTTTGGAATAAATAATGTTGTTTCTAGTAGAAAAGTGTCAAAATGTTAAGTTATCTCTGTTGGGGTTGTAGGGTAGAATTGACGCTACAAATGAGCTGCTAATCAATAGAAAAAAATGCTTTTATTTTTAGTCTCATAACTGACAATATATTTTTTGAAGAAATGGAGGAGGCCAAGCAATTTCTTTTTTGTTCTATAGCAAGGAGTTTTCAATTATCTCTGTCATAAAGCACTACTCAGATAAAGAACACAGAATAAAACTGACATTGCAAAAGAAAGTAACTTAGTAAGGTGTTAGACATAATAAGTTGAGCTTCTGTTGTAACAGTGCAAAATTTGCCATCTTCCTTGTCTCTTCCTTCATCTCAGCTTTCCTTACAGCCCAACCCTAGTAAAAGACTTCTTTATGAACTTTCCAAAGCATGTTGCTCTTCTCATTTACCCTTTCTTAGCTTTTCACTTCCTGTTTTCATGACAGAGCTTTCAGCCTCCATACTTTTGCTTCCCCTACACTTGGCTTCATGCTTCTTTACACTGCCTGGAATGTGCTGGTGTGTAATGAATGACTTGCATTCCTTGGTTTCCTTATTCTTTTACTTCCTTCCTATCTATAATTAAAAGCTAAATCTATTAAAAAAAAAAAAAACACTACTGTTTTTAATCTCTTTTCAACTTAGAAAATTTAACATATTTCAATCTTGGAGTAACAAAAAAAGTCACTGATTTATCTACGTAAGAATAGCACAATGAAATTTCAGCTATGTAGAAATCACAGAGTTTTGCCTGCTGTCATACATTTATATCAACTTTTAATGAAATAATAAAGGTTGCATTCAAATAATTAAAATCTTACTCTGCTTCTGGGAACAAGAGAAACTAACAGAAGACACAGGTACCACTACATTATGGAATACAATTAACACTTTAAAAATAGTGTGTCTGTGCAATTACAGGACTACCACAGTAATTACCTGCTGTTTGTCTTTAAAAGCATTATGTTCAAATAAATCTTAAGTGCAGAGCTCTCTTTGCATTAGAATGATACATTAGGGTTTGTATAACACCTTAAAATATATATGACAACTGAAAACATGAGTATAACAACTTCAAATCTGAAAATTTAGAACTGAATATTTTGTTATCTTGTTCTTCTAGTGAAAATAATGAAAATAGTGAGAAATGAATACATATTTAAACGATTCACAGATTTTACATGCACCATATTATTTTAAATTCTTGTTCACTACATGGCTTTAAAACAAAGTAACGCACTACTAAATTGTTGAAACACCTTTTATATTTGAAAAGGAAAACAGATAAACTGATGTTGTCTTTCTGCTGCCTTGATATATATAGTTTTTCATCTGTCAGCAGCAGGCAACAATTTCAATGCAATTCCTAAACAGATTGTCTGAACTAAAAAGAAGAGCTGCTCCAAAAGTAATGCCTCTTATTTTCACGTTGACCCACAACATCAGAGGTGGACATTGGTGGTACAGTAGTAAAGGGTGAACCTTCCTACCAATATTCCATTACATTTTGTTGCTGTGTGACAGACAGTAACAGAGGAGCAGACTGACAAAGTGTAGTATGACATGGAAGTGCATTCGAAGCAAACTGTATAATCCCTCACACAGAAAAAAAATGTATCCATTGGTGTTCATCAATGCCTGCTGAATGTTTATGGAAACCAAACAGCAGATGTGAGCACAGTGAGATGCTGGGTGGTGCATTTCAGCAGTGGTGACAGCAGGTCACCTCCACTAGAGTAGATTTTTACGAGCATGAAATAATAGAAATGCAGAGTCATATTTATCACTGGCAAATAACACAGCTAATGGTGATGACTGCATTTAAAAAGTGTTCTGTAGCTGAACATGTGCTCTATCAAGCAGTGTTATTGTGCTTTTTGTATCTGTTGCAGTTTCTTCGTATTTCATTCTGTGACATTACTTTTGAAACTATTTATGTACATAAGTAAGAAAAAAGCCAGTGGGATGGGGTGAGAGCTGGATGGACTAAAACAGTATAGTAGGTGAGGAAAGGTGAAGTTTAATGAGTGAAAAAAAAATATATATATATTTATATATATTAAGTGATGCAAAGGCATTCTAGTCACCAGCACCAGCAGACCCTTGCCTAGCCAGTCAATTGTTACTTGTACAAACCGTACCCACCCCAGATTTTTTGCTGAAAACAACATCATATGGTAAGGAACATCCTTTTGGACAGCCAGGGTCAGCTGTTCAGGCTGTGTCCTCTCCTTGTGCACGACACACCTGCTCACCATCAGGGCACTGAGAGAAGCTGAAAAGTTCTTAGTTTGGTGCTAGCACTCAGCAATAGGAAAAACGGGTGTGTGTTATTTATACTGTTACAGTCACAAGTCTAAAATACAGATCCACTGGAGCTTCTGTGAAGAAAATTAACTTTCTCCAACCAGTTTGTACACAAAGCCAATCAATTATTTGCTTGAGAGGAATAGCCATTGACTCATGTTTCTGTAGTCCTTCTTTCGGGGTGCTTCCTCTCTGACAAGGAGGAAGCCACAAATTTTTTAAATTATTTTTTGCTTAATTCTAAAATAGTCTATTTCTTAAAGAAATAGGGACAGAGAAAGAGGCATAGGATGTAGGAGTGAATAAGTACATTTCCTCACATTTTTAAAATCCTAGCCTGTTGTACAGCAGGTATGGTGGTTCTGTGAAGGAAGGATGGGTTAAACAATTGCAGTTACAGATTTTGCCCTGGATTCCCAAATGAGATAATGTCACTTAGCCTGATCATCATCTTTGATCTGTCAGTCTCTTAGTCTGAGGCTAGCACCAATCAGCATTCGGCTGTATTACCATAACTGGTTTTGTCTGACACTTTTGCTGAGACACGCACAAAATTATAGCAACCACCCTCATACAGCAATGTCTGAAATTCATGAGAACATGAGTTATTCAACGTGTTTAATTTATCTTAGAAAGCCAAAATAAAACACACACTTTTTTTATACCAGGCTTAAACAAGTGTGATGGTTAAGGTAGGTGTTACAAGGGAAAGAGAAACAACAGTTTAACTATTATACTGCAGAGCAAAAAAAGCAAAGAATGGACCTGCAAGATTTTTTTTTACTCCTTCTTTCACGAATACTTCAGAATATTTAGAAGTTTTATTCTTGTGTTGTATACAGCTGGCAAAGCTGTAGAGAAGGTGGTGCAGGATGAACCTCTGTGAGCACTGCCCAGCCATAACAAAACCAGCTCCAACTGCTCCAAAAGGGACCCACCACTACCCGAGATGTCACGAGCAATGCCTGGGGAGTGCATTTAAGACAAGGAAACAATGGTGTGCAACTGCATCAAGGAGAGAGGGGTGTGATACATGAGAGAAGAAGCTCTACAGGAACCGACGTAAGGGCAGAAGAAAGTGCTACAGACACAGAACAGAAGCTTCCTGCAGCCCAGGAGAGCCCAGCAAACCTCCACGTGCACCCATAGATAAGCAGCATGGTACAGCAAATGGATGAGGCCTGAAGGCCACAGCTCATGGGTAGCAGCCCACGGTGGGGCAGGAGACTGGGGAAGCTGTTGCCTGTAGAGACAGTGCTGGATCAGTGCCTGAAGGGTGGGCCCTGTGGTACAGGAGAGCTGCAGCCTGGGGACTGCATCCCATGGGAGGGACAGCAATGAGGCAGCAGAGACGGACTGCAGTCCCCACTCCTATTCCTCTGCACCACTCTGGGGGAAGGGGTAAAGGACAGTGGATGAAGTTTTTAGTTTGCTTCTACTTTTCAGTGCTCTAGTCTGCTAGCAGTAGGTAATATATTACATTAATCTCTTTTATTCTGAGTCCACATTTCCATTTGACAGTAACTGATGATTGATCTCCCTGTCCTTATCTCCACCCACAAGCCCTTTTCTCATTGTACTTTCTTCCCCCATTCTGTTGAAGGAGGTGTAAGAGGGTGGCATGGTGTTGGTGAGCTGCCCATCAATGTCAAGCCTCCACAATTCTTCATAAAAGATGACTCAATGTCACAGCCAGCACTAGCTTTAAAATAATCCTTGTTTTCTGCTAGTTTTTAGGTAATTAAAATGTTATATGCAAGGTAACAAGTGACCTTTAGATTGGTAAAAGCTTCCATGAGAAAGTGGAATAAACAGTCCTGTTCTGACCTTCAACAGTACCATGTTCTCAGTGAGAAGTATAATTATTACAAAACAAACAGCAAAGTGTATTAAGATTCTGAGAAATGCAAAGGAATTTTCCCATATAGAACTACTGCATGGAACCTTTTTATAGCAGACTTTGAACTAGATTTTCTCCAGAGCTCCCTTTCAGCCCCTACAATTCTATGAATTTCTAGAGAGCTTCCCTAAAATACTGAGACCAGCTACCAGCTGCCTTTCTTTAATGCATACAGCATCATCTGTAAGTGATAGACTGCTAAACAGCATTTCCACAGCCAGGAGGAAAGACCCGCTTAAAAATAATGCTTTCACAGTATAAATAAGGATATTAGATAAATTGAAAAAGAAAAAAAAAAACAACCCCAAAAAACCCCTTTCAAAATGTATAAGTAAATTGTAACTTGGAGCGAGAAACTGATAAAAACATAAGCTACCTATCGAGAGAATTACTACCTTAAACTGAGAAACAGTTTCACATAAGAAGTGTTAGACTCTTTTCACAGAGGAGTGAAATTGCTTCTGACAGGTTCTTGGTGATACCAAGCAAAGTATTTGCAGGCATGCCAGTAGTCACACACAGAACTTACCCAACTGGAGAAGGGGCCCTCTGGCTATGGAGAACTTGTCAGCAAGCAGCTGATGCACAAGAGAAGTCCTCACCTCAGTGGCTGGCCCTTACATGAGCCCAGGGTGGCTTCATCCCCTTCCAGTTAAGTGGGGACAGAGGTGCAAACAATGTCCCTGTGCTCTCTGGGCCTGCCACACCCCTTCCCCAGGTGCTGTCACCAGTTCAAGCCCTGACCTAATGGTTTCCCAGTGACTCCCTTACCAGGCAACTTTGAAATTAAAGCAAAAAAAAGTCATCACTACAAATTTTATGTTAAAGTTGATTGTGCAGTAGCAGCGTGAGGGACTGAATGATTTCATAAATATTTCCCATTTGTTATCTTAGCGATTCACTTTATTTTTTCCTGTCATATGATGCAACAGTTTTCCTGAAGTCTTTCCTGGAGTAAAAACTTTCAAATATAAATTAAAAGAACTTATAAATAAACTTCTACGTCATAATAACGGTTGCCAGAAAGTGTTGAAAGAGAGTACAGTCTTATTTCATGGTACAGTAAACTTAAGAACAGGGAACATCCCAATAAAGAATTTAATTAATGATTTCTCTTTGTATGAGTTCTCTTGATCAGAAATATACTTCCTTGGTTCAGCATGCTAAGCTGAACAAAAATTTATTTTAGGTTGAATCTACCAGCCCAAGCACCTCAACTGACAGGATTTTGTTTCAAAATCAGCCTTTTTTAATAATCATGCTAATCATGAACTAATGCCAGCAGGAAAAAAAAATACTTAATGCATTCAATTAGGCTTATCAGGGATGATCATAGAAACATAGAATGATTTGGGTTGGAAGGAATATTTAAGATTGTCTAGTTCCTATCCCCCTGCTATGGGCAGGGACACCTCCCTCTAGACCAGGTTCTCAAAGCTCCATCCAGCCTGGCACTGAATGCCTCCAGGGTGGGGGCTTTCACAACTTCTCTGGGCAACCTGTTTCAGGGTCTAACCACCCTCACAGTAAATAATTTCTTCCTAATATCTACTCTAAATCTACCCACTTCCAGTTTAAAGTCATTAAACATGATACGTTGCTGTGGCATCAATGGGGACAGGGGGGAAGATGTGTACTAGGTGTTATTATCTTATACAAAACCTTACAGGAAAATAATTGTAAGAACACCCTATGCCATCAGTGTAATTTTGCATCTGGCCCAAAACTTTCTGAGAGCATTTATATGAAAGACTTTTTAGGGAGAGAATATTAACCTAGCCATTTCCAACATTCTGCTCCCTTTGAAATCTCTAAGCATTCAAGTGTATTAAAGATGTCAGAGCATACATTAGAGTGCACTTAAAGCCTCTTTATTTCCATTACCAAACCTTAAAATTAAAATTGTCTAATTACAGCACATTTATGATAACAATTTTAGAAACAAATGCTATCCTTTGAAAGCTCTTCACCTGCTTTTATAAAAAAAATCCTACCACTTTCTTCAAATATTTTCTTGCTTTCTGTGAACAGGTTTTAGACATCAACAGGCCTGCTTTCAGTTTTGCCATTTCTTTCATGATTTTCTTTCAAAGCTGCTTTTCTCTCATCCTTTTTTTCTACAAACTTGCTTTACCATAAGGCAGCTGCTCTGTTCCAATGATCATACTGATCGCCTTTCTGAATACCTTCTGCACATACCAACATCATCTAGATTGATATTTCCTCAAATACCAGTTAACTTCTCTCCAAATAATAAAACAGCAACTCTTCTCAAACAGTACTTCTCTCATTTACTATTTCAAGGAACGATTTCTGCATGACAGGTTAATATTTTAATTAGTTTTACTACCCTACTATATCTCTAGTTTGTCATTTTCTTTTTCTTTTTTTTTTTTTTCTAAATTCAGTATAACTGTGAAACAATTTCCTAACGGAATATTTAATTAACACATGGGGAGAAAGTGACATTTGAGAAGTTCTAACATATTCCTGTAAATTGTCTTTTTAAAAGTACTGCATATAAACAAACACTTCCATTTTTTCCATCTACAAAGTTGGTTGATAAAACATGACATTCTAATGAATATAAAAAATTTTTATATGGCTCAAATGCTTGCAGTTTTTAATACTATGCATGTAGGAACAGGTAATTAAATTCAAAGTTTAACTAGAAGTGCTGTATTTACAAAGTGTTCTTAAAATGGAACAAAGATCTCTTATTCAGAAGTGCACTGATAAAATAGTTTATTATGGAAGAGACTTCTTAAGACTATCTAGTTAAGTTATCCCCATCAGAAAATCCAAATGTGTGGGTTTTTTTAGTTTTTTTCTTTTTACAGTGTTTGATCAGAGTTTTCCTGTGTTCCAACTTATATCCATTACTTCCTGTATTGCTTTGATACCGAGCTCTGAGAAAAGTATTTGTACTATCACAGAAGGTAGTGGTAACCCCGCCCCAAACCTCCCCTATTAGATATTCCCTCAGAATTTCCTTCAGGCTGAGCTGGTCTAATTCAGAAGAAAAGAATATTAGAGGGGTGAAAGTGACTTCTGGAGATTTTCTAGCTCAAGCCTCCTGCTAAAGCAAGTTACCTATAGCATGTAGCATGAAAATGCACGTGAAAAATTCCAGGCAGGTTTTGAATACCTTCAGAAAAGGAGAAGAATCCACATGACACTTTGGTAACATTATTTGTTTGAAGACTGACTTTCCTGCTTCAGCTGATGCTGGAATCCGCCACACAGGACATTTGCAATTACTACAAAGGCCTCAAATCCTGAGAACAGTTTCAGAACTCCTCCTATATGTTTATGATACCTTTAATTTCTTACATTCTAGCATCTCTACTCCTTCCTACCAAGTTATAACTGCTCATCAGTCACCAGCTGAGCAGGTGCTTGACAGTCCCCAGTTAGCAGTCAGGTGAAGACGGCTCACTCTTTAGAAAGGAAACAGTACCTCAAGCAGAACTTTCTAGAACTTATTTCTCCATCTAAGTAAGCACCTGCCAGAAGATCCTTTCTGGAAGTGTGGGAATAACTGCTATGACAGCTACTTATGTCTCAGTAAACTGTTCTCTTTCTGTTGTAACAGACCTCACAGTACAGACGTTATATATTATTTATCTTCTTTTATTTGTAAAATGCCTTGCTTTCTTCTTTCAAATCCAGTAAACATATGCATAACTGCCTGTCTTTTTAGACAAACTACCATCTAAATCATTAGTTTTCATCCTGCATTTTGTAGCTGTAATAACTCTTCATAAAAAAAAAAATAATAAAACCACGATAAATAACAAGCGATCAAAACATAACTGGAAAATTTATGCAGTCTGAGAATTCGTATTAGAAATTTTACATCACTTTAATATTCTTTTCATGCGTATGATCTCAATATCTCAATATTTCAGTCCTGTAAAGCAGGCAGATGCTTTCATACTTCTTGTTATTACTGATTGCAGAAAGCAAAATACTATGACAAAATGAGGTGTGACATTAGCTTTCTCCACTACAGAAAGAAAAATGAAATATAGTCACAGGCTTGTGATTTGAAAAGTAAAAGTAACCTAATACAAACAATCCATCTTAACATATTAACTATTTTAATAAATAAAAACAAAAATGACATAGCAGATATTATGCACCTTGAAATTCTTCATGGAAACTAAGGTTTTAAAAGAGGTTGTATGTGCATGTATAATGCACACATTCACTTACCACTATGTTTACTAATACTTACTTTTTTATGAATATATTGATGTTATTTTTATGTATGTATGTTGTGATTTAGTAGCAGTGCTTCTTGTGATTGCTATTCCTACATTTTACACTTTAATATGTTTCAAGCTATTTAGACATTAGATGTAATGACTTGTATTTGATTCTTAAATCTCTTACATAAAAAACATATTAGTTTTATATAGACATAATAGTTTAACCATTTCTTTTTTTCTATCCATTACAGGGAAATATTTCAATTCAAACATAAGCTTGATACTCCTAAATAGCTAACTTGACATGACGGAACAAATTTTAATGCAAATGCCCTAACACTATGAAAGAACTGCAACTGAAAAAACACTATGTTTTCTTATTTTAGTGACTTCTTTCCAATCACTCTCATTAGTTGACCCTCAAGAATGAAAAGCAGAAATGCAAATAATTGGATATCATAAAATTATTACATTTAAATGAGTTGATTATATTAAAATGTATTACATTTCTACATATAGAAGCTGGTCCATAGCATCAATCTAGCTTTACAGAAAAAACAAACAAACAAACAGAAAAGCCACAATGAAGTATGTAAGTTCATATACTTGTAGGATACTGTATATCTGATAATAACTATCCAAGCCTTCTAGAACAGAAAAAGATGGATCGGGTATTATTGATGGCTTCAGTTAGTTATGATGGCTTCTCTCTTCAATGCAAGCAACACTGACTACAACTGACATTTATATTGTCATTTGTTTCTTCAATAAGAAATTTCAAAAATCATTTTTCCAGGTAGAAAGGAAGGAAACCAGAATGCAAGTAGAACATTGATTATAGGAAAGGTTTAGAAATGTAGAATTCTTTAATGATTCTTCAGTGAATAACACTAACAGACCAAGACTCTTCATCAGCATTTTGCAAGGCAGAGCTTCTGGGATCCAAGCTATGTTTTAAAGCAAATTCTGGTGGCATTAGCCACATAACAATTGTCAAGTACACTTAAAGAGTCTCTGCTTGGTCCTTCTCTTTTCAAGCAAAATAAATGACTTTAAAAAGTTTAAATATCTGAGCTTCTAAAAAAAAAAAAAACAAAAAAAAAACCAAAAAACTATATTTCGTTCAGAAATACTACAGAACATTTCTCACCAAAATAACAGCACCTGACTTCTTACCTGGCAAACAGCTGCAGTAAAATTCACCAATCAAATCATGGCAATGGCCTCCATTTTGGCAGGGCTTGAAGGCACATTCATCAATATCTGTGGAGCAGTTTTTGTCTGACAGAAAAGAAAATGAAACATTAAAACGATAAATCATGCTAGGTTTGGGAAAGCAGAAAAGCTGCTTCAGAGTAGAAATGACAACTGCATAATTTAACTTTTCTGGGTTTGAAACACTATTTTATTTTTGCTTGACAGCTTTAAAACTCGAGCTGTTCATACATCATAGCTGATAGTTAACAAATTAAATATTGTAAAGGAGTAAGTATGAGCTGCATTTGCAAATGTATTCTTTGTGTGTTCTAGCATTACATCTCAACACTGTAATTACTAGAACTATCTGCCACATTTAAGAACTTTTTAATAGCCTCACTAACAATAATAATAAGAAAAAAAAATTCTAATTTGCTTCCTTACTTAGATAAATAAACCCAATTCTTAGAACAGACAATCACAAATTTGATCAGCTCTTTCTTTCAAGTTATTTCAAATCTGACACAAAACAAACAAACAAACAAAAAAAGTGAAAGTGCATTGAGAAGAGAATATTTAGAATACAAATATGTGAAAACAATTAACTCATCAATATACCACAAAAAAAATCCACAGGCTATCACATATCCACATCTATCTATTGGGCACTGAATAAATTTAGAGCAAGCTATGGCATGCTATAAGATAATTATACTGGGATCCTTCTGATCCAAAATCAAGAGTCAACTTTAGATAATATAATAGCTCCAATAACAAAGAAAGCTGGAGCTAGCACTGATGTAAGCAAGTGGTGGTTGTTATTCTGCTCACAAACTGATGGAAGGATACTTGTACCACTCAAATCAGACATAAGAGATAGGTAATGTCTTCCAGGAATGTAATTCTGTGGAGGTATTATCAATAAAAAAAAAAAAAATCCAAGGATTTTTGAATGCATTATTGGCAACCTCTTCATTCAATAATAGAAAATGCAGCTACAACACACATTGTCTAAGATTTGATTCCAAGAAAAAGGACAGACTAATCTCGAATATTAAGAAAATAAAATGAAGAACTTGAATGAGAGTGATCTATATCCATGCAGGAGAAGGGAAGAGGAGTAAAGAATACAAGGAAAGCAATTCAGAAAAATCACAAGAAACGCAGCAAGGTGGTGATGTCAAACCTGCTGAGAGGCTGAACTAAAATAAAAGAATAATTAAGGATGTTGCTGCTTAAGTTTACCTTTAAGATTTTTTTGTGTAAGAAACACCCTGGATTTTAGGAGACCAGGTTAGCACCTTATCGGTTCTGAAAGATGAAAATTTACAACTAACAAAATAGGTCAGGTTAGCCTCTAAGAGAGAGAGTTAACTATTATTTACCTACTTGTTATTAACCTACTTCTTAGGTCTTCTTAGACACTAACCTACAATTAGAAGGGTGACCTAAGAAGTACAGCATAAGCATGTAAGCATAGAATTACTACAGTGAAGATGCTGAATATTATCTAACTATCATAGGATGTGCAGGGTAGCAAGATATACTGTATGTATTTCAGCAGTAAGGATGAAAGAAAGGTACGGTTTGCAGTTCAGTGGAGAAAGATACCTGCTGATAATTGGCAAACATGCCAAATTGTTGAATGCATCTTTTTTTCTTTTTCTCAATTGTTAGTAAAAAGGTCAGCTTCAAGCAGACCATTATTGTAACTGATACCTATGATTAAAAGAGCAAAACTTCAGCGTTAAATAGAGAAGACAGGTTAGAGAATGTTCAGAGGAGTTTGTTGTTTAGACAGATTAAAATATAATAGTAGATTAAAATAAAGTAATGTATATTTTATTCCACATCTCAACAATGTTTCTCCTATTTCACGTGACATACTGATAACTGGACTAGATAGTAATGTCAAGACAACGTTACTAAATATGTAAAAGTTGTTTGCTAGCCACGTTTGTACATTAGTTCTCAGTGGTTTACTTCCAAAATGATGAAAAAATTGCAAAGATTTTGGAAGAGATCTACAATGGAAACAGTTCCATTCCATTTCAGCAGCAATCTGAATGGTGGACAGTAGAATAATCTAAAAAATCATGTTGGAAAACAGGATTAGAATTCTTCATAAATTTTGAAAAATGGGATAGAAAGTTTTCTTTATCCAGTAAGAACAAGTGGAAGATACTGTAATACATCAGATCAAAAGGTAAGTAGGAAAAAAATAGAATTTGGTCCAAATCAGCTGAGATATAGAAAAGGAACATAGCCAATTTGACACACAAATTAATATTTCCATTCTTGTCTGCCTGGAATAAAGCTTCATTTGCAGTGCTTTGCACTGCCCAGTGAGCTGCATTAAAGAAATATTGTAGAACCACAGAATATCCTAAGTTGGAAAAGACACAAGGATCATCAAGTCCACGTCTCCATACAGAATGATATGAAAATTAAACTCTGTCTCTGAGTGTGTTGCCTAAACACTCCTCGAGCTCCACCTGGTTTTGTGTTGTGACCAGTTCGCTGTTGAGGAAATGAAGTCAGTCTACCCAGAGGACCATTCCAAAAATGACAAAGAACTACAAAGCATGACGTCTTAGGAAAAAATGAAAAGCAAAAAACGAATGGGACTATTAAGTCTAAATAAGGAAAGCTTAAATAGAAATGTGATGAAAATCATCCCTCACCCCTGCCCCCCACCCCCCCAAAAAAAAAAGGCCTTTAGAAATGTCTTTAGTTCTCCATTTCCAAAGCCAGCAGAATAAGAATAAATGCATTTAAACTGCTGTGAGAAAATGTCAGATTAAATCTTAAGGAACTCATAATGCTTAGTATAATAACATACTGACTAGGTTGCCTGAGGAAGATAAGAAATGGCTTTGGACATCTTTAAGAGAGAGATGTGAGACAAACATGTCAGGAATGACACGCTAGTAGTGTTTGATTTCTGCTGGGATGAAGCTGAAACAGATGATATTTAGTGTTTTCTTCTGGTATTAAGATTATGTAACAGGAAATTGCTTATAACACTGAAGATCAAAGGGCTTTTATATTCATATGGTGAACTGAGTTGTCTTGAAATTTGGTATGCGTCATGATACTGTAAAGTAGGACAAGCATTCCAAATCAGTGGTTGTGTAAGCAAGAGTCATCTATGTCAAGACGTTTGTGAAATTTGGAACTGAATAGGAAAGGTCTTAAATTGCTTGGTATGTGTCAGCAGAGCTCACACTTTGGAGCCCTGTGCTTCTGTCCAGATCTGTATCTCCACTCTGTCACCCTATCTAAATGCATTTCTGTAGTCTCACCAGGGGCAAGACCAGGCATGCAGTAGCCAAGAGAAGCACAGGACACACTGCACATAATAAAAATATCAATACTGGCAGGGAGTAACAGATTCTTCGTAAACACCATGTATGTACACAGTTGCAATTACAGATGGATAGGGGCAATACAGCTTTTGACACAGCCTATAGTCATTGCACAATTCCTTGCCATTCAGCTGAAAAAATCATAACATGATCAGTGAGCCACTTCATACTTCTCTGAATTTCATTTTCTGCAGGTGTAAAATTTTTGCTCCGTTAGTTCAGTAGTGATTTTGAAAAACACTGCACTTCCACTCTCTTTCATGTCTGCACAGTACAACAAGCAAACCTCTGCTACAGGAGAGCAAACAAGCATATGCATTAATTGAATTTTTGTGATTAACTTTGTTTACAAAATACATTGTTTTAGTTTACTAGTAGTTGGTTCTCATCAGGTACTGATGCCAGATACAAGAAATTAAAAAAATACACATCTGCTAAAGATGCAATTGCTAAATTGGAGCTGAACTGTATATATGGAAAAAGTGACAGTGATCTAGAAAGGACTGCTGAGGATGAGTTCAGCCTACAAACCCAATTGCAATGCAAGGACAACGAATAAGAATTCCTGATGTATTAAAAAAATGTTTAAGGGTAATTTTACCTATGCACACTATGAAGTTTCATACAGTTCAAAGCCCCATATATTTAAAAATATGTAGAAAGGATGCAGGAAAATCTCCACTATTTATTCAGCCACACAAAAAGTATGCTGTTGGCGAAAGCTTGCAGATCTCCATATGTTCCATTTATAACAAACAAAAATAAGAAGTGACTTGATTACTGTATATCTACAAAAAGAAAAGACTTGGGTTGTAAGATCTTCATTTTGTGTAGAAAGGTGGTGAGACATAGCAGCTCAAAGTTGAAGACAACAGTGTAAACAAAGTGTTTCATATTAAGTTCTAATTCTGATGGTGATTGCTACTAAAAAAATGCCAGCCATATTCTGGCTTGTCTTCTTGCATTCAAATGAGAATTGAATGCTTTTGGATTCAATGTGTGCTTTAATCAGAACTAAGTAATTAGATTCAGTACAAGGTGGTTAATCGGCAACATTAACTGCCTTCTGGTGAACAGACCTAATGGAGAGCATACAACCAGCAATATTGGAGTTGTTAGAATGCTCCCAGAATAAATCACTTATCATAGCCTTCTGCTGGTGGTTATCTTTTCTGGGAATAATTTAAAAAGAATTCTGCAAGTCAGATACATCGTGTCAGAGACAGCCCACCTCAAGAGGGCTGGGCCTTGTAGCATTGTCTTAATCTGAAATATATGTGTTGTTCTTGGGCAGCATACATGCTCTGGCAGTGCCTAGTAAAACTGGCTGTCAGGTGCTGCTCTGATGTTATCAGAGCAAATAATCAGTGCACTTCTGTTTCTTGCCTGAATGCAAAAGTGCTGAGGAAGAAGACTTCTGATGTAAGTTATAAAAACGGCTTTAAAAGCACAATTCCACATTTGACACTTTTCCTCTCCCACCCCAGACACTCCTCAGATCTGTGCAAGCAGCAGCCCCTGGCAAACCTACCATACAAATGTAGTGAGTCTGACTGTGGGATGGTATCCCCGTCATCACTGCAGCCTCCCAGTAGCTCAGTACTTAGGGACTTGCCATTGCCAGCATCAAGACACAGGTTTTGTGTCAAGCTAAGAGACCTTAGGACTTGTCTATAGGCCAGGTGGATCTTGCCTTGTTTATTTTAGTTTTCCTTTGCTTTGTACAGTTTGATCTTGCTATTATTAGTAACTTGTAGATAGGAATAACAATTCTACAGAGCAGATGTAGACCTAAAGTAAGGCCACATCTCGTCTTCAATTGCTGGTACTAGTGAAACATAGGAGCTGAGTAAACACTATTCTAGGGGTAACAGAAGGGATGAAAAAAAAATGCCTCACATATTCAGAGTGCCTCAAATACAACAAAATCAGAAATTATAGTAGGTTGCAGATCTGAGAAAGAAATGTAAAAAGAGGAAAAAAATCCAAACAAAAGCTGAAGAGTGAAGAATAAAAAAGCCAGCTGTTACTGAAGATAGCACAACATACAGTGACCACTTAGTGTGGTCCATTCTGAAACTGATAACATCAGACATTTTCTAGCATGATGCTGCCAAAAAATGGGACCCAAAGATGAGTTGTTGCACTTAATAAAAACAGCCTGGTGTATATTGGGAAATATCAAAACCTCTGGTACAATGCTAGTTTGTATTGTTAAAATAGTGCAGAAAAATTCACTTTGTTCAAGAACAATATTTTTAATTTTGGTTGTTGCTATCAGAAGAGGAGCTATCTGCTAGAAAACAGAACAAAAAAAGTCCCCAAACCTAGAAGAAACTGTTCTTATGTAAGACGTCCCTTCCATTTTCCAAGTTCAGTAACAGAATGTTTGGGAGGAATGGAAAATATGCACTGTGGAAATGGTCAGGTGACAGATTTCTCATATCAGAGTTCACTCACTGATTCATGTCATAACATAAAATTTAGTCCCAACAGCTCAGCTAAGGTAGTTATAATGAAAAATAAATGCAGAAGGAAATTATGTTTTTATATCCACGTTATTTTTACATATGTAGTCAGATGAACAAATGAAAGTGGTTCTCACTGTACTGACATATTAATGTTTGTTCTATGTTGTCATGTACGACACCTGTGTATATATAGTTATATATTTACTATTTAATACAAGAAAACACATACAAAAAATAAGTTAAATTCTTTATAGAAAAAGTAGGTACTTTAGGAAAATTTAGATACAATCCTACAAAAACTCAGAAAGATAAAGAATTTAAATAATCTTTTCCAGTCTTGGACTTGTGCTTTAAGCAGAATATGAGGTTTTCTAGACATGAGTGTGTATAGACATTTTCAAACTGATAAGGGCTTCCCAGCAAACTACAACTTTTTTTTTTTTTAAATTTAATGCAAAAAAAAAAAAATTAAATCATGTTCCAATTTTCTAAATTAATTAAATACACGGTCATGCCCAAGAAGTTACTAATTTATGTTCTAAATTTATTGTTTTATACTTGAAAATTGCCATCATTATTGAAAAAAAGAAAACAACTTAAAATAAAGGGGATAAGATGAAATGAAAAAGTAATCTAATAACACATCTTGTAGAGCAGTGAAAAAGTAAATCCCACATAGACTAATTCAATTTTTGATTGAAGAATTCACATCTTTTTTTTTTCTTTCAGATGGTTTTGACTTTTACTATTCATCTTCTAATTTCAACAAAACATGCTTAGCATTTGCAGATGAGAATTATTGGAGAGATGTGCCATTTGATTCCACATACAAAAGAAACTGTCTAGTTTTTTCGGTGACTGGAAAAAGAAATTACTACAGAATTATCATTGATTTGTTTTTCTTTTTTGCAATTCAATAGTTTATATATATATATATATATATATTAGCCTATCAAAATTTCTATGTAATGTAATTTTCAGCATGATGAAACTTAAACAGACTTTTCTGCACTTGAGTAATCTCTTTTTTTGCACTCACTGTTCTAAGATGAGTCCCTTCGAGGGGTAGCAGGGATGCTTATGCATTAGACACAAGGATAAATGTTCTCTAATAACCAAAGAAATACAGATTGAATAATTTTTCACATTTGCATAGTGTTTATTTTCCAAATTTACTTTTACACAGCTGACTGTGGGAAGCCTGCCCTAGGTCACCTCCCTTCTGGAGTATTGCTTCAAGCCAGCAGCCCAGCCCCATTCTAGTAGCCCACAGAGGTTCAGAGCTCTGCTGGCCAGGTAAAAAAAAAACAAAAAACATCCCTGTGCAGCCATCTATCTTCAGGTTTTAGGTTAGTCTGAAAGACACCAACACTCAGCCTAGAGATAAAACAGAGATACTTTCTTTTTGTATGGAGGTATCAGTTAAAAGGCTACCTATATCTGTTTCTCTAAGGGCTAGGGATGTGGAACAACGATCTAAATCATGGGATGCATATGAGGCTGAGTATCTGTGACTTTAATTGTAGGCAAGCACTGAAAAACTTCTTATACCAATTCTTTCCTTTGAATTATTGAGTATAGAACTGGAGATGATCAGTGTGGAACTGAAGATGAAGAGACTCAGTGATTTTAAACTGCGCAGCTGTCCTGACATTAACTAAAATCTTTAGGTTCAAAAACTGCCCAAAATAGGACAGATTTTGCAGACTCACTGAAAACAAGCCTTAGACAGACTTTAAATCAAATGCACGAGGAAAGATTTAAAGCACAAAAAAGGTGTCAACTTTTGCCTTGTATTGAAGGGTTTAGCTAGAAGACAGCACACTGCATTTTGTAATCTTGATTTATAAATGTTCAGTGTTGCAGTGACAATCACCACTATGGAATTCTTCAGACTCATAGTATGAGATGTACCAGAGGAAAATATATAGATTTGATCTTCAGGAAACATATACAAGGCTTTAAAATGTATTTATTCTGCTGTGTAAAGTGTAAAGACTTACTAAAGTCAACATTCAACTGATATTAGATTTTGACTGCTCATTCATCTTATCTCAAGATAATGACAAACAAGAATGAGAGAGAGATGGGAAACTTCAAACCAGGATTATGTTACCCACAGAGCATTCATATGGACCATGATGTAATTGAAGAAGCCTGATTAACAAACTCTTGCATATAAATTACAACAAAATTCAGTGCCAAGTGCTAACCAGACCTAGCAGAATCATGACAATTACTTTTAACTGTGCTATGACTTGTGGATACATGTGATGATTAAAATAAATCACTTACATAAAAAGTAAATATTAGTGATAATCCAGAGCCAGCTAATTTATATCATCTATTTCCATGACTACCTCCAAGAGAAAACATGGTACTTTGATCAGCAGCTTGGAGCTGACATAAGCCTTTTCTTTTTCTGGATTTCTCTTCCCAACATTTTAAAACAATTCCAGCTCTATTCCAAATCACTCTTACCTCCAGAAAGCATGCATCAAAAAAATTTAGCAAATTCAGGACCATGACAGGACTCCTTTTCTTCTGGTTAATTGTGCTTTAGTTTTAATATCTTATCAATAACTCATGGCATTCAGCTGAACAAACAATGCTATTTTTCTGTGTGTTTCTATTCATCTGGTTAAATTAATTGGGTGTTAAGATACTGAAGTGACTCAACCAAGAGAAGTATAAACCCCTTTGGAGTTGTCTCTTCCCAGTATTCACTGATGTCACTTCACTAACATAGGGATCATTTCTACATGCCGGGACATATGCTCAGTTTGAAATCATTTTAATTGTAATCTCTAAAATTTAAAATAGGCCAAAGGGAAAGAATAATCCTATCAGTTATTTGAGTTGAAAAAATACGCATTCTGTGCAGGTCACTAACTTCAAAATTACTATTTTTTAATTATTTCCTAGGATTTATACTGCCAGAAGAAACCCACCCAAATTCTGAAAGGGGTCAATAACCAATACACCATAAAATTTCATCTTCCTTTTATATCGCTGGGGAATACCATACCAGCCCACCTGATTGATGCTTTAATTCAAAGTATCTTTTTACTTAAGATACCACGAGTGTATTGATATTTAGTACTGAAATTTCCTACTTCAGCTACATTCAGGTTCTGATAATCCCTGGAATTATCTAGTCTGGATAAATGGAATAGAGCTTGTTCTAATTTAACAAGGCTTTCCACCCTAACAGGCATGGACAGTCTCTACCTCGACCACCAGAGGTACTTGAACGCTTTCTAACTGATAAAAGATAAGAAAAAATTATGTGGGAAGGAGACAGGACTGCCGCCATCTTTCAATTTTTGTCTAGTACCTCTTTCCTATGGGATAATAACAGTGATCTCAGATGTTGACTTCCACAAGAGGGCATTTTAGAGCAAGGTTTCATTTAATAGGGAGGGAAAAGCTTTTACTTGTCTTCTTAAGAAGCTGCTTCACTTTATCTGCATATCTGCTCAAAGTAAAGGAATCTCTTTGCAGTGGGCTGCAAAGCTGCCAGCACTCAGATATCTATTTACCATTTTCACAATAAAAATTGCTTTTGGGAGCAAACAGTGCAAGAAAACTCCCTGCTCCACTCAGGAGCCTCAGTTTGCTCGGGTGTTATTTCTGTCCAAGTGACTTTCCTCAGCAAAAGAGACCTGCTCTCACCATTCATGCCTGTTCCATCAGAACATGCATCTGTCTGCCTACCACCCAACACTGCCCTTACAGCTGAATGTGCATTGTCCAGGGGCTCAATCTAGCCCTGACCTGAGCTATGTTTAGCTGCTTTAACCCCTGTGCCAGAGACCACTGGCTGCTGCTGCCTGTCTGTAGCTTCAGCTACAAATGACCTTCTGGGGAGGGGGTGACACCACCAGCAGTCACTGCCAGATAAGCAGCAACCCAGCCAAAAAAATGTATATATACAACAAAAGCCAACTGAGTTTAATACTAAAGAGGAAGAAACCCCTAGTATGAACATCACCTTCCTCTTGGAGAAGGGCTCAATATGCTGAGAACTATGTCCTAATCTCTCCAATTTCTTGAGAAGACTGAAACTGTCACCTCTAGGATGCAGAGGAACACTGAAAGAATGTACATAATGAGAAAGAAAACAGGTAGTTAATAGAAAGTTCTTTTGTATAACAATTTGGATGGTTTTCTGTATCCATTAGATAATATGGATTTCTATATTGCCAAATATTATCTGGATTAACTATAAATTCTTGTATGTACAGTGTGTTTCCTTTTGCATTCAAAAACATTTTGAATGTACCGCTGTTACTATGGTAATATCTTCTAGGGACATTTACATCAGTGCTAGAACTCAGAAGTACAAGGAGTGTGAATGATACCACGAGGAAACAGCGAAAGCTGAGCTACTTGCAAGATATCAAAATCTGTATGCCCTGTATCAAATCTCATATTGGTGGATTACATTCTTCTACTTTTTGCTTTTCATAGAGGACACAAGATCACATATTCAGTATTTGGCATCAAAGACTATTTCGAAGAAGGATGAAGTGGTTGTCAGAAGGTTTGGAGAGATCTGATTTAATGACATCCACAACAGTTTATTGTGTATTTATTGCACAACCAGCATAAGCATGAGGAAAATATTCATTGTAATCAGTAGAGCCCTTATCCCCATTTCTAGTTTCAATCAGTGACCTGGCTCACTTGTTTTCTTATGGGAGCTCATGCCCCTCTCTCCAAAGTAAGTAAATAAATAAATAAGAAATTATATCCAAAGCACATTCATTATGAAAGTTCTCGCAGAGGAATTAAGGCAGAAAACAGAGCTTTTCATAATGTACTATTATGTAATAGTAAACTTCTGTGAGTTCACTTTAGCCTCAAGGTACCCATTAAAATCTGCCTATGATCCACTGGTAACTGGCTTGTCATTTATCATGAATCATTTTGTCTTGTAATGGGCATATATTATAAGCAAACTACGCATCAGCATGAATCTAGGATTAAGACTTCTTCCTAAGGACAACATAACTTGTTTTGGGTAGCTTTTGTGGCACCCACAATTCTCTTTATATTTCTAGTTCCTTAATGTAAACTCCATTATACTCCAAAGTAGCTGTACTTTCATAGGAGCAGTTTTTCCTGCATTCCCTAGTTAAGGGATTTGCTAAGGGATTTGATTTAGTAGTTGGGTAGGGATAGTGATAGGAGGATGGTTGGACTAGATGATCTTGTAGGTCCTTTCCAACCTTATGAACCTATGAACCTATGAACTGACTGGTTGAAACCTACCACAGAAAAATTATGTTTTCCATTTTGATTTTTTCAGTATAGCAATAGAAGATTTTATAAGTGCATCTTTTAAAAGTATCATATTAAAAATGCTCTTGTTGATACGAAAATGATATAGGCAAACACTATGCAAACTCCTGACAGCAGTTATCAAAAAACAAACAAACAATAACAAAAAAGAAATAAAAAGAAATAAAGCACATTTTGGTTTTGTAACGCAGAATAATTGTAGAATATGTTGGCAAGAATCAAGCAAAATCATAGACATCTTTGGAAACTGCAACTAATAGCACTTTAACAGATTCTAAATTTCTGTGTATCATCTTACATTCCTTATGTCCCATTTGCCAATTCTTAACTATTGTTAAAAATATTATGAAGTACTCCTAAACTGAACGTAATTGGTGTTACTATCAACCTCAGATGCTTTATTTACTTCTGACTTAAACACAGGATCACAGAATTGTAGGGGTTGGAAGGGACCTCTAGAGATCAAGTCCACCCCCCCTGCCAAAGCAGCTCCCTAGCCCAGGTTGCGCAGGTAGGCGTCCAGGCGGGTCTGGAACGTCTCCAGAGAAGGAGACTCCACCACCTCTCTGTGCAGCTGTGCCACTGCTCCGTCACTGCACTGGGAAGAAGTTCCCACACACATTTGTGCAGAACTTCCTATGCTTCAGTTTGTGGCCATTTCCCCTTGTCCTATCACCACACACTGCAGAGAACAGTCCAGCCTCGTCCCTTTGCCTCCTGCTCCTAAGATATTTATAGATGTGGATCAGATCCCCTCTGAGCCTTCTTTTTTCCAGGCTGAACAACCCAGATCACTCAAGACTTCCTCATAAGAGAGGTACTCCACACCCTCCTTGTAGCCCTCCACTGACTCTTTCAAGGAGGTCCCTGTTTTTTTTGTACTGGGGAGCCCAGAACTGGACACAATAGTCCAGGTGAGGCCTCACCATGGCAGAGTAGAGGGGGAGGATCGCCTCCCCTAATATGCTGATCTTCCTACTACCTCTTATTATATACAAATACTACTCATTTGTGTCCCTGAAACCAGCACCTGAAAGTCAGTGTGTTCCAGTCCCTGACATCACAGCCTATTAGATGTTAAGATAGCATGTTTTCTGAGACAGTTTTATTGATTCCCCCATGATCCTGTTAGCTGCTTGTCACAGCAAGTAGGTTCATGAAGACTGTTACTAATGCAAAAGCTATTTTCTTAAACCTGTTAGACACACAAATAATTGTGCAATTTCCAGGCTATTTATCATAAAGATCTAATGACATATTTCTTGAAGAGTAAAGTGCTCTCTTGCTAAAATTGTATTCTTATTTCTATCTGAATCACAAGAAAAGTATAGCTGTGATATGATCTTTTGAAGACAAATACCACCAGTTGTTTCTATTCTTGCTTACCTAGGAAAAGATTAAATAATGTTTTTCACAGATAATGTGTTACCCAAATACTTTTTATCTAGATAAAGTATAGTTTTTCTTTCCATCAATTAATCACACAGCTCACACATTGCTTTCAGTTTTTATCATATTAGTAAGGAAGCAAAAGCAGATTATCAACAGTGCACAACAGAGTTGAATTTATATTTATTAATGCTAAAATACTGAACAGAATACAATCACAAATTTGTTGTCGTTTGTTTTTGTTTACGTTTTTGACATTTAGCTACTTAATGTCATAGGTAGAGTACAATAAATCTTACCAGTGAATCCTGGAGGACAAATACAACTGTAGTCTGCAATCAGGTCCAAACAGGTTGAATTGTTTTTGCAGAAGCCGTAAGTGCACTCATCGAAGTTGATTTCACAGTTAAGACCTTCAAATCCTTTGTTGTAAAAAATAAAACAAGAGCTAGACATTATTCAGCTACATGTGCCTTCTTTTCTTTGGGCATGTCTTTGGGTATTTTTTTTCCTAAAGAATAGATAATTTTCGATTCACTCCTGTAATACAATTATCTGTCTTTTTGAAAGACCTTCCTAAAATCTTTTCCTGTGTTACCACTAACAAAAAATACATCTGACCAGTACATATGCTTTAAAATGTGTTAATAATTGAAATAACAATCTTACTATTCAGTATTTTCATTAATATAGTTGAACTTTCTGTTCAGATGAGACTAAAGAATTGGTATATCTTCTGCCAGTTTGATGACATAAGAGATGAAGTTAAGTCGTGCTGGGATTTGGACATCTGGTCATTTTTAATAATCAGTTGTGAAATAGCAACTTCTCCAATTTTTCTGTATTTTTATTTCTCATGCAATAGTTACACTTAGCAAACTAACAAGTCCAAAAGATTTTTATTTTTTTTTAATACTTGAAATTGCAAGAGAACATCCACTCCAATATCTGACATTTTATGGTCTTGTAAATGTATTCTAATTCATGGTCATGCTACAAAATGACTATCATTAGTGCTGTCACAGGCCATGGCTGTGGGAAGACCATGACTAATGCTATGCTATCAACATCCTCAGTGCAAGGCATATTCTCATAATTTCTCAAACTGACCATGGAACCAATTTCCACTGATCCTTAAGTCATAAAACTTTAGAATTATCCTGAGTTCATTAATAATGTATTCAGAAGTAGTCTCATTTGCAATCAGAGTTTAATCAAACCCATGTCTTACAGGTGACTGGTAAGCTACAAAACTATTTAGATGCCAAGATTTATTTTTCTGTAAGCTGATCAGGCAATCTAAACAGAATAATGATCTTTTCCAAGGTAAATTTTCAATAACCTGTCAATATCTATTTTGGCTTCTAATTTAAACTAATGATGGAGGCTGCACTTATAATAATTATCTGCATCAATTTAGTCTTTCGTGAAGAATTTCTATAGTTATCACCACCACCACAATGCTTGTATTAATTTATATAAATATATAAAAAACCTGTAAGTTATAAAATCAATTCACCATCAATCTATATGAACAAAATATTATTATTTGATATTAAACTGAAGTATATATAAGACATTTTAAAATGCAGAAACAAATATGTTAGCCACAGATTTGATTCTTCTTTAACTACAATTATAATTACAAAAGACATTAAGATATTCAGCAAGAACTCACTTTTGAAAGTAACTCAGAAGGACACTGTAATTTTAAATGTTTTAAAGTTTTTCGATTTGAAACTAGTTTTGAACCTCTTTCTTCTTGAAACTTCTCATTTGTTCACATAACTTAAGATACCTCGGCAACATGCATTCTTACAAAAACAGACCAAAACTACTGAAAATCACATTCTTTTTGTCTGTGTAAGTTTTAACATTTTTGCACTGAACAATTGTGACAAAGTCATTATTTTGGCCATTATGATCTACTTCCCATACTCAGTCAGAAAATTGCTAATTATTACATCAGGATAATATATTTTCTTTGTGAGCTTCTTGATTCAATTTCCTGTGATTTTCAAATGCAATGAATTTATGCTTTTTTTTTTTACTTGTTCACTTATTATTACTATGAGGTTTTATGTGATAAAAGCAATAAGTATATCTACCTCCATTTACTATGAGTGTACTTGTTTTATTTGGCACCTTGATGGACTGAAATGCAAATGAAACCAGAAAAGAATAACTAACTTTCATAGACAGTACATTTTAACCATGATTTTCAAGACTGTCTTGAAAAGTTCTGCAGACTGCAGGTAATTTTAAAAATTGGCAAAGAAAAAAACATAAAATTATTTTGAACAATTTACCTTCAGGGCAAAAGCAATCGTATCTGTTGACATCACTATGACAGACAGCACCATTCAAGCAGGGACTTGAATCACACTCATTCACTTCTATTTCGCAGTACTGTCCTGAAAAACCTGCCAAGGAAGGAAGGTGATCTTTGATTTTCTTTATGTGTGCTATTAACATGAAACTATTCTTCCAAATGTATTACAGTAATTAAAACCAAAACATGTTTAAATCTGTATTTCATTGAAAGAGTATCCTGGAAGACAGGACTTATGTATTTTATTAACAAAGAATTATATTTCACCCAATTCTTATCCAACATCACAAATGCATGCCTTTACTCCTGAAATAAGCATTAAATAAAACAGAGAGTACGTTCAGAATGTAACAAGAAATTTGTAGCATTATGGAAATAATGTACATATTTCCGCACGTTTTGCTTATAGTAGAATAACTTCAGTTTTTGATTCCTTTTGTGAGTTTTGACGTGTTATTGTAAGATGTGGTACATCAATTATCTTCCTGTTGTTGACTTACTCTTTCAGCTGTGGAGATGTAAAATATACACGAGTACACTGAGGCATAACAAACACACGCCATGCCAGTCAGATTTTCAGCATGTGTGAACTGTATAGCTTAATTACAATAGATGAGGATGCTATCTATATATCTTAATAAAAGAAGGAAAGTAAGCATAATTATAAGCAAAATGCAACTCAGTTTTCCAATTTCTGACATGTACTTTGATATACTGAGCTGGGTGCAGATGTCCACATGCTGACAGTGGGATTACAATCCCCTCTGTGAGGTAAGGCTGGGGATGCCTTGTGCAGCACATAGGTGGTCCCATTTGTCTCCAGAGGCCCCACCAAAGGACATGGCTGGGCCCTGCAGGCATGATGGAGGCACCTCTGGGAAGCGTATTTGAGAAAGAGCAGAAAATGCCAGACAGGAGGGGAAAGTATCTGAATGGAGGTAGTGTATTATTTTTTTTTTATAGCTCATAGAAAAAGATGTATAGCAAAGACATAGCACACCAAAAAACACATATTTATCTAAAGAAAAATAAATCCCAATTTGTGCATTTTTTAACATTAATCTTTAAAACTCAAAAATACAAATTAATACATTAAAAATATAGTGTATTTTAGAAAGACAAATGTTTTTACATCTTGCCTTCCTACTTTCACATTATTTTTAAAAGTCTCTAAAGCCTTATCTCATTTAGAAAACAAATTGAAAAGGTTTCTGTGCCGTGATAACTTGTCAATCTACGATACATTTGTGAATGACAGAAAAAAATAATGTGTATAGAGTTGATGGTTGTGTCAGCAAAACAGTAACAAATGACAGTAAATAATGGAGCATCCTGGTGCAGTGTGTGTCTTTCTTTCAGAATTTATTTATGAATTTTAATATGTAGCTGGAGACTTAGGTAAAATACAGTACACAACCTGAACAGAATACAGGAGAAATCAGATATTAGACATGCTTTCAAAAAATAAAATTTTTATTTTGTTTTAAACTGAATTTTGTCACAAGACCTCCTACACAACAATCACTATTAGGATTATTCTGGATTACTTGGTATCATATCTTTCTAATGATTATATCTTACTATGAAACAAAATATAGATGTTCTGTAATAGTTAATAGGTTGATGGTAGAGAGTCCAAAGTGCAGATTACTATGGCGTAATATGTAATTCCATCTCTCCTTTAAGGGATGATATGATTTATAAGCATTGCTTGCCATACTTTTATATTTTAAAATATGATTAGTCATCATTTTTTTTGGAGGATGCATTAATAAATACTAAAAATAAGACTATTATCCAAGGAACGGTTGGTGGTTAAGAACAGATTATATTTCCCAAGCCCTTTTTAAAGACGTTAAAAATGAACCATTGTTTTCACTTGCACACATAATGAAAGAAAATCAGGATATAATAAATTTCCCCATTTTATGGGAGGGCTTCTCTGAAAGTAATGCCTCCTATTTTATCATGCTGGCTGATGATGTTAGAGGTGGATGTTAGTGGTATGGCAGCAGAGATTGAACCTTCCTGCCAATACTCTGTCACATTTTGTTGCTGCGTGACAAGTGTCTGATAAAATGATGTCTGACATGGAAATGCCTATGAAGCAAAGGTGTGGAATTTAGTTCCTCCATGTGGAGAAAATGGCACCCATTAACGTTCACTGATGCTTGTTGAATGTTTATGGAGAATAAATAGTGGATGTGAACACAGTGAGGCAGTGGGTGGTGCATTTCATCAGTGGCATCAGCAACAACGGGTCACCTCCACTGGTGAAGATTAGGAAGGATGGCTGAGGCACAATTGGAACTAGACTTAGCAAGGGGCACAAAAAAGAATATGAAATGTTTCTATAGGTACATAAACTGGAAAAGGAAAGTCCAAGAGGGCAAACTCCTGCTAATGGGTAACACAGTAGGCTAGTAACAACAGACAAGGAGAAGGCTGAGGTATTTAACAAAATTTCTCCTACTCTCTTCACTAGTGAATGTTGTACACACAGACTTTGAGCAGATGATTCCGAAAGTGGAAACTGGGGGAGCATTGACTCTCCTGCTGTAAGCAAAGATCAGGCTCACGACCACCTGAGGAGCCTAATCATCCATATGGGTCCCAATGCATCCCAAAGTCCTGAGGGAATTGGTTGATGTAGCCACCAAGTCACTCTCAATGATATTTAAAAAGTCATGGTGGTCATGTGAAGTCCCTGGTGACTAAAAAAAATGTAATATTGTACCCATTTTTAAGAAGAGTAGAAAGTATGACACATGGAAACACCAACTTCCTAGTCTCACTTCAGTGCCAGAGAATATCATGGATCAGATCATGGAAGCTATGCTAAAGCACATGGAAGACATAAGGAATAATTGTCATGGCTTCACCAATAGCAGGTTCTGCCTGACCAATCCTGTTGCTTTTTATGATGGCATAAGTGCATCAGCAAACAAGGGAAGAGCCACTTATGTCATCTGTCTGGACTTCAGTGAGGCATTTGACATGGTCCTCCAAAATATCCTTCTCTCCAAATTGATAAGATGAAGATTTGACAGGGAGACTGTTCAATGGACGAGGAACTAGTTGCAAGATCATTCCCAGAGAGTTGTGATCAATGTCTGGATGGAGATCAGTGACAAGTGTTGTCCCTCAAGGGTCAGCACTGGGTCCAATGCTCCTTAATATATCTTCATCAATGACATGAAAAGTGAGATTGAGTGCACTCTCAGAAAGTTTGCAGATTATACCAAGCTATGTGGTGTGGTTGATGTACAAAGATTAACAATCTAGTAATAATTTCTCAAGGCAAAAAGTATATTGCAAGATATAACAAAATAAAGAGTGCCAGACTTCAACTGTTATCAGCACAGTTGCTTACAACATAAATGTTTGTACCATGAAATACTCAAAGTTCCAACATAAAAAGTGCTGTTCACTTCTTTAATGATCTCCTCCCTAACGTATCTGTTGGTGGGGATTCTTTTGAACTGTTCTTTCAGATAAACACCTCCATTTTCCCTGAGAGAACAGTTGGGTCACCTCCTAGCCCTCTTTATTTCCAAAGTAGATAACTCAGGTATTCTTAGCCTCTTCTCTTAATACATAGCTTCCTGCCCTTCTGTCAACTTTGTTGCCCTCCTCTGGATGCTTTCAAGTACCTTAATATTCTTTTTATACAGTGGAGTCCAGAACTGTACACAAGATTCAAGGAGAGGTCACGACAATGCTAAATATACAGAAGAATCACCTCTTTTGATTGACTAGCTATGTTGTTTTTAACGTACCCCAAAACATGGTTTACTCTCTTGGCTGCCTGTGCACACTGCTGGCTCTTTCTGAGACTCCTGTCACCATATATATACATATATATATTTATTAATATAATTTTTATCCTTTTTTTTAATCCATACACATCTCTTGATTTTATATATATATACGTGCATATGATGACTTATGTTCTCACTCTGTCTTCAGTCTGCTGATACAAACAAACTAATAATCAATTTTTTCTACATTTCCTCATAGGTTTTATTAATTAGATCTTCGTTGAGTCAAGCTCCCACCTTTTCTATTCCTGTACTCCTGTATAATACAGTTTTCTAACTCTTGCTCTAATGTGTAATATATCCCTTAATTATTACATTTATCATTTATATATATATATATATATATATATATATATATATATATATATATATATATATATATTTATTTATTTATATTTATATATATATGCTATTTTTTGGGCAACTGGGTGATGTTTGAGAATCATATCTAATATACATCACCTATAGTTCCCAAATTGTCTTGTCTAATTTCATAATGAATGAAGTAATTTAAAAACATTCTACTGAATAGAGTTCAAAAAGACAAAGGTCACAATTAATTACTATAAATTTTTATTAATAAATTTTAATGCACTACATATATGAGTTGTCACATATTTAGCTGTTCTTTAATTAAAAAAGAATTTCTACTCTAATTATTTCTATCTCTATTTCTAAGACATCGTAAATTGGGAGCTTTGAAGAACATCTCTGATTTCTATGCAAGTTATTAGCCATTTCAGAGGACTCATCAAAGTTTGTTAATTTAAACATCTAGAAGAGTAAGTTTGGAAGCACATGTAGTACCACTGGCACTATGCTGAAATTTCATATAAATTTAGCTACAATATCAAATTGTCGTGTCTAAAAGTGCAAAACTCTGAGATTAGAGCCTTCCTTAAAGTGACAATGAGAATGCATCTTTCTTGAGCAGCAAATATATCTTGAAGGTTTCATTATTTATATCTTGCTGATCTGCAGATACATAATCAGAGGAGTTCTAATAAGACAACTTCTACCAACTTCAGACGATAGCATAAATGTTCAAGATGTTAGACTGTAAAGACAGACAGGAGCCCTTTATTCACTTCTTTTATTGATCCACAGCTTAATTAGAAAGTGTTTTAAAAATCTTTTGTCAAAAGACTGGTAGAGAATACATGATTTCTTGAGTTTTTCTCTATGGTGTGTTTTATTATATTCACTGATAGGTAGGATAAAGCATTATTTCACTAGCTAGCCTACGGTTACTAGATTTTGCATATCCTTCTGCATCTTCTACAAAGTTTCCTAACTCTTAGTCATTTTATATATAGTAGGCTTGATATACTGAGAAACGAAACTTTTCCTACTTCAACTCTCTTTAAACTCAAATTTCATGAGTTATTAGCTCACAATTATTATTGCCACAACTTCTTCCTCTTGCCTTTCTTTCCTTTCAGGGGTAAGATAAAAATTTCTTCATGTCATAGAGCAAAAGAGGGGAGATGGGAAATAAAGCTGTGATGAAAAGAGATATTCTTTAGCTTGTTGAGAAATAAAGAAAATTCTTCAATATGTTAGCTTTTGTTGTTAGCCACTAAAAGCGTGAAGTTACTGCCACTTCTATTTCTTATACTGAAGAATCTTTATGATTCAGCCTCTGTGAACTATTCTAGATGGAATAAATGAGAGAACACTTCTATTTTGATAATTTCTCATCTTTCACAGTGGCAGCAACCATCTTTAAGCCTGTGTTCATCAAAGAGATATCTTCCAATTAAAAGAAAAAGAAATAAATATATCTACTTATTAGAAGTACTCAGTAACAGAGGAAAGATGGATTGAAGATCTTACAACATTTTTCTACTTTCTGGCATTACTTCTCAGGGTAAAAAAAAAAAAAAAGTATAATAAAAAAGGTGAGTATTTTTCAGACTAACAAGAGACCCACACAAATCACAGGGGATAACATATCTCACTTTCTAAAAGTCCTGGTTTTGAAAGCAATCCTGTTAAACTGTGATTGACAATTTTCCTCCCTGCAAAAGCATTCTGTACAGTCACTTCCCTACAGCTCATGAGAAGCTACAGAACTCATTTTACCTCCAAAGGTAAGGCAGATGAGATCTCCTGTAGAGTTCTTTAAATAAAGATTAGAAATAAGACAGTTGTTTCCCCATACAAGAAAGAAAACACTGAAGGTAAAAGAATAATTTAAAATACCTCCAGAATAAAAATATTTTTTAGAAATGTATCATGAAGATTACTTTTTGGATCACCATCCCAATATAAGCAGAGAGTGGCTTAGAATGAAGATGGATAGTGGATAAGTATGGGCAAATTTTATAGCAAAAGAATGTATTATGATCTTTGTTTTATTTTCAGTATGATAGCTTCAAATTTCTAGGATTCAGAAAAGTAGAAGAAAATTGAGTATTGGATGTAGTTAAAAGAATTTCCTAAAGACAGGAAGAATATATTAATATATTACATTTATATTGTTCTAAGTTATTACCAGAATGACCGTTTATTATTACAGAAAGTAAGAAAGTTCTTATTCCCAGAAAGCCAACCCTATTAAAGGCTGAATCAAAAGAAGTGCGAGCAGCAGAGAGTGGTGAGACTCCATGTGCAGGACTGAATTCAGTTCTGGGAAGTCCAGCACAAGACACAGACCTATTATAGTAAGTACACAGAGGGGCCATGAAGATAATCAGAGGGATGGAGCACCTCCCCTACAATGGCTAGCTGAGAAAGTTGGAGTTATTGAGCCTAGAACAGGAGACCTTGTAAGAATAACTTATAGGAATAGTAAGAGCATGTAATGGGAGATGATAATAGCTAACTTTCTATATCAGCAAATGTTGAACACTAAAATGTTTTAAATGCAAGAAAATTTGTATTATGTTGGCAAATTTCTCAGTAGTAGTATAGCATAATAAGTCATTTAAAAGATCCCTCCAAAACTTGTATTACTTTTATTTTTCTGTCCCCTCACATCTCCACTTCCACTTCACTCCACTTCACTTTAGGAATTGGCTGCGCAATGAAAACCTTAGTAAGGGAATTCCGAGAGAAATAAGACAACAATAACTCCTAGAAAATCTACAGTTATTAGTCAAAATGAAGTCCAAGGATAGGAATAGGAAGGGCTGAGAGCATGGGTCCCAGCCCCTCCAGGCAATCCAACCCTCCCTTTACTGCCAGGAAATGGCTTGTGCCTTCCCCTGCAAATGAGCTTGGGGATGGTTGGTGAATGTATTTAAGGAGGCTTGATGAGAATTCATAAAGGGACTTGATGGCTTTCTCGTTAGATCCTAACAAAGTCCCAGTAACATTACTGGTAGATACTGGGGCCCAAATATCTGCTCTTGAGGAAAACATGGCTGCAAATTGCCAGACAAAACACAGGTCAGAGGGTGGGCATGGGTACTTTTGGCACCTCCCAACCACAGCACACAGCAACAGTAAAATGTAGGATACTAAGGGACACAAAACCAACAGAGGTCACAATGATCCTGGGCTGTTTCCCACTCATGTTGAGGATTAGCTTTGTTGAAAGTCCAGTCTTGGATCCCTACAGCACTATGGCTATTATAACTAGCCCCAGAAAATTGTTAATGCAATACCTTACCCCTTACCTTTGGGAGCAAAGGAGGACATTTTGACAGACATTACTGATCTTACAGATGAAAGAACTGTAGTTCATACCTACTCACCATCATATAATTCTCTTGTGTGGCTGGTTCAGAAACCAGTCAGCAAATGGAGGCTCACTGCTGATTTTCAGAAATTAAATGCTAGTACAGGTAATTCAAATGCTACTGTACTAAACATGGCTGAATTAAATGTTTCCATAATTAAGGAGTAAGATCAAGAAATTCTGGCTAATATTGATATCAATAATATAATTTATGATGCCTCTTAGAGAAACAAACAAGAATGTGTTTCCTTTCCCCTGAGAAGATGTCAAAAACATTAATCCATCTACTTCAAGGATATCACTACTCCCCAACAATCACTCACTATGCATTGGTTCAGAAGCTAAGGGACAAAAGAGTCAGAATCTATCAGTTACATTGATGATGTGCTAATTGGAGGCCCAACTTCTCAACTGGTTGGTTAGACCCTAGAGTGAATAATGGAACACTTAGAAACTATAGGGCTGAAAATTCCCCAGGAAAAGAATGTGTGTGGATGTGCACGTCTGAGCGTGCCTATGTGTGTGCATATAGATTCAAGTACCACCAACTGCCATATGGTATAGCCTTGGGCTCCTACACCCAGGTACCAGGAACAGGGAAGCTAATGGATAGATTGAATGTCTGAGCCCAGCTGCTGGGGAATCAGGGCATAGCTAAGTCACTTGCTGCTAACACTTATATACCAGATGCACAAGATGAATTGGCAGCTTCATAAATAGCAAAGAAAACTGCAAGATTTAATCTAAAGTACAATGATTATATGAAAGGGTCTACAGTGTGAACAGAGATCTGTGAGATCTGTGTATTTTACTTTTTTCTGATAACAACCAGCACTGAAGAAACTTGGGGGAAAAAAAAGAAAAAAAGAACACTGTAATGAGCTTTTAAAATGTAAAATGTAATGATTTTGAACTGTTTTGACACTAAAGTGTTTGTAAAGTATTACGACAATTAGAGCAGAAGAAAATACAGATGAAAAGCTCTTCTCCATGTGAACATATTAAATAAATACAGGACACTTTTGCTTTGCCTGTACTTTTTAGCTCTTTGACTTTTAGGGAATAATGGGTAATTAGCTGCCAAACCACCTTAATGTACCTGTTAAAGGTCATTTTTTAAAATTTTAACTAATTAGAACTGTTTTCTTTTTAGTTTCATTAGCTTTCCTGAAGCTAGCTGAGGACTAGGTGGAAACTAATTCAAATTGAAAACCTGTCTAGCTGTAATTTGGATCAAAAAACGTTTTTGTGTGTGTGTGTTACAACAGGTATTTAACAAGCAGAGACAGAATCAGCTCCTTGAAACATAAAAATATATGCCCCATTATATTCTGCTCTAGCATTCCATGTTTTAAAAATTATCTTCCAAAAAACCCATGCATTTTGTGGAGAGGTTTTTAACAAGTATATTACTGAAGTCATTTTTTAAATAACAAATACTTAACAATCATAGCACAGTTTTTGCTAGTAGCATGGAAATGCTTTAGGAACTGCTACTGCCCTTTCCGGATCAGAAAAAAATAAATAAAACCAAACACTCTTTTTTTGCCTTAATGTTGGCAATTGACTTACTCTGAAATCTGAGGAAATCATACTGACTTAAGAGCTCTCAGCCCTCAGCTTGTCTGAATAGGAAGTTGCAAAGGTTCCCTGTGACAAGCCATGGCAGACGCAGCCTTTCTCAGGAAGGACTTAAATGTCCAGCACCAGCTCCTGACATATTGAGGATATTTGTTATAGCAGGACTAGCAGGCAAGAAAAAATTTCACAGGGGCAAATAGGGAGCTGCAGATACAGAAACATGTTTTTAAAGGTGCTGATGCATAATTCATGATATAGTTCATATTGTTGCAGCTGTTCAGAGCTGCCAGTAGTATACTGTAAACCAAAAGAGAGGAAGAAAAGGAATTAAATATATAACTATAATCTCTTCTTATAAGGTGTTTTGGTATTTGCAATGTGAATTATCCACTCTGCAAGATTAGTAAAGAAAATAGACTAATAGATCTTTTTTCTTTTCATGTTTTTGTGATATTAAAATTAAATGAGACAAGAATACAGAAGAAATTAGAAAACTAAGATATATCTGAGTGCATGAAACTACAAATTTGATAAGATTTTACCTTGGATATCCTACAAGGCTCACTAGTTTCATTCAGCTGAAAACACGAGAAGAGAGTTATGTGAATGTTATCACAGGACATTAAATTCTCACTAATGTGATAGTACATGAAATGCTGTTTGAGGGGAAATAATTTATTTGTCTCTAATTAGCTTATAGTAATGAAACTCTGAAACTAAACATCTAGTTAAATCTTGTATGTATAGAATATGAATGATAATTCAAATATGATCATATGTATAATATATGAATAATAGAACTGTACTATTCTATATCCCTATTTTACATGTTATTAATATCAGTATATAATTCAAATTTTGGAAAACTAAGAAAAGTTGGACAATTTCCGTAAGATTACCGCAAGTCTATAATATGAAGAAACATGAAAATATAAAGTTATTCTGTACAAAACACAACTAACATTAATAACCCAAATTAAGTCTCTTGAGATCAGTCCTCTATCCTCCCACCCATACCTTGTAAAAGTCACTGGTAGGCAGCGTAAGTACCTTCATGATATGAATGCTTTCCTGTACAGTCCTGACAGCAAAGTCTTTGAAATGTAAGTTGAACTTATGATTTTGCAACCACAAAAATCACATTATCACAGAATTGACAAGATTTGAAGGGAACACTGGGTCCACCTGGCCCAACCCCAACCCAGGAAAGGACACTCAGAGTAGGATGCCCAGGACCTAGGTCCATGTCCAGGTAGCTTTTGAATATCTCTAGGAAGGGAGAATCCACACCGTCTCTGGAGAACTTACTCCAGTGCTCCATCATCAGCACAGCACAGAATTGCTTCCTGGTATTTAGATGAAACCTCCTGTGTTATACCCACTGCATCTTCACTAGCACTGGGCACCAATGAAAAGAGCCTACTTGCCTTTTCTGTACCTTCCTTTCATGTATTTATGGACATCAGTGAGATGCCTCCTGAGCATCCTCTGACAGAAGCTAAACAGTCTTAGCTCTCTCAGATTTTTCTTGCAGAAGAGATGTTGGAGTCCTTTCATTGTCTTGAGACGTGGAGGTGATCCAAGACTGCTAGGACAGCTTCACAAAGGGCAGATTGAACACACTGAGAGCAGCTCTGCAGAAAAGGACTAAGGGGTCCTGATGGATGGAAAACTGGACAAGAGCCAGCAGTGCACACTTGCAGCCCAGAAGGCCTACTGTATCCTGGGCTACATCAGGAGAGGGGTGGCCAGCAGGGAGTGGGAGGTGGTTGTCTTACTCTGTTCAGCGCTTGTGAGGCCCCACCTGGAGTGCTGTGTGCAAGTCTGGGCCCCCCAGTACAAGAAGGATGCAGAGCTGTTGGAGGGGATCCTGAGAAGGCCCATGGAGATGATCAGAGTTCTGAAGCACCTCCCCCTATGAAGAAAAGCTGAGTGCTTATGTAGCTTGGATAAGAGAAGGCTCCCTCGCAAAAGCCTTCTAGTACTTGAGGGAAGCTCACAGACAGGAGAGGGACAAACTTTTTGTATGGTCTGATAGTAATAGGACAATGGGTAATAGCGTTAAAGTAAAAGAGGATGTTCGGAAGAAATTTTTTAATCAGAGGATGATGAGGAACAGAAACAGTTTGCCCAGAGAGGCTGTGGATGTTCCATCTCCAGAGGGATTGAAGAACAGGTTGGAGGGAATCCTGGACAACACTGCCTATAGCAGAGGGGTTGGAACTAGACGATATTTGAAGTCCCCTTCAACCCAAACCATTCTAAGATTAAATGATCCTACGATTTGTGGCCCTTTCTCTTCAGTATGTCCCTGTCTCTTAACACTGAGGAGCCCAGAACTAGACAATGCACAGCAGGTGTGCCCTCGTGAGTGTTGAGCACTCATTACTTCCACATAAGTCATAAATAGGAAGAATACAGAATTCAGATTAGATAAGCGAACAATTTTCACTCTTGCAGTGATTGTAAGTTTATTGCTATTTTTAAATGAAAGCCGTTTAATGTTATCAATATACCAGTAGGAATGGCTGTATTGTATTAATGAAGTTAATGAAGTCAGTAAAATAGAGCTTCATTTACGCAAGTACTGCAGTAAGAATTTTTGTTGGTTCATGTGTAGAAGAGGAAGACAGGCTTCCCTTCCCTCTTAGTATCTGCTGCTATAATTATTTTTCCTCTATGTGAGTACTCTAGACATTTGTCTTCACCCTCTTATGCAATATAATGACTGTGGCAGGCCAAAAATCATGCTCTAGGAACTAGGAGACAATTTCTTCCTTCATCCATTCAAATTCTGTCTTCATCAGCCAACAATAAATGCCATCATATAAACAAGATATGCTATGATTCTATGATAATATATCAAAGAAAATATAGTGACAATAAATAATGTAATCCAGAGCTTGATCACAAAATAGTGATTTTATATTGGCATAAGAAGTCGACAAATTAGGATTGGTATAAAGATTTTGACATAATCTTCACTTAGTGCTGCTAAGCAACAACTGCTACACAACTCTGCACTTAAGACTCAAGGGCAAAATACATCTGAAACATGAATTAAAATATTAAAGAAGCTTACTTCAGTTATTCCAAGGAAGTAACTGGTAACTGGAAGTTTCCAGGGCTGCACATTTAGAAAAAAATAGCAGAATTATTTACTAAGGATATAATTTGCTTCTTTTTTTTGTTTGTTTTTTTTCTTTATCTATCTATCTATCTATCTATCTATCTATCTATCTATCTATCTATCTATCTATCTATCTATTTATTTTGCCAATGTACTCTTACCCCAAAGTTATTTCTTTTGGCTATCAGGCATAAGGGATCTGTTTCCTTAGCCATGATTTTTAAACTAATGTTTAAAAACTATGTTACCACTAAAGAGGTACATCTAAATAATTCCTTTTAATTCTTAGCAGAAAGGACATGCCCATAAACAACGTAATCTGCATTATGAGTATGTCAGGGAAGAGACACATCTTCATGACCCTCTTCTTGACACGCTTCAAGGTCCAGCGTCCTTTGTACGCTGCAGGGCCCAGAGCTGAATTAAGAACTTTTAATAGGGTCACATGAGAGCAGAGTAGGGAGAGAGAATGATCTCTCTCAGTGTGCTTCTCACACTTCTTTTCATTCAGCCCAGGATATGATTGGCTTTCTGGACTTCAAGTACACACTACTGTGTCATGTCGAGCATCTCATCAATCAATACTCTTAAGTGTTGATTGATGGAAAGCCTCCTCAGTGCTTCTTCCATCCATTCACCTCTCAGTCTGTACTGATACTGGGGATAGCCCCAGCTATGTGCAGCACCACATACCTGGCTTTGTTGAACTTCACGAGGTTTGCATGTACCTACATCTCATGCTTGTCAGGATCTCTCTGGATGGCATCCCTCCTTTCCAGCATGTCAAGTACACCACACAGTTTGGTGTCATTTGACTCCCAGGTCAAATGCATTGTGCATAATATATGCAAATTATTCAACTTCAGATTACATGTAAATCCAAGATTTACGTAGGGGAAAAAAAAATCAGGGATCATACTAGCAACCTTAATTCTCTTCAAAATCTTGAAATGTCATTCTTCGAATCCAATTTTTGGGTTTATCAACAATTGGTACATTCAAGTACATACTTGAATTAGAAATGAAGGAGAAGGGCAGCAAAACTGGCAAAGGGTCTGAAACACAAGTCTTATGAGAAGCAGTTGAAGAAAGTGGGATTGTCTAGTTTGAAGAATGGGAGACTTCTCAGGAGAGTCCTTATCACTCTCTACAGCTAATTGAAAGAAGGTTGTAGCAAGGTGGGAGTCAGCCTCTTCTTTCAGGTAACTAGTGATAGGATAAAAAGGAATGACTTCAAGTTGCACCAGTGGAAATTCACATTTGATATTAGGAAAAATTTCTTCTCTGAAAGAGTGATCAGGCATTGGAACAGGCTGCCCAGAGATGTGATCGAGTCAGAATTCCTGAAGGTGCTAAGGAAAGGGTATATTCAGTAATACTTAGGGACATAGTTTAATGGGTAATATTGGTGGTAGGGGGATAATTGGAATACATATCTGAAGGTCTTCTCCAACCTTAATGATTCTATGATTCTGTGATTCAACTTCCATTGAAACTTATGGCACTGTATTAAACGTATCAGTATTCTAAATCTGCACCTGAAACATTTTACATCTCTGTCTGTTCAAGGTTAAACCACTGCTAAATTCTTGGGCTTAGGAGGGGAAGAAGAACATCCATAACATGGCTACTTTGTCTTCTGCAAACTACCCATCTTCCCTGAGGGATTTCACATCATATTTTTATTTTTTAAGCACTGAGTATTCTGAGCCAAGGATAACAAAATATCAAAAAATTTCAGAACAAGGAGAGAATAGGCACATTAGAATTGTCTGCTACAAGGGTTAGATTTATTTGTACAGGAGATAAAGCTTTCTTGACAGCCAGTTCAAGGCTGCTGAACAAATTTCAGTAGGAATTAAGAACAAACATATAGTAGAGAGTACATCTTCTCAATTATTTAAAGAAAACCTGTATGATTTGTCCTTGTAGAGAAAAATAAAGAAAGGCTTGACGTGGGAGATGCTTACTACACAAACCATAATGTGGGCCTAAATAGAAATCCACTGCCCCAGAGAGAGTGATGGTATAAAAACTGTGTGGGTTGGAGCTTCCTGAATTTCCTTGTGCTACAGCAAAAACTTCAGGATTTTCTTTAAACCCATACTAACTTTCAAAGACCCTGTGAACTTATTTTTTTTTAAATGAAAAACATCAGAGTGGCTTCTTCCTGTTAAGAACAGCATTTTTATTTTCTATTCATTCCTTTATTATGTTAATATACTGAAAACATAATAACTGCAGACAAAATTATAAAGCCATACCAAGACTAAGGACAGGTGAAGAGCACCTGGCTATCTTGCACTGATAAAAGGCTATATAGGCCACCAAATAGAGATCTATTCCAAGTGAGTTGCTGAAAACAGCAACTCACAGCACAGTGACAACTATTTCATTTATATATAAATAAAAAAAAACCCTGAAAGCATCAACTCACAGCACAGTAACAACTATTTCACTTATATATCTAGTCCTGAGGAACCACTTTCTGAACATGCTGACTTAATTTCAATAAAAGGAATAACAAGATTTACAGTTGAATAAAGGAAGTAACTTAAAAAGTATACACAGTAAGAAAATAACATATCTATGTCATCACAATCTTCTCTGTAAATACATTAAAGGCAGTATATTTAGAAGGATTTAACAAAGTTGTTTTAATTCGACTTGTTTTCTTGTTTTCAATAATTTCTTTACATTTATTTTTCTAACACATTTTAAAGTAATATCTAACAAATATTCTTCATCAAGTGTAAATGAAATAAAATGGACAAATGGTATTAGAAATAATTGCACATCTGGACTCCAGTAACCAGATGGGCACTTTTCCATCCAGGAGACTAAAATTATCATGCGTATAACCGTGATATGTTTGTTGCCCAGCAGATGCACAGCAAGGATACCATTTTTTCCTCAGGACACATGGAGCACTGTGAATTTCTTTTAAATTATTCAGCAGAATATTAATAATTCCACAACTCCTAAGATTCATAAGTCTGTTTAAATTAGCTATCTTCATAAGCAAAGTATTCAGTACAGAGTTCTACTCAGGAAAAAGTAAAATGTAAGGGCAGAAATAGTTTGGACACTGAATTTAAATTAAAATGACAAATAGTCAGTATATGTAGCATTTGAACTAGGACTGGAATGTTAATTTTTAACTCTTACTGGTAAAACTCATACAAATTCAATTTCAAAAAGAATTGAGGCTCTATAATATTATGTAATTTATAGAATTTACCATCAGCATCCCAAATATTTTACAATCTCAGCCCGGGGTTGAGAGAACTGGATAAAAAAATTGAAGAGAGCATATATTTTGGCGATTCAAAATCTAGTAAATTAATAAATGACAAATATTTTCAATGCCTTCACCTGTGCTGAGTACGGAGGGACAATTAATTCCATGCTTCTGCTGACAACACTATTTCTGATACAAGACAGGATGCCATTGGCCTGTTGGCTACTTGGGCACACTGCTGGCTCCTCAACACCCTCAGGTCCACTTCCTCTATACAGTCTTCCTACCACTCTGCCCCAAACCTGTAGCATTGCCTGGGGGTACAGGACCCTCAAATCTCATTCCATTGGCTTCAGACCAGCTATCCAGCCTGCCCAGATCCCTCTGCAGGGCTGTGCTACCCCCAAGCAAACTGACACTTCCTGCCAACTTGGTGGTGTTCTTTCTGGTGTAGTGGAACTGATTCTGTTTTCTGATTTTACGATTAGGATGAGTGATTTTATTAAATTAAAAGAATTCAAGTTAGTGTCAAATAGAATGAGGGAGTTTAGTTTCATTCCTCGGAAGAACATTATAATACATTTTTCTTCTATCAAGGAACTCAGTGAATATGTGTGCAGCTATGATCATATACAGACAGAAAAAAAGACATTTGTGAGAAATTAATACTCATAAATACCAAAAATTAAGTTAATATCCTCTGAGGGAAGTGGCTGAGATATATTTAGAAGACAAAAAAGTAATGAGGAAAACACACATGTTTAGACTCAAAAATTAGGACAAGCTAAAATACTGATAAACAGAAACATAATATTTTTATGAGAGTTAGTTCTAGGGTTAAAATGCTTGTCTATCATTTTCAGACAGCTAAATGAACAAAGAAAATGGTTAATCTCCACCATCACTTACTACTGAAAAATGACTTTCCCTCCCATTCAGGAGTAACAGAGTAATGTGGTTATAAAGAAGCACTGAGTATGAGCAATGAAGTAGTTATTTTTTTGCAGCACTCAAGATGTACCATCACCATTTCTTGAAACAAAGAATTTTAACAATGATGTGACAGTTTAATGGAAGACCATGGAGAGCAACTACTTTCTATGCTGTTACGAGGTGAGATAACCATGACAAAATGATTTCTGCATGTGTCTATAGGGAACCCATTATGAGTCTATCATGCTGGCATTACAGTGTGAAATTATGATGGGGAAAAAATCATTCAAATTTGTACTGCATGACAATGTTGTTCCATCATGAGTTAATGATATATAACAACTGAAATGCAAGCCTTTGTCTTTTTTTTTTTTACCTGTATCCTGATTAGAAGGCTGTCTAAACACAAAGTTTTGATTCACTTGTTGAACAAAAAAAGCTGATGTAGATGTAAATTATCAGAATTCCTTTCAGTTAATCATGTATTCTTCTCTAAATGGAAAAATTCTGCCTTTCAGCTAAATAATGATGCTTCCTTGCATTTTCACAAGCATCAGAAATTTGCCTTCTACAGATAAACTAAGCAAACATAAACACATAACTAGACGTCAACTGTCTGTGTTCCTGTAATCCAAAGAAATACTGTAATTTTTTTTCTCAGATGAGTTTCCATTCGATTTCTCCAAGCCAATAATTCTCATGTTTGCATCAACTTGGAATTTTTTTTTTTTTTAGCAAAAAGAAAGAAAGTTTGAGTATGTACTTACGGGTGTACAAACATAACTATTTATGTATTTCCCAATATTTCATTTTTTGTCTTCCATAATCAGTGATTTTCTGTTTGGAATCAGTATCACTGTACTTACTGATTAAAGACAGTTTTGTTTTGTTTTTTTCCTGAGAAAGCTTCATTTACCTGAAGTCCATCTGAGTAAACATTATTTTATTCAGTTTGTAAGTAGGTCCACATCTTCCATGCCTTTCTGTTCAAAAATCTTTAATTATATATTATTTATATATATTAATATGTTAATTTTAAATATTATTTCTAAATGGGAGTATTTTTTTTCTTGTTCTTTTCCCCTATCTTTTTCCCTTTCTCTGTAGATTTTTGTTAAATTTCACATCTTTGCAGAATAATTTGTAGCCAAATTTACTTCTGCTTTCTCTTTAGTGGAATGCTGGTCAGCATTTCCGTATTTACCAAATAGATAAGAATGGTAAGAAGACGGGTTGTTCAAAGAAAAATTATGCAGCTCTAAAAACTTACTTATTCAGAATTGTTTCATACCTCTTATGCCAGTTAACAAAGGAACTTTTCCACAGAATCACAGAATAATAGGGATTGGAAGGGCTCTCTCGAGATCATCTAGTCCAACCCCCTGCTAAAGCAAGTCCCTAGAGTAGATTGCACACTTCTCTGATGTCTGCGAAGATATTTGTTTCACCAGTACCTATTGAAATAGTGTCTCAAGTGTGTTGTTGCATACAACAAAGTAATGGAATTTGAAAACACAAAGTCTTCTGTATTCCTTAATCTATTCTCTTAGTTAGAAATATTTCCTTGAAAAAACTGTGCATAGTGCCCATACAACAGACAGGCACTGTACCAGCACTTAAAAGAAGTACAATAACAACCCTACAAATATCCTAAACAATGTGACTCATTAAGGCTTGTGAAGGGACTTGGTTTGAGAACAGAAATGAATTTATTTTCCACCATCTATTGTGTGTTATTATTGAAAGTACCTAGTTGGGAACCATTACATAGTTACTTCAGAAGAAAACAAATTATAAATACCTCTACAATCATTTGAGTATCATGAAGAAAAGCTCATGACCACCTGACTGCTATGTTAGGTTTAGTCTATGACATGGTACTCTATAGAGTCATCCTACAACTGTTCATTTATGTTAAACATTTTAGGTGAAATATATATAAAATCCATAATGGAAATAAAATAGCCTCCTGATCGCAGCCAATTTTATTTTATCAAACCACAATTACATGGGAAAAATAAATTGAAAGATGAGATTAAGTAGAGTCTTAGATACAGTAACAACTCAGTATTTGCTTAATATAACTTAAAGATGATAGGATATGAGAATGGCCTCTGCTACTGAGGAAGACTAGATTATTTAATATTTATAAAATAAACCGACAAGGAGGAAATCTAAAATGTAATTAATAAACTAAGCTACTTAGTTATGTGACCTGTAGTGTTATTTTCAGTCAGACTAAATGAAAGCTACCCATGGGAGCGACTCTCCACTGACTCTGTCAGGGGAAGTCAGGTGTTTAACTGCAATTAGCAGTCAGTGGAAATCAGGCACATATTTTTGAAGTGCTTTGGAACCTGTCTCCTTGAAGACTGAAAGTGAAAAAAGAGCAGTACTTTGGTTTCTCATACTGGATTTTTTTAGTAAAACTTATTTTCAGTAAATTAAATTCATACAGTTAAAACAGTGAGAAACAACAAGGATCAGCTGCCCAGTACAGAGCTAATGTATTCTATCAATGGAGTTATCTTTAAGAATCTGAGAGTCTTCACTGGAGTATATTTAAGAATAAAAGAAACGTTTAAAAAGTGAATAAATTCTAAGTCATATCAACAATTACAGCCCATACAAATGAAAATACAAGAGATGTCCAGGTGAGCAATTTATGTATTGCTTCCCTGAAACAAAGTTTGATTCATTTTAAATTTAACTTCCTGTCACTATTCTCAAAACTTGGTGTTAGCCTGATAGGCACAGACTAAAACATCCTTTGACATACTCTTCCAGATATTGGGATCTTCTGCTTCCTTCTTACTTCCATAGAATAACCAAGGATTAAGAAGGCCTCTAAGATTATCCATTCCAAATGTCTACCTATCACCAGTATTTCCCACTAAACCATTTCCCTCAGTACAACATCTGTTTCTTGAACAGCTTATAAAAGTACTTCAGCAAGGAGCTGATTTCCGTGCCTACATTTCTGATTCTTAACTACTTATTCAAGGAGTATTCAAATTAATTTTAGCCCATACATTTCAATAAACTTTTCTTGTAATATTAGGATATTATAAAATCTTTTTGCACCTACTGAAGGAAAACATGACAACCTACTATTAAAAAGAAAAATAAATCCTCTAAAGCTTTATTTTTCCTTCAAAGGCAAAATTCATGTCTAGGGAATGAAATAAAAATGTGCATGTGTGAGTATTTGTACCATAAACTAGAAAGCAGTTGTGACAGGAGGGTTGCTGATTTGTTCATCACAATAATCCATTCCAGCTATAATTGTTTTAAAAAGCAACTAACTGAGAATGTAATATTAGCTTAAATTGCTCTGGAACAGGTGTTAGAAATAGTGTTTGAATAAGTGCAATTTATTTATTTAGAAATTAACCACACAGATGCTTTCAGCCACCATGTACATCTTTTCTTTTAAAAAATGATTTAATGGTTTCCTGTACAGAGCTAGTCCAAGGCAATTAAAAAGCTAATAGATAGTCACAGTGGAGGGTAAATTGCCTTTCCTGCCTTCAAGAAGCATGTGTGCAACAATAAAATAAGATGTTGTCAATCTGAATCTCAGCTTAATTCATTCTCATCAGATGTTTATACCATAGCACATCTGAACATCTATACCATAGACTATAAGTATTGAATATCATTCATTCTCGCATTCGGCATTAAACGGTGATAGGGGAGGTTCAGGTCAGATTTCAGGAGAAAACTGAGGGCAGTCAGGTGCTGGAACAACCTCCCCGGGCACCAAGCTTACTGGAGTTCAAGAAGCATGTGGACAATGCTCTCAGACACAGTTTGAATTTTGGGTGGTTCTATGTGGAGCCAGGAACTGGACTCAATAATCCTTATGTGTCCCTTCCAATTCAGGATATTCCATAATTCTGTGATACAGTGTCACACTGCAAGAGCATAAATGAAACAATATTACATGCAACACTGCAAATGTAAGGGTATCACATTAAGAATCTCTCCTCTTGGAACTTATATCTACCCTATCTCCTCTAGATTTAATATTATTACAAAAAAGCACAACTAAGATTAAGATTAAAAAATAAGTAAAACATTAAATCAGTAAAATGCTGAAAACAAAAATGTTTTATGTGTGGATTACTGCTGTTAAAGCAGTCATTGAAAATACTGCAAAGTTACACTTAACAGTCAAGACCAGTTTTTCATTTAAACATGGGAATTACCTCTATTTTTTTACAGAGATCATGACTTATTATGTATTTCATCAATACTGAAGATAACATTAAATAGCAGGTATTCAATTTACTAAATTCTCAGTTTATGGAGGCAGTGAATTCTCATTCAAGATTATTAAAATAATGAACTGAGTCATCTCTGGTTAATATTCATTAAGCCAAAACTTGGAACAACCACTCAAATCCACTGCTTGGTCACCATAAACGTTCAGCAAGTGTCAGTGAATATCAGTGGGTGCAGTTTTTCCTGCATGGAGGTGCTCAGTTTTGCACAGTTGCTTCATGTGCACTTCCTCATCAGACAACATCCTGTAGGACTGCTTCTCTACTGCCATCTATCGTACGACAACAGAAGGTAATGAAATATTGGTGGGGGGGGGTTCAGTCTCTACTGCCATGTCTGACAACATTTGCCTCTTATGTCATGGGAGAGAATAATATATTGAGGCATTACTTTTGGAACAGCACTTGTACTTTTTGTCTCTATACCACACAATATTCTGAATAGAACTTCAGTGGTATGCAAGATAAGAACTTCTCAGATTTACTGAATATAAATGAGCTGAGACAGAAGTAATTTTGACTACATATATGAAGGAGATCTTTTCTTGGCCTAAATGTGTTCCATATTTTAAGAAAAATACATGACTTTGTAAGAGAAAAGACAAACTTTACCAAAATTGAATGGCTAAACTAAGGAATTGGGTCACACTTTTAGGTAGGAATTAAATTGTTATTCAGAGATACTTACAAAAGGTTTAGGGTGACCAAAGCATGTCAATTGTTTCAAAAAACGTGATTTTATAAGTATCAAATGAGAGAGTTTAAATATGAGTGGGAAATTATTGAAATTAAAGGGAACTGATCAATGTATTAAATTACTTTTTTTGTTTATTTATAATCTTTATTAATGTGATCAGTTGAATCAATCTGACCTTTTGAAATGGGTGTGCATCAGAAAAATGAAAGTTTTCCATAAATATCCATTTATTATTATGTTACTCTGAAATAAAGAAACACATTTTCTAAGGACAGTACTTTAGGCTTGAATCCAAGAAAGCACTTAAGTAGGGGTGCAGTTTAAGAGTGTGAGGAATGGTATTGATTTCAGTGGAGGCACTTATATAATTGGAGGTACTCAGGTGATTAAATACTCTACTGGACTTGGACCCCATTGATACAGCATGAAATTCACCCTTATGTAGAAATGTACAGTCAGCAGGATAGAAAGAAATATCATAGAACTTTCAAAATATGAACTATACTGTGAGCCATCACTCAAGCTTTACAATTTTTTGAAAGGAGAACACCAAGCTGCCTATAAAACAAATCATATGGTCAAAGAATGCTACGGCTGACTAGCATCTCTTATTTTACTTTAGAAGTAACATGTAGTTATTTCCTCACTCATTTCCTTAGTCATTTTTCAAACTGGAGCTAGCCACTCCACAGACACACCAACTGTAACCCAGGAAATAATTTATGCTACTAAACTTGCAGAATGCACAGGGTGACAGCTGCAAACTGATGTATTGTATTTTGAAATGGGAGACTGTGGGTCATGTGCTGAGAAGAGTGATGAATCGATGCGTTGCAGACCAGAAACGAATCCACACGGTTTCTATGGGTACACTCAGAAGCCTCTTGGAGGGTGCTAATGGGGCTTCTCTGAATTTAAGGCTCAGTTTGGCAGTAGTGAAGACTTCTGCAAAACAGAGACTAGACCTGCTCAGTTATCCAGCCAGAAATCTCTCAGTGGCATTTCAGACTATAGGAAGGAAGGCCATAGCAACGGAACCGGAAGGCCATAGCTCGGCCGCACCTCGAGTACTGTGTTCAGTTTTGGGCCCCTCACTACAAGAAGGACATTGAGGCCCTGGAGCATGTTCAGAGAAGGGCAACAAAACTGGTGAGGGGTCTGGAGCACAAGTCTTATGAGGAGCGGCTGAGGGAGCTGGGATTGTTCAGTCTGGAGAAGAGGAGGCTCAGAGGAGACCTTATTGCACTCTACCACTTCCTGAAGGGGGGTTGTGGTGAGGAGGGGGTAGGCCTCTTCTCCCTGATAAGTAATGACAGGACGAGAGGGAATGGCCACAAGTTGCGCCGGGGAAGATTTAGATTAGATCTGAGGAAGCATTTCTTTTCTGAAAGAGTGGTCAGGCACTGGAATGGCCTGCCTAGGGAGGTGGTTGAGGCACCATCCCTAGCGCTGTTCAAGAAGCGTTTAGATGAGGTGCTAAAGGACTTAATTTAGTAGTTGGGTAGAGATAGTGATAGGAGGATGGTTGGACTAGATGATCTTATAGGTCCTTTCCAACCTTATGAACTTATGAACTTATGGAAATAAGAGAAGGGCTCAGGCCTAGTGGCAGGGGGCACCTAAATTACATGAACTTCACTTGCATTGTGTGGGAATTCCTGCATCTTAGCTTCCATCACTGCTATCAGTTCACCATTTCTCCTCATCCAATGTTCTTTGTGCTGGCTCAAATCGGGAGATGGAGCTACAACATAGACAAAATAGCATTTCAGTGTCACTGTAGAGAACAGGCGGCAGACCATCTGGGTCCTAGGTCTCTAAACCTCTTTGTTAAAAGTGCATGCTAAAAACAGATCAAAGGGTTTATCCAAACATTATTAGTGGTATTAATTTAGAATGCCATAACATTTTAGCTCACACATGCTTATAAGACTTATGAATAAATGACTTCAGCATATGTGTGTGGAATTTATCCAACAAGCTTCTCTCTGAGATTGCCAGGAAATCTAAAGTGTTGAGTCTTTATCCAATCTGATTCAACCTCAAATGCCTCCACCTCTTTTCTTTTCACTCAACATTCACTGAATGCTTTAAGAAGCCAAACAATTGCTGAAAGCAGCTTGAGGAGACAAAGTCATCTGAAGCTAAGATATGCCACACAATGTATTAATTAAATCACTCTGACATTTTTTATTCCTATTCTAATTATTACAGCTAATTTAAATAACCACATAATTAATTTTATGAAGGTATTAAATAGTACTCCCGTGGCGGGGTAACCACACCTACGCCAGGGTTCAGTTAAGAAGTGAGAGAGAAAAGGGTTCTTTTATTATTAACAGGATCCCTTCTTATACCGTTGTACTCACAGACAGTACTTTTCCACTGGTCAACTACTCTGCTAAACAACAGCAAGTGTTTTGTGAACCCTTATTGTCAGTACGTGCATAAAGCAAGGCACCCAATGATCTTTCACCACATCCTTTCTTTTCTCTTTCCTTGCTCATTTCTCCCAGGGCTTCAATACGTTTTCATCAGCTATGGAATCTGCTGATCCCCAAGGCAATATTCCCACACTGTACTCCTTTAAACCTGTATTTAAACTATCTTTAGCTTTGGAATGCAGGCATATCAACTACACTGACACCAGGCTGTAATTATACTGATCTTGTGAATGTGTATTTACTTTTGTGAGCCTGCAATTAGTTGGTATCTAGAAAAGTTAATTATTACTTTTGAGTGTAGTCATTTAATGCATGAAGTTTTAGATCTTTATGCTGAATAATTTGGTGTTAGAACAGTGATTTAAAATACTTTTAATTAATTTATGTTCAAAATAAAATTTTTACTCATGGACTGACTACAATCCATCAATTTTCGATTTCCTTTTGCCTTAAAGTATAATCGTATTTCTACTGATTTTATTTTACAAATACCTACACTAAAAAGTATTTTTTAAAATTCTTCTGGGCAGTTTTCATGCCAACTCAAAAAAAAAAATACAATAAATACATTCTACGATAAAAGGTCCTTAGCTAAAAAGAAAGCATATTTATTTACCCTTTCTTCTTATTATTACTTTTTCGTTGTCAATTAATTGTGTTGCAAATTTCAGCTTGTTCAGATGGTTAAATTCAAAGAACTAAATGCTGGTATACCTAACATATCTAGTGCTGTGGAAGTTCTAGTATCTTAGAACATAGAAAAATTAGTCAGAGAAAGTAGGGAAATGGAAACAGGCACACAATGAGATTAATTTCTCCCATCTGAGCAGATTTGAAAAAGCAATCCAGATTTTTCCTACACCAACCAGAGCTCTGACTGTAAGCTCTTGTTTTTACAACTGAGAAATGCAATACAATGCCTTCAGAGAGAAAAGATGAATCTAAGAGTCAGTAGGCTGTACTGCAGCTCATTAACCACTGATGAAAATCATGCAGCTGAATCTCTCTGCACAATGCATAAACAAAGATGAAACTGAAATGGTTTGCAATTGCTCTATCCTGAAGAAGAATGAGAAATAGTTCAAATATTGTTTCTTACGTCAGTTGATCAGTCAGGCAGCGTTTGATACCTAGCTATCTGCAGCTGGAATGGCTGGTCTGTGGCTCACTGCTTGATGCAAGTACTGACACAGAGTCCAGGGAAAATCTATGATTAACAACAGATAACATTCCCAGATATATAATGTGCCACAAATATGCATATTTTTCATTAATAAAAAAGAAGAAAACCTGGTACATGTATTGTATGTGATCTGTAGCTAAATGCTGACTATGAAACAATGAATGCATTGCATACAGGGCCAGATTTTTCAATGTTTACAGTATCTACCACAGCTGAAGCAAATGTTTAAAATCATTGCACAACATCAAAAAGTTTTAAAATATAAACACTATGAAAGTGAACACTAAAGATGGCTTTGTTCTGCTGATTGATGTGTACATAATTCTTTCTACAATTTGAGCAGCCTTATTTTACAGTGTTTTCTCTTCTAACTACGACCTTATTTAATGCTGTTTAACTACAATATAATTATCATTCACCATTTCATGTTTTTGCTGTGAGTGCTATATGTGGCTTTTCTGAGAATTTATAGTCTTTTATGGTTTATCTTTTCTCTATATTGCTTTACAACAGAGCCTTCATGCTTCTCCTGAGATATTTACTCTGAACCTATTTTACATTGCAAGTTCTGGATACACCTTTTTCTCTTAACAGATCTGTCACAATGTTTACTCCCTTTCCATTTGCAAATTTGATTTTATCATCCTTTGTAACTATATCTTATGTCTAAAATCAGTGTGTAGACAGAAGCAGATGCTGGCTGTAGCAAAAATAATAACAACAGCTTCTGATTTTAAATGTATAAAGAACTTAAATTTCTAAAATAAGTTTTATAATTTTGCATTACTATAATAATGCACAGTTTGAGATAACAGTTTATGCAAAATAATTTACAATTTCTACAGAGCAACTCACCCTCTGTACCTTTGTTTCAGTCGTATACCAGTAGCTAATATAATCTACTTATTCCATAGCATTGGATTTTTCTCACACTCTTCAGAACAGCTATACAATTAAGATTATCTCCACTTGATAACCTTCTTTATAAGAGTTGAAATTTTAATCCAGAAACATTCCCCAGAAAGAAATGTATGCCACCACATAATTAAACTTTCTAGTGTATGTTTTCCAAGTGTTCTGCTAAGTCATTTTAATCCATATATGCAAGTATTAAAGAATCTGAGATCCTCAGGACAAACCTCTTTAAGGAAGATAAAAAGCAGTAAAGTCCAACTTTCCAAATTTTTCAGATAATCAAAAAGTCTTCTGGATTCACAGCATAAAAAATATCAGAAAAAAAAATCAGCAATGTTTTTTTGTTTCTTTCTTTATACAGCCTATGCAAACATACTTAAAAAACAAACAAACAGAAAACAACACAAAACAGATAAACAACAACACTGTCAGGTAATTCCAGTGCCAGCTGGCTCACTAGTTCTGCAGGAAAACAGCATCACCAGCTAGGAGAGAAGTGGATAGCTGAGTGTCGGCTGGTTGGCTTTGTTTTCTCCAGGCTGTTCTCCAAAGGCCTGATCCCCCTGAAGCCAATAGGAATCTCTCTATTGATTTAAATTGTCTTTGGCTTAGATCTTAATTTCACCAAGCCAAGATCTCCATAGAGAGGATTACACTTGCTAGTCCAATATTTAGCAAAAGCTCAGGAAGATGGCTTATTACCAAACTGGAAGGCATTTTTTAAACTATAATTAATGAGGACTCTTTTCAGATTGGTATTAAAGTCAGAATAGCTATAATTGTGCACAACATCATCTAGCAGACAGTCAGATCTTTCTATAATTAAATGCTATATACTGTCATATCCAACCACATATGTTAGACTCTTATTGTTTTCCAGAATTCCTCATATTTATGGCACTTTCTATGGTAACTTCTGAGGGCTCATTGGTAAGAAGTTATTGAAGATGATATATAGAAGATACAGGGGAAAAAATAAATTAATAATGAGAATAAAATGAAATTACTTATAGCAGTATTAACCAGACTATTCTCAGTTCATAAAACTTCTTATAAAGGTCAATATTTTCTACTGACTACAGTTTTGTTTCTATTTCAACAAGTTATTCTCAAGAATGCTTAGACAGGTGTAAAACCACAAGTGTTTTTTATTGTAGTAGTTATGTGAGGAAAATGACACTTTAATAATCTATCTATGGCAGTACTTTTATAAGTCAATTGACTTAAAATTACAGTAGTAATGATATAAGGCTTTTTATCATGAATTTTGTGTTTAGGCTAACAATTTCTTCAGGTACAGAATTCATTTATTTTAGTCTCTGGTATCAGCTTGTTAAGACAATAGGAATAATCTTAATTTCTCCTGACAGTTCATCAGCAGGTGAATATCTAGAATAATCACAGCTTGTTGTATTCTTGGGCATTGTTCTACATCTCCCACTCACATTCAAGTCAGTTCAAGTCCCAGTTTTATAATGACTGTAAAAACAGGTCATTAAATACTTTGCCAGGAATTCTTTTTTTCTTCATTTCATTTTATCTCTACACTGAAAGTGCTTAATCAAGGGCAAAAAATACATCTTGCAGAGGAATATTATATTAGAAAATCAAAAATGTCTGCATTAGGTGAAAGTGAGAGCATAAAACTGACAGTACATGTACATGCATGTTAAGGCAAAAGGGAAAGAAAGCAAAGAAAAAAAACGTATGACTGTTCTCCTTCACTAAGTGATAAGAGCATGTATTTTCATTTCATTTAATAGTCTATATGTGGAGAGAGAATAGATGACTGCAGTATGGATACGCTCGCTGTCAGATTTGCCTCAAGGAAGATACATATAATTTTACTGAGGCAGTATTTATGAATTCTGGTGATCTAACAGTAAATTAGGAATTAGAATACACTAAATGACTCTAATATCCTGCTCTTTAAAATTTGTATGTGTAATTACATGAACCATATGACTAATGACTTGTCTACTGCAATTATTTAACACATCATATACAAAACTTGCAAACTTTTTATACTTAGAGTTGGAGATCTTTACCTAATACGGAATCAAAGCAAATAATAATTTTATCGGTTAATGAAAGACATAAGTGTTCCAAAAAATCCACTATTCCTTGAAGTCAATGGATATGTTTATATTTTCAGATATTCTTATGCATGTCTCATGCAGATGTTTTCTTTTTTTCATTCTCACTGCCTTGCAATTATCATCTGATATGAACAATATGGTTGGCATTCTACCAATTATCAGTATATATTTTTAAATGGACACTACTATTAGAACTGGGAATTATAAAAATAGGTAAAAATGCTTTGCACCAGTTTGAAAAAGAAGATCCACTCTTGATTAACAGACCTGATCTGAAATTAAAATTCACTGGAGGCTCTCATATAATGTCAAATGTCTTTGTACATCTGAGTACGCTGTGTTACAGACAACAGTTTAACACCAGAGATCAATCACAAACATCCCAAGAGTACGTGTGTGGAACATCAGTGATTTCAAAGGGCTGCTGCTGGGGCAAAACACTGTCAAAGGTCATTCCAGTGTAAGCAGGAACTAATCGGCTGGAAACAAGAAGAGTGGCAATTGCAATTTTGCCAAATCATGATAAGTAGGTACAGTGGCATAAATTAATTTGACAAATTATAAATTATGTAAGTTAGATTTATGAAGTAGATAAAGCAATTTACAGTGGTACAGTGTCCCTCCATCCCTAATTATATCAGTTCATGCCTTGGTCACAGAATAGGAATGAGCCTATGCTGCTGCTGCCAAATGCACTTTCCGTACACAGACAGCATTGTGACTCATTGGCTCCTGGAAAGGCTCCTCAAAAGCTCCTGAAGCATCTAATTGGAAGAGATAGCTCCAGACACTAGCTCAAAAAAGAGGCCTGTGCTCAGTTGTGCTGGGATAAATTAGATGGAATTTCAGTGATGCCAATGACATGCCATTGTAGAGCTGTAAAAATAAATATTACTCTTCTTGTTTACAGTTTATCTTTCCACAAATAGTCTGGATCTCTTTATTCATACGTAAAGAAAATGTATCTAAGCTACAAATCAATTCTTCTCACCAGATCAGAGCAATGGGCTAATAAATAGAAACTACAATGTGTCATCACTAACAGCTGCAAACTTGGGGGAAGGATAATACAAAACTTTCACATTTCTCCCCCACCCCTCATTTTGCTGCAGTGGTGAGAAATAAAAACAAAACAAAACAAAACAAAACAAAAAGGCAGAATGCAAAATTTCATTCAGCCTTCTCTCACCTCTTCATCTCTTTAAGTCCTCTTCCAGTGACTTAAGCTGGGCTTAAGACAATTTACAATTCAAAATGTTCAAATGTTTGGATTGATTAAACAGGGCTACTAAGCTCCCACCCCCACCCCTTTTCTTCTTCAGACAAGAAAGAAAACTGACCAGGATGGAGAAAAACTTGCTGCAAAGGCAAAATATAATGGTCTCATTTTAGATCATATAACAACGCTGATTAAGCAGCTGGTGTTCTTCCTTGTGGATATGGGAAAATGTTCTAAGGACTGATGAAATTCAAGTGCAAAGTACTTCCATAATCTAGGTATGATCAAAATAGCTACAGAAGAAATTTTTGATAAGCGGAACTGGATACAGTACAGGCTAAAACACAAAGGGCACCAAAGAACTTCTGTTTCTACACCTGACAAGTATGTCCTATTTAATTTACAATATCCTACTCAAATTATCATTAAATTAATAGAGCACACTCATATAGTTTCTTTTTGAGAATTATTTTCCAGGATTTATTCATGCTCTGAAGTGTATAGAATGACAGAATCTGCAGAACTAGGCAGAAAGTCCTCCACGTCATCAAAAACAACCACAACACCACTGAACAAAGTGAACATCAGGAATCTTGTACATAAACCCAAGGGAGAACAGCTGATGCCTTGGAGCCACCACCTGGCTGTTTCTGATGAATACTTCAAAGAGAGTGACTGCACATAATCAGAAGCAAGGACAGAAAGGAACTCGGGTTTTTTTCTTAACAGGGAAACAGATCTTTGTAGAGAAATGACTCTTCTTTTTGATTTATAATAAATAAAGGAAAAATTACACTGAGATTCTAAGGCAAATCAGTTAGAACTGTTGTAGTTAAGGACAGTATCCATGAAACAATTTTCTCTTGAGGCATATTCTGATACATAAATCTCTTTTATATAAAGATTTCAGTATTTTCAAAAGAGAAAAAATGTTTATACACTGTTAACTCTTAACCTTACTGAACTTCCTTTAAATTCATGGGTATTAAAGGCATGGTATTCGTTTATATTATATAGACTTGCTAGAGGAACCAGATTCCTAATATTAAAATATATATCTATTAGGAGAATTTAAAATATTTAAAATATTCAGAAAATAAGGTCCAGGTTGCTAAAAGCCAGCCATGCTAACCTCATTGGAAACATGGCATCTAAAGTAACGTTAAGTGAAATATATATAATTTGCTCACATAGACAATCAGCGACAGAAATTACCGTAACTGCATGAAAACTCAATCATAGTTAAAGGCAGTCTGACAGCCTGTCTGCCTGGAAGATGCATGTTCTGGTGGGGAAAAAAGAAAAAGTACTTTTAATAATCAAAGACCTCCACTGATATACTTCCTTCAGTTAGATTCACTTAGTTTCATTGTAAAGTGGGGAGGAAATGGTAAAAAAATAATAAATAGTTGATGACACTGAAGAAGCTGAAAAAATGATTGACAAATTCCAGATTTTCTTTTTAATCTCCAAATTTTTGTTTGAAAGGAAACCTTCTATAGAGAGATATTGCCTGATACAAGTAGGTGGATCAAATTCTTAGCAGCCATCTTGAAATTGTACACACACTATTTTACTGCCAGGGAAATCGAGAGTAGGAATGATCCAAGCCTTCAAAAAGAGACAGTGACAGAATTGAGGCTAAAACTTACAGCCACATGATCTTCACTTCAGGTAATCATTCAGGTAGGATTTTCATACTAAAGAATCTGCCAAGCGTCTCTGATTCCCTTCAACTATGCCTGGCTTTGGCCTTCCACATAGATAGAGATTCTGTTGCAAGTTGGTGGATGGAGCAAAGTACTCATCCTAGAAAGTCATGTTGATAACAGGATCTTGAAGAAAGAATATTTCTCTACATCTGAGTGTCAGCATTCTCAATTTTCAGCATTTTTCTTCTACATTAGAGTATATATATATATTTTTTTTTCTGATATCAAAGTACCATATTCTATGTAACCTACTTTTACCATAGCAGGAACTTGAAGCACATCTGTATCTTTTTTCTTTACATAAGCTATGCCCTATAACTGTGGCAGAGGACTGTTATATTAAATTTTAGCAATTAATACAGAGAGGTGGGAGGAAGTTAAGAATCTGTAACACAAAAATGGGAACAGATGTTTATACCTTCTGGCATAAAACTCTGTATAGCATTTCTTCACAACTTCTTCACACAATTAAAAAGTAGAGTTACTATTTGTATATGATTAAGAATTTCTATGGAATATTAACAGTCATCAAGGCACCATACAGAAAATTTGGTAGAAATTAATCTTTTCTCATATTGTCACTGCAACTTGATTTGTGCTTATCTACTGTTCTGAGTAAGCTTAGTCTTCTGAGCTAAATAGTCCTCATGTGAAAGTCTACATGTCACACCTTTAAGCTTATTCGATTCACTTTCAGAGTTGTTCCAGTACCCAAAGAGAGCTTACAAGAAAGCCAGAGAGGGACACTTTATTAGGGAGTCTAGTGACAAGACAAAGGTAATATTAAGCTATAATGGAGGAGATTTATATGATACACGAACAAATTCTTTACTATGAGAATGGTGAGGCACTGGCACAGGCTGCCCGGACAAGTTGTGGTTGCCTCATCCTTGGAGGTGTTCAAAGCCTGGCTGGATGGGGCTTTGAGCAACCTGAAGTAGTGGTAGGTGTTCTCCTCAAAGGCCAGAGGAGTGGAAAGTGGATGAATTTTAAGGTTCTTTCCTATTAAAACCTTTCTATTAGTCTATAACCCACATTTCATAAAATATGTTATAGTCTTGCCATTTAATTGCATTGATTAGCACATTTTTAATAGTATATTTGTGAAGATGTAATATTGTAGCGCCCACATTTGCACAATTTTCAGAGAAATCTTTGAGTTGTGAAATTACTCTACCATCTGCATGGAAAACTAGCAGAAAACACACAGCCAGAATTATTACAGGAATGGCATAAGGGTTGGATTACTGCACAAACTAATCAAGCTTTAACTCCTCAGGAAGAAGGAGCATAACATCTCCATTCAAAATCATTTTATTAATATTAAAAATAAATAAATTGAAGGCTTAGGTAGCAATTGTTAATGTTGAATGTAACATTTACTATTTCAACTGGGCACACTGTGTTTTGCAGTAACCCCTTAATTAAGAAGTCCATAAATCAAGAGTGACTGAAAAGAGACTGTTATAAAACAAAGTGAAATCCAGTGTACATTTACATTTTCAGTGTCCATACTGAAGCAACTCTTCTAGAGGTAGTGCTTATATTTCTAGTAGCATCACTGAAAAAAATCTGCTTGCTCATTTCTGGATAATAACAGAAGTCCCTGTAATATGTAACCAGCCTTTGGAATAAACAGTCGATATTCTACAGGCAAGCTCAATTCTTCCTTATAACATTTGTGAGGTCCCTTTCAACTGAACCACTCTATATTCTATTCTACTCTACTGAGTTGGCATGTGATTAAGGGAAGCACTACTCAGCATTATCTATGTCTTGTGTAAAAACATGAGTACAGGTTCTGTTCTGTGCTTGTGAACAAGTTAAACTCTGAGCCCTGCAATTTAATTTGTGCTTCAGCAAGGAGAGATAGAACTGATAACAACAAATCCTCCATTACTCCAAAAATAAGAAAAAATCTCTCCTGTAAACTGTGAATTGCCTGTGACACGCATGTAGCTTTATGAAATTATAAAGCTACATGGCAGAAAAGCAAATGTGAGGCAAATACTACCTTTTTGTTGCATGAGTTAAATATTTTTTTATTATACAAGTAGCAAACTCATTGAGAGAATTAATCTTTAAAAAAACTACAATAAGTAGTTATTCCCATGCTAGCAAGATCATACAGTAATAATCTAAACGTGTTTGAAGGAAATGTAAATTATGCTTCAGTGATACGTACAGTAATATTTACATCCTAAGAAATCCAAGGGCTTCTTGGAAAGTGATGCCTCCTATTTAACCATGTTAGTACATGCTTTCAGAGGCAGATGGTGGTATAGCAGTAGAGGCTGAAACTTATCAATAATATTCCATTACATTGTGTTGTACTGTGACAGATGGCAACATTGGGGAGGTCTGACAAAATAATGTCTGACTTGGAAGTGCATATGAGACAAAGGTATGTCACTTAATTCCTGCATGAGGAAGAAATTGCACCCCTTGACATTTGTTGACATGTCTGAATGTTTATGGAGATCAAACAGTAAATGTTAGCATAGTGAGATAGTGGGCAGTGAGTTTCAGCAGTGGTGACAGTGATGTGAAAGACAAGCCAAGTTCCAGATGGCCAGAGTCAAAAAGGCAGTCCATGGAGTGACAACCTGAATTTGCCATTGAAGAAAATTGTCAAGAAAATCATAAATATCTCAAGTTGGAAGGGATTCACACGCAACAAGTCCAACTGCTGGACCACCCAAATATCAGACTCTATGTCTGAACGTGTCCAAATGCTCTTTAAACTCCAATGGCATGGGGCGGTGCCCAGTGCCCCAGGCATCCTGTTCCATGCCCACTGCATGGAACATTACAGGCCATTCTATGATTCTACTAGATGTATCTAATGTATCTGTCTAACAAGAATCTATTACAAATAGGTATGTTAAATGTAAGTAAATATCATTTTTAATATATATATAATATTATTTTAGTTTTTTGTATCTAAAAAGGTCTCAAGTCATGAAAAGTAGCTATGCCAAAATGTAAGGCTGGTAACTGGACTATAATTTGTATTGAAAAATAAACTTGAGTAACTTTCTTTCAGTTCAGCTACAGTTGCAGATATCCTAATCCACATAAATACACCCTAAAAATATTTATTTAAGTGTTGCCTATATCAGAAATGAGCTAATTTCAGAAGGGATTTGTCTTCTGCTCTTGCTTCTTTATCTTGAATTCAGAATCATGCAAGCATGTTTACGGCCAAAGATACCAGGATATGCAGCAACTACTGTTATGAACAACCTTGCTTTTTCTTCTAACAAAGCTTGAGTGCTCCTTGGCAAGATCTCTGCATACAAAATGTTATTCAGCACAAAGGGAACCTGATTACCTATTTCTTAAAGGCTTTTATAGTTATTATTACCTGTGTGTGTGTGATGTCCTGAATTGTTTTACACTGTTTTAAAGCAGCTACACAGAGCAGAAGAGATTGTACTGTGGATACAATATGCTTAGTACATGCAGTAGAAAATATGTTTAAATCCTAAGCAATAATAATACACATAATGCAAATATAGTTAAAGAAAAGGAAGGAAAACTTTGATGTAAGAGAGCAATATTCTAATAATTGATAAGAATGCAATAGCAACAGACTATCTATTGATTTAATACAACAACCCGTCTCTAAAAAATGTATTTCAAAAATATTTTTACCAGTAGATACTTAACTTTGAACAAGATATAATTCAGTATTCAATAGTTTGTTTCTCTAACCTACCACCTCAAGTGAAAACAATACCATCTTCTTTAGAATCAGAAGCATTTTAATCTTGTTTTGTATTGTTTAAAAATCAGAAATGATTACTTTTTCTCCTCTAGATAAGTCTAAAAGTGAAAGCTTATAGTGAAAACAGGAAGCATGCAGAACCTGTTTCAAATCACTTATAGATATTATCTGCGCACTTTTTATTTTTTTTAACGAAAACTAGTTTATAAAATATTTTTCCACTACAGTGACCCTAAGACTGACAAAACTAGTATCCTACAAACCTATTTTAAAACCTTCTTTGGAATAGGAAGTGTGAAGAAGAAGAATCTTGGAAATAACTTTGTTGACAAGATTATATACACTCCAGTTCTGTGAATGTTTTCACATAAAATTTATATTCTTTTCAGTTCCAGGATGTTTGACTTCAGTGAAAAGCTAAAATGCCTAGATAGTGGCAGATGGGATTTACCAGTGGCATCTGGGGCTACCAAACTTGAGATTTTTGTTAGGGTTCCTGAATACCCTGAGTCACTAGAAGTCACAGGCTCTGAAAAATGTGGATGACAGAAGCTTACCGAACCAGGTGAATTTCACAGTGACTATCCTGAATTTTGTAGAATGCAAGATATTTATATGAAATTTTAGCATTCTACAAACTAGAACAGATTTCATAAAGAGAATGTTTCCAGAAAATTTTCAGATAGCTCTTAATGCAATTAGACTGACAACCTGAGAGCACTCTATTATACAGGCTGTATTTCCAATATGTCTTAGAATTAAATTGAAAGAAAGAAAAGGCTAAAATAGGAGTTCACTGTTCCCTTGACATTGTTCTACAAATATATTTTATCTAGGAGAAGTAGATATCAAGTTTTACATTATAAAAAAGAAGTTACTTGATCATTATTGTTTTATTTTTTTTTCAACCTATGAACTGCGCTTGAGCTTATTGAGAAGGAGTTATTACAATAAATTAATCCAATTTGCAAGGTGCATCACTCAAAAAGCCCACACAGTGACAAGCACTCCTTGCCATCATATACTACAAATTGTGCTTGATATTAACCTTTTCATCTTAAGTGGTACTACTGAGCTTCCTGGGGAGGGCCTTAATAACTGACAGATGGTACATTTAACTTCAGAATTCAGTATAAAATTCTAAAAGAAAATAAAGAGAAAACCTGACCGTTTAAAATTAAGATATAAAAAAATCAGTTTGATCCTGTTGAAAATCTTTGAGTATCTTGATTAGGTTTTTAGTTTGTTTTTTTTTTTATTTAGTAGAACCCAAGAATATCAAAATATCACTAAAATTTATCCTGTGGGAAGCATCAGAGAATATTAAACATCATAAATATGATTCAGTATGATAGTCTTCAATAATTAAAACTACAGTAAAACAAGAATTGCATTACAGGCAATAAAATTAAGCAAAGTTAATATGAAAATTGTAGAAATTGTATTGAAGACATGAAGTATTATTAAAGTAAGAAAAATAATTTTTGTACAATGGTCTAAACAGATAATATCAGTTTAGCCCAGCATAACATTAAATCAATGAATGCAGATTTTTCTGAATGATTATTTTTTCCTAATGTTAATCTTAAAGCTCTACGAGCAAAAAATTGGTACATATTTCTGAAGCTCTGACAGCTTATGAAAGGATGATAAATCACAGTTACTTTGCAGATTCAGAAGACAATGTTAAGCTACCTTAGAGAAGTAAATAACAAATACTAGCTCATATGTTCAGATATCTATGTTTTTGTCTTGAATAGCCTTGATGTTTAGTCTTCTGCAGAAATACTAGAAGCTCTAGTATATGAAACGTGCAATTTTTAAGTAGCTCTAGTTTTTTTTGTTTTTGTTTTTTTTGTTTTTTCTTATTTTAAAGTCACAAAAGCAATTATTCAATTTAAAATTATATACTTTACAATGCCTGCAGTAAATAACTTCTGATTTCAAAACCCACATTAGGTCAAGGGGATGCTGCAGAAAATAAACACATATATGTGTAATAGCAGAATAATTTAACCCACTATTTCTACACTTCAAGGTGAAATAGAAGTTTTCTCTGATTCACAGCAGGAAGATACAGTTACTCCTACATTTTCTTGCAATACGTTACACTAAAATTTCATTCGCTGTATGTTTGAGAATAAATTTAAAGTCCATATCTGAAATACTTATGCTTTTTCTCAAGACATGGAAGGCCAAGATAGCGGCAAATATTTTAGAAATCTTTCTCCTATAGAAAAGGCTGAGGCTCATAACCTGCAGATGCTTTTCTGATATATATCCAACACAGTGGATGAGAAAAAATGCTACTCAAAACTATCAGCAATTTTATTTTACTTTCAGGTCTACTCTTCACACTGTTCTGTAAACACGATTAGAAGTTTAAAAAAGGAGAAGAGAGCTTTATTTGAAGTTCATTTCCCAATGTATCTTCCAGCTGCTATTTGGACTTTATATCAACTTCAGGAAATCTCCAGAGTAATAGGCGTTTCAATAGCTGAATGAACACGTACTCTATTTATGGGGTGCAGCACAGCTACAAAATCAATTCAGTTCAGATTCACTGAATCTGAATGATGAAAACACCATAGGAAACCTTACAGGTAGATAAAAACAGCTACACAAGAATTAGGTAAAACCAAACAATCAATTTGCTGATCTTGATTTACAACTATGTTTCCTCAAAATTCAGGGGTATAATTCTAAGTTTTAAAGCTCTATGTGCTTTAAAGTACGACAAGAATACATAACAGTCCTCTTTTTCCTCATGTATAAGATCAGATTATGTTTGATAGTGCTAATTGGACAGCTTTTTAGTTCAATCTGTTAGTAGGACTCAGATGTGCAACAGAGACCTTCTTCTGGAAAAGCAATACTTTTTCAGTTTAGTTTGACAGACTCACTCTACTTCATATAATATTGCTAAGACTCATCTCCACACAATGCCTAAAATAAAGGCAGCAATGAGCTGAAAGAGTAAGTCCACAATGCACTGTATATGTTTGTAAGTGCTTCGAGTGACAGAAATATGAGTAGGTGGAAGGTCCTGACATTTTTTCGTGGATAAGACTTATGAAAGCTGAAACAGGTAGAAGGAACAGGTACTGGAGTAGAGCAATGAGGAGAACTCAAAATCTTTTCGAATTCACATTTTCAGTAGAAAATATGCAATCATATATTCAAAAATGTGTGCTTATGTGAAACTCATGCAGTTAATAATGGCTGGTAAACTTCAAAACCTTTATTTAAAAATGTATTTAAGATACAGTTTGTGAGAAAAAGTGAAGCTGTGGTTAACTGCCTTCGTTATCAAGATTTGTTCATGCTGTGAACATAAGAACGAGTCTCCAAATGTGGTATCACTTTACTGTGTATATAAATTTGTTCTTTGGTCCATATAACAGTCAATTTTCTTTGCTTCAGATGATCCACTTTCTAAATCATGTCTGCTGTTGTTGCACTTTGAAGATGTGAAAGTGAATGAAAACAATGGGAATACTTTTCATTGCCTAATTTAAAAAAAAAAACAAACAAAAACAACAGACCAAACCCTTTAAGAACAGAACAAAGGGAGGGAGAGATAGCAATCAAGCAAGAGAGCAAAGCTCTTGAATCACAGAATTGGAGGGGTTGGAAGAGACATCTAGAAATCATCTAAGTCCAACCCCCTACCAGAGCAGCTCCCTAGCCCAGGCTGCACTTGTAGGCATCCAGGCGGGTCCTGAACATCTCCAGAGAAGGAGACTCCACCACCTCTCTGTGCAGCTGTGCCAGTGCCACGCAACCTTCACTGTTCACAAGTTCCCACACACATTTATACATTACCGCAATTAAGTGAAGTTCTGTACAAGAACAGTAACAATACTTTGACAATGATTTTTTCCCTTTAATTACTTAATATTTACTTTCAGATACTTATTTCAGTTTTTAATATGCAGTATTGAATATTGTACAGTTTTGACAATAACATTTGTCACCACACATTCCAGTTAAGGTAGTCATACTAATTTGAAGAAAAAAAAAAAGATGCTGAGAAAAGGGTAAAGAAAAAACAAGATGAAAATTAATTAGAAAAGAAATGTGCAACACAATTTATTTTTTGATGTTTTCACAGATTTCCAACAGTCCCAGGTTCAACTAAGCGAATAAATGTGCTGTTTATTCTGCCCAGAGTCTATCTAAGCATGTCCTGAGATCAGGGGTACATAAATTGATGCTGACTCTCACTTCCAAAGCCCCTTACCCCTTCAGAATATTCCTGAATCACACTGCTCCAGAAATGAATTATACAAAGCTTTTGAAAACTCTGTCATCCCACAGCTACATTAAGAACATAAACTAAACAACTAGCAGTTCTTTCACACTGAAGAGTTTCTAAAAGAAGCGTTTAGATGAGGTGCTAAGGGATTTGATTTAGTAGTTGGGTAGGGATAGTGATAGAGGATGGTTGGACTAGATGATCTTGTAGGTCCTTTCCAACCTTATGAACCTATGAACCTAAAAGCCTCCAGACTTTACACACTTCTTCACTTCTACTAGAAACAGACTGCCCAGAAATTCTGTAGATCTCCCATCCCTGGAAGTACTCATGGCTAGGCTGGATGAAACCCAGGGCAACCTGATCCAGTATTAGATTAAGTGGTTTGGAAACTCTACCCAGTGCAGGGGGGCTAAAACCAGAGGATCTTAGAGATCCCTTCCAACACAAGCTACTTATGACTCTTCTGCTTCTTTCTATCAGTAGTAAATGGGAATTTTCAATGCTGTCAAGTGGGTTCTGAATATTTCCACTAAGTTGAAAATGACATAATTAGTCAGGGAAATTATTTTCATTCTTCAGGTTTGCTTTTGTTTCTTTCATTTTCACCTAAATTGTATTTAATGAAAAAATAGGGCATCACTCAAAAAATATCATAGTACCAACACATGTTACCATCAATCTTATTTTTCTCCCTTGAACTCTTTCTAGTAACAACTTAGGCTGAGGAAATTCATTTCCATTTCCTTCAGTGGCTAGGACATGTCCTTTGGAAAGCAAGATTCTGGAGTGGAGTACTTCTTGTTTGCTCTCTTCTGGATCACTCCAGCAAGATCTCTCCAAAACATATCTAGAATTCCAGTTGTTTTGGAGACATTACTAAACAGTCTTTATTTTTTCTATTTTTAATGTTACAGATGCCTAAATATAAAGTTAAGAGCCTAGATCTGGACATGTGTTAACATAATAGAATATGAAAATAATAAGGAAAGTCATGTATTTATAGAACTCTGAATCAAGTACAAAAAAAATTAATTTCTTACTGAAAGGAAATCCTCTTAACTCCTCAATACACTACTAGACCTAAATGTGCTATATTTATGAGATTGTTAGCAGTTGGTTTTTTGTTTTTTTTTCCCCTAACATCTTATTAACCTTGGATTTGGGAAGTACTGGCTCTAGAAAAAGTAAACCTAAGTGAGGGTGAATGTGAGTGACTTGTACTTCATTGCTGAACATAGGTTCTAGTAAACCAAAATTGGTAAGAAAAGATAGGCTAAACATTCTTTGGCTGATTTTGAATTTAAAGCATGCACTGAGAGACAGGAATAACAATAATTAATACTTTGCACTTATATGTTACCTATTATCTGAAGATATTGAGTACTGCACATTATTATCCCATTAAATCTTACAACACCCTTGTGAGTAAGGAAAGCATCTTATTAGAGACATTTTACAGATGAGCAAACTGAGGTATTCAATTAAGAAAAAGCATGTAAGCTCAGTAGCAATATTAGTTCATTGTGTCACAGCAGCTAAAAAGGAAATAATGATTTCCCTCATTAAAGAGGAGCAGAAACAAACAAACAAGCAAGATTAAAGCTGTTTTAGAAAAGAAGTCTTCATTTTACAGCACGGCTTTCAGTTTAATTGCTTAAATAAGTACTTCAGAAGGACCTTTAAAAATGGGCAGAGACAGAAACAAAGTTGCCCAGAGAAACTAGGGATATTCTTAGTGATTAAAAAAAAAATTGCTCAGTAATGCCCCCAAATAACTTGAATATTACTCTGCTTTGAGCTGACATTATAGAATAGATTAACTCCTGAAGGTCTTTACAGACCAAATCTGTCTGTGATTAAGTCATTATTAGTACTGTGCTATATATATTTATCTCCTGACTACCAAACATTTTAAAATAAAAACCATCTGTCAGGGACATTTAGTAACTACACAGTACTACAGAAATACCCTATCGATTTTCACTCAAAAGAAAGAATAAATCCTAAACATTTCTGATGCCTGTTAAGAATTACACTATTATTTTTCACAAGGTTAATAGATTCCACTGTAAAAAAACAACATTACTCAATGTAAATATGAGGGATGTTCCAAATGTAATGCCTCCTATTTTATTACGTTAGCCCATAACGTCAGAGAAAGATGGTGGTGGTATAGCAGTAGAGGCTGAACCTTCCTAACAATGCTTCATTGTATTTTGTTGCATTTCAGAAACAGTGTGAACGACATACCACATTCTAGAAGACCACAGACAGATATCACCCTGTGAAACGAAGAGCATCTCAATCTGCTCATTCGCACTATCAGCAGATTATGACCAGGTGAATATGGACTGGAGAGAATAAATGGTGGCAACACTGGAATACCACAAGTTTTGTGCTTAGTGGGTCCCCAAAAAACTCATATGGGAACAGAAAGATCACCACATGTAACTTTATCAAGACCTATCAAACCAGTAGAGGGCTGAAGGTGACAACTTCCAGGATCACATCATTAGAGGAGACACACTACGAGCTGTTAGTAGTTGATTAGTAGTTGACACACTACAAAATGTTAGTGGCAGTGCACTAGCTTTGGAATACGTAAGAGTTGATCCATCAGGATTTTCTATGACCTGTACAAGCCATCAAGTCTTACTACTACATCATGACACTGACTGAAGGCTCAAACTTCTAATGTCTGGTTGGAGAAAACAACCTTTCTCTTGCAACCTGATAATGTCAGGCTCTATACCAGTTTGAAGACCATGGAGCACATTGCCAATCTCAGCTGGGCTGCCCTACCACACTCACTGTGTGAGTCTAGATTTGGAGCCTTATGAGCTGATGAAAAGATGAACATCATGGACATTATTTTCCTAGCAAAGATTATTCCATAGCAGCTGTGAAACAGCAAGTCAGTTGTGCTGATGCTTGTTGGTTTTTTTTAAAACAAGCATTGCATGTAGTCTCTTCATGGTGAAGATGCAGAACTAATACCAATGTCTATGTTCAAAAATGGTGTTTTGTAGATAAGAACTTGATCTAGTAAATAGTGTTATTTTGCTCTTTGTATATTTTTCATTTTCCATGGAAATAAGTGTCATTATTTTCAAAGTGACAAGTATATAAAAACAAAGAATTATGAAATATTAACTCTTAGCCACATGTATATTCAGAATTCTGTTCTTTCTTAAACTGGGCTTTGATAACTCACTAGAGCTACTAAACTTCAGCCAAATAACATCATGATTTTTCTAACTAACACAGGTACGAAGCAGATCTTGTCACTGAAAATATTAAGTGTAGGCTTCAGAAAAATACTTTATTGTTTTTCTTTTAACATATCTTGTGTGAAAGCACGCATTTTCATGTAGACCTTTGATCTACCTGCTTTTAAACATACAGAATCTTCATTTAAATGTTTATCCTTAAACTTGCTAGTGTAGTCACTTGTGTTATTTTTCACCTGTCTGCTTATGAACATTAAGAACTCTAGATTTGTTGAGGACTTTATCACTAAAGAAACCATTGCTGCTTCTTTTCTACATCACAGATTTTATTTTTGAGCTATGACAAGCCTCCATATTTGTTCCTGATAAACTGAAATCATACCTTTCATTACATACAGTTTAATCAATTTCAGACATTTAACATTGTCTGCTCTGGGTTTTTACCAAGCAGTCTTTTTAATATGAGCAGAGAGTATGCTATACTGTCAATGTCTTAAGGGTGAGTGAAACTGAATTTCCATAACAAAAGTCATTAGCTTATCTACCTTGTCCAGGCTAATAGATGTATTTCTAGCAGACTAGATTTTTTTTTAACTATATGGCTATATAATATAGACACAATGTACATAACTCCCTTTTACCATGCAAAATCTATATTTAGCACAGATTATTAGCAGTTACGTGAATTTTGATATGCCATAGTTTTAACCTGTCTCATTAAATATGAGAAAGGGAGTTACCACTGATATTTTGAAGCAGCTGGACTAGCATTTTATTTAAAACATGAATTACAGTTAAAAAAAGACAAAATAGAGAATTGGATCACAAGACTTAAAAGACATATCCTAAAGTTAAATTTCTAAAGTATGTTCCCCTGGATGCAGGCAGGGGATTTGGACTTCTAAATTACTTAAGCACTTTTGGCAATTGTCTTTCTGAACACCTAGGGATGAATCTTTATAAATTATTCATGCGAAAGAGAACTTCACCTATGAGAGTACAGAATACACTACAAGAATTGTTGATTCCTTGAGGTTGTTTAGGCCATAATTCCACAAATGCCACTCTCCATTTCACCCAAACAGAAGGAAGAAAAAAAAAGACCTGGATTCCAAAAATCCCTTACTCTCCTTGTAGAGGAGAAATAAATCTTATTAATATATATAATAATATATTATTAAATCTTAATAATTCGGAAGAACTTTGAAGCATCTCCAAGAGAAAATGAATATCCTCATTGTAGTTGTTTTTTTTTTTGCCAGTAGTGTTTTTAACATACGCCAAGGTTTAATGCTAATTTTTATTTCTGAAGTATTTAGGGTAAATGAATACAAGTAACAAAGGGAAAAGCAGTATAGTGACACGAATACAAAATTAGAATATAGAGACTTCATAAATAAACTAAAAGCTTTCCTGAAAACATAAAGCAAAATATTCCTAAGTGCCAGATTTTAAAGTGTTCTCTTAAATGCTTATTTCATTGTCAGTACTCCCTTTAATGGGAAATTTTGTTTCTTTCAATTTTCCTCAGGTTTAGGTCAATACAGATTTACACAAAAAAGAACAAGATTATACAGCAGACAGCAAGACTACAGTTTGTTCATTTTTTTCCCCCAAAATATCTAATTAATAAAGGGTATATTTCTCATGATTTTATTTTTAAGTTGCCGCTGATAACAATCACATTCCAATGGATTATCTCAAATAGCAGTTCTGCAGTATCACCTTAGGTTTTCGGGTATGTCTCTTCATCCTTCTGAGCCTTGCAGTAAGAAGCTTTGATCATCCTTCGTGCAGATGAGGGAAGGTTTGCAGAATCAGCTATCTAGCTCCTCCTCTGCCTCCCTTATGTCATGCAGCTTCATACCCTCCTGCAGCTCAGCCACTAGCTGAGGAAGTCCTCCACCTGGGTACTCTTTCTGGAGGCAGCTGTGTTGCCTGCCCCTGCTACAAGAGAAAGGTCTAGGCATTTCCTGCAGCCTGTGCTCTGCACTGCATCCTCTCCCCTCAGCAGGTCTGTCTGGAAGGAGGCATCAGTCTAGGGATAGTAAGCCTTGATCTCAGATGACTACCCACTATTTTGCCCTGAGGGCCACATGGGATGAGTGTCCTTGAGCAGTGCAGATGATCATGGAATGGCCCTGGTTCCTGGTTTGAGTAATGAAAGTCTCTCACTCAACTGGCAGAATTGTGCTTCCTAGGGCTGCTGTCTGAGCATGCAGAGAATGGCCACAATTACTCCTTGCTCTGCTCATGCCTTATCAGAGGCTCTCCTAAGAGCTGCAGGCTGCTGGTGCATCTCTGTGTAATCTTTAGATCTCCCATGATAACCTCAGAGAATGACTGAGGGTTTAATTTCCTATTTTCTTTTTCATTCTTTCAGGTACAATAAAGTTTTCTTGAAACATTTACTTTTCTAAAGTGAGTTATGTCTTGATCTAAGCCCTATGAAAACAAAGCCCTAGCATTAGAAAAAAAATGAAGGCAAGTGAAATTCCATTTCATTTAGGAATAACCAAAATCACAGAAGACACAGTATTCAATTTCATCTGTCTAGCATGATTGAATGGAGACTTAGAGGCTTAAAGTACTTTCCAGGAAATTATAAAGCAAGTTAAAATCTAACATATAATTTTGGTACTGTAAGATATGAAAGTTTTTAAAGGGGTAATGCAGTCTTTTACAACTCTTGGAACATAGAATTATTGAATGGCCTGGGCTGGAAAGGACCACAATGATCGTCTAGTTTCAACCCCCCTACTATGTGCTGGGTCACCAGCCACTAGTCCATGCTGCCCAGAGCCACATGCAGCCTGGTTTTGAATACCTTCAGGGATGGGGCATCCACAACCTACTTGGACAACCTGTTCCAGTGTTTTGTTACCCTCTGTGTGAAAAACTTCCTCCTGATATCTAACCTAAATCTCCCCATCTCATTTTAAGACCATTCCCCCTTGTCTATCCACCCTCATAAACAGCATCCCCCCTCCTGTTTATATGCTCCCTTCAAGTACTGTAAAAGGTTGATATAAACCTATGGATATTTACTATAGTTTTTAAGAAAGTTAAACTAAAATCAGAAGACTAATAGTATTTCCTCATAGAGCAAATTGGAATAATTTATTCTTGATTTTTTTAGCTTCTGAAAGTCATGTTCTATACTGTAATTAATGATAACTATAAAACAGTGGTACTGCAGGATGCCACTGACCACCTTGGTTCTGTTCTGAAATTATGTGCACCAACATCTACCACTATGATTCCATCCAAGACCTACCCTTGTAATCATCAGATACCTTTGCAGAAGTTGCAACCTTTAGTTTATTTTCCTCGATGAAGAAATACAGAAAAATGGTACATGAAAAGCAGAGAAAGACAAAAGTAAGTTTGTAAATTGATGATTAAAAAAATTGTTAATTTAACTCTAATGATTAACTGCATCTTTGCAAGGAATTCATAAAATAAGAACTCTAGAGTCAGCAATCTAACTGCAAGGCTACAAAAGCAGCCTTCTTTTTTTTTCCTCTAGTAATGCAATCTCTAGGCAGAAGGATTTTGAATCATATTTTGGGGCTGTAGTGCTATAGTATCAGAGTCTTCCATTAAGAATGTTAAAGAATTTAAGCCTTGAGCCAATTCCTTACAAAGGCAATATTTTGTGCTCATCTTCAATTTATATCACTATAAGTACTAAAATATAATAAATGCAAGCAATTATTTTGCAGAGTATTTGAACACTCAAGGTGGAGTACTTTGAAGACCAGAGATTTTCTCTTGTCTCAAGACAAAGCACCTACAGTGAGCATTAGCAACTCTATATTAGCACAGCATACTTCAATGTAAGAGGTTAATAAAAACATACTCATTTTTAAACTAAATCATCAACTCCACTAATAGGTCAGCCATTAAAGGTATTTAGTGTAACAAGTTCAAGACAGCTTACAGGATATCTTATTAATCTCTTCATTAAAAAAACAGTTTCATCATAAAACAGTGTTATTTTGAATTGTTTTCTGTGTACTTACGTGAACTATAATGACCTACGTGCTTTGTATTGATAAACAAAGTTAAGATGTATGTTAAAAAGCCAGGAAAAGCAAAAGAGAGAGAGAGTGTGAATGTTAACGCCTCTGCTTGTATAACTTATTTGATTCAGAACAGCAGACGTGCTAATAGTAGCTGATAAACATAAGGTACTCACAGGCCAAGGGAAAGAGCAAAATACATCTGTATCTGCTATTCATGCAGATGCAGCCATACCGATGCAAACTTCATCTTCTTTGACATATAGGAAAACTACAGATTTATGGAGAAAGGTGCTCAATTTCTCAAAAGGAAAAAAAAGGTTCTCGAAGAAATTATCAAGCATGAAATATGAATATCTGCAGATAGAGAAGTGTGGAATAAAAATTACCAAACAGACACTAGTTCTAAGCAACATCAGCCAGCAAATCACCTAAGATGCAGTGGTAAGGACATCATTTCAAGCTACATTTAATACTGCATGGTATAATACAAGTCATTTTAAAAGATAATTAGATACATAATTTCCTATGCAGACTGCATGAGAAGCCCAATCAAACTAAATTTGTCATTCTACTGACACATTTTTTGCTGTCCTTAATGTCAATTTTCTGCAATTCTTCCTCCCACTGTGTTGTTATTTTTGGTGAGGTAGTGTGCCAGAGAGCCTTGAGGTTTATTTTGCACAAATCAATATATCAGAATGACAGCTATGAAATTCATTTACAAGAAAAAACTATATAAGGCTTGAAGAAGCGACTGCAGTGGGCTGCCTCATGAAATATTTTTAATACTGATTTTCACTTTCCTCATTGGCCTTATATCTACATAAAATTACTGCCTTTGTTATAAATGAGTAAGTTAAAAATTGAGACAATGATAATCCCCATTAGTGATGTCAGAACTGAAAAGGTCAAATAATCTGAAGAAATTCACAATGTCCTTAGGAAGCCAATTAAGGAAATTGATTCTTCCATCTGACTTCCCATTCATATACACCTCAGTATTATTCCCTGATATGCTTCATTGTAAGATTTGTGATCAAAGAGTATAAACACGAAGTAAAATCTTCAATAAATCACCATTATTTTAAATTAAAATTGGTATAAATGCTCTCCTTCCCTCTCTTGTGCACACACATACACTTAAGAAGCACCCTCAAATTATGTACCTCTTGCTGAAGATTAATATGTACAGTTACACTAAGTATAGTTGATTACAGTATTCCTTACATTCGCTAGAGCTGTAACTGAATTTTACATAACAATGTGCTTTTTCTTGATTATTTTCTCATCTTTCTTCCCTTTTGTACAGACAAATTTGCACTGTTTTTTTGGTTTTACTATGGCTCATTGCTGGATATCCATCCATCCAGATGCAGTAATGTACACAGCTCAAAGCTGAGTCCCTCTCCATGAGAATCAGACAAGTAGCTCAGAGCACTAGGCAGTAAGTTACTAAAACAAATCAGTAGGAAACAGGGAAGTGATTTCTGTTTGGACTTTATGATATCTCTGCTGAACTGGGTTTGCACACAGTGTGTTTCTGAAGCTAGGTACTGAAGTCATCCCCTTTTAAAAAGTGTATTACTCCATTTTAATAAAGATTTTATTTGTACACGTAACACAGTCCTGTAATAGAACAGTCATGGAGCAAGGTGGAGGTACAAGATCATTTCTCACTTAAAGACACTCAAGTTGTACTGTTGCTATTGCAAAACTTGTACTACAGACTATATTCTGAGGTCCCTGTAGCCAGCTCCATTCCAGGAATGAGCAGCAACAACTGCAGTATTTGGGAAAGAAAAACTGATAGTGCCAGGATTGTGGCTGGCAATTCACACAGTGCTTAGAGTACAGAAATATTTACAGGAGCAAGGGCAGAAGCCAAGATCACACACAGAGTAGAAATATGCCAGCTTCGAGCTGCTGAGAAGCACAGACTCTGGCATTTCTTTTTTCTCCACATCTGTAAACCCTGAAATCTTGACTGTACAGTAGAATGGTTTCTTCAGAAAGGGTTTACACATTCTCTTCAAATCTTATATATATATATATGAATAACTTTCCACAACTTAGAGCTATGCTTCTATACAGTAAATAATGAGAAATATAGCGCAGTGATTCCCTAAATGAATCACTAGACATCCTATACCAAAACTGGCAGCAGTTGTTTCTTAATTCTGTCATTGTTCATAGCCATTGCTTCTGTATTACATTCCTGTCTGAAACTTTCTGTGCCAGAGGAAGACTACTTCTAGTTCTATCTGATGTATTGCACTAGTTTTCTTCCACAAAATATACTGTATTTCAGACAATCATGTAGCACTGCACTATTTTGTTTCTCTTAGCTATGTCTCAACTACACTCAACAAATGTCCAGCTATAAAGTACTGTGCCTTATCACCAAACCCACAGAAGCAGAATGTCTTTGTACTTATGCTGTTCTCCTCTAATACCCTCCATAGGTCTCATTTGCAATGAATGGTTTTCTACAGAGTCCAGAGAGATATTAACATAATTGTTTGCAATGTTAAATGTAAAGAACATTACTAGCAGATTTATGGAGGCTGCTCACAAGATGACTGCATTTCTTATTACAGGATTTGGCATTTATGAATACATCCTGACCTAGTTTCCCACACCAAGTTTTCAAAGCAATATTGTTACATAACCGTGGCTTTGCATCAGACATACTACTCTAGATTCTCAAGACTGTAGAAAGTAATATATACATCTTTTACTGGGAAAATAACTGGTATCATACATTTATGTAGGTTTCAGTGAATCAATTGTGTAGTATGATTGTATAAAGTACACGCTGTATGGTGGTGAACACGTTTTGAAGAGAAGACTTGGGGGAAGCATATCCTCTCAATATGCAGACTTAGCCCTAATATTCTTTCCCCAGATACAGAATAAACATTTCTTATTCTTACTGCTCTTCTGCATAGTAGTAAATGAAACAATTATCCTATAGATTAGTTTCTACTGGAAAGAGTAGTTTGTGAGGTAGTATCTTCATAAATCTTCAATATAGTTTATGTAAATTTGCATGGGTACTAAAACAGATCCTTAGGTATGCTGTACCATAAACAAACCCTTCTTTCTGAAGTCTTAATTCAAACACCAATACTCAGCTCCTGAAAGTTTACTGTATGCGGAAAGGTTAGGGCATACATAATGTTATTTCACCACAGCTCACCCAAATGAAAAGCAGCAATACAAGGAATTTTGAAAAAAGAATACATGTATATATTAAAAAGCTTCAAATCTATCATTTCTTCACTGTGCTCCAACATATTAGTAAGTCCATGCACTGAGTATGGTTTGAGGTATTATGAGCCAACAAATCCTTGAGACAATGCATTCTGCTGAATGCTCCAGGTAAGTAGGCAGGCTGCACCAAGCCTGCCCATACTCCACCATGAGACAGTAACAGTCATTCCTGAACTGGATCTAGAAAGACTGCTCAGGAAACTTTACTTTCTATTTCTCTGCTCTCCTCTTCAGAACTATACAAATTAAGTTATCAAAATTATCGATCCCATAACTAAATATACGGATTTTTTTTTAATTCTTGTACTATTAGCGCATTAAAAAGAAAGGAATTAGAGATATTTGTGATTCCCTCCTGCATAGATTTTCTTTTACATAGCTATGAAGTTATAACTGATTGTAGTAATTTATTAGCACTAAGTTACCTGAATGAAAAAAGCACGTTTCCTGGACCTCATTTACCACTGTCAAGTTGAAAAAGCATGTGAGATTATTATAGATGCATCAGAGACTCCCTATTACGTGAATAAAACCCCACTAAATTAATATTGGTGAGATGAATTCATGAATATTTACATTCTCCTTGAAATTGATTATTTGAGAAAAACAGTCATTTGTGTGAAATTTATCAAAGCAGACAGGTAGGAAAAGATGATAAAGTATATTTTTATGAAGATGAAAATGCATTTTGATGTAACTTTATATTACAAGACACTACTTTCTTATTCTGACTAGAAGGCCAAGCTTTCATTTCAGAATATGCTGAGAAACCTGGCAACTGTAAATGTCATGCTCAAAAGCAAAGTCAATAGAAACTGCAAAAGAAATGTTAAAGAATATATTATGCAGTTATTCTGACATATAGCAAAATAAATGTTTTGAGTGTCATGAAGTACAACTCCGTTAACGTTTATCAGATGCAAAATAACACAAAATACATAAGTGGCCATGATATGCAACTTACAGCTATTTTTCTGTAATATTTTTAGAAGTCTGTTCATCTTAAAAATTAATGCTGAAGTTCAGTACTTGATGGTAAATAAAACAGATCTTAATGAAGCAAGTTACTGGTTAAAAAAAGTAAAAAAAATTACTTTTAAATGAAACTTCATTCATTTGTGGATAGAATTATAAATTGTACTCATCTGCAATATCAAGAAACCAAATTCAGGCCCAAAAAACACCTTCTAATACTACATCACTTCATTGAAACATAGCACATAGTACAAAAAAAGTACCTGTAAATTTGGGCAACAATGACACTCTGAAATTTTTTTTATTAACCTGACATATACAGATATACAGCATCCTTCCTTCATGAACACAAATGTAAATATATATGCACTGATGTTTCTGTTATGCTCTCAGTGGAAGTACTGTCAAAAGTACACCCAACAGAGCAGCTTCTTATTTAATGATTCATTCAATGAGCTTTAATTCAATGAGCTTTAACAAGGAATTGAAGGACCACTTAATTTTAGTTACCCTTCAAGTCTATCTAGTGGCAGCATTCATATCTAATGGAATGAGAGGAGTATATACAGTTAATAACTGCTTTTCTAGTTTGAAAAATAAAAACACGCATTTAAAACTTTTTTATAATCCAAACAATTTTGAGAATTACAGTATATTTTTCCCTGCATATCCTTGCTTTTTATGGGAATATAGTTAATGAATAACTCATGAGATAATGATGAAATGAAAGCAGTGAAATAAGGTTTCAACTTAATGAGTGAGGGTAAGAAAATAAAATGATTCCAAGTAAGGCTGTGAAAAATATGTGAGGCATTCTGAATAAGAATATATATATCTCCACTGATCAAGCTCATGGACAGTTCAGTTTAAAATTAATCACTGACCTGAATCGCAGAGTTTTTAAGCTATGATTTACTTAATTCTATGGCATACTTGCAGGTCTCACACACCTTTATTCACATTTTTAGACTTATTAAATGGAATTTTTCTTCTAACTATCTCTTCTGACAAGGTTGTTCCCCCCCCACCCCCCAACACCTAGTTACTTTACAGACTGAAGCATTTGACAGGAAAGTTTGAACCATTATTTTTAACTACACGTTGTTCAAATTTGACCTTAACATCACCAGTTCAGCACATGAGGTTTGAAGAACAAGATCTCAACAAACTGCTGGCCCCATCTGACTCTTAGCCAATAATGTCAATTTAGACTAAGTATACTCAAATTTTTAAACAAAGTTAGCATGTATGCATTTGTACAGATAAAATGTATTTGTAATATGATTTTAAATGGTTGAGTCAGAAGGTTCTTGAAAATGAGGTTTAATAAAGAAACCATGGAAAGACACTTGAACACAGAAAGTGTATAATGGCATCTCAACATATAAAGGAAAGCTCATTCTCTTTTAAAGTTTAATGACTTTTCATTACTCTTTTGCAGCATTCCTGGACTACAGCTCCATACCCTATGAAGTATAGTCTAATAGAAGCTTAATCCTATCACTATTTGTCATCATTTAGAAGGTGCCTCGGGAAAGGACACATGAGAACATCTTCAGTTCCTCTTACTGGTTCAAACCTTTACACAGGCTCCATTTTACAGAAATCATAATTCATATATTATATATCTACTGTATTACAGCATACAAGAGCTTTACTTCAGTAGACAGAAAAATCCAAATGACTCATACTTACACAAAGGTTCCACTTCAAAGTGAAAATGACAAGGAGTGTTCTTTTATTTTCTTAGCTCCTTTTTAGGGAGCTAAAAAAAAGACACTCACTTTTCACCTTTAAAAAACAGGTATCTTTAAATGTAACGCCAGAAAACTATTAACAAAAACACATACCCTGAAGAGATATCAGGACAAGTAAATGAATCCTGTATCAGATAGAAAACAGTTGTTTGTTAGCTCTGTTAGAGAAACTGCATGTAGCTTTTGAGTTGTGCACTAACTGCAATATGAAAATTTAGAGTCAGAAACAGTTCAGAAGTTTCACAAGACTCTGACTTAATATTTTACATAGTTAATATATACTGTCTCCTGTGAATTAAGTATCTGTTATGAAGGATTACAGAGATAAATAGATCTTGTATTTTCTTTCAAACTGGTTTAGCAGAAAATAGGAAAATAAAATAGGAAGTTCGTTAAATCACAGAATAATATAGGTGGAATGACTGTAAGGGGTCCAGTACTTCAACCTCCAGTTCAAGACTCTCTCCTTTTGAAAGCAGAACACCTTTCTCAGGATGTGACATGCCCGACTGCATTCTGAAAATATCAAAGAATACTGCAACCTCCACAGAAGCTTTGCTATAACTTCTGACCATAATCCCTTACAGTTTTTCTTGTACATGAGAGAAAAAACTCCACTCCTTCTTCATTTCCTTCAATTATATTGTCATAATAGAGCCTCCATGCTTGCCTTCTCTAAACTGAACTAGATAAACAGCCCCCCTAGAGTCTCTCCTAACTTATGTATCTGAACACTGCTGACAGTAAGAATAATCAAGTCTTCCCATTCTGATAATGGGATAGTGTAGAGCATCCATATACAAATGACTTAGAGGACTTCACAAATATGATTTTCTTGCAGAAAAACAGGTAAGTGCTTCCAAATGAATAGATAGAATTTAGATTCCATAATCATTTGAGAAACAGTAGATGCTATAGCTGCTACTGGAACTCCATTGGTAATGATGAACAGTAAACCAAGTTCTGTTATTTACACGTTGCTATCAGCAGTCTTTCATTCCTAATAACTTCTGGAGTTGAAAAAAATATATACACTGTGTGAGAAGTAGAAGGTATTATCCTCCTGCCATTGTAAAAAGTACAGAACATACCTGAATATGGAGGGGATTGGTAACAGACATTGTATGGAAATATACTGTAGCAGTTGCATTGGAAGTCTGCGAGCCTGAGATGCTCAGCCAATGAGTGCCAGGACAGGTCTGCCTGCATCAGACCCAGGGTATATAACAGAATGGATTTTACCGACCAGTTGTGCAGTTTCTCCCTTGTCAGCAGGGGGTGCGTGCCCATTGCTGGGATAATGAATAAAATTGCTGCTATTACTGAGATCTTTGCCTAACCCAAAATTCTTCACTTAGAGCATTTCTAACAATTGGATGTAATTCTCACTGATATACTAAAATTTACTGAGCTCTCTGTATGCTCTCATTGTGAAACAACCTCTTCAATTCAAAATTCCTTTGCAATATAGTTTAAAACCACGCACAAGGGCATATATATAAATTCTTATTCTTCTCCCAGTGCTCCAGGAAGTTATAGTTGTGTTTAAGAAGGAAGGATATTTATAAGTCAATGAATATCATCTGAAAAGCCTTAGAATACCCATTCTCAATCCCTCCTCTATTTCTCCAAATTTAGTAACTACTTCACACATATCTTTGCAGTTCTCTTCCAGTGCAGTAGTAACCTAGAGAAGTCCAAATGAAGCATATGCTTCATTTCCTTATACATACAGACACATACACACAGCTATGGGAGAGAGTTCAAATAGATACAGGGAGATTTGCTTGTGAACTTCTCATTCTCTGAAAGAAATCTATTGAAGTGTGATTATTTAATCAAAAATAGGCATCTAAATATGGTGAAATGAATCATTCACTAAAAGTAACTTCTTCATATTTGCTATGCAGCAAATATTCATATACTGATGACTCTCAGAGAAATATCTCAAGCTGAACAAAATTAATGCCATCTCTTGTTAAGGACTTCCTATTATGAACACACCAGATTGTTATAAGGTACTTCCTGTCTGAAATCTAAATAAGCCTTTTATATAACTCTGAAATGTTTGGTCGTTCTTTGGGATGTTAGTACATTCAAGAACTCAGTGAAGAGGCTACCTCATACAGATATGCAATACCATTATTACCGAGCAACAGAAAATCAGCAGCAGCTAAAGTATCTATTGATTCTTCAGTGACCCTGGAATTTCTAAGCATTTCTTACCCAGGACACCACAAGATAGGAATGTGCCATGAAACTTGGTAACCATAGCTCTCACTGTTGCTTAAACATATTCTTCCCCAGATCTGCTTAAAATATTATCACACCATCTCTTCATGTGGAAAGAACGCTTTCATGTTTTAAATCATGCAAAAAAAAAAAAAAAAACAACTGGAGAGTACACAGCTCATGCATACATTCAAGTTTGTACACTGACTCGATCACTTTCTTCCTCAGAGTAGTACTTGAAAAATGAAAGAATCTCCCTCCAATTCAAAACAGAAAAATATTTTATGGTCAGGTTGTCTAAGAACTCAGTTTGTAGCACGTTATTAAATGTGCTTGCTATCTCTCAACTGTGAAGTGATGTTTGGACTTTCAGTCATAAATTACAGGTAGATTTATGCACACAGATTTTTTTGGTTTTTTGCAAGACTAAGAAAACTGGGTAAAGTAAGACTAGCACTACAGCATATCTACACACTGATAGTGCTAAAGATTCATTGCATTGGTTTGTACTACCCCTTGCCTGTTCACCCAAGACCAGAGCATAAGGAGAAAAAGGAGAAAAAAATTGCAACAAATACACAAATTAACAGTATCATCACATTCCCCCGGTACCTTTCATCAAAAAGAGCCCTCAAGCAACACTCTTTGTGCTATATATTCATTACATTATCTACCAGGTAGCAACCATGCCCATGGTAAGGAGGTTAGAACTAGTTGATATTTAAGGTCCATTCCAACCCAAGCCATTCTATGATACCATCAACACACACAGGAGAGAAGATGGCCTTCATTCTGTTTAGTTAATCCTCTATAGCCTTCTAAGAACAGAAAAATGCCCTTCTCCTGGACAGAATGAGAAATAGACTCACTGGGATATGGGAATGAGAGAGGCAGTGCAGAGAGCATTGCTAAGACATACTGACCTGGCCAACTCTGAACAATTACTTCCACAGAGAATTCCTGGTAAGTGCCCAATGGGTTTCTGAGAGAAACCTCGGGGCAGAAGTCACAGCAAAAGTAGGGATAATAGACACAACTTGTCTGATAAACTACTAAAAATAGCCAGTCTTGTACATAGAACAAATAATCACCTTGCCTATTTCTCCTTCTTTAATAGTAATATCCCCATACTTTCCTTTTAAGTATTTATGCTGCAGCTGGCTTAAAATAGATAACTCCTCATCTAAGGAGACAGAGGAGGTGCAATAGTTATTTCAGTAGTTCCTTCCTTAGCCCTCTGAAAAAGGGGACTAGAGCACAGAGAATTGGGAAAAATAGCTCTGATATTACGTTAACAGAGATATATTTTTTTTTTAAATTAGGAAGATATTTCCCAATTCAGGCAATATGAAATATTACTGTAATCATATTCACTGAATTCCTCAGAAACGTGCAAAGACATACAGTTAGATTGCTAAATGCAGCTTGGTGGAGAATGGACTGAATGAATTATTCACACTGATCATGCTTATTCTTTAAGACTATCACTCTCTCTTCATCCCACATCTATAGCATAGAAAGATCACATTGTATTTGTACTGTACTGAACATAACCATTTTTAAAAAACATTTAAATAAAGTTGATTCTTAAATGCAACCTATACTAGTGTAAGGTTGCAGTGTAATAGAAAGCAACATAATAGAAAGTACAGCAATAAGAACAGCATAGCACAATCCAAAGCTACTGCAAATGAGAACAAGCCCAAATGCAAAAACTGCAGATGCAAAAACAAAGGAAGAAAACCCATAACCTTCAGAAAACATCCAGTAGATGTATCTCCACTGCCAAACCTTAAATGAGGTCTGGGAAGGGGTGGATCCTGGCTCCACCCCTTCTGGTCACTCAAGTGCATTGCTTGCACCTGAGCTCCCTGGGGTTTGGTCCTGCCTTCTCACCAGGTGCTCAATCACTGTTTCAGCCTGTGACTTTAGCATTTCCAATACAATTAGCTATAAGAATATAACAAGGAATAACACATTGCCTTTAGATTTTTCTCTAAAAAAATAAATGAAAATAAAGCTAAAATAAATGTTAGGCATGTTGCTTTAAATAAATGAATGTTTTAGTTAATAGCTTGAGCTTCAGTAACTGACTTCTAAGAATACCTTTTCTAACTTTTATTTCGTGCAAAGAAACATCTCTTTCAGAGAATGAAGCTGATTTGCTGTGATGAGAGATTCATTATCCTTATTATGAGATCTTATGTTTTCAACATAGTTTTATTCTGATTGATTTTAAATATGGTACATAATGATAAAACCATGGAGTTATTTTTAGGTCACGCATGATGCTCAACCAAAATATCAAATCTAAAAGTGGATATATCAAGATAATAGTGGTATTAGATTACCCAAATATTGTAATTACTCTTTAATTAATAAAAAATACATATATTCAATATCTTACTTCAAAGATCAATAAAATACCTTCCTACTGCCTATCTGCAAGTATTCCTGCACAAAGAGAACATTTTAATGGGGAGACAAGCTAGAGATGAGAATAATTTATTACAGAGGTAAATTTAAAAAATATATTTTTTATTTAGATATCAGTGAGACAGAGACCCAGCACATGTATTCTAACATATGTAATAGTAACAATTGTTTGATAAAAACATCAAATAATATAGTGCCACTGAATGTGGTAACCAGCTCTGCTGAAATTTCACAACTCAGCATTTCTTCTATTAATGTATAATATTCTCCAAATGTACAATAACCTTATACGCTTTTATTTTAACAATTATTCCAATACACAGGGAAAAGGAATTTTACGTATTGTATAAATAGAAAGCATGCAAATTATTCTCAAAAACAACCATTATTTTACTAATGCTTTCATGAAAATGTAGTCCTAGTTATTTAACAAATGAATTAAAGTGTAGCAAGTTGTATGTGAACTGTTTGGTCACGGCCAGTGATTGAGTAGCTTGTGAAAGAGAATAGGCAGTTCTGGGAGCACAAGTGGAAGCAATTCATCTGTATGACTGAAAGGGGTAGACCCTGGCTTCACTCCTCCCTAACCTTGTTTAAGGGCTGGCTGCCATAAGGGAAGTGTCTCTACTGGGACATTGCCTCCTTTGGAGTGTTTAGTGAGCCCTGATCCTCAGAAAGGGATTAAGCAATTCCTTCTTTCTAACCATATTTTGATCTCTTCCTTTCTTGAGTGATCCACAACTAGTTTAAAACAGCTATATCTGCTACTGCCTATCTTTATATAAGTTAATGAAAGTGTAATGCTGTAGGAAATACTATAAATTTGCCACTGTAGATATTCTGAATTCTACTGACCTTTGCCAAGAAGTATTTCTTTATCATTATTTTTTTACATAGTAATTTGTTTTGTAAGATGTCTTCAATAATAAACTGCACCCAGAAATGCATTTTAGAACATAACTGGATATAGTGGTATCTGTATGTGTTGATACAGACAAAATATTTTTAAGAGGTAACATAAAAGAAACGGTGCATATCAGTTTCAGTCCACTGTGCAGGAAACTTGAATTCTCAGAGGGCATTCAGAAAATACTCACACTGCAAGGCTGATTGTGAATAATGAATGGTAATGCAGTTGGAAACAAGGGGTCATTTTCAGAAGAAAAACTAGTGCTCAATCAATTCTGAAAAACTATATTTGGAGAAAAGCAATCTCAATCTAGAGTGTTGTTATTGAAATATTGCTAAACAACCACCTGCACTCTGAAACAATAGTCATGAAAGTATTTTTTGTAAACACTCCTGTCATTTTGATTAAAGATAAACAAGTTGCCAGTTTTGTGAAATTACAGCATTCCCTTGTGTCTATTCTGCTTCTATTCTGATATGTCAGAAACTTCTTATTAATTTTAGAAACAATAAATTTAGTAATGTCATATCAGACATATGTCAAATGTAAGATACACAGTCATTGTGACTTAACAGATTTGGGAAGATAAATGTTATAGTGTATTGCAGATGTCAGAATTAATGTGCTGCATGACTTTCCTTCCAGATCAGATAACACTACCAAAGCTGAGAATGAATGTTATGTATCCATTTGAGAGTTCTCTCACCAATTTACTCTTGATAGGACTTCCTTATATATATGGAAATGCTACTGAAATAATCTGTTACATTTCTACTTTCTATATTCTGGTATAGGAAAGCAGAAGTACCGTGTACTTAAAGATTAGCCCACACCTGTTAGGCTTTTATATATATGCAGAAGTAGTCCTCGTCCTACTTATAGGCAACCTACAATTATGTCTAGATGTAGCTCATGGTGAAGACTAATAAAAATCTAGGTCAGAAGGGACTGCTGAACATTGTGTTGTTCTAACCTTCCATTGAGAGTAGGACCATAAATTATCATAAGGTGGTCACAATATCGTATTCTCTAGTTTATGAGGATAAATTTTGCATTGGTTCTCCTTCTCTAGTACCTTTTATAGATGAAATGAATGTATTTCCAGAGTTAGCATACTTATGACTGCCTGTTTCTCCACCCATTCATTGTTTCCGCTGTCCCTGCTGTCCATAGAGCTAACTCTATGTCTCCTTAGTCAGGCCTACTCCCTTGTCTTTCATTATTCTTCCTAGACTCTGTTCTCAATTGTTCCATATTGTTTATCCAGACAAGTGTTCAACCCTCTAGGGTAAATAGTTCATTTACTTCTGTCATTTTATCAGCGCTAGCATTTAAACTTTAACTTTCAATCATTTTATTAAAACAGCTTGAGACAGAGTTGTTTAGACAGCTTGACCGGCTTCCCAGATGTGTCTATGAGATTCCGAATATGAAGTATATTATCTCCTGAAACATGAAGGATATGACTGATCATGAAAATAAGACCAGAAATTGTATTCTATGAAAGAAAGAAAATTAAGCCACAGTAACGTTTTTTTAATTTGTTTTATCTTTGGCTAAAAGGCATTTTTCCTCTCAAACAGTTTTGTTTTTTTTTTCCCCGTTAAAATGATTTTTTTTCCCTAGTAAAAGATATACAGGACTGAATGCAGTCTGACACCTAAGGCAACAATTTAGCATTCTGTTATATTTTCAGTGCTTCCAAAGCTAGTCGTTCATAAAGTATGTTCCTTACAAATCTATCCTCACCTCAGAAAATACATGGCTCACTGTAGACAAGTAGCAAATTCCATACTGTTTTGACAGAGTCAAGATTTTACCTTGGGTTTCTCAAGTCTTTTTAATTTAATAGTGCTTCAGTAGCTACACCCACTTGTTGAACACAGTATTTTTTTCCGCTGTGAAAATACATACAGCAAAATAATCTGTAATTTATGAGACAAGAAAAAAAAATTCTTAGGAACAGTACTGAATTACTTGGTCTTTCATGACCAATTAACCTCCTTCTAACATTACTGGAGACGGTGGCATTTATAGTGGACAGGAAAGGAGGAGGGAAGTGTATATTTCAGAACAGTGATCATCTGAGTTAATACCTATTGGCTAATTTCTTGAAGAAAGACTTTAAGTAAAGCAGTGGTTTAAATAGATTCCAAGTGTCTTGTAGCATAGAATGAAATACCTTTTTCTGGTAAGACCTTTCTAACTACTGTCATATTAACTTGAAAATCAGCTAAGCCACATGACATTTTAGGAAGAAAGAATAAAAAGCTAAATACTAGTTTCAACATGACAGTAGGCAATTCTTCAAGAAACCTAATTAACTTACTAGTAATATTTCTCTCACTGTTTTTAGGATGGTTCTGCTGGAGACATTTCATGTTCATTTCACTCTGTAACCAAGTCTCAGTGATAATGATTGGTCTTTTGATGATTTGAAATATATTAATTCTTCCACAGAAAATGAATAATTTGAAGATATTTAGTATAACTAATGATTTCCATGGATTTCATTATGTAGAATAAATAATTATTTGATTTGACACATTCACAGCTAGCAATAGTGTTGATCTGATCAATGCTATTTCAAAAACGGTAGCAGAATTGTCATTAGCAATTTTTGCAGATATTCCTTCATGTATCCAGAAAACCAGCAGCCTTTATAAAAGACAAAATATCAAGTGTAATCAACTTTATACATTTCCTGATAGCCTGTCTTTTGTATTAGGTATAAGTTTTCCTGAAATGTTCTCTTTTTTTTAATCTATTTTTTTCTCTCAATTATAATAAAGCTCTTTATGAAATGTCAAGTCTCTTTATTTCTTGAAAGTCTTGGCTGTTATATTTCTACTTTCAAATCAGCATGTTATTTTAAATGCTAGAATGTATGCTAAAGTATTTACTTTCTAACCTGATAAAAAGTTTTTTTTTGCTAGTTGTTATAAGTTGGTTAGCAATTAAAATTTGAAAATGGTAGCTAAGATATGCTTAAGCACTTAAAGAATATAGTATTTTTAGCTTGATTTTCTTCTAAGTTAAACTGCATATGAAGAAATTTTGTATTAAGAAAAAGTTATGCAATGATTTCATGCATGTATATGCAAGAAAAAAGTAAAAAAAAAAAAACAAAACCTACTCAACAGTAAATGAAGCGATCAATTTGTAGTTTTATATTTATGCTTTTTTTAAAAGTGTCACTTCTGTTTATTTCAGGAAACTTAAAGTTGAGTTTTGATGCTCCTGTGACTGAAAATCTTTACTTATAGCTCTCTTCTTCTAATACAGCACAGAATTCAAAAGGGATTTCAGCCCTGAGAGATAAACAGCTGAAAATTAATAATTCATTAGGCAGTAACTGTAGTTTTTCTTGATTTCAGTCCCTCAATGCCATCCTTCTGAACAAATTCTTCAACTGTGAGATAAAGGTTCATGATACTGTAGGTGATGAAATCATCAGTGTTAGTACTCCAGCTGAGGCCATACCAGGACAGTGTGTGGTGGGTTTTGTGAGGTTTCATTTTACTGAACTTTTTAATGGTGCCTTATTGTAATTTATTTTCATTGCTATATAAACATTGAGCTTCTGCTCCTATCCTGTTGCTCATTACTTCTTAATGTTATTTCTGTGAGGATTCACATCTAGTTCTAGTATATACACATATTGACACTTGTCCTTTTAAGATCCAGATAGGATCTAAAAAAAAAGATTTGTGCTTTATTAAAGAAGATGAGCCCTTTTTGAAAACTGGAAGGTATAATGAGAAAAACAAAGTAGAAAAGTGTGTAGATCAAAAATACCAAAACTGAGTTATAAAGATGGTAAAAAGGTGTCATGCCAAGACTAAGGACTGTTCACTTTTACTGCAATATCACCGGTGATAGAAAAAAAATAAATAAATTCACCTGGATACATCTCATCTCATCCCAAACTTCTCAGCTGGAATTCATCTCATTTTATCTCAGTCCAAATTTCTGTCTAAAATGCAGTTTTCTAAATCTAAGATTTCTCAGCCTAAGCTCTGGTACAAGAGACCAGTACCTCCAATAAAATGTTCATCCCATCTCTTGCCTTGTAACTACAAAACAGGGAAAGCAATACTTAATATATTCAAGCATATTCAGATTTGTTTCTTCACAACAGTGACAACTACACTTAAACCAACCAAAGCAAAGCAAAACAAAACAAAACAAGTACTGAACTGGCTGGATCAGGTTTGTGCCAAGTGCCAAAGTACAAACATACTAAAAGTACATAGTATGGATGTCCCTAATGTAAATCAGGTGTCACTTGCACTACCATAATACTAGTAATTAAATATCTTCTATCAAGTATTTAATCTGATTTTTTTAATAGAAATATCTAACCATTGAAATAGCATACAATGAAAGTGATGAGTGGCATGGGAGTAATGCAGAAATGTTTTTTAAAACTCCAGAAAAGGAGGTTGTCATGGAAACAGCTGGTTTTTAATCTTTTCATTACTAAAACTTTATTTAGCTGCTGCTTAATCTTTATGTTCTTTTAATAAAGCGATCTTCCTCAAGTCATTCATGATTTTATATTTCTCAAAACAAAATGCTATGTTAAGAACTTTTCAGATTGAAGGCAATGACTAATGGCATATTCATCTACACTGAAACATAAAGATGAAAACTTCCATTTTATTCCTGCACTCAGCCAGATGAAAGATTATAAGAGAAAGGTGGCTTAGTTACTCTATCTACAAAAGGCTTTCTAGACAATATTTTGCCTGAAATGAATTGAAGTAAAAAGAAAACATGGATAAATAGTCCCCACATTTTTAAATGCTTAAATTACGTTATTCTACCATGAATGTAATATGTGAGGTAAAAAAATCACTTAAGAGAATTCATTTATGAAAATAAGAGGAAAGGAGTTGTAAAGTAACCAAGTACCTTCCAATTTAATCAGAAAAGGAATACTAATACTTGGATGGCAAAATAAAAGAAAAAATGTTTCCTAACTAGCCTGCCTGCAAGAAATAGAAGTTTAATTAGTCTGTATGAGCATACCTTCCACAAATAAGCATTTCTAAATATTAATTATATTGAACAAAAGAAGTATTAAAAACCATTGGGAGAATAATAGAAAAGCCAAATTTTACACATCTCAGAACAGAACAAACACAAAGGCAAAAAAAGTAACAGTGATTCAGTGAGCAATAGAATTGTCAAAATGGCAATAAAAAAAAGGAAGAGAGATAATTTAAAAATGCACGAATGTAGGGGACACACAAATGAAGTACAATGCACAATGAATTAACAAGGCAGTAAAACACAAAGGCAATAAATGCCTAACTTCTGCAAATGTGCATGTTATTATTCAGAATAAGAACAGATCTAACACTCTCCACTGAGATTTTTTTCTTCTTAATAATCTGGATTTATTGATAGCTAAAATGTTTTGTGGACTCAGTAATGTCAAGAAATCCTGTAGTGTATCATTGTTTCAAATACTGTACTGTATTCAGTTATCTGCTCTCTCGGTTTCTTGACTGATCATGCGAAGAACTGCATTCACTCTGTGCTGAGCCAGCATATTAGATTCAGTAAAAAAGCTAAATTGAGTACATATCATCAGTGAAATAACTGCCATTCCTTTCATTGATAAGGACAGAGTTACGTTGCTTTTTTAGTACACTAAATTTGGAATACAAATTAATCAGTACTGATCAATTTTTCTGTTACTGATGAAGAAGATCACACAGAGACGTAGTTCTAATTTCTTACTAACAGAAAATAGACCACTGGGCTCAGCCGCACCTTGTAGTTGGAGCTTAGGAGCCAGCACAGAGCAGCCCTGGTCTCTCCCATGCACAACCTCCACTGCCAACATCTGTCAGTTTACACTCAACACACTTTGCACAATCCAGATAGTCTCTCTGGCTTAGGTATATAAAACATGATTAAAGAATATGATACACTTCAGCTTCTTGTCACTGAAATTTCAGCTTTTTCAAGTATTTGTCTAGTATTTGCATTCCAGATTTCAGAACTGAAGACTTGCCTTTGCAAAAGAAACATATATGCCACTTATGGCATATACTATGAGCAGTGCCCATAGGAGTCCACATATTGAGTAAGATCATTAGGCTTACCTGTTTTTCCATAAGCTAATATTTTAGAAAGGAATTAATATACACATAGAGAGTTGAAATTCAATTGGTATATTCTATACCACAGAAAAGGGTGCTCTTATTGGAGGATGTAGTCTTTCTATTATATTAAAAAAGCAAAACCTCTAAAGAAATTCATGGTAGATAATCGTACACCACAATTAATCAATACTGTTCATCAGCTAAATAGAAATGATATTATCTAAAATGACAAAGTTCAACTGTAAAAAGATCTAGTAACACCTCCTGCATAAAGTCTAAGACTCATCGGAATATACCAGAAGCCATACTACCAGTAGCAGTAATTTTTAAGAACTATCTTATAGGTTCATACGTTCTTAGCTGTGCTATAGGGAATTTCAATAAATTATTTTTAAAGATGCAGAAAGCATATTTTTCATATGAAAATAATAGCTTAGGAGAGAGAAACTGTTTAAGTTTGAAAACTTATATAGGGCATTTCAGATATTTTATATGACTGTGTTAGAACAAGTATTTGGGGTAGATCTGGGTAGCTGTCTGGAGGAAGGAAACTGGTACCTTGGATGCAGATTAATGTTACAGTTAGAATTTGGATTTGGATGAACAGAAGCCAGTGATGAGAACCAGCTCAACTCTTTCTGCCATCAGCTGTACTCAGCAGGGAATACTTGATGTATTAAAATATTTTGTGCAAAAATTCATCCTGGAACAATGTATAATTTACAGCAGACTATCTATATCAAAGCTCATTGTTTTAACACTCAGGCCATCCTTCTTTTCAGTACTTATAGATGTAAAATTTATTCAGTAGTTGTCATGGTTTTATGATTTTTCGTATTGGTATTCCACATTATAACATCATGTAGTGCATTAAGAGTTAAAGAGTTAATGCTCCAGCTCCATGGATCATTGATAGTTATGGGTATACCTGTCCCAGAAGTGAAGAAGAACTATGTTCCCCAGGGGACTTTGCATTGCTTTGCATTTTTACATGTTTATGCTCGGAGGGAAAGATAAAAACTATTTGTGTGTCACGAGACACTCTCTTTCCTTTGGGATCGACTCAGCAGTGGGTGCTCGCTGCCATCTCACCTTCAGCATTAGCGTAAGGCCTTCAGTTTATCGGACACTCTCTCTTGCTCATTTTATTTGATTTATTAGCTTCAATACCAATTATATTGTATTATATTGTGTAATTTTGCATTCCGATATCTCATTTAGTAAATTAGCTTTCCTCCTCAGATCGTTGCTGCAGTTTTGTTTCTAGGCCCATCTCCCTTTTCCCTTTTCCCTTTCCTCCTTCCCATTTCCCGGGGCGCAGGTCCACGGGTTCCCCGCACCAATCATCATGGAACCAGGCCAAACCAGTCCGTAAACCATTGACATTTCTTTTCTGAAAGAGTGGTCAGGCACTGGAATGGCCTGCCTAGGGAGGTGGTTGAGGCACCATCCCTAGCGCTGTTCAAGAAGCGTTTAGATGAGGTGCTAAAGGACTTAATTTAGTAGTTGGGTAGAGATAGTGATAGGAGGATGGTTGGACTAGATGATCTTATAGGTCCTTTCCAACCTTATGAACTTATGAACTTATGACAGTAGCGTTCTCTTTGTTTCTAAAACATTCCTTTCACATTTCCTGCTACAAACTCTTATTTAATTAAAATAAAAATGAAAGACCAGTAATTTCAGTCAAAAGCAATTTGATCAGTCTATTCTGACAGTGGAATTAACCTTAATTTCAGCCAACTGCAAAGTTTTTAGCAACCTTGCTCTTAAATATAGTCCTTTATAAAGACACAGTATCTGAAGCAGCTTGTTTCAATATCAGAAGCAACATAACTATTATCATGGCTTTCTTGTTAAACTTGCTTTTTAGTCATACTAATTATCTTATTTTCTTGAAATTCAACCAAACATGGAGACCACATAGTATAGTAAAGAATCTAGCCCTTCAAGCTTTTCATCCATCGTGTTCACCTTATCGGGGCAGTCAAGCATTTTCAAATGCAACACTATATGTCATGTGTAACCACATTGGCTTTTGAAAGTGTGTGTATATATAAATATTATATATCTTTTCCTAAATCTTTTTTTTGTAGTTTGGTTTGGTTTGGTTCAATTTTTTCAAAACATTCAGGTTTGTGGCTGATTTAACCACAGAGCCAGAGGGACCCTGAGAGGTTGGATAGTTGAGCTGACAAATGTCTTGAAGTTCATCAAGAAGTCCTGCACTTGCAGAAGATCAACCCCAGGCACCAGGACATGCTGGGAACTGCCTACCTGAGAAGCAGTTCTGAGGAATAGCAGCTGAGGAGTCCTGGTGGATACCAAGTTGACCATGAGTCAGCAATTTGCCCTTGCTATTAAGACTAGCTAATGGTATTCGCTGCTGCAATAGGCAAAGTAATGCCAGTTGGTCAAGAGAAGTAATCCTTCCCTTCTATGCAACACTGGTGAGACATACCTGAAGTGCTGTGACCAGTTCTACCCCTAGCCCAGTACAGGAGAGACATGGTCATACTAGAAAGAATGCAACAGGAAGCCACCAAGATCAAGGATCTGGAGCACCTCTCCTGTGAGGAGAGCTTGAGAGATCTGAGTCTGTTCAGCCTGGTGAAGAGGAGGCATGTCACAATAATTTGCTCCCCCATCAATGACACAAATTCTATTGTATGAAAAGCTTTTTCATTTCACTTTGTAAAAAGTAGAAGATAGATACTTCTGTCTGAAGTTCCACCCCATGTAAGACTGTTAGCAAATGGAAACTGAACAGATAATAGCAGAGCAGTGTGTCGGATATAAGAATCCTCGCCTCAGAAGAACACAGGAAATATTGTTCAAGATAAGTTTTAGCTACATCTCTAATTCAGTAATAGTTGAATAAATACCTGGATGAAGCAAAAAACACAAAAGCAGTGTCTTGAATTTGAAGATGTAGCTCAGTATTGTTTTCAGTTCCAAATTCAACTGTATACTACTCTTGAAATATTTAAAGATCTTTTGATACTAAGTTTAAAGTGATTTAAAACAATCGTTTAGCTTACGAGAGATAGCTGAAGACAAGTTTCAGCATTCTGATATTTTCAGGTTTTACAGATTGCTACCAGTTTCACTTCTCAACACCTCAGTACTTCTGTAAGCCCTCTTAGAATACACTTACATAAAAACAGATTTTCTAACCTTGTTTTCCTCAATAACAATGTCTAAATATAGACGTCAAAATCAAAAACCATACTATAAAGTTCATCAGTAATTAATGATCTGTATTTATAGAGCTTATCAGTCTTTACTTCAGCATCCTTTGGCCCTTATGCTGTTAAAAATTTGAGAAAGCCTACTGATCTTTGCTAAAGAGTTTCTGATCTCAGGAATTTCTATGCCATCCTTTTCTATGTTTTCTTAACATGCATACAATAATTTGCAAAATCACAAATTAGATAGCATATACATCATTAGCAAAATATTATAATCATAATATATACCATTATAATAATATTATCATTATATATCATTAACAAAATATTCTGCATCATATTTCTCCTTTTATTTTGCTGTGTTTTGTTTCTATATTCTATCCTTTTATTCATTTATTTATTTACACTGTATGGTCAATACAGCTGCTGCCTGATTAGTGTGGCATGTCCTTTGCATATTGCAACATATCTGCCAGTCTCATGCAATACTGTAAATACTTAAGGGCAGCTCAGATGGCACACAATGCACATACTAAGGCAACCTGACTGATCTAATGCATACTTTGCGCTCAGCTCTTTTAGGAGTGAGTATTGCAGCAAACAGAATTGTATTGCAAAGAATAGGATTTTGAATATTCATAAAATTTCAAAATATTTTGCTGTCTAATATTTATAATTTCATCAACAAATGTTAAGGTTATATAAGGTTATATAAATGTATAAGGTTAAATATATAAATAGACACTACATAACTAGAAATCTCCAGTCTTGTTGTATTTAGATATCTAAGTTGGTCATAGTCGAATCATGGACACTCACTGATACAATTTCAATTTTCATTAGTTTAAATAAGTAGACCTGTACCTTTCAAAATGTAAGCAAGGTGCTGTAACCATATGAAATTTCATAGCACATAAGTTATAAGCACGGAACTTACACACAATGTCAATTTAACAACTGTATTAAAAATGTATATCAACACCTACCCAGAGGGCAATTGCATTTGAAACCATTTATGTTCTCTTCACAGGTTCCTCCATTCCAACAGTGTATGTCTAGACATTCATTCACATGGGCAGTACATGTTTCTCCTGAAATTATATATTAAAATAAATAAATAAACAAACAAACATGATGGCCTGTTCAAATTATAAGGACATATTTATAATGGAAAAGGACTACCCGACTATCATAGTCTGAATGCTGACCTCACTGGTCAAAGTGTACTTGAGTACACACAGACACTGATAGGTATCTTTTACATCATTATTTTTTCTGCTTTATTGGTTACAAGAGAGCATTGAAAACATGACAAGTGTGAAAATATAAAGCTTTCCTAGTAAGGATATGTGCAATTCTGGAGACTTTTCTCATTATACATAATTACTGCATTCAGGCAAATTTTGTTCAGTTATGTCAATTGGTTCCTTTCATTTCACCCATGTTATGGTTTTATGATTTTTGTTGTATTATCGATATTCCACATCATAACATCATGTGGTGTATTGGGAGTTAAATGTTAATGCTCCAGCTGCATATACCTGACCAGGAATCGAACCCAGACCATGGCAGAGAGAGCACTGGCTCCTAACCACTAGATCAAGAGCATTAGCTGAAACTTAAAGGAATTGATGGTTTTTTTAAATCCCAATACACCACGTGATATTATGATGTGGAGTATCAGTAATACAACAAAAATCATAAAACCATAACAACTCATTGTGTCCTCTGAAAAAGAATGGTAAAGAGTCATTGCATAGGAATAATAGACCAACATTAATTTACAGTTAAGTGTAACAGTAGACTTCAAATTAGGTTCTGCAGAATATTATCAGTACTATGATACTAGCTATTCCTTTCTCCATATAATACAAAGAAAGAGGTTAAAAAGTCACTGAATATTATTTAATGAAACAAAATGCAGATGTTAGTTAATTAAATAATTAAGAGTTGAGGCAAGAAGCACAATTAAATGTAGATTGGTAATCTACACCAGGGGTTGCCTTGATTTGTAACACGAAAAGGCATTTCCAGTTGCAGTAATGTAGGAAAAAGAAAAAACAAAACCCAAGAAAACGAGCAGCAAGTTCAGTGCCTATTCTAGGTCTGCAGTGTATAAAGCAACTGGATCTTTCTGTAAACTTCATGGAAGAGTATAAAAAAAAAAAAAAAGAAAGAAAAATTGCCCTGAGTTCTTTACAGTGAGGAAAATATTTGATCTCTTATCCTCGGGACACATATATGCTCTCTCATACAATCATACGCATCAAAGAGAATCAGCTCAAATAACCTGCATTTTGCCACTCTAACTATCTACCATATCAACTAGAAGTAATGAACTTTCATTGGAGAAGCCCATAGTAGCACTGAGATTCCCTTTCACACTTAAAATGATTGTCAGAATGACTCCTGTTATTTTTTTTCCTGCATTGGCCATAACATTTTGAGAAATTTGAAGAAAAAAGGCAACACACATATAGAGACCAAGGAGAGTCAGTAGCTCAGTAAAGGAGAATCAGAAATTCAGTAAACCGAGGAACGATCTGCTATCATAAATTGGAACCATTAGGCTGGCAGTCCTGATGGGATAGTAGGAAATAAAAGAAAGGAATAAAGACAGAGAGGGTAGCTGTGAACTGTGCAGTATTTAAAAAAAAAATAACAAAAAATTGTGTACACTTGTCAAGTTAATCCCTTGAGGAATTCAAAAATAAAATGACAAACTGATGAACAAACCAAAAGGTTAATTCTGTGGCCATGTTTTGTCTGAAATACAATGCCTGGTGAGTCCCGAGAGGATGATGAAATAATGAAGGCTAGAGAAATTTCAGGCTGAACACTGCAGTTTTTGCTGTGCTGGGCAGCAGTGACAAAATCTAATTGTGTGTAGAAAAGCTAGGAAAGGAGTCAAAGCCATTCTCACACTGAAGTCTAACAGGAGGGATTGATTCTGTCAATATGAGATAGGATGCAGAGAAAGGGAACTTGTTTTTTGTGACTTCATTTGGAAAAAAAAATCTGTCAATCTGTAGTTTAGAAATACCTACTAGTGGTATTAGAAACTGAATTTAACTTCTAATATCACATAATTTACTGCCATTCTTTTAAGACTGTATTAATACAATATTTCCTTAATACATTAATCTGTAATGCAGTGCTCCACATATTAAAATATTTAGTCCAAATTTAGATGATTAATCACTAATATAAATGTCTAGACTGCTATAGAATAAAAGTAAAATGTTATATATGTTATATATGTTCAACTATGTGGTGTAAAACAATCTGGTATTTAGCTTTTATATATCTGTGGGCATGCTCAGTGTGTGGATTCCATTCCTCGTTTAAAAAGAAATTTGTGAAAAAAAAATAAAATCCTGCTCTGATAACAGTGGTGTTGATTTTTATGACTGGAAGCTGTAATTACAGTTAAATTACTTCAGTTGACAAAGAAGCAATTACACGCTACTCAGCCTTATCTGAGTTATCAAGCATGGAGAATACTTTTTGTATAACTGACAAAAACATTGGGAAAATCACTGACTGATATACAGCTTCTACTAGCATTAATACTTGCAGAATACTTCGGAAATTCTTGAAATCTTCCAGCTGAACACACTCTTAGCACATTAAAAGGTTCACGGCTTTCTGTATTTTTATTTTTCTTTGTTTGCTTCAAACTATCAGTATTTCTTATATTCACAGCTAAGACAGCTTCTATAGATCTCTATTACCATCCCCTCCACATACGTTTTGTTTAACTCCTACTTTTGCTATCTAGCTACTGAAAAGTAGGCTGTTAACGGATGTGATTTACCATCCAAATGTTAAAAACGCACTTCTGGAAATTCTGTACACCTCAGAAAAGGCCAGGAAAATAACTTCTTGTTTTCTCTACTCCTTGAGTCATGTTAAACTTCAGAAGAATCTTCCTGTGTTACTATGCATTATGCCAATCAAAAGCACGTGTAGCAAAAGTAAAGGTACATTCTTTACAAGGACTGCTCTGAAAGTAATTCCTCCTATTCTATTCCGTTGGCCAGTGATGTCAGAGATGGATGCTGGTCACATGGCAGTAGTGGTTGAACCTTCCCACCTATATTCGGCCATATTTTGTTGCTGTATTACAAATGGCAGCAGCGAGACAGTCAGATAAAATAACATGCAATGTGGAAGTGCATATGAAGCAAAGGTATGTAATTGAATTCCTCCATGTGGAAGAAATTGCACCCACTGACATTCATTGATGCCTGTTGAATGTCTGTGGAGACAAAACAGTGTATGTGATCACAGTGAGGTAGTGGGTGGAGCATTTCAGCGATGATGACAGCAACATGAAAGACAAGTCATGTTCCAGACAGCCATGAACAGCTGACTCACCACAAAATGAAGAGCATCTCGACCGGCTCATCTGCCAGGGAATTGTGTACTGAGATGAATATTGGCTTCAATGCATTGGAAATGATACTGTCAACTCTGGAATATTGTAAAGTTTGTGCCCAGCTGTGTCCCACAAACACTCACAGAGGAATAGAATAAAGAACACCATATGCAAGGTTGTCAAGACCTATTGTGCTAATACAGAGCTGAAGGTGAGAATTTTCTGGATCACACCATTACCAGTAGCAAGATGTGATGTCACCACTATGAGCCAATGTCAAAATAGTGGTTCACGGAGTGGTAACATGAGAATTAACCATTGAAGAAGAGGTTCAAGACATAGCCCTCAGTGGGTAATACGATGTACACTGTCTTTTGGGGAAGGAGAGAGGTTCTGGATTTCCTGGACAAAGCAGCAACTCTGACACATTGCAATGCTGACTCTGTTGAAGGCTCAAATTTACAGTGTCAAAGAGAGAGACCAGTGAAGAAGACAATCTTTCTCTTAAACAGTGAATCACCTCCACTCGTGCAGGTTTCTATAAGGTCAGCATGCAGGCTCTTGTACATCGCTGGCAAAAAAAAGCGTAGCTAATGGTGGTGTCTATAATATTTTAAAAATAATATTTTGTAGCTGAGAATCGTTTCTGTTGGATAGTGGTATTTTGCTCTTTGTATCTGTGGTAGCTTCCACGGAAATAAAGAAGCATTATTTCTGAGCAAATTATATACATTTTGTATTCTACTGACAGTAACTAGCTCTTGTGGTTATGTGCCCTAGCTGAGTGTCACTAAAGGGACAGTTGTACCTGGCAGAAGGCCTGTTCTCAAACTTCTTGCTGACATTAAATTTCTTAATAAGTTTAGGAATTCAAGATTTCCAAGTAGGAAGGCAGTGCTTGAACGGTATTTTTTTTAAATGTTTCAGAAAGAGAAAAAGAATCTATGAGGCTAATGTGAGATTATGTTTTATGAGTGTGCTAGACACACAGGAAAATAGCTGGAAAAGCTGGACACATATTGTGCAGCCATTATCTTTTACAGTATGCAGCTAGTTTTAGCTACACATTTGAAACTGAGGGTGAAAAATTTCTTTGAATATCTGATTGAAGAACTAATTAGCTACAAATTACTTTCAGCATCGAAGTATGTTCATATAAATATTTTCTGTGCTTATGCTTATAAGTTTAACATTAATAGAACATTTCTAAATATAATTAGTAGTAGAGCATAATACTCAATTGGATATTTAATAAATCATAGCTTCAGGTCAGAATTAGTATTTGCAAATTCTGAAGTACATGCAGAATGTTATATCTCATAATGAACTAACAGAATAAAACTTCATACTTCTTTTGAATTTTTGACAGTTCATCCAAATCTGAGAACTAAAGTATTTGTATTATTCTGTTTACCATACATCACCACTGAATTCTTGAAACTTATTCATTTTTCTTTATCTAAAGATGGAATACCAAGGTAACTGAGGATGCATAAATTAGAAATTTAGGAAATCTGTTTATGGACAGTATGAAGGGAGTAGACTAGCTTAAACCTGAAATGAGGGAACTGAGGGGATGCAATCTTTCAGTTTATAAATATTTTCATAAATACATTCTCTGTGCCTCATTTTTTGTGATAAGAAAAGCTTTGGAATAATCATAATATTACAATAGGCTTGATGAACAGCTGTCACAACAACATATATACTAACAGAAATGAAATACATAACATGTTAACACCTTGCTCTTGCAACTCCTTAATGACATAGTCAATCTCTGTTTATATTTAGGTGTTCATCATCTTTTCTGTACATTATTTGTATTAGCAGTTAAATTTAGTTGTATAGTAAGGATACATTTTCACACCACTTCATGTTTTCCCTTCAAGATTTATCTTTAATAATAACATAAAAGATATAGTGTTCATGTACACCAAAAAAGATGAAACTGCTTGAACAACATACAAACAATTGAAGAATAATGAATAACAATTAAAAGCTTCCTCAGATACACTGTAAATGTTATGTGTGTTTTCAGCATAAAAAAAAAAATCCTGCAAAAACACATCAAAGTAAAGAAATGTAAAGTTACACAATTATATTTTAAAACCCCATATGTTATTTTTCCCTTTAGGACAAAAAAAAAAAAAAAGAGACAAAACTGGAAAGCAGCATGCATAGTGAAAGTTTCATATTAATATAAAACTTTAAAAGCTACTGGAAGGACTACATTCCTGATGAGCCTTAATACTGTTATTCATCTCTTACACATGTGTAAAGCTATGAAGGATCGGTAAGATACAATATAAATACTGAAAAATAAGCCAAATCTTAATTATAGAGCAATCAATGTCATATAGATAGAAACCCTCAAGAGAAAACAATGAGGTAATATTGCTTATCTACTTAAGAGTTCTCAGCAGCTGTCTTTCTGTACAAACAAGATTTTTAATGAAGGAAGTATTTGAATAATGGCAATGTTTTATCAAATACTTCCAAGAAGAGCTTCTTTTAAGCCAGAAATGAAGCACAGCAGTATTTGCTTAGAAATACATTAACTGTGAAAGCTGGTACCATGTGAAGCTAAGCAGTGATTCTGAGAGATGGAATAAAATTAAGATACAGAAAAAGAGAGAGAAAATGACAGTGACTTCTCAAGTGAAGAAAATTATGTTGTGTTTGAAGAATTGAATCGCTTTGAGGCAATAAAGAAGGTTGTCAATAAAGAGGGTTGTCACATGATCAGGATTATTTTCAAAAGTCTTCACAAATTTTGGAGGTCATACTGCAAGCTTCTATGCTTGCCATAGGTCACATTCTTACAGGCATTGTAATACTCCAGACATCAACACAATGCCTCCATACTGAAGCCTCCATCACAGGTATAATTTACAGTTCAAGAAGTCTCTGACATATAATGCAACAAAATATTTAATTTTAATAAGCAGATACTCAAGCCTTAAGTTTTTGTGAGTTTGTTTTTAATAAATGAGATCACAAAAGGTATTCATATTGGCAAATCTCTCTACAATGCTTAAGGGGACCCTAACTATAAGAATGTAAAACATTTGACAAATACCGATAGATATCAGACTAAATCAACCATCTAGACAGAGGAGACAGCTATGAATTGTCTGTATCAAATTTAGTCTCTGAAATAATAACTGACTCTAATTCTATATTACAGGGCACATGGGGATTAATTTATTACCAAGAGAACAATAACATTAGTGATTAGGAATTCATGGTTTATTTGCGAATCTGTGATTCCTAGCATATATCATTTGATAGTTCCCAAACTCTTACAGACTCCTGAGAAAGAATAACTTTTGTTTTACATTCTATTTTATTTACTACTGCATTTGATATTTCCTCTGAAATTGAATTCAGTACAAATGGATATGTAAAGATCTTGAATCACATGGCATAACAAAACCAAAATATGCCTTTCTTGTATTATACTGAGATACTCTTAACTGATGCATAACATATTGATATGATGCAATTGGAAAATACCCCCGGATTTCAAGACATTAGAGATGATATGGATATAAAAATGGAAATGTTTGAGTAGTGAAAACACTTCTACAAATGTCAAGTTTAAATTAATTTTGTTTATTTGTTTGTTTCACATTCAAGGCAAAAATAATTCAATATATTCAGTACCTGTGGTAATGAGCTACACAGTATAAATAATATTATGAAATAAACTTTTATTTTGAATTTCCTTCTCTTAGGATGCTGTCATACAATCCCTCGCTCAGTTACAAAATAAGACAAAAGTACTTTCAATTGGGATGTCCTCTACGTTAGCTCATGCTCACAGAATAGCAGAGTCACTGGGATTAGAAGGGACTTTTCTTACAAGACCATCTAGTCCAATCTTTCTGTGCAAGCAGTCACCTAGAGCAAAATAACCAGAACCATGTCCTGATGTTTTTTGAAGATTTCCAAGGAGGTAGACTACACAACCTCTCTGGAGAATCTGTCTCCCACAGAGTGTTTCCTGATGGTCAGAAAAAATCTTTTGTGTTCCAGTTCTGTGCAAATTGTCTTGTCCTGTCCCTGACTGCACCACTCGAAAAAACAAAAACAACAACAACAACAACAACAACAACAAAACTGGTTTTGTCCTTGGCACCCTCCTTTCAGATATTTCTACATATTGAAGAGATTCTCCCCTTAGCCTTCTCTTCTCTAGCTGAAAGAGTCCCAGCTCTCTCAACCTTTTCTCATAGAACATGTACATCAGATCCCCAATAATCTCCACTCAGAGAGTACTCTATACCAATATGTCTATGCATTTCCTTCACTGGGAAGTACCCAGCACTTCAGACATCTCAGCAGTGGTGAGTAGGGGGGGAGGATTAACTTCTTCAACCTGATGGCAGCATTCTTTCTAGTGCCACACAGTGTAGCATTAGCCTTCTTTGCCACAAGGTTGGCTCATGGTCATTTTCACGTCTACCCAGGCCCTTTTCTGTAAAGCTAGTTGGGTGGCACCCAGCATGTGCTGGTACCTGAATTATTCACCTTCAGGTGAATGATTTTGCAGCTAACCTTGCTGAACTTCATGATATTCATGTTAGCTCATTTGTCCAGTCTTTTGAGGTTCCTCTGGATGGCAACAATAGCCTCTTCTGTATTAGCCACTCTTCCCAGTTTTGAGTCAACAGCAATCTTGCTGTCCCATCTCACATATCAAGTGATTCCAGAAAAAAGAAACTGGATCTGGTGTTGTCTACACTTTCTCAATAAAATAAAAAAGCTGAGAAAGATACCTTGAAACTCAATAGGTTAGCCTACATAATGAAATTATTGGTACTATTTGATTTTAAGAACTGTAAGTTAAGAACTATAATTATATCTAATTCTGGGCTCTGGTCTTCAGTAAATTAACCATTGATTGCATTGGAAATACTCTTCCATCACTAAATGTTTTCAGATTCTGTTAATTAGTAAAAAAACTTCTGTTTACATTCAATATTGATATAATTCCAGCTTTCATAGATTTCCTGTTGCACACTTATTAATAAACAAGCATGAAGAAAAAATATTATATATTATTAAATGTGTATTCAAATGACCAATAAATTACATAATGAAGTATAAAATATTGGTAAATTTATGTCACTTACATAAATGTCTGCATTTACGTATGTGTATAAATGACTATAAATATATTTGAAATTATAAACTTAAGACTGAAATGCTAAAACAAAGTTTACCTAGACAAAATATATGTTGAGAAATTAGCACTGAATTTATAGCTACTTAATTTTCTGTCACTTCAACACTGACCTAGGAAGACCCCAATAGTGGTATTAATTTAATGTTTTAACTAGAACTAGCAAATGTACATAGGTCACCCCAAAGGTAATGGAAATCATAAGAGATACAAAGAACATAATACTGCTTGATAGAGCAAATTCTCAACTACAAAACACTAACTTTCAATATAGTTACCATCATTTACTATGCATCTTCATCTATGATGAACAGGAGCCTGCATGCCATGCTCTGAGAAGCCTGCACTGGAGGTGCTGTTTCACAGCTGCTGTGATGTCATCACTACTAGGAGAATGTTCCTTACTCAGTTCATCTTTCATTAGCTGTAACTTTTGGAAGTCAGAAAGTGCCAAATCCAGACTATGGTAGGTGTAATAGGACAGTCCATCCCAGTCTGGCAATGCGCTCTACAGCCTTCATTCTGATATAGAAGACTTCATTACCATAGTACAAGAGAAGGGCTGACTTTTTCTCTGGCCTAGCTCTGGAAATCTGAGCCTTCAGTTTAGTCAGTGTTTCAATGTATCAGTCACTGGTCTCTTTGACACTGTAAATTTGAGCCTTCAACAGCGAAATCCAGAACCTCTCTCCTTCCCCAAAAGACAGTGTACATCGTATTACCCACTGAGGGCTATGTCTTGAACCTCTTCTTCAATGGTTAATTCTCATGTTACCACTCCGTGAACCACTATTTTGACATTGGCTCATAGTGGTGACATCACATCTTGCTACTGGTAATGGTGTGATCCAGAAAATTCTCACCTTCAGCTCTGTATTAGCACAATAGGTCTTGACAACCTTGCATATGGTGTTCTTTATTCTATTCCTCTGTGAGTGTTTGTGGGACACAGCTGGGCACAAACTTTACAATATTCCAGAGTTGACAATATCATTTCCAATGCATTGAAGCCAATATTCATCTCAGTACACAATTCCCTGGCAGATGAGCCGGTCGAGATGCTCTTCATTTTGTGGTGAGACAGCTGTTCATGGCTGTCTGGAACATGATTTTTCTTTCATGTTGCTGTCATCATCGCTGAAATGCTCCACCCACTACCTCACTGTGATCACATACACTGTTTTGTCTGCACAGACATTCAGCAGGCATCACAGTATTGCACATGCTATAAACGTTCCTCTGAACTGGAGCAAGTACCCTCAGTAATTTGTAAAAATAAGTTGTAAATTAAAGATAAAAAGCATTAATTATCAACTGGTACAGACGGCTGTCTGCATTTTATGTTACTTACGTTAATTACTGGTAGTGATAGCATACCTCACAATAAACATGTAGTTCTGTATTTCTGTATTGCTAAGAAAATTTTGTCGAAGATGATATGCAGTTTTCTACACAAATCAGGCATTTACAGGAAACAGATAATTAGTACAAGAAAAAAATATTATCAACATTATGGAACTCATCTAAGCCAGTGTAGAAATCTCTTGTCCTAGAACAGACATCTAAGATAGACAAATGCCCTAAAACACTTGTTTGTCTTTGCTGAGAAGTTCAAACAACTAACTCATGTGTAACTGTTAGTAGAAACAGAGGAATGATACTATTGATCACATTCCTTCTCATGACTGGATTTTCCTGTTGTGTACCAGAATATTAATTTCCATCAGGATACTCCGAAGTTGTGTTTATGACTAAATCCACAACACCTAAAGCTACCTAACAGGGAAACTTACCAAACACAATTAAAACTGTGTATTGGAACATGACCAACATTTTATTGCCAACAACATCACCTTTCCTATTCAGAATTTTACAATTAGTATAGAGGAGATCCACTGCAGAAGTCAGGAGACACAATTTAAAACTCTTACAAGTCATAAAAACATGCAAATATATACTTCTATGCATATTCCTTATAACAGGTCTTATAAACATTGTTTTGAAATGGGGTTGAAAATCAGATTTGCAGTACAAGGCTTTTCAGTAAAACTCACCTTTGAATCCTTCAGCACAATGACAGGAAAAGTTGCCAATTAGATTCATACAGATAGCTCCATTTTTGCAAGGTGAACTTGAACATTCATTAATTTCAACTTCACAGAAGGGTCCTTCATATCCAAGCATGCAGATGCAGCTGTAATTATGCAGGTGGTCCTGGCAGAAACCGTACTCAGAGCACTGGTTTCCAATGCAGTTGTCTATATCAATTTCACAGAAAGCACCAGTGTAACCAAGGGGACATATACACCTGTTGAAGAGAAGATTTAAAAAGATAATCTCCGATATAAATGGAAATGCTCCATAATAACAGAGTCATAACAGTTTAGATGGGGCAAAATAGTAGCATTTAAAATCAAACTTGCAATGACAATATTCAAATAAAAAGCTAGCATATGTTACCAGTATTATGATCTCAAGAATTCTTTTAGTGACAAGAGTTAGCTGCTTACTACAGGATCATGAGGACCAAAAAAAACCCCAAACCAAAACAATATTATACAGCTTTATCAAGTTTATCTGCATTTAAAGAAATAAATACAATTTGAAACATCCTGCTTTCTCTAGACATAAAACCAATATAAATATGCTTTATCATTAGACACAAAGGCTGCAATTTCTGTCTGTTAAGTGGAAAAAAAGTCAATACAATTTTAAAGAAATGGAACTGATTATTATTTCCACAATTAAGGATGACGTGTAAAACTAGAGATGAGTTTTTATGCTTCCTTTTTTTTTAATGTAAACAGAATTGGATTATCTGATTATTTCATAGCTGATTAACATCTCACAGAATTTCAAAGCTCTTGCACTTAGCAATATTTTCCCTGCTTGATCGTATCCCCCAACAGAGATTATTTAATGGAAGAAACAGCTGATAACCTTAGATATTCACAATCCATAGAGATGTTATTTAGAAGCTGGAAACACTTTAAGAAAGCCTTAATTATAGCAATTTTCTGTACTGATTGATCTGGCAAAAGTCCACTTTTTCTTTTTTTTTCCATAATATAAGTGAATGTTTATGTGGCTGTTTCCTTCATTCTTTGCTTGATATTATTGCATTTTTATATTAGATTTCTGGAATTTTCCATTTCAGTATTTGTATGTACCCATCAGATTTCCATGCAGATAATTAAAATTCCCATTTACGGTTCTGAATAAAGAAAAGATAGAATGGCAGGAACTGATCTGAATGTCAGTTTACAGAAGCTTTCTGCAGTATAACTTTTGGACTGAACAAGTTATAAACATCTCCACCAATGGTACGCTTTTTCCTCTATTCAGTTAAACTCTAATTTTATCTGCAACTCTTCTTGGAAAGAGAGAATTTGAAAGTGCAAAAACTTAATCTATGTACAAGCTAGAGATACCATGGGATCTCCATCTGTCATAATACAGATGAAATACATTTTTAGAAAAAAAAGAGGAAGAAAAGTGTTTATGTATAAAATGAATAGCTCCTAAGCTTTAATCCAATTAATATTTTTTGTCTTTTCTGTTATTTCCAGGGTAATCGGTACTGCTAGAACTGTTCTGAGAGATCAAGAGTAGCTTCAAAAAAGTAGAATAAAGTGTAGCTTAAAAACACCTAAAATGAGAAGATCAAGAAAAGCATATATTTTAAAAATGTATATATGACAGAAATAATAACTTCTTTTCTTTCAGCTGGCTCCTTGCAGAAAAATTCACGTGTCTTCCTGGTCCCTTGGAAAAATTTTCATAAGAGCAAGCCTGGCTTTCTGCTTTCCATTCTCAGAAGGTGCACTTGATTCATCATTTTAGGTCAGATGAGGAGAAAATTTTATGATGTGTGTCTTGACTGTTCCAAACTGTAGTGTTTTACTTCACATGGCAGAGCAGTGACTTTATTTCAGATGAAATCAGAAGATGTGCTGATGTACTCAAGCTACTTAAGAGCCTGAAGTTCATGGGCCAAACTGGAGATTGCTTGTAGTAAGTCCTTTTTATCTTCAACAGTGAGATTAACAATTCATCAACAGCCACTTTTACTTGATGGATCCCTTGTTTCTGCACTGCAGTACCTACTCAAGTAGGTGTAGCCACTGTGTTCTCTCTTCTGGCCTCTGCCAAACCAAGTCTTCCTCTCTCATTGAGAGCTCCAGATGTTTCTCTTCCTTTTGAAAGGAATACAGTTCTCAAATTCTCCCACAGACTTGCATTACAGCTAAATAAAAATTTTGATTTGCATACACTGCTGCTCTTATTATGCATGAACATGCAAAGTGCAAGTATAGTTATCTCTATGTCTTTAGATGCACTGTTTCTGTATTGATTAACATTAAAACTTTGGCATGGAAAGTATGCAGTTAACCACTATATTTTCTTAGTTAACTTCAGAGAGAAAAATCATTTTTCAGTAATGATTTTTGTGCATGCAATGATTATTTGAAAATGTAGCTCACTGTTCAATACTGAATAGAATATTTAATTTAGGGATATTCTGGAAAGGATAAAGAGAAGGAATTTTCTTTAATTTCCTTGTAATTACTACTAGTGTAGCTCATCTTCAAGATCACAGAAGAGAATTAGTGAGGAATTTTCTAATTTCAGTTCCATGTTTCTGACTCGATGCTATCAGCAATGATATCAGATTTTTTTAATACTTTACTGTCTGAATATATCTAAAATAACTGAGACTGAAATTTCCTTCTTTTCAAGGTGAAATTACAACTAGACACCTTTAGATTTAATGTGTCATCTCTTGCAGCAGATAAATCAAGCTCTTGTATGTTTAGATTTTTCATTCTATATTATTGCTGAAGAAAAATAAAATCTAAAAATTTTCTCTTGTGACTTCAATGTGAAAAGTTTGCATAGTTTAGCTATTACTATTACTATTATTATTTTTTTTCAGTGTAATACTAGGTTAGAAAATAAGTTAAAATCTGAATCTTCCTATCATATGAAGCTCAGTGACTGATGTACATGGCTAATCATGACCAGAACTGTGACAGTGGCTCAAAACAGTGGACTATATAATAAACTAATGCTGCAGAAAGAGGTTTTGTTCTGTTGTTGTTTGTTCAACACACTCATTAATACAAGCAGGAGTATTATAATTCTCTTAATAACCTAAATTCTTACTGATTATTGAGTAATGATTTATTGAGGATGAGAATTTCTAAGAATGAATGAATCACATTGTTTTAATTCAGAGTTAATTTTAGCAGTAACAGGGTCTAGAAGTTCAATAACTATTTTAGAAACATAACTTATAATATTCTATCTCAAATTTGTATTGTATCTTTACAAATAATAGTAGTACAAAACACCACAAATGGACAGTCTACAAAGAAAGACCAAGATAGTTATAAATGATTATATTAATAGTCATGGTTCTAAATTTGTATTTTATATATTATGTATCTTTTTTTTTCAAGACATAGAGACTATTTTTATGAAATAAAAGTCTAAACTAGTCAGATCTTTAATGTTAATATATTTTCGTTAATTAAGAAATAATATTTACCTCTGACATTAATGTTCTGAACACCTAACAGTAATTTGTACTAAGTAGGTATGTATTACATTGTGCCTGTTTCTTGAATTTAACATATAATTAAAAAAGTGGGATTCCATGAACTCATGACTCATCAGCATCTGACTGCTCTAGCATTTGTAGCTCCACCATTATAATATTCTAAATTATACAGGATGTTTGAATTATGCTATTATTTCACCTCTACGTCAGTCTGTGAAATGGGTGTTGAACATAGTTGTGTTTAATTCTGTGCTGGTAGAACACTCATATAGATGAACTTTAAATATCTTTTCCCATCTGTCTTAGAAATGATATGAAGACCAGTAATCTCTAAGTAATTAAGACTTTTACACTTCTACTAGGAAAATGCTGTTACCATTTGCTTTAATGAATATGACTTTGCAATGTTACTTTACCATCAATAAAATACTGAAAGTGATATCAAAAGCTTTGAATGATTAACTGATTTTCGGTTTTCATTTACTACAAAGCTAGAATGCTTCTCTCCAATAAATTAAAAATCACTACAACACATGAAACAACTCAACAAAATATTAGTATTTCAATTCTTTTCAAATTTTTATATTATTCACATCAGAGTTCACCCTTACTATGAGGGAGGTTACAGATATCCCAGTATGTTACAGTAACTACAGGCATACAAGTGGCACCAACATTTGTATTTGTAAGTGAATTTCTAGCTCAGTAAACATATTTTTGCCCTTACCACTAGAAGCCCCTCAGCTGTGAGCTGACCCAGCTGTGAGCTGTAATTCCAGATGGGTCCTGCTGGGGGGCAGGACAACCAGCAAAGACCTAAAGATGCTAATAGCACCCACCATCGAATTTCTAAAGGAAGACTGTCAGCGTTAAAAACTAGGTTAACACAATGGATGAGAATAACACCAAAAAAAAAGGAAATATGAGGTTTTGTGTAATAATTTTTACTGCTTTTACTGAGCTTTTCTGGGTTAAATTAACCCAGAAAAGATCATGAATTATGGTCACCAGAATAGAAATGAGATATATCACACTCTTAAAATATTAATGGGAATAACAGTAATTTCTTAGCTTTTAATATGCTCCTTCCATCTGTAAGAAAATTTGAGTGTAAAATATTCTAGGAAAGAAAACCCAAGTCTCAGTGTTGTTTCTGATAAACATAGATATCAAACTGAAAACACAGTTAGCCTGCTGTGGATTGCTTTACTAGCTACACATACAGTGTTGCTTGCTGGATACTGATACTGTACTGCCTAAACCTTATTAACATTGCACGGTAACTCAATATGTCCATGAAATAAATGTAAAAGGGAGACTCAGATAATTCAAGCATGGAATATAGTCTAAGGAGTAACATGTCATGGGAATGTAGACAGTTACAACATAGCTGTAATGTTTTCCTACCAATACCTAGTAAGATACAACCTTTAATTTCATAGTCTAGAACAGCAGCTTTAGGCAAGTTCACACTAGTGAGTCCAGGCACAGCAGCTGTTGCAGTGCACTTGCAGACTGCTTGCACAGAAGTGATGTAGAACCTTGGCCACCGAGTAAACTTTAAAATAAGTGAGAAAAGACAAAGAGCAGACTGGAGATATATTATATCCATATTGATCTTTGCTAGATGATCCAACTATTTTTTATACTGCTGTTGAAAGCAAACCTAAGATGAGCCCAGCAGATTAACTGCATTTCTTTAGTGTTAATTTTTGTTTTCTAAAACTGAACAGACATTCAGAAATGGACTGAAAGTGCCACTTCGGCTTTTTGTATAAATCTTTATATAAATCTACAGAAAAGTTGGAAGCACATACAAGAACGTAGGTGGCTCTGAAAGTAATGTCTCCTGTTTATTTCCATGGAAACTACAACAGTACAAAGAGGATAATAACACCATTTGATAGAGCAAATTTTCAGCTACCTTTATTGCCATACCAACACTATCTACCACTGATGTACTGAACCAACACAAGAAAATAAGAGGCATTACTTTTGTAGCAGCCTTTTTATATATAACTTATTTCAGAGGTATTTTCTAAGAAATTGCAGAGTATATTCATTTACTTGGTGGAGCTGTAGCAAATTGAGGAAAAGTATTTTTATTCTTTCTCTAGTGGAAGATGCCTAATATTGCTACAGAAAATCGTGTATATCATAGTACAAACTTTATATGTCAGAGTTAATGAGGTCCTGAAGTCAATTTGCATATAAACTGTAGAATGAATAAGCTTGGAGATGAAAAAAATACATAGAAAAAGGATATAATCATACAATTAAATTTCTTCAGCTGACAGAAAATATGGAAAAAGTCAAGGATAAAGAAAGCAAGAAGCTTTAGATTTTGCAATACTCAAAAGTTATCTAAATTATGTCTACTTTTCATAATCTTGCTGGCATCATGCAAATAAGTGTTTCATATTCTAAAGCACCTTATTTAACATTGTGTCACTAGGTAAGGCTGCGTTCTTTTCTACTGAGGTTAATTCAAGTTTAAATTTTACACACTGAAATATATGTACTGAATATTGAAAAATGAACTGTAGTAATTCAAACTTGCCTGTACACAAAATCCATATTGTTTAAGGGAAAATTTTCTGCATAAAAATTAATTAAATGTGAACCTGAGAGCTCTATCTATAGTGTAAGATGCATTTAAAAAAAAAATATTAGGTTAACATAATCTTTTTTGCAACAATGGTAAGTTATACTTTTTGAGGACAGGCCTTCTGTTAGATGCAACCACCAGCTGAATGCCTCTGTTAGGGTACATAAGCATAAGAGCTAGTTATTTTCTTTAAAACACAAAATACTCCAGTTCCATGGACAGACAGTTTTCCAGGTACCTGGTTTTCAGAACAGAAGAAGAACTACAAACCTGAGAAGACTGTTCATTCCCACTTTCTGTTCAGAGGGAAAGATTAAACTGCTCTCAAGTCACAAGACTTTTTTTGCTGCTTGTCCTGGCACTGCATGCTCCCTAGCCACGTCGCCTTCAGCTTTAGAGTAAAGCCTTCAGTTTTGGACACTCTCTCATTTTATTTGACTTATTAGCTTAAATTCCAATTAAATTATATTATATTGTGTTATCTTGCATTCCAATATCATATTTAGTAAATTAACTTTCCTCCTCAGATTATTACCACTGTTTTGTTTTTAGGCCTATCTCCCATCTCCATGCTCTTCCCTCTTTTTCCCTTTCTTCTTTCCTAGGGTGTGGGTCTGTGGGTCCCCCTGCCTCATTAGTCACAGAACCAGGCCGAATCAGCCTGTATACCACTGACACACCCCTCTTAGGCCTGGTGTTCCCCTGTCATGGACACAGACAGATCTAGAGATAACTCTGTGACAGCTATGCATCTTCATCTGTGATGAACAAAAGCCTGCATGCCATGCTATTAAAAGTCTACACCACTGGAGATGATGCAGTGTTTGACAGCTGCTGTGAGGTCATCACTGCTAGAAGAATGTTCCCCATTTTCCCATTGCAGTTTCGCTGGCCCTAAAAGATGGAAATCAGACAATGCCAAATGGTGGGTGTAGTAGGACAGTCCATCCAAGACTGACAATGTGCTCTACAGCCTTCAATCTGGTATGGAACACTGCATTATCATAGTACAAGAGAAGGACTACCTTCTTCTCTGGCCTGGCTCTGTTTGAACCTCCAGCTTAGCCAGCACTGCAGTGTATCAGTCAGAATTGCTGCCTTGTCTGGGTTCCTGGAAATCCAGAAGGATCACCTTGTTCCTACCTCAAAAGACAGTGCACATCACTTTACCCACTGAGGGCTATGTCTTGAACCTTTTCTTCAATGTCTGATTCACATACTGTCACTCCACTGACTGCTGTTTCGACTCCAACTCCTAGTGATGGTCAAGATATTCTTTTCGTGCATGGATGAAGTTGGCCTATTTGCATGGAATCTGCCAGATTTCTCATATCTACAGCTAAATCATTACAAAACAGTAATTTTTGGAGGAATATATGACTTTAAATACACTCAGATTAAGTTACGAAATCTCAAACAGCACAGACTCAGCTGGAAGTGCAGTAATTCATTTGAATTAATGAGAGGCTCTGTGGAAATCTGACTGTGACCACTTTAGTTCTAAGAGGAGGGTAACAACCAAAGGAGATTTTATCCTGAGATGCTATTCTTATTATGTTGTTCTTATTATCTACTGTTGCTTGCATTTCTATCTCTATCATAGTTTTAATGCCTGAAACCCAGTGCCCTTCCTTCATCCAAAGAAGTACCCCAAAGTGAAGTCAAAATTCTCTTACACTGAATGTATGTATATCTTCATGTCACTACTATCTTAAAAATTTAAAGTTTTTAAAACTGGGAGGAGAAACAGACTCAATAGAAAGTTTGAAGAATTATGGTAACTAAATGCACATTTCCAATCTGTAAAAATGGAACAGAAAACTGTTGCAGAAAGCAAGAGTTTAAAACGGGGAGGAGAGCGTTGTTGCAGGATACTCTCTGCTTTTCTTGTCTTAGCAATTCTATAACAAGCAACCACTGAAAGAATATGATGATATAATTTTATTATAATATTGAAAAATTAATATAGAAATTATGTTTTTTAAACTAGCAGAAAAGTCTCAAATGTTATGCTAATTATAAGTAAAAAATAATATATACAATTTTGAAATAAAAATATACATAATGAGTAAAGGAGATAAAAGTAAGTGATTTTTTGCTTGGTTGTAATAGTTTTAAAAATGGATCTTGGTAGAGCTATTAATAATGCTTACACATCTAATTCACCATATGCTCTGCTGACAGTTTGTTATGTCTTCCTAAGACCACTCTGCATTCAGTACAACTCTTGATATCTGTTTTATCAAAACTGAAATCCACTTCAGAATAGAAAAAAAATTGCATTTCAAAAAGCTTTTCAAAAAGTTGGGTGATTACAGAAGTTGCATTCAGCTTTTTTTTTTTTTCTTTTTAAGCGGGGTGTGTTATGTTTTAATGATGCACTGGGAAATTGAAATGAGAATCAATTCATTCCTGAAAACAAGCAACTCTTGAGAAATATTAATTTTAAGGAAGATCTCTTAAAAAGACTCACTGTCATTCAGAAGTGACAATCTTCTGCCCACAGAGAAGTTATTCTGTTAACAGCACACTTTCTTTGCAAAATATCTTTGTCTTTAGGGTCACATTCTATGATAACAAAACTATGAGCTAACACATTTGGGGTTGGGATCTTTGTGATGTCATTTGTTCCTTAAATAAACAGATTAATCAGTTAGCATCATTTATATTTCAAAGACTGAAAATATAATAATAATTAAAAGCTTTGTGTCAGTGATCTGAGTATGGACTTGTGAATTAAATTAGAAGTTCTTGTTCTACTGCAAATCTTCAGACCTACTCATTTCATGATAAATACAAGTGGATTTTTAATGTAAGCATAAGCACTGTTCTTCTAATAAAAGTTTCTTCACTTTTTGATATGTACTGGAAAATCACAGATTTATCAATCACATACTTTATACTGCAGTTTTATATTCAAATATCTACATGTTACAGATCACAAAGGATAGCACATATTTGACAGTTTTGCCAATACCACAGGGGGAAAAAAAAAGCCATATTAAAAACAAAAAAAAGCAACATTTCAGCCATTTACTTGAAAATTATAATTCAGATTTTATAAGAAAAATTATTCCATGTCACACTCCGGCTCCTAGAAGCGTTTACCATCCAAGAGGATGATTTATTTTTTTGAGATTTTGCATAGCTGATTATTTTCTTTGTCCAGAAATATAAATATTTGTGAGGCTTTCCTTTGTAATATTTCAGACAAAACAAAGCAGTTTATTCTGTTGAATTTGTGCGCTTAATACATTTATAACATCATATTAGTACCTGTATTTATTCAGTTCATCTTCACATGTGGCTCCATTTTGGCAATGGTTTATCTCACAGTCATTAATATTCTCCAGACATGTTTCTCCTGTCCACCCAAGAGCACAAACACAGTGAGATCTCTTGTTGTCTTCATCATAGATACAGCTCCCTCCATTTGCACATACCTGAACATAAGAATTACAAGAATGTATGAAGAGGCTTTTCTCTAGATGTTGTCCGTTGTTGATTTTTGTTTTTTGGTTTGTTTCTCAAAAGAGCTTAACTGAATATCCAGTGGTAATACATGCAGTTATTTAATATTTTATTACTTTATAATTTATTAAAAATTACAAAAGGTATTTTACATTCTGAAACTATAAAATAGTGTATGTTATTAAATCAGTGTATCAATTAATTAATTGGAAACACCCATTTGTGTCTCAATTTAACGATTTCATTCATCCTAATTCACTTTAGAATATAAACATTTTGGGAGAGGTGATAGTAAAATAACCTGCAATTGTTCCTGCATTTAAAACACAGATGTAATTTAATTTAATTTGTGGTTATCTAGACTAAATAATTATAACAGACCGAGTAATTGTCATAATTATTCTTATTCAGAACCTTGAACCTGCTCATTTCAACGTATTTATAGACATTGATAGACCACAGAATTACAGAATATCCTCTTTTGTAAGGGAGACTCCCTCAAGGATCGCTGATTGCAGCTCTTGACTTCACGCAAGAGGAACCAAAAAGTCAAACCTTATGTCTGAGAGTGTTGCCAAAATGCTCCTTGAACTTCTACAGCTCAGGGCCATGCCCACTGCCCTGTGCAGCCCGTTCCATGCCCACCATCTTCTGGTGCAGACCCTGTCCCTAACCCCCAGCTGCCCCTCCCCTGGCACAGCTCCATGCCGTTCCCTCAGACCCTGTCATTGCCACAAAGAGCAGAGCTCAGCGCTGCCCCTCTGCTCCCTGTGAGAGCTGCAGACAACATGAGGCTTTCCCTTCGCTCCTCTGCTCTGGGTTAAGCACTTAGCCTCTCCTCATGTACCTTGCCCACCCTCACCCATTTTCATAGCCCTCCTTTGGACGCATCCATATAATATGTCATAGTTCCGATATCTCTCATTGTTCTCCTTCAGTGTGCGGATACGGAAAAAGTAATAAACTTAGGCTGGAAAAATACATTTCTTTTAGTTTTTGTTTCTTTTTTTTTTTCCTCCTAATACTTACAAAAACAGTATTCACTGTATTCTTCAAACATTACAGAAACTCCGAAGTAGGAATGAACACTATTTTACGTTTGAGGTGTAACTTCATTTCCTTGAAAAATTCACAGGAGTAAAAATGGATAGCTACACTTTCATTTTAAAGCAATTAAGACCTCTCTTTCTAATCAATTGGTTTCTAAAGAAAACGATGTCTAGAAGATGAGATAATGCATTAGTACTTCAGTTTGATTGAGACTGAATCTCTTTAAAATGCCATTAAGATTTGTAATAATAACAGTTCTTGCCAGAAATCCTGTAAAATTCATTTGTCTTTGATTAAGTTTTAAATTGACCTGAAAATTGAGAGATTTTTGCTGTGCTCTCAGTACTGAATTTTAGACATAACTTGGAATTCTTTTTCAATTGGACAATCACTTGAAGAGGAGCACAGCTCAACATAAATGCAAAGAGATGTCCTATGCATACAGTCTTAGAAGTATTCTCTTTTTTGATTTTGATGTCTCTTCTTACATTTTTATTTAAGCACTTCTGCTTAAATAAAAATGCCGAGGCTTACTATTTTATCAAAGTTCAAAACAAACACCAAACAAACTTACACTCAAGAAAAAGTAACAGTTTTCATCACCTAGCATTCTTCTTAACGACCTGTTCCTCTCATTGATGTTTGCATTTATTTGGTCAAGGATAACATTTATCTTTATTTTAGGATAACAATATTTAACAATTAACAATTTAACAATATTTAATTTCAGCAACTGTGGAATAAATACATTCAAATTCCACTGATTTAATATTAAGATGTTTCTATTTAAATGTAGATTGAGTGAGCTATAAGATTTCCTCCATGAATAAAAACAAAAACAAAACACATGATCATATAAATTACGGGCTAAAAACTTACAAGGTAACTGGGAACTCAGTTAAATGGATCCATTGCAGTACTGAGGCTTTCAGGATGGTAATGAGTAGAACAAAATTGCAAAAGTGTTAGTGCAAATGTTAGTACTAACATTGTTTTTAAATCCTAAATATTTTTTCATTCAGTGTACATTTAGATTTCTTGAACACCTTCAAGGATGATGACTCAGCCACCTCCCTGAGCAACCCATTCCAGTACCTGACCACTATTTAAGAGAAGAAATTTTTCCAAATGTCCAACTTGAATTTCCCCTGGGAAAACGTGAAGCCATTCCCTCTAGTCCTATAAAGTAATTTCAACACAAACACTTCAACACATGCATTCAAGCAACTGATGAAATGCTTGTGTTGAAATCACTTTAACATTATGGCATCAATCATTCCTCTTGCAAGATAGGATGGTTTTCTTACCTATGCAGATGTTTTGGTATTTTTCAAAATCTGTGTATCATGGTTTATCTGCTGAGACTTGTATATCTGCCTGGAGCTTTTCAAAGTTTTCCACTGCCTCTTTTTGACATAGACTAGTTTGTGAGGGAGGAACTCCAAACAATAAATACCAGGAATGTCCTGTGAACACCATGCTGACCTCTGCCGAAGGAATAAATATCTTTGATGTATGACAGCTATTAGCCTGTAGTGAGCAACAAGCTAAATTCATATGGAAAATAAAAAAAGCACACAATTCACTAGCTGGTTGTCATTCTAAAACCTGAGATAGGGCTACCAGCTTTGACAATATTTTTGATAAAAAATGCCTTTTAAGTTTATCCCTATTGTATGTTTTCCAAGGACGAATTTAATCAGACAACTCACCAAGCATGTTTCTTTACTGAGTTGTCATAAGTTTTGATAAAAAAGAAAAAATTAAACTGATGTAATACTAAAGGGAACTGTCTCTTTCTTTTAGAGATATATATGATTTTAATTAAACATTAGCCATTAGCCTCTTCCTGTAGCTACACTGTAAGACTTAGTAAAGCTTGTTCTCTTGCCTACATTTAGGACTAGCGTGCTGCAATAGAGTTAGTTGTTATTTCCATTGTTCTTAACAATTCTCTATGAATTCCTGTTAATAAAAATGGTGGGGGTTGTAACATATATCCTACATTCTAATGAGACAGGGATATTTTCTTTTTTTCTTTTTATGTCATACTGAGTAGATTTATTTCAATGAAAAGTAACCTAAACACTAAAATATTTTGCCAGTGGAAAATGTTAGTATCATTATATGAAAAAAAAGATAAAAGAACCCCAGTGATTTATATTTACCTTTTGTACTGTAAGATAACATGAGAAATATTAACATTCTTTTTGATCTATTGTAGTGACTGTATAAACTGAGTCAAAACAGTTCAGTATATCTAAGGTACAAATGGAAATGGAAAAGAACTGAAAAAAGACATTATTTTCAAACAGGAGAGCAATATTATATATAAATATATTAGGTAATAACTTATTTTCTTCACCTATAGAGTATGTAACATAATAATATTATATATGTGTTATATATATACATAATATGAAGAAAACAAGTAAACAAACAGACATAATTTCTTCCTTTTATTTCTCTTCCCCATTGGAAAATTTCTTAATTTTTGTCATTATGCCTAAACAAAGTGTCTTGTAGAATGAGAACACAAACAGATAAGTACTTGTATACATATAGTCCACGTAGTGTATGTAATGTTTGTATGGATAAATTAAATATCTGAGGGCTTTAAAGCGAGTATTACAATAAAATGTTTCAGTAGCTCTCATCAGCATCTTTGGCACACCATCCTAACCGGCCATAATAATTATTATATCATTATAATGTTATGTTATGTACAATAAATTTGCACTCAGTATGACAATTTAAATCATAAAATTGTTAAAATTTACCAGATGCTGAGCAATTTAAATACAAACCTTTGAGCCAGTGAGTATTTCAGTAATACATTTCTTAGTCATTGGTGAGCATGTACTCATAGACTTCAAGGTGACATAAATGTTGATTGCTTCTTCATAAATGCATTGCGTGCTCCATATAGTATAGTGTTATGGTGAATGTATTTCAATAAAAGAATTGATTAAGCTCTTGAAACAGTGGTTATCATGTTTGAACAGCTGTTTAGAAGGGGTATATGTCATTCTCTATATAGCTTGTAAAATAACTATCATAATGAAAAGAAGCTACAATATTTCACTTTATCACATACCAAAATCTCTGTAACTCAAGGGCCTGGGTTGGAAGGGACCTCTAGAGATCATTTAGTCCAATCCCCTGGCCAAAGCAGCTCCCTAGCCCAGGTTGCACAGGTAGGTGTCCAGGTGGGTCTGGAACATCTCCAGAGAAGGAGACTCCACCACCTCTCTGTGCAGCTGTGCCACTGCTCCGTCACTGCACTGTGTAGAATTTCCCACACACATTTGTGTGGAACTTCCATTGCATCACTTTGTGGCCATTTCCCCTCATCCTATCACCACACACTGCTGAGAGGAGTTCAGCCTCATTCCTTTGCCTCCCACTCCTTAGATATTTATAGTCCCTCCCCACCTTTCCTGTAGACCCCCTTCTGCTACAGGGAGGCCACTATAAGTTTCACCTGTAGCCTTCTCTTCTCCAGTCTGAAGAGACTCACCTCTTTCAGCCTGTCCCTATTGTGGAGGAGCTTCAGCCCTCTAATCATCTCTGTGGCCCTGCTCTGGACCCTCTCCATCAGCTCAGTGTCTTTGTGTTGAGGCCCCCAGAACTGGACGCAGTACTCCAAATGGGGTCTCACAACAGCAGAGTAGAAGGCCAGAAATACCTCCCTCATCCTGATAGTAATGCTTCTCTTGATGCAGCCCAGGATTCTTTTGGCTTTCTGTGCAAGTGCACATTGCTGGCTCATATTGATTCTTTCATCAACTGACAGTTATCTCTCAACCTTTCCTTGCAGAACAATTAAACTTGTGTATTTGTTTTTTTTGTCGTTGTTCATCTGATTATGGTATTTAATACTGTCAATAGAAATGCAGTTTTTGTCATTCTTCTTTCTGTGCATTGATTCATCATCAGACTTCTCTCTAATAAGTTTTAAGGGAATCAGGACATTTTAAGTAATTTTTGCCTTAAGTTCTTAGAAGTTTCACTATATAGCATCAAGTAAGGAACAGGAGACATCAGTAAATAAACCTACAATGAGTAAGGCAGGCAGAACTCAGACAACACACAGTTTGTCTGGTGGTGGTTAAGACTAGTCGAGTCAAGCACTTTTGGTTTCACGTGTTACATGGGTAAGAAGGTTAACGTAAGAATATAATGAGAATGAGTATTTGTATTGTGTTTAGATGAGCCGCGGGTAATGTCAACTCAATGCAATTAGAACAACCTGTTTGATTTCCCCAAAACACTGGAGGGAATATATCACTTTATCCTACCTCTGTGTTTCCAATACATGGTGATAAACATGTGTAATTAAATCCATGAGATTTATTCATGCACATTGCTCCTGGGGCACAGCTTATATTGTAGAATAGGCAGATGTCAATATCCAGTTCACATCTTTCACCTTCAAAACCTACACCACAAAGAGAATGTTTAATCACAGTTCATTCACAATATTGACATTGTGTCTGTTCATGGTGTTAGCAGTTAATACCACTCTACTAAAGTAATTTCACAGTTTCATTTCCCGAACAAAGGAAAAAAGTGAGTTTTTTCATAAAATATCATTTGCATACATTGAGATATATCATTACTTTTAAATTTTTTTTTTTAATATTTCTATTTTTAAAACTTAAGTATTTGTTCTGTTCAAAAAAAATTGCATTGACTCACCCATGGGGCAAATGCACTTGTAATGGTCTTCATAGTTAACGCATGTTCCTCCATTTTCACATGAGTTGGAATTGCAGTTATCAATTTGCACCTTGCAGAATTCTCCTGGAGTTGAGAAAAAGATCTTAACTAGGTTAAAAATAATTTAATGTACTTAACAAACAAATAAACACAAATGCAACAAAGTAACCAAACCACATTAATAACATTGGTAAAAAATCGATTCTTTTAAATAATCTTTCTGCAGTATTGCTTAGAAATTTAAAACCTTGCACAAGGTTCAAGACAGCTTAAAAATTTATAAAAAATAATATGCATGCTGTAAAAATTAAAACATATAGACAATAGGAAGTTAGATCCTTCATAAGTTTGTTATTATAATGCAATAAGTAATATTATATAGACAACAATAGATAACTTGATCTTATATTAACAAAATTCCAATTTACTCACTTTGAACTGATACTAAAGGTAACTAAACACATCTGATAGTATTGTGATTAATAGTTTCAAAAAATAAAAATAATTAAAAAGAGCCAGGATAAGGGTTATAAGATATGATTTTATGTGATACAATTAGCAAAATGAAAGGCTAAAATAGTTAATATCTTAATTACTAAATGAACAGACTGCATCTAGGAAGTTTTGTCATCCCTACAAAATGTTATTTTTTCCTGTTAATTTTCTTAAGGTAAGGAAGGTAACATTGGGAAAGTAAAGCTGGAAGTAAACATCAGCTCCATTCAATAAAGACTTTGAATCCATTTTTTGTATTTATTCATGAAGAATAAATTGAATTGTCCAAAAAGCTCTTGTGAATAAACAACAGAACAGATCAAACTAGGTTAACTAATTATTTTTGTATAAAACTGAAATTCTTATAAAGAGTGAATCCTTTAAGCAAACTTTGTAACATTTCACTGCCACAACGAGGTCATGAAAACCTAGTAACTCCAAACTGCTATAAAATTTATTAGAATATGAATACTGCTGAGAAATGCATAATTTATAGTATTAAGATCTGATTAAGTGTTAAATGGATGTCAGGAGAGATCTCCACAGTAATCCACTTAGATTTTAATGCCTAATTATCACTTCATAGTGAGTGAGGATTGAATAATTGAGAACTGCAATGCTCGTATAACTCAAACAAGATTTTTGTGTGCAATTAGGAATGTTATTCTTCTATCAGAAATAAGTTCAGCAGGTGCAAGAAACAAAGAGGGATGTAAATAATGTTGTTAAGGATTTTATTGCTGTTTATTTTTAAAATATCCTTGTTCAGAAAGGCAGAAAGGAACTGCCTTTAACAAGGTTTAACAAGAGCAAGTGTAGAGTCTTGCACCTAGGGAGGAATAAGTGCATGCACTGATACAGGCTGAGGGATGACCTGCTGGAGAGGAGCTCTGAGGAAAGGAACCTCAGTGTTCTGGTGGGTGACAGGTTGGCCATGAGCCAGTGGTGTGCCCTGGTGGCCAAGAAGGACAGTGGGATCCTGGGGTGCATTGTGGTTGTCAGGTTGAGGGAGGTAATCCTCCCCTTCTACTCTGCCCTAGTGGGGCCTCACCTGGAGTATTGTGTCCATTTATGGGCGCCCCCATACAAAAATGACAGGGATCTCATTGAAGGAGTCCAGTGGAGCACCTGCCTTATGAGGAAAGGCTGAGAGACCTGGGTCTGTTCAGCCTTGAGAAAAGAAGACTCAGAGGGAGTCTGATCCACTTTTGTAAATATCTAAGGTGTAGGATGCAAAAGGAGGAGGCTGGACTCTTCTCAACAGTGTGTGGCAATAGGACAAGGGGAAAAGGTCACAAACTCATGCATAGGAAGTTATACACCAATGTGTATGGTGAGGGTGACACAGCACTGGCACAGGCTGCCCAGAGAGGTGGTGGAGTCTACTTCTCTGGAGAAGTTCAAGACCCGCCTGGACACCTACCTGTGCAATCTGGTCTAGAGAGCCTGCTTTGGCAGGGGGGTTGGACTTGATGATCTCTAGAGGTTCCTTCCAACACGTACAGTTCTGTGATTCTGTGATTTTTTACCGAAGTGTATGTGCTCTTATAAGTAAAAGCTAATATCTCAAATAAATAAATAGAATAGGACAAGATACTTTAAGATATCTTAAAAGTAGTAGCAAAGGAGCAAACATGAAAAACAATTTTGAAAATATTTAGAAAAATGGAACTGAAAGCTATTAGTTGTAGCCATGATTTTACACAGATTAATGTTTTATACAGAAGACATTAGTGTTGCACAAACTACTTGTTCACATTTATAACAAGGGAGAATGAAAATCTCTGATGCTTTATAACAATACTTCCTTTGGAAATAGCAAATGATGATGATGATGAAATTATGGATTTTTATTGATTGGAAGAGACTCCTTGGTAATATGTTTGTCCTTCATATGTTTGAATATGTCTCTTGGCCTGTAACCTTGCTCAGGTCTGAGATGAGGGCCTGTATATCCCCTTTTAAGTGATGTCCAGTGACAGAAAAAGAGGAAATAGGCACAAACTGTAACACTGGGTGTTCAAGAAGCACTTCATTACTGTCAGGATGTGTGAGTGCTAGTGCTAATTGCCTACAGAAGCTATGGAGTCTTCCTTCTTAGAAAACTCAAAAGCCATTCAGACACAATCCTGGGCAACTTGCTATAGGTGGTCCTGCTGGAGTAGAAGGGTCATACAAAATGACAGGATGACCTCCAGAGGTCCCTTCCAAAATTCTTTGACTCTGTGATTCTTGAAGATAGGTTTGGCATTTGAATTTTTCCAGTCAACAGGGACTTCACCAGACTACCTTTAAAAATTGTGAATTTCACATTAAAATGAATTTAATTCACTTTAAAAAATTGAAGTTTGTCAGTGTCTCACAATGTTCCTCAGTATCCTTGGATTTGTCTCTTCTGGTTCCATGGATCTGTATATATCTAACAGGCTTCTGTTCTCCCTAATAGTATCTTCCTCTACTGTGGGTATTAACTGTGTCTGTTACAGGGATCAAGATACCAGAAGGCACCTGAGAAAAAAACTGAAAACAGAGGTGTAAGAAGCAATTTACTTTTGACTGGATGTCCTTGCTCCACTAAGCAGAGTCCAGATTTTCCCTGAATTTTCTTTTGCTACCAAGGTGCTTAGTGAAAACCTTTTCTAATGAAATGCTGTATAAAAATGTAGGCCTAGTACAATATAGAAACCTTGAGAGGTGAATGTATCTTGGAGTGGAGTCCCACAAGCATAGAATGAAGGCAGATGGGGCTCAGGCTTGGCACTAGAGAAACCCCAGCTGAATGCCACTCACTAGTGGCTAGATAAAGAAATATAGACAGCTGTGAAAACCTGGTCTTAGGAGTATCATATTCAGCTTTACTTTCAGCCTTGCTGCTAATGCTATACTGAAAGTTTAATTTAACCCTAAACAAAACAAGCCCAGTGACATAAGCAACTCATCCAGTTGTACCTACTTTATATATTTGGTAATACCTGAAAAATAAGAAAGCAAATGTTTTGGTGACAGTTTAAGGTAGAAAACAGAGCTTGACTTATTCCAGTTCCCTATCTTCTACTCCCTTCCCCTCAACAGCTTTAAATGAAATGTCTTTAAAAAGACAACAGTACTTAAGATTTGCCTGCTGAAATGTTGGCCTTTATATCCATGCATTTATAGACCACAAAAACCTGTCAGAAATTGACGTCTCGTCCTAAACATTACATCCAAATCAGATCAGAACATTGGAGTCTTTAAAATGTTCATTTGTTTTCCACAAGATCTGCAGATAACAGAGTGACAAAGCTTGATATCTACATTGTAGGCACTTAAAATTAGGCGTGATTTATTCCACTTCAAGCATTTTTGTATTTAATTATTTTGACAGACATTAAACTTACTTACAGTAACCTTTATTGGACCCACTAGAAGTTCACTGGTTCTAAGTATTTCCTCATTCTCATGGGAATTGTGTTGAACTGTGTAGTAAATGTATTTTTAGATCAGTCTAGACATAGTAATTAATCTTTGTGCTTTTCCAAATAAAGTAGATTCGGTGAATGAGAAAAAAAAAAAGCAGAAATAAAGAACTGACCTAACAATTCACATGTGCAGATGGCAAAAGCATCTGCCTTGTCTGTAAGTGACAGAGTTGAACTAACAAATTTAAATTAGTTGAATTTATTAGAATTCAAAATCTGTATTATAACCTCCATGAAAAATCCGTCTTTAATAGTTACCACAAATATGAAAATCAAGAAGTATTTAGGACCAAGGCACATAATTTTATTCTGATATAGAAATATTGTTGTCTAGACTCCCTATATTGCTAAGCATCAAAAAGAGGAGCAAATAATTCTACTTGTTCAAGGAGAAATTTTGAATATAGGTGAAATCAGTTGTTTTATGTGCCGAGAATTTTACAAATAGATAATCTCCACTGACTATAAAAAGAGTCTAAACAGTATGTTGAGACTATAATTTTAAAATTGCTAAAGATATATAATATTTAATTAGTTATATTGATTCTCTACTTCTATCCTAATATTTAATTACAAAATATTTGAATAGTTGACTAAGGTAAGTCATAGGCACTCAGCATAGGATGCATACTACTAAATGTTGACCTCTACCTGTGAGCTGCCAGATGATATAATGTCTATATATATACTTCTCAGAACATAGGAATCATTTCAGAAAACATTACAAAAGGTAATGAATAATACTGCTTTCTTAAGTGGCAATTCTGAAAAGATTTCAGATGCCCATATTTTTTATACACTCATATTATAGAAGTAATCTGTGAATACTGTTTCTATTATAGTATGTGGTCTTAAATATAATTCCTTTCTTACTTTATTTCCAAAATACCCTCCATCTCCATTTTTAAATATCACAAAGACATGGAAAGTATAGTACCATCTACTGAATCATCAATCTTTATTTCATAGTTGTTTTTTGAGAGCTTTTATCTAACAGCTTACTGAATGTTTCTTAGATTAAAGGCTTTGACCACCTCAAACAAATCTTAAATACTTTATGCAAAGAAAACCTCCTTCCATTTTTGTAATTATTTTTAATAATTTATTTGGGAATAAAACAAATTGAGGAAAATAAAGGGCAAAAGGTCTGGGCAGAGAGCAATAAAGAACACTTAGTCTGTGGTAAGAGTAGAAAGTGATAATATTTTGAAAGAAAGAAATAACAAGGATGAAATAACATCCAGTCTTTATAGAGATTAAATCCCAGATTGGGAATGCGGGTCAGGGGAGGAGAAGCTTTCTCTTGAATTTTATCTTTTCTCTAAGCATCTAGCATCAAAATGATGTATACTTCAGGGTTTTTAGAAGCTCAGTAGGGGTCTCCCTAGTTGAGTAATAGCTTATGAAGTGTTTTTTACAGAGAGAATGCAGCAAAGATTTTCAGTCTCAGGTTACAAAACATTTCATAAAGGAATAGCTCTATCTCCTGAAATTAATTCTTAACAAAGAATAAGTGCTAGATTGTGAAATCTGTAGGGACAGTGAAAATTAATTTAAAATATTTGTTCACACTGAAAGATAGCAATATTATTATTACTAAGGCTTATAATTTTTCAGACTTCAACTTAAATTAAGAATACACTATCAATTTTTAGTGTAGATTTGTAATTACTTTGATTTGTCTAAGACTATTCTCCTGACTGTTCCTACTGACCACTCCTTACTGTTCTGTCCATTTTCCTTTCTCAGTACTCCTTTCAGCTTCACAATAGAGGAAAAAGTCATGTGTAGTTTATTTAGATAATTTGAATGATTGTTTCCCTCATGCTTACTAAGAACAAATAGATGAAATGTTTGATCCACAAAGGTACAGAAAAACAAATCAGTTGGTAGTAACTTTCATTACTAATCAAATATTAAGATAGCACAGTGGCATAGCAGAGGTGAAGACATAGATGGAGGAGTAAGTCTGTGGATTTTAAACAAAGTGTTCACATGTGAAAATGTGAATTCAACTTCCAGTATTATATGCAGTCATCAAAGAAATTCATTATAAAAACTAATTAAATTCTATCTTAGGGTTTTTTCCTCTGATTGGGAACCTGATGCAGTTATATATTTTATTATTAGAAAGTTTGTTTGATTTATTGTTTGCTCTTTTTTTTTGTTTGTTTCTATTATTTTGCTTTGATTTCTTTATAATGTAACTATATTATCAGACTATTTATGCCCACCTACATACATTGCTAAATCCTTAATACCCTGAAATAAAGAGTAAAATGTTATTAATACACGCTGTATTCATGGAAGAATCCCCTACAATTTCCATCAAAAATTCCATTTAAATAGAGCTTAAACCTAGCTGAATTCCAATGGAAGTACAATTACAGATCTACTTGTTAAAGACCTATTGAATTGATCTCCTTTCTCTTCTTTTTTTTTTTCCTCTCATTTTGGTTAGTGTACAACTAATTGTTCTTTCTAGATTTATTAGCTGCTTTCAGCTGAAGCTACCTAAAACTAGACAAAGTTAATTTGGATTTTTATCTCTCTGCATATCAAACCCCCATCTATGAAAAGATTATAATGGTGTTCTCTTTCTCAGGAATGTCAAGATTACAGACTAACTGGACTAAAGGGCGATAGCATTTGCCCTTGATTTCATAATATATGACAAATATTCCGACACTTTTTCTGCTGTACTGAAATATTTAGCAACACTTCCTCAAGAGGAAATGTGGAGATTATTCTTAACAATGTGATCTCTGGCAACTTAAGTAAGAAATTAATCCCAATGAAAGGTTACTTGAAGTTGCCTGAAGAAAGCATACAATGCAGGTATCACACAGTGTCCTTGGTATAACTGGGCCATGGCCAACAGCCAGCCATTTGAGTACCAAACTTGCCAATTTCAATTGCACAGCCAAAGTTTCTGCTGCTGAAAATGCCTATTCTCTACTTATCTAGGAGGAATAATATTTTGCAAAAAGAGGTATGAAGCTCACATTGTGAGTTTCTAAGTGTTATAAAATTCCCCGAGTATATTGACTCTAATTATTCAGACACAATAACTATGGATTAAAAAAAAATGAGATGGGTTATGAGTCTGTAGTAATGATGAATACCAGTTTACTAGGATAGAAGTCTACATTTGGGGGTTTCCATAACAACTGATGTTAGTTCTAGTGTTATTTAATATTGTTATGAATGATCTAGACTTAGATTAAACAACACTTAATCACATACACAGTTTACACTGAATAGGTAGTGAATGCTTAGAGAGGTATTTGAGTACAAAAAGATCTAAAGTGGTTAAATATCTAAAACACATTTTAGAAGTGATACGCGTCTTCGGAATAGAAAGTGGAAGCAAATACATTACAAAAAAACAAACAAACAGTAAAACTGAGCTATTCAGAGAGACAACCCCAGAAAATAATATTGTTAGAGTGAAGACAAAAGTATTAAAACTGTTGCTGATGGATACAAGACTACAGCGTGAATGCAAGTTACAATGTGGAATGGTTGCAGTTGAAAAGAAAATGGATAGGTTTTCAATGTCTATGAATAGTACAGAGGTCAAATGAAAAACATCAAAACAGATGAAACAGGTTTTAGTCTTTTGTAGTATTACATATATCATTTCAACAACTGATTTAAGAAAAAATAATTGAACACAATGCTTAAGAAATAACATAAAGTCTTTAACAATTAGTTCTTATGTCAGCATAAATCTAGCTTCTGTGTAGATACAGTGGACTGTGTCAAATGGTGGCAAGCAATACGTGGTTAAACATGTTTATATTTTACATGTTTAAGTAGAATGTTTGTGTACAGTCTTTGTGTTACGTTCATGTTTACATAAGCATAGTAAAGCAGACTGAGTTCTATTAAATCATTCTATGCATCACTGTTGGCAATAAATTCTTCAAAAACCATAAACCTCATCTCATGTACTTCCACTACATAGAAAGATTTTAGGAGACAAAAACATCAAAGACAGTACCTCTTTGAGAAATAAAGTAGAGCTACAAAGATCATCTGTGCAAGTAAACCACCTGTCACTAGAGCCACATGATAGTGTTGTTCAGACCTTCAGAACATTTTCTGTTTCTAAACATTCTATATGTATATCTATTCTACACATCTTTTCCTGTTTTAAGACAATCAGGTGATTTTATAGCACTTTCAGTAATTCTTTACCTGGATAAGATTTGAAATGCTGTAGCTGACTAAGCTAATCAACACAGACTCACCAGAAAAGCCAGAAAAAAAAAAAACAAAAAACTATTATACAGCAGCAGTATTTAAAACCACTTCAAAAAATTGGTTCTGAAGACTTGTAGATGAAATTTATAGAAAAGGCACACTCCCCACCTGTTTTGGGGTGATGTATAGCTATTTGAAAGCATACTGTCTCTCCAGCTGCATTCCTGGGTGTTGAAAGTAAGTTGAAATCTCCTAGCTTCCCTTGTCACTTAGAGCAGACTTATAAGCTGTGTAATGAGAATGAATAGTGCACTGCTGTTCTTCTTGAAAGACTTATGAAACTATCCCTGGAGAAAAGATCCAGATTCTTTTTTATAAGTCTTACTCTGAAGAAGTAAACAATGAAAGAATATATGTTACTGAGATTTTTTACCTTGCCACTCTCTTCAGGCTTTTTATCTATCAGAGTACTGCACACTCCCCGAGAATAAATTTAGGAGTCTTGTGCCCTAAGAAAATGGCTGATAGGATAGGCTGATAGGATGATAGGATGCAAAAAGATAGAGAACAAAGTGGTAGGAGTAGTTTGTTTTGTAACCACCTAAGATACATGAAAATAATACTTGGCAGTTCATGGGCAGATGAACCAGCTAGAGTAATTTGTATGTCAAGTTTAAGGGCATGATATTTCAACAGCATATTTTATTGAAATGTGTACTTAGAAATCTATAGACATTGGTACATTTTTCAGCAAACTACACATCTTTAAGTTAAGTATGTAATATATAACTCTTACAATGGACAAGAATATTTTAGAAGTACTTTCCTGTTCATAAAGTGTACTGTTCACTGGACACTGAACTGAATAAGAAACTGTATCACTAGGAAATATAAACATTAATAAACATCACTGTGCATTGGGAGTGTTTCATTCCACTTAAAAAGCAGCCAGAACTTAAATGCTGTTACTGTGTTCCATTTTGAAATATCAGGCTATTCTTCAATTATTTTTAAGCATTGCTGCATGACGAAGCTGGGTGGGGGAAGCACTTCCAGCACAAATAAATAAAATTCAGTTGCCTCAGTATTTTTTGTGGTAGTCAAGACCTGAGGAAAAAGTTGACTTTACCTGCTTTGGGGCACAATCTGCCTGAATTTTTCAGAAGAAAATAGACAACAATAGGTACAATAGACTACTCCTTGTTTTCTAGTGTTCATCTGTTCATCTGCCTCAAAGTATGACAGCCTGGTTTCATGTCATCCTTTTATTTTTGGACTGTTTTACCTTTTTGATGGAGTGGTAACACTAGAGTTTCATGTGTTCTTATAATTCAGCTTATTATCTCAAGGTACAGGATCTTAGTAAAACACCATACCCTAGCTTAAAACCATTTGCCTTTCACCTTACTAATGTTATTTACCTGCATTCTATTCAAAAAGGAATTTTAAACAGCAGGAAACATTTCCAGATATCTGTTGAAGAGATTGTTACCTGAGTTATTTTTGTTGTCTTAAACTGAAAACTGAATGCTCTGCAAAACACTAGTCTGTTCTGCTTTTCTTCCCTTTAAGAAGAGAGAAATTCACTCAGAAATCTACTAATACATGCAAGTATTTTCTTTCATTCCATCATGTCAATTTTCAGTCTTAATTCCAAAGATCAGTATTTGCAGTCTGTGTGCACTAACAATTTCTCCTTTAAAGGTGACAGCAGTGAGAATACCTAAAGTGTAGTACACAATGCTTGAAATGACAGCATTTTTTCTGAGACATATACTTCAGTGCAATTCCAGTTACACTCTTGTGATACTGGATCCTCCCATTATACTTTTTTTTTTTTTTAAATCAGCTCACCTTTAGTACAGGGAACAGAGCTGTGGAAGTAATGTTATAGTTTTTATCTATCAGAAGGTTATGAGACTTATAGAAGTATTCCACTGTACATTAACATGAAATAGAGACCTTGCTCAAATATTTTGAAAGGCCAATTCCTTTGACTGAATGAAAGTACACATCTATTTCAGAGCAGGGACCTGATCCTGACATCCAACATCTGTGACTTTAATGACTTTAAGGCCATCAGTTATCCTAGATTCTTAAACTGTTCACTGTGCTGAGGAAAAACAACACATCTATAGGTGAATCTTCTGTGCCCACAAGTTAATCTATACCAGTAAATTAAACAACTCCAAGAAAAGCCAGTGTTTAGAACACCCCTGGATAAGTTCATGTATTCTCTTAAGCAACTCTGAGGCGTGATTTGGGTGTTAGCCCCATGCAAGTTACTCTTCCCAACTGACAGTTTTTAAATATAGTTCTATTCAGAAGAATAAAGTGATTTTAAGATGCAGATTTGACCAAATACAACACATTAGTTTAAACCATATCATTGATTTATTCAATGTTATAAGCACTATCTTACTGAGATTCTGAAAAATGTAGGATCTTTTACATCCAGTATCTTCCTTTGGACAGTAGCTATTGTGGTGTCAAGGATTATTTCTACAGAAGTCAGTCTCAAACCTCCTGCATATTCCAATAGTGCAAGCTTCATTTTTATCTGTTTATATTTATTTCTAATACCTCTGTGAAATTAGAAGGAATTAGTAAGAAAAATGTAGATGAATCTCTGGAGAATCTTAAATGAGAGTTCTGAAAAGAAAACTTGAAGATGAGGAAGAATAATATTATTGGAGTACTTTAAATTCTTGTCTGCAAGTTTGCTTGGGGTGCAGCTCATTTTAGCAGTAGTAAGATTATTTTAATTAAAGGATTCTTCTACCAACTAAATGAAGTATCTAACATGCCCAATCAATTCCTGCCAATATGATTGCTCTACACAGAAGGAAAGCTAGTAATTAATTAGAGGAAGCTTCTTCAAGGACTATTGGTCTACTGTTTAAAACTTTGATAAACTGCTGACAAGGATTGTTTCAATGTCATAAGCTGTGTTGCTTACATGTACTGTTGTAGATAAAGGTTTTTATCTACTTTCAGAGAAAGGAAATAATTGTACAGTTAGCTCTTATTTTCTTTACAAGGAGATCAAATGAGTCTGATATCTATTCACTAAAATAACTGCGTTTTATAACCTTTTGTTCTCTCCTGTTTTCCTTTAAACCAGTTTGGTTTTTTTTTTTTCAAATTTTATTAATCAAAGTGTTTTACATATGAACAGAAATGAAGTAGTTTAAAATCACATTTGTGTGCAGATATTGTTTCTGCAAAGACTTCATTAAAGAATGTGAAACCAAAATGAAGTGCTTTCATTCCTTTTTAAATAAACGTGCCACATTATACAACTGAGAATGTTATACCATGTCATATTTTGTTTTCACTAAGATAAGTCTATTCCAAATATGATTTAAATGTTAATGGAAAGGCTGCAGCTGTATTGTTGATAATTTATAAACACAATTAAGAACAATTAGATGTGAAACTGCAATGGCCCTTGTGGTTGCAGATGCTATGTAATTCAGAATTGCATAAACATGCCGGAATTGTCATTGAGTTGTGCTTCCTTCTTTCAGTCCCAGACACAAACAACAAACATATATAAATAAGAATTGATTATGAAAACGAATGGAAATTTTACTTATTTATAAATATATTTTTAAAAAGACACTGCAATATTAAGATCTTCTTTCAATATAATCTCATGAAGTAAACAATGTTTCCCTGAAGGTAAGTTGTGACTTCAAGAACAACTGAATGCTGAAATCCCTTCTACTTGGACACAGACATAACTTGTTTAGCAAGATCAAGTTGTATTACTTGCATACATTTATTAGGTTTAATATAGAATGTTTGGGTAACTATGTTGCACAAGACAAGCCTTAGTATTACCTAAAAAGCCTTGAATTGTTCTACTGTTATTAACAAAATCATGGTTTTTGTTATCATGCGCATAAAAGCTAACCCAAGACTAAACTGATAAAAGTAATTCATACAAGCAACAAGGTGGAAGTGAAAGGGCAGGTTGGTAGTTATAACTGTCTCAGGTTCTTTTTCAGTGGCATTCAGTATATTTGAAGTCTGTTTCCTCTGTGTATTCTTACAATTTAGACAATTTGATTTTATTTCTTTATTGTTACTTTATGTAGTAAATATTAAGTTTCTACATTTCAGTTGTGGGGATTTAATTATTTTAATCTATTTGGCACTTATCCTTAAATAGATATTAGCCATATATATTTATATATTTCCTTGATTTTACCTAAAACTGGAGAGAATCACATGCAATAGCTCTCCTTCAGTGCCCTTCCTCCTAAAGAGGAGAAAAGTAATATAGGATTTCTAAGCTGAACTCTATTCATAGAGTAAGACTGGAGGAAAAAATAAAATAAAATTGCTTTGTCTGCCAGCTGAAAAACAAGGTGGTTAATCTAAGATTTTTCTAAACTTCCTTTCAGCCAACAGAAAGAGAAACACTTCTGAATAAAGATCACTAACAGATCTAATACATGCGATTTTAATTAACCTCTAAATGCTTTTCCTCTGTACATACGTGGAGCCTAGAAGAGTTATTTAGGCTTCTGAAGTCATGTGAATCCCACCCCAATTTGACTTGTATAGGTCATTAATTTTCCACCAAGGAATTGAAATGGAATATGGGATTCAGCTTGAAAGTTACCTGAGCAAAAATAGGTTGATACAAACAAAAAACATCCCATTGCTTTCATTAGTTAGACCTCCAGTAACTACAGGAACTATAAACATAGTTTACATTTGTAACTTTATATGTAGATACATACACTTACTGTCTTCAACAGGAACTGAAACCTACCCTAGGTCTGTTCTTATTTACCTTCTTATGAGATGTTCAAGAGCTAGTCTTTAATTTAGATTTTATAATCATCAGAGCAGTAACAGAAAATGCAAAGATGTGATTATTGCTTGAAACGCTTCTCTATTCCTTGTTTTTGAAACTAAGTATACTTATACTTCAACATTTAAAAGTCAGTGAAACTACTAACTTCTACATAATATGTATATGCCTTACCTGTGAAACCATGAGGACACAAACACTGTAACAAAGGTTGCTCTCCCAGTTGGCTCATATCAATGCAAGTTGCTCCATTAGAACAATTATTTGGGTAAATTAAACATGCATTTTCAGCAACTTCACAAAATTTTCCAGTCCAGCCAGGTGCACAGAGACACTAGATATTAAAAAAATAAATATGGAGTTTAAAAAGAATGCCACCAACAACTGAAAAACAAAAGGGGAATGCAGTGTGAAAAGTTTGTAGAAATGTGTCATCTTTGTAGTTACAGATTAAAAGTGCAATAAAATACAGTCCAAAAATGCAGCCTAAAATAGTCTCCATTATTTTGAAATAATAAAAAAGTTCAACATCTCCCATGTTGAAAAAGTGTAGTAAAAGGGGACACATGACTAGCATGAAATGGAAAAGCTGGATTACTGAGAGTAAATGACAGAGCCACAGGAAGTTAATGTGAAAGAGATTTTGAGGGATATGGAAGTTAGAGCAAGAGCAGGCTGCAAAAGTAACACAGCCTACAAGGTAGTATGGGAGACTACTATATACTCTGACCCTATCTGTTAGGTAAATCAAATGATTCCTTGAGAGGAAAGGGGAAGATCTGAAGCTACTTGAGGTATCTAAGACTGTAGCTGTTCCTTTAAGAAAAAATTCTAGAGTAAAGGAGATATTTTTGTGAGTCTTCACACACTGCATGTCCATTATATGTCTTTTTTTTTTTTTTGGGGGGGGGGGAGGGTACAGATGATGACAATGACAATAGAATTATGGATAAAGAGCTTAATTTACAAAAATAAGAACCTAGAACACCAGAACAAACATAATTAATATTCCAAGAGAATTGTCAATGAGCTTTTAGAAAATTTCCTTTAATTGTAATTCTATTATCTATTACTCCTAATAATTTGGAAAGAAAATATCACTACATTATAACCATACTAGCAGATTATTGAGGAAAACTAACAGCAAGTAGTATAGAGAAGAACTGTCTGAAGTCTTTAAAAAGAAAAATAAATGACATTGAATGTTGGAAAGGTCTTTTTACTTGAATATCCTTCAAGGACTAAGACACAATATTAAAAAAAAAAAAAGCAGAAGACACTGGCTTGTACTATAAAATAAAATAAAAAAACTAAAAAAAAAAAAAAAAAGCACTGAAAATATTTTACTGGAACAACAAGCTTCTGAAAACTGTCCTTTGCAACCTTTAAATTTCAAGTGCCTTGATCAGTATGTAAATTCTAACTTCTCTTGATTCCAAATATAAGAATAAAACAGTATGAACATTAACAATATTTTAATAATGAAGGTATAAGGCACAACATATATTTTACATTAGTATGCATGCAGTGTGACCAGCAAAGGGGCAGAGGTCTGTGCAGTTGCACATCATCCAAGTAACAAAATATTCTCAGAGGACAAAGGCATTGAAAATACAAAGGATATGTTGCTGAATACAGAAGAATAACCAGCAAAATACAAAGAAGCATGCAAGTAATATTAGAAGAAGAGAGCCTCCTTCCCCCTTCAGATAGGAGCAAAATAGCATAAATCATTAAATATGAAGAGTAAGGATGGAGTAAAAAAATAACCTGATTTAGTAATGATTTTTCTCAAAATGCTCATGATGATTGATTACCTTGACCTCAGGAACCAAAAACTGCCAAAGAACTTGCAACCTACATAGATTCTAGGCATCATTCTCACAGTATTGTATATTTGCAGTTAATTCAGAATTTAGAGAATAAGAATTTCTTTAGCTACTATAATGGCTGGAAGGCACATCTCTGTGAGAGAGGATGAGGACACTGTCTAGTTTGGAGAAGCGAAGGCCAAAATGTATTGACACCATCTGAACCCTCTGGTCACTGTTCACTGCTTCTGCAGTGCTGACCCTGCGCCGCTTCTCCTGTGCTGACCCGGTGCCGCTTCTCCAGGACAGCTGCTTGCTGCTCAGGGCTGCCCGTCGCTGCTGCTGTTCTCCCCGCTTCTGCCGCCCCTGCTCTTCTGCCTCGGACCGTCGGAGCCGCTTGCAACCGGACCGCCCCTGGGATCCTGGCTGCTGACTTTGCCCACGTTGTACAAACCCTTGCTTCTTTCCTATCTTTCCTATCGCTCTCCTTCCCTTCCCTATCACCCTTAACAGTGTCCGCCTTCCCCATCTCCCTGGTCAATATTAGTAATAAATTGGTCGAACCGACATTTGAACCGCTGTTTCTTAATCTCACACCTGGTATACACATAATCTAAGAACCTCATCTCCCTCCTTTATATTGGAGCATGACACAAGTAAGCAAACCTTTCGCAAATAAACCTGTGAAAACGTTTTTTATGTCAACATTTTACATTCCTAGACCCTGGATAGGGTCCCAGAATAATTAAGAATGAAATAGAATTTCAGAGGTCATGTAGTCCAACCCCTTCCTCAAAGCAGGATCAACTTTAAAACCTAGTCTGTTTACTCAGGATCATGTCTTCCTGAGATCTGAGTAAATGAGGATGTCAATTCTAGAGTGTTTCTGGGTCGCATGCTACAGTGCTCAACTGCACTCATTGTGAACAATTTCTTCTTAATGCATACTCAGAATTTCTTTCATTGAAATGTGCAGACTCCATTGCTATGCACTCCTGACAAAAGTTTGATTGAGTCTTGCTTATAATCACCCAAAAAGCAAACGAAGAATAATATTACATCCAAATTCAGTTTTTAATTTTTAAGGCTAAACAAATCCTTCACCCTTTCTACATACATCATGTGCTGCAACCCCTTGATAATGTTGCTCCTTGCAGGACTGGTTCTAATTTACAAGGCTTTTTTTTGTACACTAAAGCCCTAAATGACACAGTCCTATGATTGTGGCCTCACAACTGCTGAGCAAAAAAAGGAAATAATGGCTTTCCTTGATCTTCTACCTATACCTAAAGTAATGCAAGCTAACATCAATCAATCACGTGATTGGTCCACTCCTTCATTTTCCTCAGTTGCATCCTGTCCAGCTCATTGGATATATGTATGCCTCCTTTGCCTAAGGATATCCTAGATTGACATTCCTCTATCACTGAAAATATTTCTGTCCTCCATATTTTGCCACTAGATACAGGGACTTGGGAAACCTGAAAGCAAATATTGCCTGTTAAAAGCACCTCATTGAACAGTGGGCTTACATTATCCTTTCTTTTTTCCTGCTGCTGTTGGTACTCTATAGAGAAAACAGTACTCAGAAATTAAATCACTATTTCCAGATATTACCTTAATTGTTTTGAGAATATTTAAAGACCTAGTCTCACAGATGCTTAAGCCAGTACTTTCCAGCAATGTTAAGTCATTTTTAAGCTGAACTGAAATCACCCTAATAACATTCGGGCACTTTTGTTCAAAGTCAGTAAAATAACCTTTTTATTTTTTCTCATCAGTTTTTAATTGCTTGGTAAGATGAGTAAAAAGAGTGAGGATCTTGATGTCAGTAAGTTTTTTCCCATTTCTAAAGCACTTTCCGAACATCCAACCCAACTCAAAACAGAATCAAGCTACCAACCTAGGTATGAATATTTTCAATTCTTGTTTTGTTTTACATACACTTATGTCATTTTCTGCTATCCTTACCTTACCTTACTTTATCCTTATCCATTCACATCCCCCCGCCACCTCCTCCCATGCATGCCATTAGTGCACTATGAGTGCAGTGGATTTTCTTACTTCTCTTTATTTTCTCAGTGTTTTCTACAGATATGCTCAACACAAGGAAATTGAGTGACTTGTTTATGGCAAAACATTTACACAACTCAGCACATGCCATTTGGACAAATAACTGGAAAGAAACAGTCTTTCTCTACATAAATGCAGCTATGCCAAATGTTACTCTAAATAAATATTTATCTAATGATCAGGGGAAAATATCTATTTGCAATTTTTATTTTTTTGTATGCAAAATTAACTCCTCAGTCACTGAAAATGAAAGATAACACTAAGGAGCATGTAAAAATAGTGCATAGTTAGCAAACATCACTAATTACTGAACTGGATTGAGGGAATTATTCATGGTCATCTTCTTAATCACTTCCTTCCAGTCTTTTTTCTTTTAAATGAAAGAGAAGGTTATGATTTATTTACCTTCAAACTGTGTACAAAAGTTGTAAGGAGGATATTTCTATAGCTGTCAATAAATTCTGCCAGGCCAGGCCTGGCTAAAGACTTAAATCTTCATAACATTAATCATCCTACAGTAAATATGAATAATTTTTTAACCTAAAAGGAAAAGGAAATCATTGTGACTTAGTGTATCTGTCATTCCAGACAGTGGAATTGCATTGTTTTGCAAAATATTCTGATGAAAAGTAAAAAAGAAAAGCCCATATAAATGCTACTGTATCATGCTGTTTAAAACACTCTGAGTTGTAGTATACTGCTTTGCATCTTGGACATCCCACTCAACAAAGCCTTCACTAAGATTTTTGAAAGCTCTCTCCCTGAATTTCAAGGGTAGAAATTCCATTTCAAGTGGTTCTGGGCTAAGAGGACCCGATTTCTTCTCCCAGTTCACAGACAGCAAGGATTCAATGAAGGTTATTTGGTTAGGTTTCTTCTCTAGCAGCTTTATCTAAGTAAATGGATATTAGAGTAGGGAGCAGTATAAATGAAAGCATTCAGTCCCCTATATCCTTCCTGCAGTATAAGAGGCCTTATAGCAATGAGTCATGGTTGTATGATTTTGGTATTGGTATTAAGTGGCATTAATTCTTGATGACTTCTAGGTGTTTGACCTCTGTTATTTGTTTGATCCCAGGCCTGTGTAAGAGACCCAGAAATGCATGTCAGCTTTCTGCTAGTACAGCATCCTGTCTGCTGCGTTCACTGTAACTCCTGCTTATAACTCTTCAGATATTTTAGCATACATAATCTAGAAGGCATTTCACTTTTTCGCAAGGCAGTTTATGTAGAAGTCAGTTTACCAGTGAGTTCTTATTTGTCTTCTCAGTCTTTAGTCAAAATTCCTTTAGGAGAGTCAGAGCCCCCTCAGCAGATTTACTGAAGCAGAAGGATATTTTCCTCTGCCCTGGGAATATCTCATTCACATCCTGGAAAATCTAGATTTTTTGTTATAATAAGCCTACACTTATGACTTGTAATGAATATAGACATAAATATAGAGCAATAAATTAAAAAGGTAAGCAAAGCTTACTGCTCCACTGAAGTTTAACATCTCACAATGATATTATATAAGAAGTTCATCCCCTACACACCAAGTGTGTAAGGTTCTCACCATTCATATTCTAGTGACATTAAGGGTTGAAATGCTTAATCTCTAATATGATATGGTTCTTCATGGAAATCTCTGAATTCAGATTCAGGTTTCTGAGCAGACAAAAGGACATCATGTCAATTAATTAATTAATTGAATTAGAGGTTTTCAAGTGGATAATACATGCATTCCTCTGCCTTCAGATGAAGTAAAATTCTCTCCATCCACATATCATTTAGGAAAAGAGGAGAAAATATTTTTGCATTGTAAGTGCCAAAAAGTCCTCAGATTGTATAAAATATTTTATTCATACTTAACTACACCTGAGAAAAGTAAATTAGGAATAGACAATTTGAGTGTTTAGTATCAGAGGAATTTAAAAAAAGATACTGAGGGATGAAAAATAATCAAGTCATAGCGTGCACTAGAAACTCACTGTGCAGTTTTGGAAACTGCTATTGAGAGTACCATAAGATCTGTGGAGAATATGTGTCTGATCTTATTGGCATTAACAAGAAGGTTGAAGAATTATATTGTAAGTTATGCACCCTAGAAATACATACTGCTGAGATGGTTGCGTGAATTTTTATGGAATCTTTCTGTAGTCATCCTCCTTATCTCAAGAACCCAGCTCCTCACTAGATAGGGAATAAGGAACACAGAATTGATGATGTTAGGGGAATTTCTGAATCCATGAAAAGTAGTTTAAAGTTGAGCACATGCTTGCTTATAACTGATTTGAAAAAAAAATCCCAACTCAGCTAGTTTACTCACTCTGAAGTTCATCATGAGATAGGTGAAAATAACTTATTTCAGTAGTTTCACAAAGCTGTCAGTTCCATATTATTAAATGCATACTTTTTCCTGCAATGTGTGAAGCTGAGCAAACTGCTTTCATTTGCAGTGAAAATGTGTGTCAGTCCAAGGATCAGTTTTGTTACAAAACTATAACTTACAGAGTGCTTGTGAATACTCATCCCTACTGCTGCTACTAACCATTGTCATTCATAGAATGGCTTAGGTTGGAAGGAACATTAAAGATCATCTAATTCCAACCCCCTGCCATGGATGGGGTTACCAGCCACTAGATCAAGCAGCCTAGGGTCCAAGTCAGCTCAGCCTTGAATGCCTCCAGGGATGGGGCATCCACAACTTCCCCAGGAAACATGTTCCAGCACTTCCTCACCCCCTGAGTAAAGAATTTCTTCCTAGCAACTAATCTAGAAAAACCTTCTTTTAGCCTAAAACCATTCCCCATTGACCTATTGCTATCAGGCTATGTAAAGAATCAGTCCCCCTCCTCTCCCAAAAGTTACAATGAGGTCTACCCAGAACCTTCTCTTTGAGAGAATGAAGTCCAGCTCCCTCAATCTTTCTTCACAGGAAAAGTGCTCCAGCACCTCCTCTTTATGGCACTACAATGGACCAGCTCCAACAACTCTGCATCCTTTATGTATGGAGGGTCCCAAGCTTGGACACAGTACACCAGATGGGACCTCATGAATGCAAAGTAGAGGCATTCAACTGATATGGAGCCTAATTACTGTACTCAATAAAAACGTGTAAAAATTTAGCCCATTTGTTTAAATTTTTAAACTGTACTTGTTAACGCAGTAGTAAAATTCAGTCCAAAATTATTTCCTAGGTTACTGGTTATCCATAGGACTAAGCCCCAAGCCCTGTCTTTCTTTTATCCCAAAAGAAAAAATATTCTAGATCATTTAAGACACAAGAGAACAAAAGAAATACAGATTATTAAGAACTAATCCAGGCTTTGTCACAAGTAGAAAGCAGACCATTATGACTTTCTGTTTCATGCTACATGTTCATATTTGGTTTTAACTTGGGCTTAACTGTGACTAATCACAGCTAGAAAAATTACTATGTCAACTTAGTCTCCATACAGTATGAACTACTGCTTGTCCTGCAACACATTGAAACTACTTCTGACAAGTTAATTGCAATACCAGGCAAAGGATTATTATGACTGTCAACAGTCATACACAGGAAAAAAACTGACTCACCAAACTGATGATGATGAGAGTCTTTAACTGTAGACCACCCCTTCTCAGAGAGCATGAGAGCAGCCTTCATCCACTTTATAGGCTAGCCCTTAAAAAAGTCAAGAGTGGGGGACCTAGGGTCCACCCCTTCCATCATGAGATAAATTTATTGTTCCTGTGCTTTCTGGACCATTCGCTCCCTGCCCCTCTTTGCCTTCACCAAGCACTCAAACATCAGTTCAAGCTGTGACATATCAGTTCCCCTACAACTGCTGTTATGATCTTTTGCTTCTCTTTGATACCACTTTAATTCCTATTGGCTGAAGATATTTCATACATCGTATTTTTTTACTCAGAAAATCAGCACATTTATTTTTCACTGGAAGAATATTCTAAATGTTGTTTTGGTTCATTTATGAAACCAACATAAAAGAAACAGTAAATCTGCTTTCATTGTCTCTTATTTCTGTTTTGGGAGTAGCTGATTCATTGCTTCCTTGTTTTGTGGAGACTTTTAATGATTCAGTAAAATTATGGAAAACGTCTGGTGGACTTAACTCACCAGTTTTGGCAATGGAACAGGAAATTCATAAATCAGCAATTTCCAGATTAAAAACTTAATTTTTAATTTTGCACAGCTGCCTGGTAATTTAAGATATATTCAGCAAAAGCATCCAGATAAACAAGAGAAATATAGTTACAACCTACCATTGTGTAAGGAGTTTAATATTATGACCGTATTTTTATTCATGTTGTCAAGTCCAAATGGTCCTGACATCTCATAATCTTATACAGCATATCACATTCATGTCTACTTACAATGAAAGTATTGGTACAGAATAAAATACTCAAATTTTTAAAGGTCTAACTATTACCTTAAAACAATTGACACTGAAATATAGTCAATATACTTTACAGATTACATTGCTATATATATATCATCATATGTTCATTACTAACACTAGTCTACTGCTAGAAATTGTTAAGTAATCTGTGTGGTTTGTATAAGCTGTATTTTCCAGTCCTGGTACAGCTCTTAAGAGCTGCCAGTTGTCTGACTCAAGCAGAGGATTTAAGAAATAAATACACACACAGTCAAGGGAAATGAGAAAATAACCACAAGAGTATTTCTAAAATGAACAATATGTCATGCAAAAAGCAAATGCGTTTCTTTAATAATGGCATTATTTCAATGAAAACAATTAAAATGTCATGTAATCTCTAAGTTGGTTTTTGTTGTTGTTGTTTTTGTAGATCACCTTATAAGTTGTTAGTATTCTCTACACAATCTTTGAATTATTGAGATTGGAAAGGACTTCAGGAGGTCTCTGTTCAAAGAGTGGTTAACTACAAGATCATTTCAGGTTGCTCAGGTACTTAGAACATTATTCATCTGACTCTTGAGAACTTGCATTTTGGAGTTTGCATAACATCTCTGGCCAAGCAGATCCAGTTCTTAACTAACGTTAGCGTGTAAGCATTTTTCTTTATATATAGGTGAAACACCATTTGCATCAGCTCATGTATTGATATACACTGATTCAAACTGGCTAAAAAGGGAGGTATTCCAGGCCTTTTATCATCTTTGTAGCCTTCCATTGACTCTTTCCAGGAGGTCTCTGTCTTTTGTTTGTACAGGGGAGCCCAGAACTGGACACAGTATTCCAGGTGAGGCCTCACCAGGGCAGAGTAGAGGGGGAGGATCACCTCCCTCAACCTGCTGGTCACACACTTTTTAATGCAACCCAGGATGCCACTGGCCTTCTTGGCCACCAGGGCACACTGCTGGCTCATAGCCAACCTGTCATCCACCAGGACACCCAGGTCCCTCTTCTCAGAGCTCCTCTCCAGCAGGTCACTGCCAACCTGTACCAGTGTATGCACTTATTCCTCCCTAGGTGCAAGACTATATACTTGCTCTTGTTAAACCTCATCCAGTTTCTTTCTGCCCAATTCTCCACCCTGTCCAGGTCTTGCTGAATGGCAGCACAGCCTTCCAGTGTGTCAGCCATTCCTCCCAGCTTTGTAGCAAACGTGCTGAGGACTGTATCCCCTCATCGTGGTCATTGATGAAGATGTTGAACAGGACCAGACCCGGCACTGACCCCTGAAGAACACCTCTAAGTCCAGGCCTCCAACTGGACTGCACCACTGATTACAACCCTCTGAGCTCTCCTGTTCAGCCAGTTCTCAACCCACCTCACCATCCACACTTCTACTCCACACCTCTTCGACTTTGTTATAAGGATGCTGTGGGAAACAGGGTCAAATGCCTTGCTGAATTCAAGGTAGACAACGTCCACTGCTCTTTCCCTATCCACCCAGCCTGGAATGGCATCACAGAAGGCTATCAAGTTGGTTGAGCATGACCTCTCCTTGGTGAATCCATGCTGACTACCCCTGATAGCTCTCTTCTCTTCCAAGTGCCTGGAGATGGCATCCAGAACAAACTGTTCCATCACCTTTCCAGGGACAGAGGTGAGGTTGACTGGCCTGTAGTTTCCCAGATCCTCCTTCTTGCCCTTTCTGAAGATCAGAGTGACATTGGCTATCCTCCAATCTTCAGGCACCTCTCGCATTCTCCAAGACCTCTCAGAAACAATAGAGTGGTTCAGCAATCACCTTGGCCAACACCCTCAGCATACATGGATGATTTACTTTTTTTTGTTTTTCTGTATTATACTTATGTTTGCTTTGCCGACACTGGATCAGAATGTCTGTGCCATCTTCTTGTAGAAAGTTTGTTTAAAAATGAAACACAAAATTCTTATGGATTATCTGCAATGTATTTTATTATGTGTTTGTATGTAACTATCTGCCATTATTATATCAACTAAGATGAACTGTATTCTAATTAAGGCACATTGTATCTTTACCTCTGTTCAAATTGCTTTATCAGAGCTTTAATATTTTTCTTCTAAATTAACACTTGTAAAGCAGAATATTTAGTTCATTACATGAATAATTCCACTGTTCATTAGCTTCTGTAATGTTCAGAGACAGTTAATAGAGTGTGTGAAACACACTTATGGTTCTTTGATCTTGTTTATTTCAATAGAAAAGTAGGAAAAGGTTGTTTTGATAAAGTTCCAATTAAATACTGAAGAAGCACAAAACTGTACAGGATGCGTTAAAATTTATGTGAACTCCTCTGTAGACTAACTACTACTGTGTGGAAGGAAATTGGCTAATTAACTTGTGCAAAAGTAGCCCCAAATGGAAATATCTGACTTTGAACTGCTGCTGTTTGAACAGTCAGCTGGAAGGACAAATACAAGAGCTACATCAGCAGAATTAATGACAGTGGCAAAGTAGCTTCGCAGAGTTGGAACTATATTGCTCAGATAGTCCATGGGGACAAAACAGTAGGAGAGAGTCTAGAATATTTTAAAAAGGAAAATGACAGTAATCTATTTTATATGTTGTACATAAGTATAAAAATTGCATCTGAGAGCAGTAGGTTTTGCAGTGCCAATTTTCATTGCTTCTAGCATTGCTAGCAGAACTGTTATAAATATTCATAACAATTTTATCACTCCAACCAACTGCTTTAATATATAGTATGCCAAACATATTAAATGTTTGCTTCCTTAAGGCTTTTTTTTTTATTCTCAGAAAACAAATGTTGATTGATACAGTGAAGAGGGCTTTAAAAGAGCCCTAGTGGCTTTTCTTTTTTTTTTTTTTTAAGAACCACATATGTTGAACAAGGGATTGCTTCTATCAGCTACACTTCCTTCTCATTCTAAGTATGCTATCTAGAACTTGTTTCTCCTCTCATGCAGTAAATACAAATGGGTTTTCTGAGAGTATGTCTGTGGCCTTCTTAGGGCTATGAGATCTAAGCAGAGTGACTGATGTAGCTCAAGTTGGAAGATTTTTGCTTCCGGGTTATAAATTCAGCTGGACTTCTGGAGATAAACTATTGTCAAAGAGCATTAGGACTGATAGTGACTCCCTAGAGAACAATTTACAAAGTGGAGGAGAGGAAACTGTGGCAGCAGAATTTGCAAAATTTGTTCAGGCTGATCTGGGGTTTAACTTATGCCTGCAGGCTTGGCGCTGCTCGCCACTCTTGTGGAAAAAGCAGACTGATCCCCATCCTAGCAGCTGGCTGATGGCTCAAATTCTGCACCCACAAGAGCAAAACACATCTGGTTATGAATGAGTCTTATAGTTTTGTCTGTTGGATTATAATTTATGCTCATGTTTTGTGAAAGCGTTCAGCTTATCTGTATTTGAAAAGGGTCAAGGTGGGAACAAGTGAGAGATTCTGTACTCCTTCCCTCTTCCCTGATCCCTATAAAAGAATTTATATATTCAAATTCAGTGAAAACAGTTCTTTGTTAGTATGTAAGCCTCTCTTCTTTAGTAGTGAATATGATGATTCTTGGATGGCATACATTTGATTTTTTAATCTAAACTACAATATGTGGCCTCTGGTGTTACCAGTTATTCATTTGTACTCGTAATTCATTTGTACTTTTTCATCCAGATAGCCTCTTGGTACACATTCTGTTACTGAAATATCTCAAGTATCCCATAAAACCCCAAGTATAACCGCTATAGCTTTGATAGACAGTTGTGAGGAAAAGAATCAAAAGTGTATTACATGAGCAGCCATAGAGCTATCTTCAGGACAAGATTTTAGATACTGACCTTTTTTATTATTTCTGTCCTCTTACAGTGGATTGCAGAGTATATTGCATTTGATGTACTCTATTAAATACCTGTCCATATAAGAAAGCAAAAATGAAGTGACTGGAGAGCGATTCTCTGAAAGGTATATGTGTTGGTACATAATCAGGTGGTTTTTTGATCTGGTTAATACATACAAGCTTCTATCAGTCAGTAATTCTCAAGCATATGCTGGATGTTTACAGAAAATATTTCCTGCAAGATGTACGTAGAAGTTAAAAACAAGACTCCTTTTTGATTTTGCTCTACCTTTACAGCATAGTCTGCCTCCACTGCTCTGTATAAACACAAGGCAGGAATGAGCAAGTTTCTGCTACTATTTTGAAAAGCACATCTATTGACAACAATCCCCACATTAAATTTCACATTCCAGTATCAGGACAGGTTCTCAAAGAAAATGTAAATATTTGCTTGGAATCAGCAACAGCTGGTGTAATTGAAAGCCCCACAGTGATTGTGAAGATCCTTGTCCCTCTCTTTAATGTTTGTCTACTGTTTATTTGCTTGCCAACACATCCTTGCTCTTCAGGTATTATCTATGATTTGTTCAGTCCTTGTCTCAGGTGTGGTACATGCAAATGGAAATTGCCCTTACATTGAAACTGCTCTGACTTCATCTTTTTGATACAGTTTTTGGTTCATTTATCTCAGCCTTTTGGTTATCAATGTATCAGTGGCTTTTCAGGATGATGGGAGAATGGCACATTGGCAAAGTAGGCTTTTACAAATTGTGTAAGTTGACAGATTGTTGCTCATAACATGGTAAGAAGCATTTAGGAAAACAAAGTTGTGAATGAGTTCATTTTACACAGTGCACGAAGTGGAATGCATTTTTAATCTGCGCTTAGACCTTCCATAACGTGTGACCAAGAAAGAAATAAGAAAAATATGTAGCTATTTGAAATGCCCTGCTTGCAAATGCTGTAGGGATTCACATTCTTCTCCCACAGATTCACTTCTACAGGAAGTTGTAATTAGCCTTTGGATTCCTTAAATGCTATGCAATTCATTGTTTGAAACAAAAGAACACCATCTTTTGTCTCTCCACAGAAAGGAAACTGCTATGTTTGCAAGCTGACAGTCTTCAAATCCTCATCTTTCCACCATCATGTTCTAGAAATTGCAAATTTTTCCAGGTTTCTTTAATTTGAAAATGGACCATTCTGTTATCCTCATTATTTAGACTAATTTAGCTTAATATCTGATTTCTTTAGCAACATTGATTTCAATCTTTATTTATTTGCTTAACTTTAATGGTAGGGATTAGAGACAAAGAAACAAGAATACCTTAAGCAGAGATCTAAGGTACTTGCAGAAAAATGCATGTTCCCTCCGTGATATCTTATTTGAATGCCTTTTTTTTCCCATCCTCACAGAAAGGTAAAGATAACAGATCCTTATAATTTGTTGTAGAATTTCAGATTCAAAGTGCTGAGAAAATACTATTAACTGCAAATGGATGACTTTTCTTTATAAAATCAATTTAATAAAAACAGAAGTGACCATGAGGGTAGAAAAGTCTGTTGAAATGTGTTTTTGTTGGCAAAATTTGTTTAGATTTTTTTTAAGAAGAAAGTTATTGTCAAAATAAATAATAGGATGGTTTCATTGAATAAATTTCTGCTCTAATCTACAATTCATTTACACTTTCAGAATCTGTCAGTTTTAAAGTGAGATTTAACTTAAGCCTGTATTTATTTATTTTTTTCCGTAAAATAGTGTCCTTCATTCTCTAATATGGAGCAAGCAGGTAGCGGTGTTTAGGATAAAGCTGTTGAATCAGATGATATAATTAATTATATTTTTTCCTATGTAATGGATATCAAAGAAAAATAAACTATACTACATAATCTTTAGGAGGTTAATAGAAATTATATAGATTTTAAAAAGTGAATCCAAAATTGCAGCTGAAAAGCTGTAACAGTTCCAGCTCAGTTCAACCTAGTCCCATGACTAATGGGGTGGAAAGACCAATGGACACATGCCCTGGGAAAAGGGGAAGGGGGAAAAGGTAGAGATATGGTCCTAAAAACAAAACAGCAGCAAAAACATAAGGGAGAAAACTAATTTTCTAAATATGATTGTGTAATGTGAGATACACAATATAATACAATATAATCAGAACTGAAGAAACAAATGAGAGTGAGAGTGTCTTAAAACTGAAGGCCTTACTCTAATGATGTAGGTGAGACTGGCCAGTGAGTGCACAGAGCCAAAGAAGGGAAAGAGAGATTGTCTTGTAACCCACAGTCAGTTTTATCTTTCCCAACAACCAGAAAATGAAAACAGAATAATGAAGTCTTCTGAGATCTGTATTTCACTCTTCCAAGACCGGAGCTGCAATATTAACCCTTTAACTCTCGGTGCACTGCATGATGTTATGATGTGGAATACTGATAATAAAAATCATAAAACCATGACAAAAGCAGAAGAAATTCAGTACCTGAGTTCACTGAGTAACTGACAAATCAGTAGTAAATAGTGGAATTTTCCATAGAAAGCTTTTCTGAAAGAGGAAAATTTCTAGTTTCAAATGCTTTAATTGTGACCTGTAAACATGATGTGTTCAAATAATATCTAAATTTCTCAAACCGAAGCTCTTTCTTCCCACATTTTAGAAACGAGCTATCTTTGATCTCCTGCAGAGTTCTAATAAAGAGAGTTTTTTCTTATGTCAATACTATTCAGACAGCTCTGACTTATGTAATTTTTTGGTCACATCATTTTAATATCAGTGGAATGAGTTTGCTGCAGGCCTATTAGAAGCCATCTAAAGTGGGTTCTCCAGCACTTAGTTTTCCATAGGAATCCTGGGTTTTGGATCCCACAGTAGTATATCCTCATGAAATTTAATGTTTGCTGCACTTAGACAAGACAGCTGTGACCTGGCCTTCCTGATCCAACTAAAAACTGCTGACAGACTGCATTATGTTGTATTTTACTACACAACAATTTTTGAAAATGCTTTTGGTGCAGTCAGTGGTGCATGCAAAAAACAGCTGCACAGAATTAAGCACAAAACAATTTAGTATTTCCATGCTAGTATGAGTTTAACATCTTTTGGTACCTAGAATTAAATATTTTAAATTTAGATGTTCCACTGTTTTGGTTTCTTTTTCCACCTAAGGAAAACTGATGGCCCAAGGACTACTTAAACTCTGTGAATCTCTACATACATTTAGGAATATAATTTTAAAATATCTGTATCCTACAAAACACTTCCTTAAGGAATAATCTGTTTTTCAGCCTCATTAAAACAATTTTCATCATAGAACTGCCCATGATATGCCTTCTACTGACAGCCACAGAATTATGTCCACACAGAAGTGCTTCTGTCTTTGATGGCATGGATTGTGCTGCTCTCTTCATCAACAATTTATTGAGATCTCATGTCAAATATCTAACAGGAGCTCAAAGCTGCCTTAATTGTCACTGAGAAAACAGTCACTGGTAGAGTTTTTCCTAAACATGAAGCATTGCATTCTCCTTTCTTAGAACACTTTCTTTTTCTAATAGCATAGAAATGCTGATCAGATTTGCATAATTAGAACTATTCTCTGTAGCTATCTGCACATATCAAGGGAAATGTGTAGTTTCCACTATATGGTCCTGATTTTATCAGTATTCAATATGATGATGTTGGGTACAGAGGCACAGTGCACTGAGCATCTGTAATTCCTAATCCAATGGTCTCTAGTAGTCTCACCTGAGTTCTGACTCTCCAAGAGGAGGATACATTGAGATGAACAAGCTATTACAATCACTAGTCCACGAAAACACTATCAAGGGACAATAATTCCCAATTTATAATTATTGTTCTATTTGGTGCTTCATTCTATTTTAGTTAATTTAATATGATTTACAAATAACTAAGTAGAGCTAACTGACCTGGGAGTATTGTTTGATGCTCAGCTAAACATGAACCAGCAGTGTGCCCAGGTGGCCAGAAAGGCCAATGGCATCCTGGCTTGTATCAGAAATAATGTAGCCAGCAGGAGCAGGGAAGTAATTGTCCTCCTGTACTCAGCACTGTTGAGGCTGCACCTCGATTACTGTATTCAGTTTTGTGCCTCTCACTGCCAAGAAGGACATTGAGGCCCTGGAGCGTGTTCAGAGTAAGGCGACTAAGCTGGTGAAGCAGTTACTAAGCAGCTACTAAGCTTGTCAACAACTGCTTCAAAGATTTCTAAGACTTCAAGCTGATAATATTTTACTGAGCATTTGGATATTTAAAAGCTCTGTTTATATTTTTTTTCTAATTCTGAAAAAAATATTCAAAAATTTACCTATGAAAGAAATTTACTTCTGTTACAGCTCTCTTGGAAGCTGGCCATAGCATATACATCCAGCAATTCACACAGTAGAATTTTGTGCTTCGTTTGAGGAGGGAGGAAGGCTATAAAATGGAAAACGTTTCACTTCTGGAAGCAAGACATCTTCTCTGCACCAATATTTTGGCTGGCCTAGATCCACTGCAGTATGTTATAGAGCTAGATTTTTTTTCCTTAATACTGAGCTTTTTCAAATTATTTATTTTGCTTAGTGAGAGAATTGCAGCAGAAAATATTTCTCCATCTCTGTCTATCTCAATAAGTGAGCTATGTCCAATGTGATCTGTTTTCATTAAGCTATGCTAGCCACAATTATGCATCTACACACTATTTTTCTATTGATAAATCCTGTTTCAATGTATACTTCATTACTTCAGTTCCCAGGGTGATGGAAAACAATAGAAAGAACAAAGGATTTCCCTTTTTTTACCACTACAGCTGTATTTTGAAATATGATGTGTAATAAATGAATGTATAAAAATTTGAGGACATGAAGCATGGGAAAGTCAGTTTCCTAAGAAGCAACAATTCTTGTTTTTATCTGACACCATGGGATCAGCAATAAATGCTTCCTGTAACTAAGTATAAATATAAGTAGAATAAATTTAACATATATTAGTTAGAGATATTTCTTAATAGAAGTAATTTTAAAAACATATGTAAGTAAATGAACATAACAAATTTAAGTAGAATAGTTATTTATATTAAAATTACCTGTACTTAATGATGAGTTGTACCAAAGAATTTGTGCCAATAAAACAATAATTTTGAAAAATACAACCTTACTGTTCCATTTCTAATTGCTACCTTTGAAACTAAGCTGGAGAAGAATTTCAAATCCAAAATCCATCTACAAATTAGAACTTAAGATTCAACAGCATGCAATTTTTTAAAATTCATCAATGCTTTGTCAAGATGTCTTACAGAAGTTCTCAGGGAAGTGATGAAGTTGCCATCCCTGGAGGCATTTAAAAGACATGCAGATGTGGCATTTAGGGATGTGATTTAGTGACAGACTTGGTAATTTTAGATGAGAGCTGGACTTGCCAATCTTATGGACCTTTTCCAAATTGAATGATTCTCTGATTCTATACCATATCACTCATCATATCAGTCATTGTATCAGTAGAAAAGTAATAAAAAACATCCATATAAACACAGTGAATAATCTTTATGTTATTGATTTAAATAAAAATAAATAAATAACAAATACATAAATGTATATCTGTCTTGTCTCTGAGACTAATGAATGCATTTCAAGTTCTGGTTGTCCGAAGCAGCTTTGGAGCACTGAATTAGTTTAACATATATTAAATTACTTACAGTGAATCCTCCAATTATATTAAGACACAATCCCTCATTCAGACAGTTGATGCTGAGCAGCCTGCAGTAGTCAATTACTTCCTCACAGTTCTTCCCCGTGAATCCTGGCATGCAGCTGCAAATACACCAGCATATTTTAGAAGGCTTGGATTTTAAAAGTTAATTGTATTTAATTATGTTCCATAATTCCATTAAACAATGTCCTTGTGGTAGCAGAACAGAATTCATAACTTATTAAAAATAAGCAGAACAGGTTTTTGAGCAATTAAAAATCAGTGCCATGATTTGGGATACTTATGCTTCTCTATAAAATATTATTTTGCGTTGAATAAATATTTTCAATCCAATTAATATAATCTTTCAGGAAAAAAAAAAAAACTATCAAGAATGAGGCAACATCTAGTAAGAAGCTAAAAATTAGATTTTCTAAATCTATTAGAAAGGAGGGGTCAGTTAACTATGAGAGATAGAAATGAGAAATTTGATTGTAAACGAGGTTTAAAATAGCAATGATCATTGCAAGTGCTTCACTAGCATGTCAATAATGACGTATGAAGTATGAAGGATAATTCATGGCTGTTTTTGTTTTTTACTGAACTGTATTCAGTAATTTCTTTAAAGTTAAAATATAATATTCCATTTTCTGACTGTTGGTTCGATGTGCTCTGAATGGAGGCATGCTTCTACCATAAAAGCAGCTACAGATATTTTTTCTGCCTCATGCCAATGTTTATCACTATAGGAGAATATTCTTTTCTAATCTAACCCTTCAATATTTAAAAAAGAAGTCCAATACTCAATAATACAAAATTCAAATGAGTAGTAGAGAAGTCTTAATGAAAGAAAATAAGAGGATACTATAGAAAAATAAATATTTGAATATTTTTATCTTGCTCAAAATAAAATATTAGAAGACAGATTGCAAAAGCTCTTGTTCTTTGGTAGATATATAATCCCTGTCAAATTTCCTTAGAGACAAGCCTAGCGTGTTCTTCCTTTTAAACTCTATCTGGTAGTGTGAAATTAAAATACTTAGTAAATGAAATGTCCAGTTAGCTGAAAAATTGTGTTTGTTGAACTTCAAAGTAATAAACAGAAATTTTTCTGTTTTCTCTTTTTATTTGTTTGTATGTATGTCCTGTGAAGGGCACATTATCTAATGCTTCAGTTCAAAAGATGAAAATCATGATAATGGTACAGAATTGCTTTTGTAAATTTTGTGAAAATTTTTGAGAATTTTTATTGTCCTAAAGAACACAAATAGTGGAAGAAGACACAAAGTAAACAATGACAATTTATTGTGATGGATATACTTGTTTAGTGCCTATTTGAATTCACCTTAAATTTTGACATTTAAGAACAAATGCTGCTATTAGACTGTTAGGTTGTACATGATACGAAGACTGAATAGATGAACTTAGGATACTATATAGTCATACATTGTAACCAAAGTGAAGAAAATTAAATTGAATCTGTTTGTTTATATGTTGAGACTGGAAAACAATTACTTTCTCAAAGAAGTAGATTGAAGCTTGGATGCTGATGGATATAAACAGAATGCAGATGAGCAAAAGGAGAAGCAGATAAAATAGGGACAGCCACAGAATCACAGAATGGTAGAGGTTGGAAGGGACCTCTAGAAATTATCAAGTCCAACTCCCTACCAAAGCAGCTCCCTAGCCCAGGTTGCACAGGTAGGCGTTCAGGCAGGTACTGAATGTTTCCAGAGGAGACTCCACCACCTCTCTGGGCAACATGTTCCAGTGCTCTGCCACCCTCACTGTGACAGAGTTCCCATGCACATTTGTGCAGATCTTTCTATGCCTCACTTTGTGGCCATTTCTCTTTCTTCTCTCACCACAAACTGCAGAGAAGACTCCAGTCTCATCCCTTTGCCTCCTGCTCCCTAGATATTTATAGATCAGACCCTCTCTGAGTCTTCTTTTTTCAAGGCTGAACAGACCCAGGTCTCTCAGCCTTTCCTCATAAAGGAGGAACCAAAATAAAATGAAACTAGCAACAAGGTCTTTATTCCTACTATATGGGTATAAATATACATACAATTTCTATTATTGTGAAAAATTATTGTGTAAATCTGATTTTATTTTCACAAAAGAAAAAAGAATGTAATAGAAAATCACTTTAATATATTAGCAACAAACTGTTTAAAATTTGCAATACTAGTAAAAAAAAAAAAAACAAAACTAATTGGATCCCACAGGGACTGAATGTTACAACTAAAGCTGAGCAAACTATTTCCAGTGTAAACATTTTCATCTTGTATCAAAATCTGCTGTTTTAGTATCTACTTTAGGACAGCAGTCTGGGCTTTCTCTGTACCTCTTTGGGATCCTTCAGAAAATGCTTCATCTCACCTTGAATACCTCACTTTGAAAAGGATGAATCATGTTTTGGAGTAAATCTTTTCCTTCACCAAGAAAGCCCATTGTCTAGCTTGGATGTTGGGGAATATTATGTGGAAAGAACGCTAGCAAAAAATTCTACTTGAACAGTATGTTCAGTGCCAGGCCTATGATATTTTACAGAGTTGAAGCATGCACTGTCCATTACTGTATTCACAATGTTTTCTGTAAGCGATTACTCTCCTTTCAAAATCATTCCTGGTATTGAAAAAAGTAAACTTAAAAATCATATTATTTTTCAAACTATCTTTCCACAAATGTGACTTAATTGTCACATTGTTAAATATGTATTTTACGAAGAGCATAACAGTATACATTAATGATGCACAACTATTAAAGATATAATTTCAGCAACACTGGTATTAATAGGATCTTTGTTTTTTATAATAGTGTTAAACAGATTTGCACATTTTTTGGGCCCCAAACAATAATTCAAGTGGTTGTCTTTATAATCAATATAAATGGCTTGTTAATTGTCCTTTTTTACTTTCCATTATATTGATCAGTATAATGTCTGCCACTCTTAGTCTCTTAAATCACCATGCCTTTCCACAGTTACTTTTTAACTACATTCAGTGGTACAAGGTTCACAGTAAACCATCATCTCCAGCAGTGCTTTTTGAAATTATAAACTACTGAAACTAAATTACACACAGGGCTATGATTTTTTTTTTGTTATTATTATTAATATTTTTAGAAAGGGCAATCTATATCTTGTTATTAATTGTCCACATTATGCATACTTTAAATGTAAGCTTTAGGCAACAGTTCATACTAATTCATGCAGCTTCATACTGTGTAGAAGACTGGATATTTAATAGTAAATTATTAATATCTTATATCTAGATCAAAAATATTGTGAATGAGAACATTGTCAATCTGTGCTTTACATATTTATATGTAAAAACCTACCTCTGTATATGTGTGGATATGTATATCTGCATATATGTAGATATAATAATGAAAAAAAGTTTATCTGGTATGGACAGTTGTAAATATAGTTCTACATATATTAAAGTTTACAGACATTTTAGCCAAATTTTTTATGGATTATGACTTTATGTTCTATACTTTTGTTATGTGTTTTCAGTTTTTAAGTTCACTCAGAATGTGTTTTCAGACTTTTGTGTAACACAGCTTTCAATTTCCTACATTAATGAATGTCCTAAAATTTGCAAGTTGCTTTCTACACTTCAGTAATGCTTAGTAGGACTTATTTTAAGGCAAGCAGATAAAAGCCAAGGAAAATTAAAGAGAAAAAATTGTATTCCTCAGTAGTGTAAAAAAACATCTATAAAGCTATTTAAAATTGAATAAAATTATATGCCCACTGAATCTTCCATAATTTGCAAGAGAATAAGCTTCAGTGTGGTCTTTCTGAATAAAGCAATTTTTAATATGGTTCTTGAAGGATCAGTGTAAGAGCTACTAATGCACGTCTGTGAATTAGGAATGAATACAGTTGTCTTATCCTTTTAGAAACATAACATAAGCATCAGTCTGTCTCAATGGGAGTAGTATCTGTAATTTAATTGTGTCAATTGTTCTCAGTGTCAGGATTTATATATTTCATCTTACACAATTAATGACTAAGCAATTTATACCTCCATAAATGTTCCTTTTGATACTTCAAGAGTTTTCAAGAATTACACAATACACCACCCAAATTAAGAAAAAATTGTTAAAGTGAGTGTCTAGTTTTTTGTATTCTCTGTAATTGACTTCTTTTCTCTCTGCAATCAATGGCATCAAGTGATCCAATGAAGTATTTAAATAAATTGGTTTCTAATCTTACCGGCATTTATAGTTCTGCTGTTGAGATACACAGGTTGCATTGTTTAAGCATGGCAATAATTCACATGGATTCAATGTTCTCTCACAAAACTTGCCAGTGAACAATGGCAGACAGCTACATGCAACGTCCTAGAGAAGAAAAGGAAATTGTTAATAACTTTATGTTACTCAATTTATAAAAAAATAATATTCACTTCATTATTATAGTGTTCCTAAAGACACAGTAAGCAGTCTACATATGCATAACTAAAAACAGTTCTAGCCCCAAATAGGTTTTAAACATAAATTAGGAGAAGTGGAATAGGCCTTCGAGAACAAATTATACCAGAGCTTGGTTTGCTGACTTGAAATAGTCCAGCTCTAAACGTATCTGGCTGGAGCTTTATAATTTATTTATGTTTTTTGTCCATTCAAAATTTGTTTGAGCGTGAAAGTCTCTATTAAACAATAGCAGTGCATGAGGTATATCAGATATCGGAGAGCATTCAATAAACACAGAAGGAAAGAAAATGATTCCCCACCCCCCTGAAAAAAAAACCACAAAAAAAAAAAAAAAAAAACAGTAAAAGATATTTGCCAGTTACTACAATCAATAATTTACACAGAAAGAAGTGTAAGCTAGTTTACAACAAAATATTTATTAGAAGTACTGTTCTCATTTTTCTCAGCAATATAATGCTTTTTACAGTCATTTTTCATATTATAAATTAAACAATTATATACAAGTTCATTTCCCTGATGAAAATCAGTTTGCAAAATTAAAAAATCCATCATATTTTTAGCAACTTAGATGTCACTTTTTCTTTCTCTTGAGAATGAGTATATATCACTAATATATCTTAACTGAGTTTTTGAACTCATCTTTTACTTTTTTATTTCTCTGTGAACAGTGGTATTTACAATAGTCATGTTAATGAAAGAAAATTGGCAATGCTGTTTGAAATACTACGAAATACGACTCCATTACCAAACCTTGGTAAGCATGCATGAATTCATTTTATTAAAAAAATATATATATTTATATATATATAATTCACAGGAAAAGGAACAATAAAAAACTACTAGGCAATAAAGATTATTGTATGCTGTTTTATATCACATTTTATTTAAGAAAGATAAACAAAAAAGCAGCACTGCTAGCTTCTTAAATGATAACCAAATATCTCAACTGAAAATGAAGAAGTCAAGCTTTTTAACCAAAGAAGTATTATAAATATGATACACGCATATAACGCAACATTTCTTTATGATGCATGTAAAGGTAACCTTAAATAAGAATTAAATTGTTTGTCATTGTGTTCAAATACATATTCTCTAAAGCTTATACTTACATTTGGCAAATCAATACATGTACCTCTGTTCTGACATGGCCTTGAAGAACACTCATTGATATCAGTTTCACAGTTGTGACCAAGAAAACCTGCTGGACAATTACAAATATATCCAGACTTCTTATATTGGCATACGCCCCTGTTCAGGCATGGCTGAGATGCACAAGGGTTGCCAGGTTCCTCACAAAAAGGACCTAAAAAAAACCAAACATAGGAAATTAGAGTGTTTGAGAGAAGGATATTTCTTAATGTGTCAATAAGCATTATGCTGTTACTATGTTGTGTTTGACTATTATTCCACATTAATTCTATTTTTAACTGTAGAAGGAATTATTTATTTTGTTTGTGGATCCGATGCAGGGCTCAGCAAACAAGCATGATGAGTGACAGCCTACTTTCACTTCATCACTCCTTTAGTCACCTCTTTGCATTTTCCCATATTTTTATTCACATTCACCTGTCCTAAATGTTTGTTCCCACTGATACCAGTTTTGTCACATTCATATATAAATTCAGTATATCTGATATGGTGACCTAGATAATCTTAGGTTTATGTGGGATTACACTATTACTGATACTGTTGCACAGACGGTGCAAGAATATAATCTCCCCCAAATCCTGATCACCCCCCTACTTTAATTATCTACGCAATTTGTCTCATTAAATTCTCCCCTGACCATCTGTGAAATCCATTTACCAGTCATGGTACTATCTGTAACTTTTTCCAGCTACTCACTCAGCAACATTATTTTCAGTAATTTCTCATGTTCTGTCCTGTAGTTTCTCATGTTCTGTTCAGTTACTGCAAACTCAGTTAGGGGCCTACAAATCTGCCTGCATACTCCAACAGTTATAAGCTGCCTTGTTGTTTTAGGCAATTAACTCCTTTATTTTTTTAGTGGTGCAACATCAAAGATGTAGAAGGACTATAGAAGATTGAACCTACAGAACTCCAGAGCAGGTCACTCTGGCCCAGGATGCAGCAATCAAGAGTACTTCCGTTTATTTATGAAAAATCATAAAGGAAATATGATTTTTTTTGCATATCCATTACTTTGATACTCTGTTATGAAAGAACTCTTTTTTAAAATCCTTTTCTAACACATGCTTACAAATCAGAAGTACTTTTCAATTATTTGCTGTAGCAACAAAATTAAGATCATAAATCTATTTTGACATAGTAGAGCCATTTGACTCAAGAGAAATAAAATAGGCAAATAGGCATTCATATAGTAAGTTGATTTTTTTAAAAAGATGTCTTTTCTTGACGTGGTAAACAAAATACTTTCAAGTTCAGAATTGTAAACTGCCAAGTAAACAACTAATTTGTTCTAAACCAATTTGTAGATAAACACTAAAGACTTTTCTTTCCAATACATACTAGCTATATGGAACAATTTAAGTATGTAGAACAATGTTAACTAGGTTCCAAATACCATAATCAATCTCTATTATACACCAAAACAGCTGATAGAACAAACACCTTGCAAGAAAATACCATTAGCAGAAAAAGGGTCAAACAACATTCTCCTCTTTACCACTCACTCCATTCATTGAAACCAGTTGTTTCAGTAAGGCAAAATAAATCAGACTTATCTTTAAGGATATATTGTTCACTTTTATTTTGCATGAGAGGATATTCAAAGAATCCTGTCTGAATTTGATTATATCTCTCATCACCATAGTAACAAAATTACAGTAAAATGATTTAGGAGCTTGTAGATATTAGCGCTTGCTAATAAGAAAAACCAAGAATGCCAATCCTCAGAATGCCACTGACTGGTATTAGTGTATATATGAGAATACTTGGAACAGAAGGAGAGGTTATTTCTTAATATTTAGCTTTTAGATTTTTAGAATATTTAGATTTAATATTTAGCTGCTCTGTTATTCTTCAGTACAATATTATAACGCAGCAGCAGTCATAGACAGTCTTTGTATGGAAACTGATATTATACATCAATGCTTACCCTATTTATTTTTTCATTTGATTTGAGTACATCTGATAAGTATGGGTACTCCTGACTCACCCACATTACACAACTGCAGAAGGGGAATCATCTGTGACTCCCAACTGTTCTACCAAAAGACAGATAACATAGTTCTTCAAATTAATTACTGAGTTGTTATTACGTTGTTTCTACACCTAAAATCTTTTAATCCTCATCTTTTTTTTTTTTTTCTTCACCAGAAATATAAAAATTTTCTAAGTCTTTTGATAAAAATGCCACTGGATATGATTATTAAAACAGTGAAAGGCTAAATGAACAAAATAACATAGTACAGTGAAGGCCAATTGAAGGGGAGAAAAATAAGAAAGAGCTTCCTTTTTGGTAACACTGTGTTCATTTGTTGCAAAGCAAGGAAAAAGCCATTATTCTGTTAAAAAGGACACAGTGATTTATTTTATTTTATTTTATTATTTTATTTTATTTTATTTTTTTTATGGAAGACTAAAAGTAGCTGGAAGAGGAATAGATAAGCTTGACAGGAGAAAAAGAAATTGTTAATCACAGCATGGGAGGAAAGAATGTATAGTTCAAGGATTGAAAAAAAAAAAAAGCGTTTAACTTCTTTTTTCCTTAGTGTCATCATTCAAAAAAGAAAAAAAATACACTTTTTTGCTACTTTGGAAAAAGAATGCATTTAAGTTTGAATTGGGAGCCAATTACCTAACCATGTCAAGGAGGATCAATTTTAAAGACACGAAAGCAGCAACTGTAATTGTGACCTAAAATACAAAGCACAATTTCAATAGGTCTATCTAGAGAGAATTCAATAAATACTCTACCAATGGTCTAACATCATAGAGTTTACTGATGAACAAGAATGTTTCTTTAATCATTAAAGCTATCTATGACTTTGGCATTCCTCTGGTTTATAATGTATTGTGTTCAAAATCTGTGAAAACTAAGAACAATGCTCTTTTACCTGCATATCTATGCCTGATGAGTCTGACAAATCAAGTCAACAAAAGGAATTCTAGAGAACTAGTGTTTTGAGCTTTTTATTCTATAACTCCCAAACCTGATGTCACATTGAATATATTTTCTAAAGATTGAAAGGTGACTTGATTATGGCTCTCAGTGGGAGAAAATGTCAAGCACTTAAGGGCTTTCTAATTCAGTGGAGAAAAGTGTAACAAAAACACTTGTCTGAAGAGAAAGCTGAATCACATAAAGTTAGAAATACTTCACACATTCTTATGAGTGAATTATCTGCAACAGACTATCATGAAGGAACCGTATTCTGCAGTTGTTGATGTTTTCATTTCAAGGCTACATGGTTTTTGAAAGACTATACGTTAACCATATAGAAAATAGAAGCCTTGGTATGTAGGTAAGCTAACCCTGTAAAATCTGGTGAGAACAGGTGAACTTGTCCTCTTAATTTAGTAATCTATTAATCTGTTTTGACTCAAATGATCTACAGGACACTTCAAAGACTGTGTAAAATTCATACAGATTTCCTATTTAAACATTATCCTTTTTGCTTTTTTGATTTTACATGTGAATGAATAAAATTCTTCACAGCCTTCATTTGAAAAAGTCAAAAAGTCAGAAGTCAGTAGTAAAACTGTTCATCATTTGATTTAACTGTATCCCTGCTCATCTTTCATAATGTCACCATTATGTTTGAAAGATAATCCAGTGAAAGTCAAAAGGACATTGTCGGCATATTTGATAAGGATCAATCAGTTGATTAAGATACAATACAGTGCCATTTACATAAACATACTGATTAACATATATATATATATATATTAATATGAGTCTTTCTGGGCTTTGTACTTATAAGAATTCCTCTTCTTAGGAAGAAAAAAAAAATATGTGAAACATCATCTTAGCTTGCTATGCTTTAATATGATTTCAGTACTTTCATTATGTTATTCCACTTAGGAAAAAAACATTTTCTAAAGCATCTATGCATAAAGCACAGTAGAATATTTCAGGAAAGAGCATGTATTACACCAACATTCATTCACTTATCAGTACTCTAGTTGGAATGAAGAGATAATATTTCAGGGTTGAAAAGAGGAAACTATTTAGTGGTTGAGGGATTTATTTTTGTTCTAGATGAAACAAATGGTTGCCAGGAGTTACAATCAAAGATCAAGTTACAGTGTAGGCAGAAAACAGCAGAAAATCTGTGAATACTGAGAAGCATGATAACTCAAATTTTAAAATTTTTTAATATTTTAATATGCTTAGTATAATAACTGAAATTACATAAACCCACTTAATATATCATATCCTTCTTAAGTCATGCCATTACAATGCTCTTTTTCACTTTAAAACTAACTCTAGAATAAGGCGCATTGGATTTCAGTTGATTAAATGAAAGCATTTCTGTAATTAAATTAATCCTTATTTGCACAGCTCAGTTAGCAATTCACTGTAATTAGTCCAATTCAGTTCACTCCTTGCTTTTACTTCCACAAGTTTCATTAACTTCCCTTTCTTTTAAATGCAAAGCTGAAATGGATTTTAGCAGTTTTCTTCATAGAAAGAATGTGTTCTATTTCAAAGAAACAGTGAAACACAAGCTCTTGTCTCTCCAGATCCTGAAATATAAAAGTATGCTGGTATTTCTCAGGAATCTGACGACACCAAGTTGAGTGGTGCAGATAATACAACAGAAGGAAGGGATACCATCCAGAGGACCTGAACAAGCTTGAGAATTGTGCCCATGAGAACCAAACGAGGTTCAAGGCCAAGTGCAAGGTGTCATGCTTGGATTGAGACAATACCAGATATATGTACAGGCTGGGAGGAGAACTCGCTGCGAGCAGCCTTGAGTAGGAGGACTTGGGGGTTTTGATGGATGAAAAGGTGGATATTAGCCAGCAGTGTGCACTTTCAGCCTGGAAGGCAAAGAATATCCTGAGCTGCAACAAAATGGGGTGGCCAGCAAGGAGAGGGAGGTGATATTCCCCCTCTACTCCACTCTCTTGAGGCCCCATCTGAAGCACTGTGTCCAAACCTGGAGCCCTCAAAATGAGAAAGATGTGGATCTGTTGGAGAGGGTCCAGAGAAAGTGCTGGAGCACCTCTCCAATGAAGAAATGTAGGGGTGCTGAGAGAAGACTCCAGGGAGACCTCATTGTGGCCATTCAGTACTTGAAGGGAGATAATAAACTAGAGGCAGACTGGAGATGATCAAGTCCAACTCTCCTGCTCAAGTGAACTCCTGATCTCTCTGGGCAGTTTCTTCCAGTGCTTTTTAACCCTCAAAGTAAAGAAGGGAGGGTCAGAGATAGATAGTCTTTAAAGACTCTTCCAACTCAAACTATTATGTGATTCCATGATTCTATGAAATATTAATAAAGTATTTATAACTTTGTGTACATTTCTAATAATACACAATCGATCACAGATTTTTTTTTTCATGTGAAATTTCACTGGAGTTTGAAAGAACATGAAAGTTACATAAGGCACTATAAACCTAAGTCTTAGAAGAGACTGAGTAGAAACCCTCCTGAAAGACTATAAAGGGTACAAACTTAATTTTAGACAAAATAGGCAGTATCAAAGCTCAGTGATGTGCTTTACATAAAGCTCCAATTAGTAGACTTGAGAAATTTTAAAAAAAATGAACATAAGCTTCCATTAGAAAATAGTCTATTAGAGGCAAAATAATGTCACTGCTGTAGAGATACATCTCTGAGTCTTTGTCAGCTTTTTCTTTTATTTAATACCTTGACTAAACATAGTGTATAGAAATTATAAAATAGCTGAAGCAAATAGAGTTGGACTGACTGACCTGATACTATCCTATCCATAGTGAAGTCAGTGGCACTGTTAATGGAAGGCCATTATTCCCCTGGGCAAGAATAGGGTATCACTCTGTTTGTAACAGATCAGTATATTATTCCTGAATTAAAATCATTTCATAGTTACTTATTTTGTTGCAGAAATGGATGTTCTCTTTGTTTCTAGGGGCAGTAGGAGGAATAGCCATAATGTTCAGGATACCAGTGCTGCCCACCCACATAAAGTTTAGATTTAAAGTTTCCTTTCTAGCAGCAAGCTCCTAGGGCTTAATGATGGATATTTGAGAAGAAGTTTCCTGAGGAAACAGATAGAAACAATTTCTATTATAAAAAAAGTGTGGGCAACGCAGCAAGAATAAATTGAATAGAAAGAAAGCAATCACAGAAGAAGGAAAAAGGTTAAATGACTAAAATGGCATATATCCTTAGCTGTTCGTTTCACATGGATGTATATTTACTGATCTTCAAGAGCTGTTGCAAAAAATAAAAACATCATTTTCAGTGAATTATAGGTTAAAAAACTTCAAAGAAAATAAACTCATTTAGAACAATATAATCCAGCTTTTTCTACTTTATTGTCTGTGTGTTTATGGCTAGCTAGAAATGAAGAGCAACATCCCTCCTGAAGAGCTTAATGATATGGGAAAGAAATATGCCTCAAGCCATGTAAGTCTATTAAATTTGTAATGAACAAGGTGTTACTTAAAACTTCTACAGATGTCTATATATATATATATTTAAAAACAAACAAACAAAAAAAGCCCTGAAAACTCCTGAACCTTTCTGGTTTTTGTGAGAAAAGAAAACCATATAACCATATTACCTCCTCCTCAGTTTAATGGAGTAATGACTGGTAGTTTCAGTTTTAATACTTCATAGTGACAACAATTAGCTCCCTTTTGAAATCCTATCCCATAAAATATTCTTAACTCTTTCTTCTGTTAGAAAACAAACACACAAGAAATTGAAAAAAAATTGTAATGTTTGCGTGATATTTCACTCAGCTCAGGAAGGAAGACTAGGAGGGAGGAAGTGAGGGTTTCCTAGCAAGGCATCAGTACCCTCTAACATACTCCAGAGTAAATGGGATAGGCATGGCAGGCACTTGTATAGACTAAAGAAAATGCTACATAATTAAAAATGGTGCCTTAACAATCTGATCTGTAATTGAATCATAGAATCATAGAAAGGCCTGAGTTGAAAAGGGCAATAGGAGCAAAACAATTTTTATAGACCAAACCTGACTTCTTATTTGCTTGCCTTTCCTCAGCTGTTTTTTATCAAATCAGTAAATGTATTTTAATGTCTACCAGTCTTTGATTACTTGCAGATTTTGATCCTCACTGTTACAAAACCCTGAAAATGAACAATTTTTTAAACTGATTTAATTCTATTAATTGATTTTCTTCTAGACTCTTCTTGCTTAAAATGAAAAGGGAGAATTCAGCAGATACTGAATGCCTTTTTGATGAGATTTATAAAATATTGTCCAGAGCTACTTCAAAACACTCAAAACACTTTGGGACATTCTGTTTTATAAAATGGTCACAACATGAACAATATTCTTAGCCATATTATGTGCAATCTTGTTATTTATGATTGTCAGTACTTACCTTTCTAATACTGTAAAACTAGATGAGATTTTAAATAACAAAGAAAAGCCTGAATAACATTTATGAAAGCACCTAAATGGCCTGACACACAAAATAAATGTGCTCTGTGAGATATCCCGCTTAGAGATCTCTTCTAGTAAAGTCAGACAATTTTGCATTTTAAAATAGCTTGTTATTAAGTAGCATTGGCAGCTCAATATTGAATTTTAAATTTCATTCTTGTGGCAAGTTAGGTACTTTGATATTCTGTGAAGCCCCATTTTCAAAAACAATCTAGGTCCCCACAGAATGGAAATTCTATTGCTGGCACAGAGAACATGGTGATAAATGACAGCTTTAAATAGTGGAATACATATTTCAACCATATGTTTTTCAAAAGTGATTGTGAACTATGTGCTAGCAGGTTTACTGAATTCTACATAATAATTTATTCTTCCCATCTTCTTTTGCCTTTTTTTTTTCCTCCCAGTGTATCTTTGAAATCTATTAGATTTACTCTGTGCATTTCATAGCAAGGTTTTATTTAGTTTAGTTACTCATGGAGCCTCAGGTAGCATATAGTTTTGTCATCAATTAATGTATTTACAGTTCAAGCAAGAACAACCTTAATTAATAACGGTGAGAGTATCCCCTGTCTCCAAAATTAAATAAGGTTTTAAAGCAAATAGTGACAAAAAGACCCCAAACAAACAAACAAAACAACAGCACCAAAAGGCTTTTAACGTAAAGAATGTTACATTCTAGACAAATAAGCCTTCCTCTTTCCCCAAGAAAGAAGCCACCAAATAATTTTACATGCGACTCGCAGATTTATGTTTTTCTATTATTCTGCAATTGATGAGACATAAAGTCCCAAATGAACTTACATTTTTTACCTTCTAATGCTATATGAAAAAATTCAAGAGCCCTGAAACTTTGATTAAAGCTTTTGAGCCAAAGAATAGCTACTAGAGTAATGAACACATAAAAAAGAAGTTCCCATTTGTACAGGCTTTGGTATAAAAGTGACACAGTAGTAAGAAACAATTGAAGACATATGCAGCTTTCTTCAGTAAGAATTTAGGTTATATAATTCACTTATACAAACATGCAAAATGTCACATATCCCAGTCTTTAGGCAGACATAGTCATGTTTATTGACTATCTTATCTCACTGCATATATCCTCACATAATCTGACAGAGATAGAAGGCATCCTCTAAGAAAGTTACTGAATGTATATCAATAAAATGCATCAGTAGATGAAATAAGTACATTTAGAGAATTCCTGAACTTTCTTTCCTACAGGGCAGAAGTTACTAGATCAGAAGTATTTTTTAGGTCTCTGGACACAAAAAGATCAAAGTTTAAGGAAGAAAAATAAAGAAACAAACTTTCTCTGCAAAGCTTCTAAAAATTGACCAGTAGTATGTACCTCAGTATTCAGCAATCATCACTAAAACTTAATAAGTGCAAACATTAAAGAATTAGAAGTATTTAAAAACTCTTAAAGAGCTATTTATAATTAAAATTTCTTGCTATTTTTATCTGTACATTTCTTTCACCAATAGCACTTTCAAGAATTCCTCTGAAACAAGGAGAAATCAAAGCTGTAATATTTTAAATATAGATAGCTGTTCAGATAGTTATATGAATCCAGGAAAAGCTTTAAATAAAGCAGTAGATTGAAAGCCGGCATTTTGCTTCTTTTTGTTTCCATAGTTTTAAAAAATAACAAGCTTAATAGCAGATTCCTTTCATTATAGTGAAACAGGTTTCAGCTGAGATACATCCCTACTAAATTACTTTATATTGTGCAGAAACATGTCTGTAGATCTGAGGCAACTACTAAGATCTGAAAAACAGATCTTGGAGAGATATCCACTTGAAAAACAACAAGCAAGGTCAGGGTTGAGGAAGAAATGTAAATTACAGGAATATATTCTGTGAGGTTATATGCTCAATCAACTTCAGAGAACAGGAAGATATGACAGACAAGGGAAGGCCTAAGGCAGAAGTGGAGACTGCTGCTGCTGCTGCTGATGATGATTATGATGCTTATGAGGAGGAGGGATTGGATGGTAGAAAAAGTGAAATCAAAACAAGCTCTTGAGTATCAGGAAAGGAGTTTACATCAGAAATGGAGAAACTGGAAAATGAGATGAACAGCTCCAAATACAAACATCCTTTTCAAGAAAATGAGCATTTGAGCAGCCAAAGCTTCTTAGAACTGTAACTTTTAATCACCAATAACCTTTGGGTATATTTCAATTTCTGGAGTCCAAATTTGAGATTCATCATTATTTAACGAGACAAACTGATCCCTTGGACATTGGAAAGCCTTCTGGGGCACCCAGCAACTCAGGAGAAGCACTGCAGGCATAGAATGCACTTGTCATTGACAACATGCCAGGGTAATAACATTAAGAGGGGAATAGGGTCTTGGGTCTTAAATAAAAGGGACTGGCATCATCTAAAACAGGTGACACTGACACAATCTTACAGTTCTAAAACAATGATGTAATATAGATCGATATAGGCCTCATGTAATAAAAGACCTTTGGAAAGAAGAGACACAGAATGAAACATAAGGGAATACAAGTATGGGACAATATGGGTCATAGGCTTAACAACTAGATCTGAGGGTGTAAGCAACTTCCCAGTGGTAAGTTAAAGAAAAACAGACCTGGAATTGAATGAAACTGGTCTTAAGGGTTAAAAAAGATGAAGAAAGAAAGAATATCTAACTTACACAAAGGCCATCATATGCAGTAAATTCAGATGTAACAAAGGCTTGCAGTCCAACAAAGTATAACAGCACATAAGCAAACATATAAATATTACCTAAACTGGCTCCTAAAATGAAGAAGATGAAACCAGAAGGGAAGTATTCCAGGTGCTGACAACTTACCATAAAACCCCTGCTATCAGAACCAGTATGAAATCTCTTAGATGTAAAGGAACTGAAAAAGGATAAGCACAGCTTCTGGAAAAGGGTTAGAAGTTGAGAAGTGTGTACATGACAACTGTAATTTATTACTGAAATGTTTTCTTTGTAGTGTATTGTTAATATTTCAATTATACTATACGTTTTTGTCTTTATACACATAGTATTACCTCAAGAGTCCTGTATTCAAACATTACATATTGAAACATCTAATGTCAGCAAGATAAGAGTTCTGTGCTCTGAGACACACAAAAAAGTTTTGTATGACCTCACACAGAATTGCTGAATGGCCTGGGTTGAAAAGGACCTCAAAGATCATCGAGTTTCAATCCCCCTGACACGGGCAGGGTCACCAACCACTAGAGCAGGCTGCCCAGAGCCAAATCTAGCCTTGCCTTGAATGCCTCCAGGGATGAGGCATTCACAAACTCTCTGGGCAACCTGTTCCAGAGTGTTACCACTCACTGAGTGAAAAACTTCCTCCTAAAATCTAACCTAAATCTCCCCTGTCTTAATTTAAAAATGTTCCCCCTTTTTCTGTCACTATCAACCCATGTAAACAGTCATTCTCCCACCTGTTGATGTGCTTCTTGCAAGTACTGGAAGGCCACACCACAATGAGGTCTCCCCAGAGCCTTATATTCTCCGAGCTAAACAAGCCCAGTTCCCACATCCTCTTAACAGGAGGGACACTCCAGCCCTCTGATCACTTTAGTGTCCTTCCTTTGGACTCATGCCAAGAGCTCTGAATCATTCTTGTGCAGGGGGCCCCAGGCCTGAATGCAGTATTCCAGATGGAGCCTCACAAGAGCTGAGTGGATCACCTCCCTCTCCCTGCTGGCCACCCCTTTTTTTAATGCAGCCCAGTATATAGTTGGCCTCCTAGACAGCAAGCAGACACTGCTGGCTCGTGTCCAGCTTCTTGTCCACCAGGACCCCCAGGTCCCACTCTGCAGGGCTGCTCTCCGAGAGTTCTTCCCCTACTCTGAAGAAATAGGTTCATAGGTTCATAGGTTCATAAGGTTGGGAAGGACCTACAAGATCATCTAGTCCAACCAACCTCCTATCACCACCCCTACCCACTGAACTACTAAATCAAATCCCTTAGCACCTCATCTAAACGCTTCTTGAACAGCGCTAGGGATGGTGCCTCAACCACCTCCCTAGGCAGGCCATTCCAGTGCCTGACCACTCTTTCAGAGAAAAAATGCTTCCTCAAATCTAATCTAAATCTTCCCCAGCGCAACTTCTGGCCATTCCCTCTCATCCTGTCATTATTTATCAGGGAGAAGAGGCCCACCCCCTCCTCACCACAACCCCCCTTCAGGAAGTGGTAGAGTGCAATAAGGTTTCCTGTGAGCCTCCTCTTCTCCAGTCTAAACAATCCCAGCTCCCTCAGCCGCTCCTCATAAGACTTGTGCTCCAGACCCCTCACCAGTTTTGTTGCCCTTCTCTGAACACGCTCCAGGGCCTCAATGTCCTTCTTGTAGTGAGGGGCCCAAAACTGAACACAGTACTCGAGGTGCGGCCGTACCAGAGCTGAGTACAGGGGGATGATCACCTCCCTGCTCCTGGTGGCTAGTATTAGAAAACTAGAGATAGTTTTCTAATACAGGCCAGGATGCTGTTGGCCTTCTTGGCCACTTGGGCACACTGCTGGCTCATGTTAAGCCGAGCATCAACCAGCACCCCCAGGTTCTTTTCTTTTCTACATTCTTCAAATACCTGGGATTGCCCTGGCCCAAGAGCAACACCTTGCACTTGGCCTTATTGAACCTCATTAGGTTCACACGGGCCCACTTCTCCAGCCTTCCAGGTCCCTCTGGATGGCTTCCCTTCACTCCAATGTATCAACTGTGCCACTCAGCTTGGTGTTACCTGCAAACATCATTAACAATGTGTGATATAAAAACCAAGCCCCTATTAAAACCACCAAAGTAAATAAAGCAACTCCAGAAGATTATTTGTTCCATCCTGTCTATGACAGATGCAAAGAATTGTTCCTGGGAAACCTTTCTGTCTCCTAACAAAACAGGGCAAACCAAATAAATAGTTCAGATTAGATACAGAACTCTATGCAACGGATCTCAAGCAACATGAAATCAGTCAATGAAGAACATCTGAATGTCTTGAATAAATGGATTAATCAGAGAATATAGTCTTACTACAGATTCATCTGAAGAAGCATTCAGAAAGAAAGCTTTGCAGAAAAATACAAAAGCTAATTGATAAAAATAATGTTTTCTAGTATGTTGATTTTGCTGACAAGGTGGTAAACCATAGTTGTGGGTTTTTTTTTAATTACATGTTATTTTTGGAAAAGAAAACAATGAAAGACAATATATTTCAAATGTGATGCATTCCTATCTTTGTTTTAACACTTTTAAGACAGTTGTTGACATAACCTTTTCATTTCTCCTAAAATGTATTTTTATTTTCATTTGTAATCTCTATTCATTTTGAAAATGCTTTTAATTTGAAAGATGAGTTGAATTTTATTGTTTGAATAGTTCATCAAATATGACTCAAATTTGTTTTATAAGGACTTAAATCTATAAATAACATGAACAGAAGAATATTCAAAGCTCTCTAAAGGCTTTGAAAAGATTCTGAAATTGTGACTTTTGGCCATAATTCCTAAATTGTCATTTTTTTCTTGTAACATTAATTTGGTTTTGTCTAATAATATGTATAATCTGTATTCCCTTTAAAAGTAGATGTTATTTTAAATAAAATCCTATTAAGACTCTTAATTGGGCAGCAAGCTCTCTGATCACCAGAGTGTTAAACTATATTTGATAGGGGAACATAATCTACTTCTGAGGGACAGAGAAGGGTCAAGGAATGCTGTCACTTTAAGAAAGAGCTGGGGAAAATCTCAGATTTGTCCCAGAGGAATTCTGTAGAGCTTCTCCGAGAAGGTAACATGCCCAATAGCTCAAGCTTCCCACTCCTCTTGTGTCCCTGAACTTACAGGTAGGGGACAGGGAAGCAAAATCCCTCCCACTGTAAGGGCAGTGCAAGTCCTAGACTGCCTCATGAGATTGAATGTATACAAGTCTACGGGGCCCGATGATATGCATCCTAGGTTTCTGAAGGAGCTGGCTGATTTGGTTGCCAATCCACTCTCCATCACATTTGAAAAGTCACGGCTGTCAGGCAAAGTCACCTCCCTCTACCTGTTGGTCACGCTTCTCTTGATGCCAATCACGATACAGTTAGCATTCTGGACTGCAAGCATGCATTGCCAGCTCATGCTGAGTCTTTCAACAACAAATATCCTCAAATCCTTCTCCTCAGGGGTGCTCTCAAGCCATTCTCCATCCAGCCTGATATCTGTGCTTGGGATTTCCCTGACCCAAGTGCAGGATTGGCCTCACTGAACTTCATGAACTTCATGCCTTGGCCCCATCTCTCCAGCCCATACAGGTCCTTCTGGATAGCATCTCTTCCCTCTAATTTGTCAACTTCACCACTCAGTTTGGTGTCATTCAAAGGTAGAACAATACGGTATAGGACAATTTAGTACAGTATGGAATAGTACAGTACAGTATAGTCTACTGTAGTATAGTATAGTGTAATACAGAATTATTATAGTAAACATATAAGTTTACTATAAAGTTTACAGTAAGTTTACAATACTCACTGCAAGTTAGCTAGAAACAAAAGTATTTGTGTGGTCTAGTAAAAAAATGTACTAATTACCTTATTCTTTATGCTGAAGTTGAAAAAAACTCTTAGAACTAAGAGAGTATGGAAGACAAAAAAGAAATGCTAATAGCACTGTAAAATGGGCAAACATACACAAATATTTATATATATACGTAATATTTATAGCTGCCTATCTGATTTTAAAGCTGCTTGAGTTTCAGAGTCATGAAAAACAATTGCAATCTTAATTCATTCATTGAAGAGTGAGAGCTCTTCTGCCCTATTTGAGATACAGTGTTATCAGTCAAGACAGATCCATTCAATCTGCATGAATTCTTAGGAACTAAATCCAAACTGTAAACATTAGCTAAATGAATTATTGAGTTATTTAAGTGCTACACACTAATGTACTCTTTCTGATGCTGGATGAGTGGAGATACATTTCCCAGGACATTGTTCCTGAAGATGGAGACAAATAGCATGACAGCTCCTATCTATACCTGTCACTGTTTAGGTATTTTTTTCCTTCATTTTCTCGTCACGTGACAGGGCCTAGCCTTCTTCCCCCACTCCTCTCCATATGGGGAGCTGAAGGAGAAGAGAGAAGGGGGACTTGCTGCTCAGTTGAGATATAGAGAAAAAAATATTAAAAATGGTAAAGAAATGTGAGTTAATAAAAGGAATCAAGATCAATAAATCAAATGGGAAAGGGAGCATCTCCTAACAGAATCATAGAATCACCAAGGTTGGAAAAGACCCACAGGATCATCCAGTCCAACCATCCAGCCATCACCAATAGTTCTCACTAAACCATTTCCCACAACACAGTGTCCAAACGTTTCTTGAACACCTTCAGGGTCGGTGACTCCACCACCTCCCTGGGCAGCCCATTGAAGTGCCTGAATACTCTTTCAGAGAAATAGCATTTCCTAATGCCCAGCCTCCCCTGATGCAGCTTGAAGACATTCCCTCTAGTCCTATCACTAGTTAGATGAGAGAAGAGGATGAGCCCCAGCACACTACAGCCTCCCTTCAGGTAGTTACAGAGAGCAGTAAGGTCTCCCCTGAATCTCCTCTTCTCCAGTCTGAACAATTCCAGCTCCTTCAGCCTCTCCTCATAAGGCCTGTGCTTCAGACCTCTTACCAGTGATGCTGGCCTTCTTTGAACACACTCCAGGGCCTCAATGTCTTTCTTGCAGTGAGAGGCCCAAAACTGAACACAGTACTCAAAGTGCAGCCTCACTAGTGCTGCGTACAGGGGGACAATTATTTCGCTGTCCCTTCTGGCAACACTGTTTCTGATGCAAGCCAGGATGCCATTGGCATCCTTGGCCATCAGGGCACACTGTTGGCTCATGTTCAGTTGAGCGTTGAACAACACCCCCAGGTCTGTTTCTTCTACACAGTCCTCCAGTCACTCTGCTGTAAGCCCTTTAGCATTGGCTGGGGTTGTTGTGGTCTAAAGTGCAGGACTCAGCAGTTGGTCTTGTTGAACTTCATCCCACTGGACTCAGCCTAGTGATCCAGCCTGTCCAGATCACTCTGTAGGGCCTTCTTACTACCAGGCAGACTGATACTCCCTGCCAACTTGGTGGCATCCACAAACTTACTGAGCATGCACTTGATGCTGTCATCCAGGTCATCAATAAAAGTACTGAACAGAACAGGTCCCAGGGCCAATCCCTGGAGAACACAACTCATTGCCAATGGTCATTCACCACCACTCTCTGGACCCAGCTCTCCAGCCAGTTCCTTACTCAGCCAAGAGTGTACCTGTCCAAGCCACAGGCTGTCAGTTTCTGAAGGAGAATACTGTGGGAGATGGTGTCAAAGGCTTTGCTGAAGTCTAGGGAGACTACATCAACAGCCTTTCTCTCATCCACCAGATGGGTCACTTGATCATAGAAGGAGATCAGATTGGTCAAGTAGGACCTGCTCTTCGTGAACCCATGCTGACTAGGCCCGGTCCCCTGGTTCTCCTGCATATGCCTCGTAATCTCCCTCAAGACAATCTGCTCCATAACCTTCCCTGGCATTGAGGTCAGGCTAACAGGCCTGTAGTTCCCTGGATCCTCCTTACAACCCTTCTTGTAGACGGGAGTCATATTGGCATGCCTCCAGTCTTCTGGGACCTCACCAGTCAACAAGGAGCACTGATAGATGACGGAAAGTGGCTCAGCTGTCACCTCTCCCAGTTCCCTCAGCACTCTTGGGTGAATCTCATCTGGCCCTAAGGACTTGTATCCGTTTTGCTGGAGTAGAAGGTCTCTGACTGTGTCCTCCTGAACTGTGGGGGGCTTTGTCTGCTCCCCAGCCAAGACTACCAGGTCAGAGAGTGGAGTACCCTGAGGATAACTGGTCAGACTTCTAAAGACAGATGTAAAGAAGGAATTCAGAACCTCTGCCTTTTCCTTATCCTCAATGGTCACATTCCCAGCCTCATCCAGTAAAGAATGGAGCTTCTCCTTGGTCTCCCTCTTACTGTTGATATATTTGTAAAAGGGTTTCTTGTTCCTTTTTACCCCAGTGGTCAGGTTGAGTTCAATCTGGGCTTTAGCCTTTCTAATTTTCTCTCTGAATATCTTAACAACTTCCTTGTATTCTTTTTGAGTTGCCCATCCCTTCTTCCACAGAAGGTAGATTCCCTTTTTCTCCTGGAGCCTCAAGAATAGCCCCCTATTCATCCACGCCGGTCTTCTTCCCCACCAGCTCAGGAGGCAGCCTCTGTTCCTGCACCTTTAAGATTTCCTTCTTGAAGAGCGACCAGCTGTCTTGGACTCCTTTACTCTCTAAGACTGAATCCTGGGGGACAATTCTGGACAATTCAAAGTCCATGCTCCAGAAGTCCAAGGTAGCATTTTTGATGTTCCCTCTCCTGGCTACACCAAGCATCAAGAACTCTACCATTTTATGGTCACTCTGTCCAAGACAGCCCCTGACCTTCACATCTCCCACCAGACCTTCTCTATTTGTGAACAGCGGATCTAAGAGGACAGCTCCTCTCACCAGCTGCATCAGGAAGTGGGGTGGATCAGACTGGGAAGTTTTCTAGAAATATCCCTGACCCAGACCCCAGGGAAGCAGCACACCTCCCTACAGGTAGGGTCAGGCCAACATATTGGGCCCTCTGTTCCTCTCAGAAGGGAGTCAACCATGACTATCATCCTCCTCTCTTTTCTGGAGGAGGCAGCCTTCAAGTGTGGAGCTGACTGCCTCACCTTAGACAAATTTGGAGGCAGTCCTCCCACCTCATCCTCACTCATCTTTCCCTCCAGTTTCAGGGCTTCAAACCTATTACATAGAGGCACCTGAAGAACCGAGGTAGGTCGGGATGGGGTTTGCCTGCATCACCTAGCTGGGACCTGCTGCCATTCCACCTCTGCTCTCAAGTTGGCTCTCTCTACTCAACTATTTACATATGCTGTAAGCTTGCCAGTGCAGAGCAGAAGAGGACTCTCTCAAGTCACTACGTCACTTTGTATCTCCCTCCCAAAAACAACTTGGGAAGGACCAGAGCACTCTGGGAACTCTAGTCATCCCTGAGCAGCTCTCCCAGTTCAACCAGTTTATTGCATGATGTCATGGTTCGGAATGTCTGTGGAAAATCATGACAATACTTTTTTGACTAAAGTTATTTAACAGCCAGTGTTACACTTCTGCTAGTGTTAAAGCTGAGGATTAACTGTGATGCTCTTGAATGGGAAAGGTATGACAGATTTAACTAGACCAAGAACAAGAGAAGACGCCAAATAATGCAGAAGTAACACTACACAGTTTGGAATGGCGTAAAAACAATTCTATTTACCTGTGTTATGAGCTTAATAGAAAATGAGAGCTACATGTTATGCTCAAATTATTATAAGCAGAAACACACCAAATAAGCCAATGATTTTAGCTAGTCCAATTAATGTTTTAACAGTCTAACAGTTTATATTCATTACTTAATATAGAAAAGCTAAACAGCCATAAAATAGTTATAGAATAAAATGTACTAATATCCCATTTATCTGGTGTTATATTCATCCTTCCCATGGCTCTCTGGATTACAAAGGTGATGGTTTTTGCACTCCTCAATAAGGAGGTGAATGTTCAAGCCTTAACTGTGAGAGTTATAAGCATATTAATGACTTCTTGGTGAAAAATAAAATAATCATTGAAGTGGTTCCTTCCTCCTCCTTCTCAGGCCTAAGTTGATGGTTTTAAACATATTTTAATATCACAGTTCACTTCCGTTAGGTTGCCAGCTGTGACCCAAGACCCATATACAGCAAGGGAACAGATAAGCAGTTACTGGTGGCAGTGGTGGTGTCACCCAGAGTTACTATTCTCAAAGCTCAAGCTGAAGTATCACAGAAGAAGTCACTAGGCCCCAGTGCAGGTGTTAAACCAGAGAAACCCTATCCAAATCTATTTCTTGATAATTTTACACATGCTGCGCTATAAAACATTTAGTTATTTCATTCAGAACACTGATTTGCAACACAAAGTGTACAGAACCTTGTAAAATTTGATCCATCCTCAAAGCCAACGCAATCCAAATGAGCCAAATGGGATTTATTTTTATCCTTTCCCTTCATTCTGTTTTATTTTCAAATTATTTCTTCTCTTCCCTCTTTATATTCTTGATTTCTATTCACCTCCAATACCGAGCTTATTTTTCCATCTACTCTATTTGATAATATAAACGTTTACAATTGTAATGATCACTAAACTTACTGAGATAACAGCTATCGTTCACATTTCCTTAGCCTTACCTGCCCTTTGATAGAAGGCCCAAAATTTGTAAATATAATTCTTTAGTTTTAGCCTCTAGAATCTCAGTGGGTATGATATCTAGATATTACAGGAAGTTTAAGGCTGATTTTGAGTTGAAAACATGTACTTAGGTTATTAGGAACCAGTAACTAATTAAAACCTAATTAATAACAAAAGCTGGTTGTCTTTATCAAGTCATAAAACAATATTAGTTTATGACTATTTGGTTATAAACTAATATTAGAACGGGTAATTTGGTCTTAAGAACCAGTTACATGGCTGCTTCTTGAAGTAAATAAATGGAGCTTTTAGGATACCAAAATATAGTCCTTTATATGAAATTAGATCTAGGTTTAATTTTTTCTGGCTTGGTTTAAATCTAGATTTCCTCAGAGAAGAGAAAAACCATTTGGAAGGGTTAGGTTATGAGATACACTGAACAAGAGATTTGTGTGTTGGGATTTGTTTGAATCGACTTTGTAATTGATTTAAAAATAGAATAAATTTACGCAAAATACATAGGCATGTACTTCAATTCTGTTTTATTGTTTTATTTATTGTTGGTTTAAAGGGCCATAATATATCAACTGAGATCATCAAACAAAAGTGATTGTTTGTTATCTAAACATTTTAAGTGCTCTCCTGAATGGGTGCCATTATTCCATAGTGCTTGCTTCATTTAGTTTAGAATGATGCTTCTGATATTCATAACTCTGACTTACTTACCATCCTCCCTCTTCTACCTGCCTTTTGATTGAACTGCCTTCTGTTCTTGATTTACTGTCCTATTAAATACTCTTATGAAGTACTTTGAATATACCTATGAAAACAATGAAAGTACTGCTGATACTGAGTCATGATATATGTTTACAGTTAATGCTATTACTTCCAATTAGAGGAGACAGGAAGACATTTTTTAAAAGGATATTCTTTTTGTATCTGTGTGGTATGAAATCTTTTGTGTGTGTAAGAGATGTATGTGAATGCTTATCAATAGCAGCAGCTGCTAAGACCTACCATTTAGCAAAGCCCTATAACAGCTGTAGTTATTGATACAACACAGCAATGAAGTTCATAGTACGTTAAAATCTATGCATGTGGAGGCATATAATTCTTGTAGGATTCATATACAAATATTTACAAATTGTGTTTTTTTGACTAGGTTTTTGGCTGGGAGGTAAAATTTTGAAAGTGTTTTCTAATGTAGTACTACATTAAATGTTCAGGTTGGTGGGCTCAAGGTTCATGCACATTCAGTAGAGTTGCTTCAGTGTAATTATGGTCAGGAGTGCTGGAAAGTTTTCAATGGATTTGCATTCTCAGAACACTGGTGTATGACATTTATAAATCACTGAGTGACTTACAAGAACCAAGCTGACTTAAATATGGCAAAACTCCCAGTGTCAAGCTCCTTCCTCTTGAGGAGTGATAAAAAATTTTTTTTTGCTAATGGATCATTTGGAAAGTTTTGAATTAGAAGAATTACTCTGGACAGTAAACTAAATAATCAGTCAATAATCAGTCTCTGTCCTGCATTGAACTTCTGGCCTATTCTGAAGGAAAGAACACCACATCCAGGATGAATTTCAAAATGAATCATGGGTAAAATATATTTGCAGACTGCTAAAATCTCTTCTATTTGGAACTTCCAACAAAAACTTCTATACAGATAAGTTCTCAACATAGAGATGAATAATTTTTACACACAGTAATCATCAGTAATTTTTCCATACAGTAATGAAGAAAAAAAAATGTTAATTCTAAATTGAAATGGCATGGTAAAAGGTCTGAAGGTTTTACACTCTTTAATTATACAATAGTTCATCGACACTATCATTATTACAGTAATAAGTTAGTTCAAATTTAGTTACAGGAGATGTTTGTATTTCTGGCTGTATGTGCAATTAGCTTTTTTAACACATTAATGTCAATCAGGCTCGCATTCTTTTGAAACAATATAAGAAGACTTCCTAAAAATGAAAGACTGCCTAATATAAAAAGAAAAGAAGCTTCGCCTTTCAAAAAGCACAATGCTATATTTTGATGACTTTGATTCATCACTGCGCGGACAAAGATAGTGCTGAAAGGTATACTATCTGTTAACTTCAGAGTGATTAATGACAAGGCAAGATATCAGGTATCTCAGAGCTGAGAACCGATTAGCTTGGGAGAAAGCTGAAAAGCCAGAGGGAAGAAATAAGTCATAGTAACAAAAGGAGATGAAGAAGCAGCGCAGTTCTCTTGACTGTAGATTGATAGTCCTGCAGTCATACTTAGTGTCAGAAGAAATTTCAAATTACTGCTCATGCACACTATAGCTTTACATTTGAACAAACTACAGGTTGACCAGTTAAACACTGAGGGCTTAAGAAAGATATAAGAGTTTCCAGTAGCAAACTAAGAAATATTATTCCCTAGATTCCATAAAAACAACAACACAAATACAGAAAATATAGAAAATATAGAAATACAGAAAAACAAACAGCAGCAATTTTGCTCCATTAACATATATATATTAGAAGTATTTAACTGAAATGGAGCAAATAGAATTGTACAAGCATTCAGTATAAGTTGAATCTGCAAAACATATCAAATTCTCTTTTCAATTCTTTTTTTGTTTTGTTTTTGTTTTTTGACATCTAGAGTTCTCAGTCCACTCAGTGCACTGTCAGAATAAATATTTTATGAGTTTACATTCTACTAGGAAATCCACAAAACAAAAGGAAAAACATTCAGTATTAATCAATCTCAACAGCATTTTATATGTCTTACTCTACCTTTCTAACTTCTCTGCATTTGCAATCATTAAAAAATCTGCCATCATTTGAAAAAAATCTTAGTTCCTTACATACCACAGCATTTGTCTGAAGGAATGAATTCCATATATTATTGCTTATGTTAATAAGCATCCACACAAACTGCTGTCTTGCACAACAATTTAAGACACTGTGTTAAAGCTTTCAGTACATCTCATTTCAGTAACTTTTCTGATTATGTTTCTCTATATAGAACAATAACTACAAAAATAAGGAAACCCTACTGTGATAAGCAAATCATTCTTTAGTTCTTGAGTGTTGATAAAATGGTTCTTGTTAAGTGATATTCTAGACAATTAATTGAGTTGAGAATACCTGCTGGTTTTAAAGGCCAATAATAGCAGTAAGAAATTGTGAATATCTTATTTTGATAATAAACACTTATTAAGCTCTTTATTCCTTCAGTGACTGAGATGTCTTTTGGTCAAATCAAATTATGTGTGTACATCTACATTCTGTATCAATATACAGTAATGGATCACCTAGAGGTACAGTGATCAGATCTTTTACAGGCAACTCACAGGGATGAACCACCTAAGTCTGGAAGAATCAGTTTATGGATATGAAGGCCTGGATATGGAAGCCTAGGCCTCAGGAAAATTCAGCTTTAATTATAAGACTTGGGTAACTAAGTTCTCTCTCTATACACAACTGTGGTAAAACACCTTCTAAAACAGCTACTGCCTACTCTTCAAAGGAACCACATTCTCTAGGCACTGATTATTCTGTCTTCTATATTTGCATAATACGCAGATACCATATTATTAATACCATATTTAGGGTAGAGCTGGCCCAATTGAATGTGTTTACTACCCATCTTCAGTGATGTAACTGAGAGCTAAATGATATTCATTCACTTCTAATTAAAATAACACAGATAAAGACAACAGCTTATCTGTACTTCTCTTACTCTGATGCTGTTACACCCATTTTCAGTGAGGATACAAAAATTAGAAGTCTCTTTAAATTACCAGAAAAGCTCAATATATCATACATGATTAGAGGAAGGCTTGCATATTAATAGCAAAAAACATCACACCACATCATAAGAGACTACAGTTACAGACAATCACAGTTAATTTTAATAAAACTGAGCTGTAGTCACGTTCTGTGTAAACCATATTACTCTCATAAAAACGTACTGCAGAATGTTTTTATGTTTGGTTCACAAAACTTTGTCTTGTGTTTAAAATTCAAATACTCAGAAAATACATAGAAATACCATTACAGAACATACGACTATTCTGACAAGCTTTCAGGATCTTCACTGTTTCAAAAAACATTTAATGATTATAATTAAATTTAATTTATTTTAAACAATGCAATCACAAAATTCAGAAACACACTTTAAACTGAAGTAAACCATGTATGTAGATTGGCTACTTATTTTACATAAAACTAAATGCAAGTTTAAGTGATTTGTTCCTTAGTCAATAAAGCTATAGTAATCTTGCAGCTGCAATTCAGTCTATTCAAAACATACTTCTTGCAGTTCTTAATGTGAATTCATTTATGGAATGATGTTTGACTTGGGGCTTTAAATCTTTTGTAAATGATCACTGAAATAAATCCATAAAATCATGTTGGTCACACTGAAAAATGAGTTGAAAAACACTGAAAAAATGAGAGTCTATAATCACAAATTGTTAAGAATGTGAAGAATAGCTTTTAGAATAGCCTATAGAGCATGTGCAGAATTATATAATTAAGAAAATTAATCTATGCAATATCTGTTTAAATAACAGTATTTAGAAAAGAGTTTCATGCTTTTAGATCATCACATTCAAAACGTGAATAACTGATTTCTTTCTGCTGAAAAAAAAAACAACTTGTATAAATGGAAAAACTTAATGCCTAAAAAAAATTAAATATTTTCTGTTAAATATTTTCTCCTTTAATTATTATTTTTAGACATACTTTCTAATTTGGAGAACATGCACAATTTTGAATAGAAATTAAGGCAGCAGTGATAATTTTTAAAGCTTTAAGGGCTTGAAAATTGCCCTTTTTCCAATCTGGCACTGCTGCAGTTCTGAGTAGTGGGCACAGACTACAGGTTCAAAATAGCCTGAATATGTAGAATTTACACGTTATTGTCTCATTTTTTCCAACTAGCTATGTAAATATACTTGACATACTGGAAAATAGGAATGGGATTACACAATATTTATTGCTATAGTCATGTAATTTTGATAGATAATCAAAATCAATATCACACCTGTCCTTTTGTTTTTGACTATATCAACTCCCGCAGTGCAAAAACAGAAAAAGTGATAGGCAGATGTCATAGTTGGAATATAGAAATGCTTCTCCAGAAAATCTCAGCTGGAAGGCTTTGAAGCTGCCTGGGTTGGCAAAATGAAGGAAGGAAAACAATATGCAATTACTGACAAATGAATTCACTGTGTAAAGAACTGGTGAGCCAAGAGTTGGTGTTCCAAAGAGCAAGCTTGTTTCTGTGCTACTCCTTTGACAATACTTACAGTATGATGGAAGAACACAGGAGGTCATAAAATGTTATATTTACAGTTTCATGAGGACAATGAATGTCATGAAATGACAAACTCCTACCTCCCTGTATAGGAAAGGTTAAAGTGAACGTATGATCAAAATTGGTGAAGCTTACAGAAAGGACTTAGATCAGTACAGCTATAAGGAGGAAAAGTAGTATACTGCAGTTTCAGGTGGTAACTGATAGACACACAGAACGGACTGTGTTGGAAGGGACCTTGAATATCATCTAGTTCCTATCATCCTGGGTCACCTCTCCCTAGACCAGGTTACCCAAAGCCCCATCCAACCTGATCTTGAAACACTCGAGGCATGGGGCATACACAGCTTCCACAGAAAATTTGTTCCAGTGCCTTGACATCTGATCTAAATCTCCCCTTTTCTAGTTCAAAGCTATTACCCCTTTTCTTATCACTAATCTCCATGTTAAAAAAGTTTCTTTCCCTGTAAGTACAGAAAAGCTTCTACAAAATCAACTTTTCTCTAAGCTCAATAACCCCATAACTCCTATGAGGTGCTCCAGTCCTTCAATTATCTTAGCAGCTCTCCTCTTGACCCCATCTGACAGATGTGTATCTTATGTTAGGGGATCCAGAGCTGAACACAGTACTCTAAATGGGTCTCATAAAAGTGGAGTAGAAGAAGAGAATCACCTCCTTCAGTCTGCTGACTACATTTTTTAATGCTGACATAGTACAGTTGGCTTTCTTGGGTGCAAGTGCATATTACCAGCTCACACAGAGCTTTTCATTCACCAACCCTCAATTCCATCTCCACAGGACCATCCAACATCTGTTAATTTTCTAGTTTGTACTGATGTTTTTGATTGCCCCAACACAGATGGAGCACCTTTTACTTGGCCTCTGTTTCTCTTGCATTTAGTATGGATTTTTTGAATGAAGGTAACTAGGACTGTCTCAGAAGAAACAGCTACTAGATAATTCAGTTACAAAACAACAACAACAAAAAAATCTATTTAAACATATTCTAAAGAAAACAAATTATGGCAGAATAATTGATCACAAAGTTGCACAGTTCAAAAATACTGCATGACTGAAAGACAGGTGTCCAAAACTATAAATAAGGGAAACATTTATGGCATAATTATTTAACTCAACTTTGTCTGTATTTCGGTAGAATTACATGTTGAACTTAAAAAAAAAAAAAAAAAAGACAAAAAAAAGAGAGTGAGTCAGTAGATAAACTCTTAAAAAAAAAAAGAATCTAAAGTATAATAACAAATATGACTTAGAAAAATAATTGAACAAACTTCATGTACATCTTAAGGGAAAAAAAAAATCCCAGGAATAATGTGACATCCATTTTCAAATACAAACAGGAATGCTGATAAGCTGAAGGTAATATTCAGTGCCTGTGAAGAGTATAGAACCTTTGGACTCTGATCAAAGACTATGGTACATCAGTGAGTTAGTAATCCGCCTTTCAGCTGCCCTGAGTAGCCACTGTGCTATGCTGCACAGTGCTGAACTGTGTGGCTTTCAGGTATGTGTTGTGCTGTGAGTATCCTTGGCCTCAGGATAAACTTAGATGGTGAATTCTAACAAATGAAGCTTTCACTTGGTATCACTAATACCCGCTCTGTGTCCTTACTTACAGTGAAGCAGCAAATTCTCATCTGAACGTCCTTTTGCTTGGCAGTAGAAGTTACAGAGTTGTTTTCATGCAAGAAAATCCTCTGATAGCTCAAAAAAACCCAAACATTTCTTTTTACCAAGTATCCCTTTCCATAGACAGGGCCAGAATGGTATAGTGCATGCTGCTTGGAAGCCCATTACATGACACACTACTTGTGGTTCCTAGTATTTAAAAGGACACAAATATCTACATCTCTCTCTTTTTCTCTATATTGTTAGCCTCAATAAGAAGAATTTTAAATTATCATTTAACTCTCTTCTTTACAGAGTCCTACTGAGTACCTTTCAAAACAGACCAGCACCTTTTGGTGCAAAATACCTTCATCATAAGAATCACTAAAGGAAAGTTGAGGATGATAATGACTAGGAATTATATGGTAGTAACTTTCTAAAAATACAGTAGTCTAAAAAATAAATAGACAAACTTTCCATAAGCAAAGATGCAGGAATAGAGGATCCTGTACAGGAGAAGAGAGATGGAGCAGATGATACTGAGAAGTCTTTAATGCTATGTGTCCTTGACTTTTATCAGTCAGAATACAAATATCTCAGGCAGCATGCACTGCCTCAGAACAAATTCTTTGCTTTGTCAATGAAAAATGTGAGAAGTGGTTTCTTTGCTGTTGGTTTTGTTTGTTTGTTTTTTCCCCCATAAAAATGATTTCAACAGTATTCTGTTAAAGACAAATACGGCACAAACCTTGAGGAAAATGTGAAAACAGGTAAACAAGAAAGCTGCATAAATTAAGATTTTAAAATTCTAACAAGATAAAGCATAAGTGTCAACAAAAATCAAAGTAGTATTGTGTCAAATACCTTTACAGTGAGATATATCCCCTATGATGGTGCAAACACACATTTCAGTGGAGATTATGAAATTCAGTCAGCTGATGAAAGACAAGTCCTGAATCACCAGTGCAAAGTAAACAATTCAACATCATTAAATCATTTATCTGTCATTTCTGATGCTAAATGAAATCTAAGCTGCCCATCACAAAGCAGCAGCACTCTCTTTGTGATATATTTGAGTCTACCAAATAAAGAGATATAAGGGGTACTAGTGAGAAAGAAAGACAGTGTTCATGATTGACATCATGTAAAGAAGGAGATTTTTTTCATAAGTAAAGTTCCACTCTACAAAGAAAAACATTACCTCTTATGCATGATAACTACCATATAAATTCTCTCAGTGGTAGAAAAATTATAAGAATAATATCAGTGGACAGTGATGATGTAATAAACTCCTAGCATATCAGTCCTGTTTCTGAACAAACTAATGTGATTCCTTGCAACACAGAATGTTTAAGAAATATGTTATGTATTACTGCAGTACCATCAGATTCTGCAGTGGCTTAAAAAAAACAATTCATTATTCAGACATTTTTGAGTATATTTCTTGTAATTTATGGTGGCTAAGGGCACAGGTCCTTGATTAAGCTGGACTGGCTAGGTCTTTCAGTGTCAAAAATATTTGCAGTACTATAGTTAGTGCTTTTGTGCTATTGTAAAACACACAGGTTGTACTTAGATGGCATAAAGAAATCCATACTTGTCAGCCTATAAATGGCATAGATTTTGTCCTAAATCTAAATGTATGTAATTTCTGCACCATATTTTTCTGTACCATAATTATTCTTTGTCAATACTTATGCACATATTAGGATGCATGTCATGTATCATTAACTACTTTGATCACAAGATCGAGTGATTAAACACGTACATCAGCACAATGGAAATTAAGGTCCTGCTCCCGTTTCACTATACAGAAAACTAGGAGATGCTGAAATGCCATTTAGACCTGTGCACTGAAAATGAGGCATCGAAAAATCTGAGAGAGAATATAGCTATATAACTGATAAAATTTCCATGGATGACAACGAAATACAGTTCAGTTTTGGAATATTAAAAACTTATACTTGGACCTAAAAAAAAAGAAAAAGTGTGTTCTGCTCATTTTTTGAAACCGTTTTTATGTAAAGTACAAAAGTTAGAAACTTGCAGTCATCAGAATAAACACCTCAATACTTTCCACATGAGCCTGTATGAATGGTTTTACTGATATAAAATGTCACAGTATAGTTTTAAACATTGAGATTAGCAGCACAGCTATATGCTTCTTTAGGCATGAATGCACAGGTCCAGGCATCTGGATGTCGGATAACAAATTGATCAAATCTCTTTTTACTGGTGAGATAATAAACAGTAAATGGCTGAAAAGGAGTTTGATGAAACATTAAATGGACACTCTAAAGATAAATATTTAGTGCAGCGTCAGCAGTATCACTGCAATATGGAAAGCTAAAGGCTAAGTGCAACGTGCTGAGTCACAGAGTCTGCACTGATATTTAAAGGGCCTTCAAGAAAAATCTTTCAAACCATACAAAGGATAGCATTCAAAGTAAATCCAGTGAAAAATAAACAGTATTTTTAGGGCATGTATGGTACTAATTAACTACAAATCAGTAATATAAACTTCTATGATTACAAAAAATTGGATTCATTTTTCATGAAGAAGCCACAAAACCAAATCTTCATACACTGAGTCAGTAGTGACTCTGTGAAGACATTCCTGGAAAGTCCATCTATTTAAAAAACACAGAAGACAGTTTGTATTTTGGATATTTTGATACAAACCTGGCACTACAGAGCTCTGGAGAAAAAAAAAAAAAACAAAAAAAACCCAAGCTTTTTTTATTCAGGATAATCAGAATTTACAGGAGCTGTTAAGGTGAAAAGTTGATTAAACTATCCAATTTTTCTGTAACAGAATTTTTATGGGCTGATTATATTTTTATTTTAAAGACATATTTTTAAAATTCTGAAGAAAAAAAAACAATAGGGACATACACAATTTAGTTTAGCAAATGCAACTACTACCATATTTCTCTGGATGTTGATGATATATCTTAAAGTTGGTTTTGTAAATCTGACCTACTATGTGAAAAAAGACAGAAAAAGATTAATTTGTGGGGACAAAGCCAAGGGTAATAACATTTTCATACAAAGAAAATATTTATCTCATTATCATCTGTGTGCTGGTATGCTATTTTCTGTGGTATATAGCAGATGATAGGTAGTAACTAATCTCATTATATCTCAGATATAGTACAAGCTCTTTCTTGCTAGAAAATACTAGCTTACTTATTTTACTGCTGAGCGCAAATCATCAGTGATAGTGCAGCTTTTACTTCTTATAGTTACCATAACAATTGTATTATCAAGTTAGCCTTCTATTGTTCTTCATTTCTTTCTCTTAAACATTTACGAAGGACCTTTATTAATTTTGTAGTTCTTTGATAAATATTAGTAAAATCTTATATAATCTTTAGCTTACCCTACAATGCTAACTAGTTCCTCTATTTCTTTTTCAGATGTGGAGGCCATTACAATATTGTAAGTTAACTAATTTTGTCCTTTTTTTTCCACAGCATTTCTTCCAATCATTTTAACTGCCATTTTCTATTTTCCATTTAGGACTCTTATTAAATGAACTGACAATACTACATGATATTAATAGGAATATATTATGCTCAAAACATAATGCTTATTGGTGGAAAATATTTACTTTGTAAGTTCTAAGGTGAATAAAATAGTCTATATAAATGCAGAATTATTAGTCCAATTACAGTATTTTTGTTGCGACAAAGACAGGCAACTAAATAACCTTCTGTTGATAAAAAGAGGTTACAGTTGCTTATAAAGAATATACAAATTAAAAAAAAAAACAAAATACTTCTTTGGACTATGGAGTCCCATGCCCTTTTAAAAAAAGCACTATGTCATACAATTCCTTTTGTAAACATGAACAAGAATTGTTTTTGGGGAGACGGGTTCCACTTGACAAAGCAGAGCAAAGGCTCCATTGTCAGTAGCTGACCTAAGAAGGGAGAGTTTTAAACTAGAAAGAACAGAGGAGGAATAAAGATACCAAATACTCCATGAGGGAGTAATGGGCAGGGTTGACAAGCACAGGGCCTGGAGTGATGTGAATGAAAGGGAACACAAAATCAACAAACACAGCCTAAATGGGATCACCTCTGGTGTTTTGCTTTGTAAGTAAGGAAGTGCCAACAAAGTACCACTATGAAAAATAAGACAATCCCTAGTCTCTTTATGGGAAATCAATATGCAGGGGTGCCTCTCTGGAGTGCCTGTACACTAATGCACACTGCATGACACATAACATGAGAAATTTGAGAACTTGAGAGACAAAATAATGGCTGTATGGCTACCAGTTTGCTGTTCTGTCAAAAAGATGTTGAGTCAACTCCCATGACTGGAGTTCTTCAAAAGGGTTTTTCAGATTCTTTAGGAGTACAAGGAAGACAAGGAGAGGGAGATGCTTTCCATATAGAAAGCATGGAGATCAGTCAAGGGAGTTGATGCAGAGAGAACTAAGAGCTTTAGTTAAGGATTAAAGAGCAAAACAGTATGGGTGACACTGTAATTGACTTGCTCACCAGGCTTCTTTAGATGCAGTCCAGGGTGTTGCTGGCTCATGTCCAACTTTCCATCCACCAGTACCCCCAAGTCCTTGTTGCCAGAGCTGTGCTCAATCCTTACATGCCCCTGTTTGTACTGATAGCAGGGGTTGTCACAACCCAGATACAAGAACTTGCTTTTTGCTTTGTTGAACCTCATGATATTCACTTGGGCCCACTTCATCCCATCCTTCAGGCATGCCAACCACATCACACAGCTTGATGCCATTTGCAAACTTGCTGAGGTTGCACTGTATCCCACCACCAATGTCACTGATGAAGACATTAAAGAGCACTAGTCCCAGTACTGAGCCCTGAGGAACACCACTCATCACTAATCTCCAGCTGGACATTGAGCCATTATTCATAAACAAGGATGGGCTTGTTTGAGATGCAAAGGTAAAAGGCAGCCTTGGCTGCAGTGACTACGTAGTGATGAAGTTGAGGGTCCTATGAGGAGAGAGAGATAAAAAAGAAAGACCACAGCAATGGATTTCAGGAGCACAGATTTAGCCTCTTCAACTATCCATTGAAGAGTCCATTGGGATGTAGCCATGGAGGGTAGAGGGGTCAGGGAAGACTGGTTAATATTAAAATATCCTCTCCTTCAAGCTCAAGAGTGGTAGATCCTAATGACCAGGAAGTCAGGCAGAAATGCTAAGGAATTCTGCATGAATGAACAATTTGCCTCTGGCAAAAATCAGGCACAGAAATGAAATGTAAAGAAAGTGGAAGTAAAGACAGGTAACCTGGGAGAAATACTGAGGTACTATCCAAACACAAAAAGACTCAATTAGGAAAACCCAAGTTGAGCTAGAATTGAATCTGGCCAAGGATGTCAAAGGCAATAAGAGCATTAAAAAGTGCATCTGTAACAAAATGAAGTCAATACACATTATAGGCCCACTGATTAATAAGGCAGAGGCTTGGTGATACAAGGCAAGGCCTTTTCATCTCAGACTTTATCAACAGTCCTAGGCTCTGGAGGCCAGGGTGTAAGAGGAATAAGTCAGGGAGTCCTTAAACAAACTGGACATAGACAAGAGTACAGGCCTGATGGGATGCACCCACAAGTGCTGGAAGCTGGCAGATATCATTGTGAGGCCATTCTTAGTAATCTTTTCTTGATCACATTGGAGATAGGCAAAAGCTGTCTGGATGTGATCCTAGGCAACTAGCTCTAGATGCCTCTGCTTGAGCAAGAACCATATGAACCAGATGATCTCAAGAGGTCCTTTCCATCGTTCTGTGATTCAGTGATTCATTTTAAAATCTCAGGTTGCATGTTTCACAAGTTAAGTTGTCAGTTTTACTGACCGTTCACAGTAGAAAATTAGAGAAGTCTTTCAAACTCTGGAAAAAAAGTCATTGCATCCTTACACTGTTTAGCAAGATTACAAAAATAAAATTATCTCCTGTTCATTCCCTTGTGCTTTGTTAGTACAACTTCATTTTTCTTGCAACAGGGTAAGCATAACTTGACAGCATATATTCTAATTATGTTTCTTATTTAATGACTGTACTTTGTAAAGGTGTGAATACCTCTGTATATCAGTTGAAAATACCTTGAGTAAAACATCATGGGATTGTTGTTTTCATAACGGTACTGTACTGCTTGTTCTGCATGGGTTGCCTTGTGATTAGCCAAATACTTAAATTTTCCTCCCCATCTAGTGATGAGCTTACACTTCAGATTTTTTTTTTACTTATACTCCTTAAGAGTATAATATTTAGAGCTTCTATCACTCCAGTTTTGAAGGTCACTCAAATCTTGTAAAACTTTTCTAATTCTCCTCCTTACTGACAAAGCATTCTAAATGGAGTCTTTAGCAAATCTCATTACTACATCTCTACTTCTGTACTCAAGATATTAATGGGTTGATATTGTCATTGCTGCTCCTGTCTCATGCATATTTGCACAGCCCACTACCTGAAGAATCATTTCCAAATGTGATCATCTTTTTAGACAGTTGCATGATGTAGACTTGCAAACCACAGTTCTTTTGAACATATATTGGTGAATATGTTTGATTGCTATAGTTATTTCCATCAACATCTATCAGGGTGGCCACTGTTCATTTTCCTATGAGGAGCTAAAGTAATTACTGCAGGTATAAAATGGTTCATCATAGTAACACTTATTTTTGTGAACAGGTAAGTGGACAGATACTATGATTTCTATCATCATGTCTATTTTTATTGTTATTAAAAATTTCCTTTTTCATTAGATCTCCTTTTGGTTAATCACTTTCTGTTGGTACATGCTTCATACAAAACTACAATTCATCAGTAATGTGCATACTACACAAGTTACTTACACATACATAATTTCATTGCAAATGTATCCAGTAAATAAGCCTGGGTTTTGTGCACCTGAGCTGTACTCCTGGCTCCTGCAGCATCCTGTTAAGTGACTTTTGAGGTTTAGCTTTGTGTTTTTCCTTTCTGCAGCATTTGTTCTCTTCCCAGCATTAATATTATTTTTAGTATTTCTTTAGTCACAATTCACCAGTTTTCTGCATGCTTCCTACACTTAATTTTTCATATCCCCTAGTGTGTTTTTTTTTTTTTTTTTGCTTCAGTAAGTGTAATTTATAACTCTGTAAGTGAAATAGCAGCACAGGTAGAACCAAAAACCCTATTGTATTCTATGCTTTGGTCTTCGAAAGGAAATGGAAATGCTTCCGCTATTTTTTGTCCACTTCTTTTATTCCTCTTTTAATAAAGATTATTTAAACATCATGCTTTGCAGCTCTAAGAGATGCAGCATATATCTTTCCTTTAAAAATGTATTCTACAGAACTCGCTACTTCATAAAAACATAATATTGAAGACATTCGATCCATTTTGCATCTGAATGAACTAGAATTAAAGTTCAAAAATATTCTCTTAACCCCTCATTCCATGTTAAAGTTGTTTTACTCATGCCCTTTTTTTCCATAACATTGTACAGAATATAGACTAGACTGGTTCAGGTGGAAGAGAACTACATGGACCATGAAGTCAAAATGCCTGACCACTTCAGGGCTAAATTAAAATTAAAGCACATACATGAGAGCATTATCCAAATGACCTTTGAACTGTGAGAGGTATAGGGTATCAACTGCTTTGCTTAGAAACCTGGTAAAGTGATTAAGCACATATATGGTAAAAGCACCTAGAAGATAGCATAGAGATTGGAATGATTGGGAACATAGAATCACCAAGGTTGGAAAAGACCTCGAAGATACAGTCCACCCATCCACCTACCACCAATATTTCCTCATTTAACCATGTCCCTCAGTACAACATCTAAACATTTCTTGAATATTTCCTTGTTTTTTTTTTTTTTATTTCCTCATATTTTCACCAGGGACAGTGACTCAGTCACCTTCCTGCAGCCATACCAGAGTCTAACCACTCTTTTGGAAAAGCAATCTTTTGAATAGACTAGGCTAAGAAAGATACAACTGAAGAGAAATATAGTCATCTTCAATTACATCTAAGACTGTTGCAAATAGGAAAGATTAGGAACAACATAGAAATAACAACAAAAGGTAATAATTTATGCCAGTCATTGTCAGTCAATTATATTTGTGGTGTTTACATGCTATTATTTATTTTAGCACTTTACAGATGCTGTTACTTTGAAAAGTCTCAATTTAATACATAAACATCATGTATGTTTTTTTCAAGTAGATCTATTTTTTTAGAAGACCATTTTGACAAGAGTTAATTATGTAGTCATCAACAGTATTAGGGTATTAAATATTTCTTGCTTTTAAGAACTTGTGGCAATACATTACACAGCATGGCCGTTACCTGCCTGTGCCTCCTTTAAATCACAAAAACAAAACTATTTGCAATCAGTTGTTGAAAAATAGCATGTAAATATGCAGTTCAGCCAAATGTACATCATTAACATCAAAAGAAAACCTCTATCAGCACAGGTAATTTACCTTCTAAGTTGAAAAAAATCCAGCCTACACTACCTGGATGCAAGAGAAGACACAGAAAAACTGCATGAGATTTTTTGATGATCTAAAGCACAAAGCCGTAAATGTGTCTGACTATACTAGGTACATTAGATCTTTTTTATTCCTTTTTGTGAGTCTTTTTTTTTTTTTTTTTTTTTTTTTGCACTCAAATGCACTTGATACAGAGTAATTTGCCAGGGAAATATAGAGATAGCAAATTAACTAATCAGATGTATAATGCTCTGATACCATAATGTAACTAAGATACTGAGATCATCAGTAGTTGTTATGAGTCACGTGTTTGACTGGGACAGTGAAGTTTTCAGAAACACAGGAGTATTGAGGATTGCAAAAAGGTACCTCATTATAAAAAAAACCTTGAGATATTACAGCATGACAAAGTGAACAATGAAATGTTGTAATGAGCTGATGACTACTGTCAGCTTGTAGTCAGTTATAATGACAGTGAGACCTCTGAGATAGTCTAATCTTTTCCTGCGTTTTTCCCTTATATTTCTTTCTTCCTTCCTTCCCTCCATTCTCTCAGTTCCTCATTCAGTTTCCTTCATTTTCTTTCCCTTCCTCCTTTCTTTCATTTGATAACGTTAAAAAATATGCACTAAAATATTTAAAGCAAAATAACAGGCTTCCTACATCACATATGCATACATGCCAGCACTTTTTATAACTCCTGTATTAACCATTAATTATAGGTCACGCATCACGTGACTGTATCAAGCAATGTCCATTCTTGAGGCATACATTCTGACTGCTTTTAAACTATGCCCTTTTTCTGTTGTTGTAATTTGTTTTGAACTTGAGCTAATTACTAACCATAAAATTAGTATTCCCTCATAGTGTCCTGATGATAGCAGATGCTTGTCTAGTCATGATTATGGTTTCCTGAAATACAAAAAGGTATTTGCACTGCAAGGGCTTATCATTTTTATCATTTCATTATGATATATGCATCAGTGCAGTTGAGTACTAGGATCAGTAGGACAGTAACTATATCATTAATGAACTAATTTGCTCTTTAGGACTTATTTCAATTTTCATCACTTATAAGTTAACAGTCAGATGGTTTTGATATCAATGCTGCCTCACATTACTTCTTAGTATGATTTAAGATACTAAGATACATTAGTATCTTCAGTCCATTATTCAGTCAAATACAGATGAGAGCAGTTTGATCGCTGTTCTCAAATATCCCATTTGGTTCATCCACCAATGTAAATTCTCCTTGTTTAGACTGAAATATCCAAATTCTTAGATATTGCTTGCATCTTTATTCCTCATGGATTTTGTAGACTTTAGGCACTTTCCAATAGTGCCTCAGAGCATCTTCTTTTACCCCTACTGTCATAATATTAAGGGTTTATTGGTCAAATAAAAACTACTGTAGCTCCTACAATATTGGGTTCATTTTTCTCTCTATTCAGAGCAATTACATCAAATACTTGAGAAGAATACAAACAAGAATTCTACGTTCAGCCCACACACTCATTCTTCCCTGTTCTCCAAACTTATCTGAATAGAAATATGTGTTCTAAGATAGATATTTAGAGAAGACTTATGATTATATGCTAGGAATTGAAATTAGATAAACATCTTTACATTTCTGCATTTCCTAGCATAATTGTTTTAAATAGAAAGTGAACTATAATTGCATTCAGATTCAAATGAGCAGAGATTTGTAAAGAGAGAATTGTTATAAACAGTTCTGTTTAGTATCTGAAGAGAAAAATGGGACTGAGAAAATAAAAATAAAAAATGCATTGCTTTGCATTAGTAAACATACTACCTTTCAATGGAAGTACAAAAAATGCTGAAACACTGAAGCTATATCCACAGATATATTATAAAAACTTCACACGGTTTATAAAAATTCTCTAAAGACTCAAGATTTTGTGCTATCAAAAGCTAGTCAAAACTCATTTATCTGATCTTCAATGTCCTTTATTGTTTCAGTGATTATGTAATCAGTGTTTGGTGTTTTTTTTTTTCTCTTTATATTGCCTTTATAAGATATTCTATCTGTGATGCCACAGGCTTTACTTTTTATAGGACATTGAAAGCACAGTTTTGAAAGAGACTCGTTTTCTTTATATGTGTGTCTTTATATGTTACTTTTGGTCTAACATAAAATGAATAACAACTTGATATACATCAACCTAAATTATACTAGAGATTAAATTAAGCTTGGAGTGAAATACATTTAACTGAATAGCAATGATATTTCTTTTTTTCTCTCGTCCCTTTAATTTCATTATCCCTATATAAAAATGCAACTTGTAATTTATTTTAGAAAGTTTACTTTTCGTATATAGGCATCTAGAAAAGCTATCTGTACGTAGAGAAAACACAAATTTCTTCCTTGTAACTTATGAATGTTTAGATCTTAGTTTAGATCAGAGTGTTTAAGTCTTCTTCATAAGAAATCTCATTTTTCAACTTTTTTCAAATGTATCAGTTTAAAACACACTAGTAATATAATCTACTGACTGAAACTGATGGCAAAAATCACTTCAGGCCACACAGTAATGCATCCAATTACTTTCTCTCTCTTTTTTTTTTTTTTATCTCACAGTTATTATTTTTTTGTCTTTTTTGTTTTTGAATGCAATCTTACTCTCTCAACTGTAACATCAGCCATAAAATTTTAAGGAAGTGTGAAATAGCTTATGGCCCTGATCCAACAAATCACTTAGAAGAGAATGCATCTGGCTCTAGTCATACAATTGCATATGCACTTATATCACTTGTATAAAGCTCTGTTCTTTTCTTGAAGTATTTATATGGAACTTCCTGTGTTCCAGTTTGTGCCCGTTGCCGCTTGTTCAGTTGCTATGCACTGCTGGGAACAGCCTGAATCACCCACTTGATTTCTACCCTTCATATATTTCTAAGTGTTGATGAGATCCCCTCTTAGTCCTCTCCATGCTGAACAGACACAGGTTTCTCAGTCTTTGCTTATAGGAGAGATGCTTCAGGCATCTTTGTAACCCTATGCTAGACTATCTCTAGAAGCTCCCTGTTTTTCTTGAACTGAGGAGCGCAGAACTGGACACAGTACTTCAGATGTGGCCTCATCAGGACAAAGTAGAGGAGCATCATCTCCCTTGACCTCGTAGTCTCTTAATACACTCAAATATACCATTGGCTTTCTTGGCCACAAGAGCATACTACCAGCTCATGGCCAATTTGTTGTCCACAAGGCACCTACGTCCTTTTCTACAGAGGTCCTTTCCAGCAGGTCATCCTCTAACCTGAACTGTTGTGTGAAGTTATTCCATTCCAGCTGTAGGACTCTACAGCTGCCCATGTTGAACCTTATGATGCACCTCTCCAGCTATTTAGCCACTTCAGGACCTGATGAATGGCAGCACAGCCTTCTGTTCTGTCAGCCACACTGCTTCCCAGCTTTGTATCAGCAGGGGAATCATAGGGTTTCAAATCACATAATAAATAAGTAATAGAAAATAAGTAATTTTTTCTTAACCAAATTTTTAATATGACACTGACAGTACTCTCAACAAACTGTCTGCTTTTACAAAGATGCATTTTTCCTCATCAATTCCATTCATTTTCTGAGATCAGTAATTCTTCATATTCTACCCTACATTTCAAGAGCCAAATCATTCACTTCATCACAGCTCAAGTGTACATCCCTAGTGAATTTTATAATCAGCATACTTAAAATCTGTACACAATCCAAAAGTGTTAGCACATTGTCATCTATTTTAGATTTACTTTAGTGTTGACAGTGTCACTTTTCTTATAACAGGTCAATTTATCTAACTGCAGAAATACATATTTTTATTCATCTCATTTTCAGTAATCATTCCTTTTAATATATATATATATATTTATATATATATATTTTTGCTACAATTCATTTTGTTAAATGCTTGCTAGTTGGCATATTGGATTCAGTGAAATGTACAATTTACTCTCCAAGGTCTTAACTTACATTTAAACTTTCAAAGATCAATGGAATTTGCTCTGACATAAATTTTAATAATAACAAAAGTTGAGTGCAAGTTGACTAATACCTATAAAGTGAGCAAAAGACCACTGACCTCCTCAGTATTTGAAGCTATTCTAGTAGTTAACAGTAAGCTACAGGAAGAATATGTTTGATGTTATCCTAGTGTGACCGTATTTGTCTATCATAAAGCACTACCATATTTTGAGTATACACTTGAACACAGACAATTATTATTAATTAATGACGCTTTTCTATCAACAAAAGGTAAGGCATTGTATGACGCAGAAAGCTTAATCAAAATCAAGAAATTGAAGAGTGCAGTAGAATCATGCATAAACGCTTAAGAAAAATTCTGCTAAAACAGATAAAATTCTTTCAGACTAGCTCCAATAAGGCTTTGTTATGTATCTGTACTACTAGGTAAGGTTGATGATCTGTATCACATTTAGGAACAAGATTAGGCAGTTTATCTTCATGTCTGAGTCATATGTGACTGACATATAACATCTCTGATATGCAATAGTAACATCACCTGGAAAAGAGTTGAGTCTCTTAATCATCAGATCAGAGAGGACAGGAGCTGCTTTAGGAACTTGTAGAACATGCAATGAAGCAAAATGTCTATTTTGTAGCTATATTTAAAGCACAAATCATCCATTGTGACAGTTTATGCTATAAATATAGCAAAGAATAATGAGGATTTGTGAATCTCTAAAGTTTGAAATATCTACTTTACACATTCTATAAAACTGATTAAAAATTAGTTATAAATGAAATGGTAAAAAAGAGCAAAGAAAGCAAACCAGATTGAATTGCTTTATAGAAAACTTTTTATAATAAGAAATAAATATGTTTATGAGACTTGAGACAGGTGAGAATTGCAAATGCTTATTCTGGATGAGCTGTTACAGATCTCACAGTACAACTGAGAGAATAATGAAATATACATGAAATTATGTGATTAAAAAAGTAATAACTTCATTGAATAAAAACCCAACAAACTACAGTGTGCATTTTCTTCTACAACACAAGAAAAACTATGGCCATTTTGGTGTCATTCATAAAAATGCCAGAAAATTTGACCATACTTTCTCCATTCCAGTGACACTGAGTAGTTATAAGGACTTCATAACCTTAATAAAGTATTTATATAAATTATAATATGTAAATAATATTTTAAAGATTATTTTAGTACCAAGGATTATCGTCCTCATAATCTAATGCTTTCTCAGAGTAACTGTCATCCTTAACAGCAGAAACTGTCAGTCTGTTAAAAAAAATTAAATTAAATTAAAAAAAAAGTGGAAACAATTAAAATAGGCTGAGAAGACTTGATGCCTAATTGCTCTCTTCCCTTCACTTTCCTACATCCTTGTTGCTGTCAGCTCTGTTCCCTAAAAACAATTAAAACCAAATTCTGTACAGCACGTATCTCTTCAGGCTGACATCACTCCCTTCCAAGAAGGGATTGACACACTCAACCATGTGCTATGTCCACACATCTTTTACATACTTCTATGGCTAGGGACTCCACCACTTAACTAAGCAGCCTGTTCCAACGTTTGACCATTCTGTCCATGAAGAAACCCTTCCTTATATCCAGTCTAAACCTTCTTTGGAACAACTTGTTTTCTTCTGTTTTCTCTCTGTACTCTGCCCTGATGAGGCCGCATTTCACATCCTGTGTTCAGTTTTGGGACCCTCTCTACAAGAAAGACATTGAGGCACTGGAGCACGTCCAGAGAAGGGAACTAAAGTGGGTGAGGGGTCTGAAGCACAGGCCTTATGAGGAGCACATGAGGGAGCTGGACTTGTCAAGTCTGGAGAAGAGGAGGTTCAAGGTAGACCTTATTGCTCTCTACAACTACCTGAAGGGAGGTTGTGGTGAGAGATTCAGGTTGGATAGTAGGAAGAACTTCTTTACTTTTAATTCCATATCTCAATGTACTGCGTTATTTGCATTTGTTTTTATTATTTTCCAGGGATAAATAATGTTTCCATGAAACATTTTTAGAAGTTCTACTGTCCTTGCGTATTCTAGCTAACTTTATACTTAAATTGCTATTCCTAAATAATGTTCTTTTGAATATTGCTCCTTCTCCTATACCAACACAATAAATCTCTGCTGTGAAGTACAAGAATGAACAGCTTTAAATTTGAAGGCTAACTTCCATTTATAATGGAATGGTGTGGATAAATTTTCTAATTTAATCTTTTCTTGTAAAGGAATTTTCTTTGAGAAATAAATAACAAGAAAACTGAATAGCTTTTTTTAAAATCAAGAAACACCACTAAATCATGAAATTGTTGACTCTTTAAATTATTTCTATCTTATTTTTATAGCACATCTATTAAGACGGTACTGAAATTATGAATATAGGTGTTGTGAACATTCTAAATCATCTAGCAAGAACTGATCCTCAATTCTTAGAAAACCATACTTGACAAACAGTGAATTGATTCTTGAAGATTATGAACCTTTTCTTGTCATATTGCCAACAAAAGGAAGGTCCTCATGGATGGGAACTAAGTATCAACAGCTTCTGTCATTTATACAGTTTTGCTTCAGTACAAGGGTCCAAGAAGTCTAATATTTTACATTACAAGATATTTTTAAAAAACTGAGGAAATGTAAAACAGTACAATAATAAACTAAAACAGACATTTCATTAAAGAAAAGGTCCACACCATTATTACAGCAAATAAAGTTGTGTCTTACCTGTAAAGCCCTTGTTACATTCACAAATAAAAGTGTTTGGAGTAATGTTGCTGCAGTTACCATTGAAACAGGTATGTGGCTGGCACTGTCCAACTATTTCTGTACAATTTTTACCTGTTTAAAAGGAATAATAGGAACATTGAACTTAAATATTTTATTTTTTACTCTATATTTCAAAATTATGTTAAATAACATATTAGTTGGATGGGTAGATATTAGTGCTAATATTGGTCACAAGCTTTCATAAAGTTACTGAAGTTCTAAAGAATGGTACAAAACTGTTTAGTTTCATTAATATGAACTAATGTTTATCTACCTTATCTACTATATTATTACAAATTCATGTAGAAATTAAAATCCAGAAATGATATTAATACAGCAGGTATTGGTATTTTTGTTTGTTTGATTTTTTTTTCCTGTGTTCTTTTGTTTTACATGAATATAGCTTACGGTTTCTTCCAGCACAAAAAGTAAAAATTAAAAAAAAAAAAGCTGTTTTCATGTGGAGTCCAACTTTTGACTAATTTTTTCCTAATACGCATCTTTCTGGGAATTACAGTATCAATTATCATTTATGCTATTACAGCACATGGAAATAAAAACAAACATGAATTTGCTTGCTACTTGTATTTTTGTTGTAACGTTATTTTCTATTCAGCAATTTTCCCCCTTTCTAATACACTTTTTATAATGGGAAATGCTTTTACTTCCAGTACTTTTCTGCAGCCATGATATGATGGTTTAATCTCGCAGTTCTTGTTCTCATACAGTTTATTTACTGAATCAGTATCGTCAGAACAAAATGATGACATGAGCCAACACTGTCCCATATAGGAGAGCAGAATATTTTGAGCATTGCTTAATGATAGCATTAAGCATGATTAGTTTTAATTGCTTATGAATATTTCCATGAGTCTGAAAAATAGTAGCAGGCTTTTTGTTATTATTATTTTCAAAGAATTTTACATGGCCCCCAGAAGTCACATAAGAAATGGGAAGCATTTTGCTATTTTCTTAAGTTCTAAATTATTAAGAAATATTTTTCTCATAACATTATATAGCCATACTTGCATAATCAATTAGCAAATGCATTGGTAACTGAACTATTATGCAATTTGAAAAACACGTAAAAATAAATTACATCAAACTTTACATAACCTTTAAATTCTGTCTGTGTATCTCACTCATGCCTGACTCATCAAATGTGTTTCCTAACATAGCATCACAATTGAAAGAGCACAGAATAGCAGCCACTGAAGGAAGATTTACTAAAATTCTGTCCCACAAGTACAGTCAGATTTGCAACAATCCTTTTGATAACAGTGATTACTTCTGGTACTTTCTGGTCTCCCTAGCTGCATTATTCTGAATGCAGGAAAAAAAAAATATCCATAATTTACATCATCTTCTTTTATTTTTCCATTAAATAAAGACAATGACTGGGTAAGAATGCATATAATCATATTGTACTCTGACAGCAAACACAAATGTTATTCCTTAGATGGGTTTCAGATAAATACTGCAGCTTTACAGAGATAGAACTCAGTGTTTGTTTGTTGAAAGGTTGTTTTCTTTTTTTTTAAATGTGAAATACTTTATTTGGTGATAGCAACAACTGTTAAACAAGTATGTCTAGTAAACTTATTTGGAAAGGAACTTAAGTGTAAAAAATAAGGAAAAAATATTTTGTTTCTTCTTATTTTTTTAATTATTATTTTTTATTGAAGACAGATTTTAAAATTTTAAAATTAAAGAATTTTGTTTTTGTTTAAGAAACTACTTTTGCATGGGCTGACTTCCCAACAATTTCTGCTATTTTGCATAAGAAATTATTTTGCTGTGCAAACAAACAAAACTATTACTTGCGTTTTGTGTTTATGTGGGAAAGAAGCATAGATTATTTTTTTTTTAATTTTCTCTCCACAGTGCACGTAAGAACACAAGGAAGTAAAAGCTTTGTTTGAACGACAACCTAGTTTCCTATGGGAGACTACAGGCAAAAGGCACCATGCATGTATGGCAGGGGCAATGGACTATCCAACAGTACAAAACCATTGCTAATGACATGCACACTATTTTTAATTAAAGAATATAAATAACAATTATTCACAGATGGAAAAAAATACCTGAAAACTCTGGAGGACAATTGCATTCATACAAATTTCTGGTATCTTCAGATTTCTCAGTACAAGAGGCATTGTTATGGCAAGGTTTAGTGGAGCATACATTAAACTTCTGGCAGAATTTTCCAGAATACTGTGAGAAACAATGGCAACTATACTGTTTTTCCCAAACATGGCTTAAACATCTTCCATGCTTGGAGCACAATGGTGCATTTGGAGACTGCTGACAAAACTGCTGCTTCACAGTTACATTCAGACGAAGGCCCATGTCACACAGGCGTGGGCCTCTCTTTTGCTGCTCAGCAAAGTAATGAACTCCAACACCAAGCCAGGTAGGGTCAACTTGGTGCAGTCCTCTTATCCGGCAAACAAAAATCTGCTGCTCTTGAAAGCCAGTTTTAGGGCAATTCATAAATTCTTCCTCGGAAACATTTACCAAATTCATTCCATAGGACTGAAAGGATGGCTCAGAAGAGATGAAGAGACTATCACCTAATTGAAGCTGTACAGGGCATATCTGAGGGACACTGAGACTGTCTTCTCTAGTAGTATTTTTAGTCATATTCCAGCATTCCGTGTAAAAGTCTGTGCATATATTTTTCCTTAGTGTCCACTCCATTACAACAGGTTTAGGTTCCTCTCGCCACTCAGCAATTATCTGCCTCTCACATATCATCTGCCCCTTTACAATGCAGAGCTGAAGAAAGCACAACACCATGTGAGCTGTTGATTTTGGAGTCATTCTTTCAACCGGCACGTCTTCATTCACATCTGCTTTTTATTACTGAAGATGGATTTAGATCACCTATTTCCTATGCTGTTTCTGTATTTTTCTTCGCAGCCTAGGAATTCAAACAGAGAAAAACATTTCTGTTTTCATGCTAAATACAGTAGACTGTCAAAGCTTCGTTAAAAAATAAATAAAAATAGATACAATAAAGCAGGATTGACATGTAACAACACCAGTCAGAACTCTTTTTCTGGCATCCCTCAGATTCCCTCTTTTTCTTTCTTTTGGGGGGACTCACTGAAAGATCCAAAAATATTTTTATGTACAAAGCTTAACAGTATGTAGCACCTGCCTCTGATGAAAAAAAAGCAACATCTAGTCAGCGCTGTATGCAGAACCAGACTACAGACAGTCTGATGAAACTGTGTATCACTATGGTAAAAACACAGAACAAGCATTTGCAGCACTGGAGGGGACGGTCAGTGAAGAATGTTCTAGAAACATCACTTCTCTTCCCACCTTGGAAAGTGTTTTGCGTTTGCCTTTGCCTTCTTGCTCTCCCTATCCCTCCTTTTGCTTCAAAAGAATCTTCAATGCTTGAGCCAACCTTCAACAGAATTGGACCTCATTAAATCATTCAAGAGGGCTTGACCAGTGACCTTTGTGAAGCAATGACCAGAGCTGTTTAAACCTTAGAGGAAAGCAGAAGGTTGTGAATTATGAACTAGTAACAGTGGAAGACTTGAGGCTTAAAATATTAAACTCAAAAGTGGTAGAAGCTACATACTGATCCTCAAAACTCTTTTATTTTCATTTAATTATCAAATTCCAGTCCTGCCTTCAGATAAGTTAGACATACTCTAACCATCTTCTCCACAGCCAGGCAGGTAAGACAATTTCTAATTCCTAACTATTTCCACACTTGGAAGCTAAGTCCCTGTAAGGGATAATAATAATAATAATAATGAAAAAAAGACTCAATTTTGCAGAACTGCTACCCTGGAATACCAAGCATATTTCTATATTGAGGCTATTTAATCATTTTGAGTGTCACATGATGCTCAGCAATACCATGAGATAATGTTCCAGCAAATGTATAGTTTGGAATATTTGGCATTTTTTCTTTTCATCTAGCAGAGCTGAACTACTATATCTATTATAGCTCCTATTGCATCTGTCACTATTATCAGATAATACACAGTAATATAAAGCTTAGACCGTTATAAGAAATTCTGTGTTCTGTAACCTGCCTTTACACACCTTTTTTTATAATGAGATTTTGTCATGGGTTAATAAGATTAATGTTTACAGAAGGTTATCTTTCTTTTTAGACACTCTAAAAAGAGAGCTATCGGATGACTATCATGGAAGAATTCCTGCTCACATAGATTTCCTTTAATCTCAGAAATTCTATGTAGTTTGTTATCAAATATAGACTTTTTTTTTAATCAGAGTATTTGCAGAGGAATAAATTTCTGAACTCTAAGTGATTGGTAGCATTATTAGAAGTTGATATAGGTCTTTACAAACCTCATGACTTGTCTTCACACAATTGATATTATTATATGAGTGCTAGAATTACCAATTTTAAATAAAGAAATACATCTTGTAAAAGCAATGTAAATGAATAGGGCAAGATGCAAAATTTAAAAAATAATTTTAACAAAGAATAAAAATTATTTTTTTGTTTTAGTCACATGTAATGCTATAATAGGATGGAAAGGACTGCAATAATCACAGGGCAGCAAAGTCTTTGGCTACAGTAAATGAGAACAAGCACAAAAGTAGGAGCCACAGACACAGAAATGAAGGAAAAGAGCCACTTAACCTATGGAAGGCCTCAAATAGGCAGGGATCTCCAGCAAGAGATACCCTCACCTCCCCTGCCAACCCTTAAATGTGGTCTGGGAAGGGGTGGATCCTGACTCCACCCCCTTCCAGTTACTCAGGTACACTCATGCATTGCAACTACCCTGGGTTGGCCCTGTCTTCCTACCAGGTGCTCAATCACTGTTGCAGGCCATAGGTTCATAAGGTTGGAAAGGATCTACAAGATCATCTAGATGACTTATCACATCCACTACATGATAAAATCAAGAGAAAAAAAATTACATAGTGAAGAGTATTAAAAGTTTAGGTCTAAGCGTGCAATAGTTTCAACACTGATATAGATGGTGTAGAAAGTCAACAAAGAAATTAAATATCCATGAAATGCCAATACCATGAGTCAAGAGACAAAGTCATTCTATGAGATAAAATTTGAAAGCAATTATAACTGTTAGATTTTTAGGTTGAGATCAGGTGAGGACAAAAACTTCCTGTAATTCCACATTCGTGCATGTAATTTATAAAAACAAAATAAAATCCAAGTCTCCCACATGTGGACACACAGTAAGATGCTTCAAGAAAAACTAACTCGCAAAGGAAAAGTTACATAAGACTGGGTGAAAGGAAGCATAATCTTTTTTATAGTAATGGAGAAGTGAAGCAGCAAGGTTTATGCAGGACCCCAGGGAAGACATTTAAAAGCAAAAACAAAGTCTATGTTGTTTGCATTCCAGTTCAGTATCTCAAATATTATGTTTTTATTTTATTAATGAGAGTTATTAAATTTTAATGACAAAAAACAAAATGTATTTTCCGTGAGATTGCAGAAATCTCCATAAAAGTTATCTGACTGAGAATCTCACAGAAAAAGGAACTTGCCAAAGAATTAAATATATCAGAAAATATTTAGGAAAATCATGTCCTTGTGCTGGGGCCAGGGATGCACTTCTTCCCCCTCCTTACATCTTGTACACATCCTTCTGGTCTGGCTGTCTTTCCTTCTGGTTGGCTCTGGTAGTAAAGGGCTGTGACATTGGATCAAGAAGGTATGAAAATATGTGAGACCTGCAGGAGACCTTCCTGGAAGGCCCCCTGCCTCACTCAGCATTTAAGCTCAAGCTCTCATCTTTGATCTTCACCTAGGCCATGCTAGAGGTGGGCTAGTACTTGGCTCTGTATCTTGTTTTTCCAAGCCCTAACCCAAATACTTGACTTCCTGAGTTGATATTGGGGCTTATCTCTCAGAGTGATGTGCCTGGGAACCACTGGACTGGGGGGTCAGTCACTAGCCACTCCCATCTCTTTGCCCTTTCAAGACAGCCCACTCGTTGCTCCATGGGACAGCGATATCATGCTTGCTTTATTTCTGATGCACATGTGAAAACATCTTTTTTAAGCATGAGTTAAACTACAAATAATATAAAAAAATGCTTCAAGTTATAGCACTTGAACAATACGGCTTCAATCCTGTGTATTTTACAAATGTGTGCTAATTGTGTCAGTAACATGCCAAGTTGTCCTTTATGCCTTTACCATTGCCATCAAAGAATTTAGAATCTTTAGAAAATTATGTTGTTAGTTTTCTTGCTTGCAAATGATCCTTTTCCTATTTGTTGTACACCATTTAAAGCATAAAATGTTGGATGAATTATTAATTCGTAAACATGACTTTCTAGAATACTGAACACCTTAGTCTACACCTCAAAATATAGAATAATAATTTCTATTTTTTAAATATATTATAGCTACAGACAGGAGTACTGATGATATAACCAGCATTGGAGTTGTAGGGCTTTATAATGTCTAGACCTTTGCTTATGAATCCATGAAGTATAACTGCAGGCAAAACAGCCTTCAGTCAGGGACTTATTACTTGACTTCTGTTCACTGAATCATATTTTGAGAAAAAGAACCATACAAACAAACTAACCCATGAATAGCTGTTTTACTCTCACCCATCTCAGCTTTATCTGCAGATTACACAGTGTCTGTCCAAATTCCTTCACAGCAAGGTAAGTAGGAAGCTGGGGTGGTTTGCATAAAACTTTTTTTTTTCTGCTGACTTATAGGATTCCTGATGCTCAATTCCTAAATGTCCCTGTCCTGGTGTGGGGTGCCTATGGCTGCAGTCCCTTGGTGGTGTGGTGGGCCTCACATTGACATGCCTTCAGATCCCAGTGCCCACTGGTGCTTTATGTACCTATGCCTGAGCAGGGCTGTAAGCTCCCTCTGACTTGGTGGCAGTGTGGTAGCAGCAGTTTTTTACCTCGTTATGTACATCTGTTCCAGAGCATAAGAAACCAGCCATGAGGGACACAGGCTGCTTCGTGACACAGTCCCACCACAGCCCTGCAGCTTTCTCCATGCCTCTTACTCCTGTTTACTTCTCTAGCAGTTTTATGTGCCTAACACACCTGCACACCAACATAAAGACCAAGCACCTGCCAGAAATGAAGTCCAAGGAGCCAAAGAGACAAAATACATGCTAGACAAAATGCGTCATATTCCAAACACCCTAAGTAGGAAACACTATTCTTTTCTTCCCTGTGTCCTTTGGTTGTACTTCTCTATCTGGGATTCACCTGACTGTGATCGCAGTGGTCACAGAGGTTGAAAGAAAGCTCAACAATAACAGGAGATTACAGCTACCTTGTAAACTGGGCAAATAGCCCAAGAGATTAACTGTTAAAGGTTAACAGTTACATATTTGCATAGAATCAGTGCCCTTATGGAACCGTAGGTTAGAGAATCCACAAAATGCAAATCAAGCCTTGCCATGATTATTTTTTTTACTTCTTTATTTAGAATTTAAGAATGGCCCGCTAGCAGAGGCCTTTGTCTTCTAACATTCAAAATGATTGCAGAAACAGTGACAACAAAAAAGAACAACAACAAAAAAAAAAACACCTGTATAGTAGTTTCTTCTTTGGAAGTTGAGAAACTACTCATGTAGTTAAATAAGTAGAAAGAGTCTTAAGAGAAGTCAGCAAGGTTATGTCTTCATAGAGAAAGAAGGCATTATCTAAGGACACTGCATTAGAGAGGGGAAAAAGGGTATGTCATTAACAAGGACTTGAAAACAAACAGATAAAAGGGAACTGACACAGCTGAATGGGAGCACGTAGGAAGGAAATCAAGATGCACACCTCAGAATCTGCAATTCCCTAAAAATAAATGAAATAAAAACATCACAGGCTCTGGTAAATTTAGTGTGAAAGCATAGATTCATATAAAAAACACTACAGGAAAGAAAAAAATTCAATAAGCAAATAACAGTATTGAAATAAACAATAAATCTCTAGAAACACTCTAATAACAGAAAGCATAGCAGCCTCTGCATATATCCAACAGACGTTTTCTGTACAATAGGAGCATTCAAAGAGATAAGTTAGAAAAACTAAATTACATTTTAGTTTTTTTGCTTACTGTGAAAGAGTTTGGTAATCTAGTACACAGGATTCACCATGATTTGAAGTGTTCATAGAAGAAGTAGATAAACTGACAGCAACAGTGAACTTGATCCCACACAATACCCAGTATTAAAGGAGCTCAAGAATTAAATAGAATAACTTATTCTTGTACATATCCTCTTGCTGTGAGATCCACATCCATGTGAAATATTAGAGAAGAGTCAATATGACTCATGTAATGCAAATTCAGGCCACAAGAGAATTATCAGAGTTCTCTGAGGATTCCTCATAAAAGGGACATTATAAAATCACTCTAAAAATTCAGGATCAGGACTTTGCCTTTTAAGACGTTCTTGCTCCAGGCTAAGAAGAAATTGATGTATTTAATAGCATCATTCGTAGGAAGAGTCAAAGCATTACTCCTTCCTCTCAGTTGAGTGCCCTACTATGCTCATTCTTAATGAATAGGGAAACTTGAGTTATATTCTGTTCAATGGTTTTGCAGTTTTCTAGAGTAGAGTTGAAAACTGGACTCCTGTGAATTCAACACGTCTTCTCATAGATGACAGAAAGATAAAGGAATGTTTTCGCATTCAGGGAGAAAATTCAAGATTGATTGGCAAGGCAGGCACAGTAGGTAGCTGGATGCTTGCAACACTTTAAGAGAAGTTATAGCCCTCCAGGGTGACAGTACTTTCTGAGGACTGAAGCACTCAGAATTTGAGGGAAGACAGAAGTTGATAACTGGATTTGGGGACCTACACAGTGTAATAGGGAAGAATTGGTAATAAGCTCTATTTGTATACATTCTACCTTTCCTCTAGTTGATGTAGGATGAAGAAGCTTTCTCTGCCTCTGACTAACACAAGCACCTTTCCTCTCTGAACGCAGTAAAGCGTCCCAGGATCCACGTGCCCTCATGTTACCACTGTGGTGGTTCAGTGAGTCACAACCACAGTTACGGAAAACTGCGATCACAGTACGAACTAGAGAAGGAAAAAACATTCAGATTATATTTCAGCCAAACCTAATAAGAATGTCACTAGTCACTGAGAATGGCATTCCCTCTAGCACCACTGACACCACTTCGCTGAATTTCACAAGTTTGCTGCAGTCACTAATGATTTCTTGTAGTGAGGGGCCCAAAACTGAACACAGTATGTGAGATGAGGCCTCACCATGGCTAAGGAGGAATGATCATCACCCTGTTCCTGCTGGCCACACCATTCCTGATACAAGCCAGGATGCCACTGGCCTTCATGGCCACCTGGGCACACTGCTGGCTCATGCTTAGCCCCAGATCATTTTCCTCCACACAGCCTTCCAGCCTCTGCCCCAAGCCTGTAGAACTGCCTGCAGCTGTGCCCAACGCACAGGACTCAGCACTTGGCCTAGTTGAACTTCATCCCATTCTCTACTTATAACTGCTTGTATGTGTCCACTGGAGCTTGTCTTTATACTTAAACTGTTCCTGATGTGTTTTAAGCTTTTTTTTTAATTTTAATATTGCTCATTTGTTTATATATTATGCAATCATTAAGACAACCCACTATATAAGGATCAACTGTACTTCAGCTAAAATGGAGTAACATTCTTTAGAATATACCCAATCTTCTTCAGTTTCAATATGCAGCTGTTTTAATTACATAAGAACATATAGAGATCAAATTAATTTTTACTGCACCAGACATAACAGATCCAAAAAAATCCATTTTAAGCTGATCATTGCCTCATTTCCATGTTTACAATAGTCTGAGATTATTTCTTTCTTTAGTCCCTATAATAGATATTTATAAATGTGTTCATAATAACCTTTTCATTAAGACTGGAAATACACTTCTGAATTCTACTCCAAACTATACCTTCTTAGCATGTTTTGATTCACACAATGCAGCAGTGTCAGAACAAGTGACCTTCAAATGAAGCAAACCTGAAAGAAACATTTGAAGAATTAACTATTCTGTATATATAGAGCTTGCTGGTAATGTCATCCCTGAAAGAAGACTAAGGGATATCAGATAGCAGTATCAAGCAGCTTCACTGCTTAACTTTCAATTTCTCTATTATTTCCACATTGCTTGAAAATGGAGACTTAACTTTGAATGAAGTGTGAACTAAAATAGAAATAATTTCTTAAACTATTCAAGGAGTTATACCCTGCTGTATTCAACAGAATTGTTCCCCAATTAGAGCAAAATGAATTAAATTCATCATGTAGATTAATATGACTGAAAACTAGCTTAAGATTTAAAAAGAAAATTCATTCTTGTTAAGTCCAGCTGATTTAGGTACTATGAATTGATCTCAACTACTCAGAGAAAGTATTAGCCTAGTTTCTCCAATTTTAAGGAACTATATTAGTCAAGGATTGCTTGACTATTTCAATCTACTGTAACTATAGTTGAGGATAAAAAGGAGCAAGATTACTGGAGACTCTTGGATGTCCTACTTAACTAAAAAATGAACAGCAAAGGAGCTAGAAAGATGGAGTAAAATGGATGATAAAGGAAGATTCAATTCTCATTTGAATTTGTATTGAAGTGTTCAGAAGGAATCAGACTATGATTTTACTTTCTTTTTTTTCATTGATTTATTTAAGTGATATACTGGAATAGATATTTTCCCTTATTCTACTAAAAGAAAAAATAGATTGAAATTACCTCTAAGAACTAAACAGTATTAATTTTTAAGTATGTTCCAAAATTTAGTTGTATGATAGTATTTAAAATTCAGATATAACACCTATAGGCATCCTACTAAAAACTTTCAAAATTAAAGCAAATCTGAAGACAAGATGCATTAAGAATAATATTTAGACCACAAATATCTACTTCTCTGCCTAATTATATTAACAACAAAGAATGAAACATATGAAATTTATATACATAGTATCAAGTCTGGTACCTCAATATGTTCTTTCACAATATTCAGCTGTGAGGCTGTTTCTTGGAACTGTTGTGACTATTATCAACTTGTCTTTACAAAATTGACTTTAACACTGAGTTCTGAGAAACAATTTATGAGATCTCTAGCCATGGATCATTCCCGATGGACAATCAGAGAGCAGAAAGCCATTCTGGAGGCTGAGGAAGAGTGGCAGTTTTGATAGGCCAGACAAACCTGTTAAACCTCTGGACTAGATGACAGCCTCTGTCAACATTCAGTTATTAGAACTTCAAGCCTTCAGTGCTGAATTTGATTATCACATTTCAGGAAGTGCAAAAGCACAATATCTATATCTGTATCCATCTCATGAAATTAAATAATTTGCCAAAATAAAATTATCAGAATAAATATCCATAACATATGACTATTTTACTAGGGTTTAAAAATACAAATTTCATATAAAAGTAAAGTAACCAATAATGAAATAATGACAAATTCAGTTCTATGCTTCACAGTATTAAAGGGTCTGAATGATAATAAGGGTCTGAGTTTTGGGTGGTCCTGGGTGGAGTCAGGACTTGATGATCCATATGCGTCCCTTCCAACTTGGAATATTCTATGATAATTATCAGTTCAGTAATTGTGTGTTTCACTTAATCCTAGACATTATTAATTCATATTTGGGAACTGCATCTTCCTTGTAAATATCCCAAAGAAGCCTAATGTATACCAACAGCACATACAAAATCTAATTACAGAGAGATATCTAAGTTAACATAGTGATGAAATCTTATTTCTACCACAACATGCAAATGCATAAACACAAGGAATACAAAAAATGTATATTCCTAGGACTTGTTTTTTTTTTAATTCTAAGAGATCTGACAAAATTTTAATATTTGCATTAAGACAATCTACTTCAAATGTTAATAATATATTTAACAGCAAGTGTACAATAACATACCTAGGAACTGAGAAAAACTGATTTATCTTTAGCAGAATGTTGTGAATTATTCATTTACAGTGAGGACAACATGGTGGTTGAATTCATCTTGTTCTCATACAATGTTCTCATCTACTCTGGCTGGAACATACATTAAAGTTTTCTTAATTTGTTAGATTGAATTTTGAAATAAGTAAAAAAAAACAAAATCGACTAACACCTGCAAAGTTGTCACACCACTTATTGTGGTTTTAGTTGCCCTCATCATGATTCTTGCATAAACTCACAGAATTAATAATATGGAGCCTCTATAAGAATGAAAAAAAAAGAGAGCTCACAATTCTCACCCTATTTAACCAGAAAATATTATATGGCCTGCTGATGAAGTTGTCTTACATCATCATTCTATCAAACAAGCATTTTCATACATGTTATTATCAAAACACTAAGTTTTGTCTGGGATAAACTGCAGCAGGTGCACAGGGGAAATCTTTTCCACACAACACAGGAAATTAAAGAATTTTCAAAGCCAGCTTCTTCACCAGATGAGATGAATATAATTTTAACAAAAATTTTGAGCAAGGTATTATCTGGGGTGCGTATGAGAATTTCAGTCTTGATGTCAAAAAGATAATGAAGATCTGAATAGTATAGAATTAGAAATAAACATGCAGCTCTCCTAAAACTTCAGCTAAAATTAACATTCAAAGTTATCCAGATTCCCCTCAGAATAAAAAAGATCATTATGTTGTTTTTTGCTAACATAAATGACTTAGGATTAGTTCTGAACTCAAATTCCCTAATTGCATGAAGACAGATATTTTGTCACTTGTTTCAATTGCAGAATCACATTGTAGGACAGAAAGTGTCTTGTAAGGATCTGAAGAGGCTATGATGAATTAAATAGCCTACAGATACCTGTTTCGGACCTCAGGCTGCTTTTATTTAGTTGGTGATTTTATTCAGCCATGTACCTATATTAGAAATCAAGGCAGAAACACTTCTTGGCTCAGAGGAAAAAGGTCACTGATGCATCAAAATTAATTTGCATTGGCATCTGAGCTTTGATTTTCTTTCACTAGAATAATGTTGTTCCCAAGTCAGATTTTAGATGGATTATTAGATGGTTCATATATTACTCAGAGCCTCATCATGATCTAAGAAAAAGTTGTTTAACTGTGCTGCTTTCCCAGTCATTCACGGAAGATGGTCATCTTCCAGAGTAGATTTCAGCTCTAAAGGAAGCATGCAGACTGCAACTGGCAGAGCAAAACAGAAACTGGTTCAGTGCTTCCTGCTGAGAGCACTTCATTTCTCCCAGTAGGCTTTGGCATAACTCAGCAGAACTCAAAACAAAACCCTCAGAACATCTGACAAAGGAAAAATTTAATGAAGTCTCTAACTTTAGATAGAAGCTGACCCCAAATCAGCAACAACTTCGAAATAAAATCACTTTCCTTTTAGAATGAGACAGTTGTTTCCAATCTGTAGGATTATTAGAGCAAGATATTTATAAACCAGAGACGATCAGATAAGGTGAAAAAGATTTTGTAAACATTACTAATGTCTATTTTGTGTAGATGTAATATTCCCTGTGGTTCAGAAATTTTTTAAAGTCTTTCAGGTTAAGAAAACTGCTCTCTTCTTTTCAGGAGCCTGAGAAGAAAATGGTGCTGTTTAGGAGAGTTTGATATTTTTTTTCCAAATCTCCTGTTTGTATTCATGCTTGGCTAAACTTGCTTACTGGGGTTCTTAGTCAAAACCTGCATTGCAACAGCTCCTGCAAAAAGCTTCTACTCGGCTACAGTCAGGCAAAGTTCAAAATTTCACATAGATATCCTTCCCATAAGGAAGGTAGGTAGGTCAGGAAACATGTATTGCTCTTACCTGCTCTTCTTCTTACATATTATGTAAGACAAAAAAAAACAAACATAAGCAAACGAAATCAGTATCATCTGTCACAAGAATCAAGGAGTCAGACTTCATCAAAAGTTATAAAATGAATTGCTCAAGCTGTCAGAACTATGTCAGAAGTTCTAAAATGATACCAGACATTGTCCATCTCCTCCTAAGATGGTTTGAAATAAAATTCACAGAATCACAGAATTGTAGGGGTTGGAAGGGACCTCTAGAGATCATCTAGTCCAACCTCCCTGCCAAAGCAGCTCCCTAGCTCAGGTTGCACAGGTAGGTGTCCAGGCGTCCAGTAACAACCAACTCCTTGTCAGCTCCTCCACCACCTGCATCAGAGAGTTTACAACTCCCATCAATGAGATTACAATTCACTTATGTTTTTTCTCACTTTTGGTTTTGTAAGTTTTTCATCACTCCCAGTTTTTCTTTGGGAAAGCAGTCTTTTTTAAGAACAGTATCTGTTTTAAATATTTTATCTCATGACTTCTTTAACAGATTGCAATCTATGAAATAGGCTTGGAGGGTACAATATCAATTTCCAAAATTTGAGATTACTTTGATTTATGATTAAATTCAGAATATTACGTCTTCTAGTAGTATTACTGTTAATTTTCCATTTGTGAAATTCAATTGCCTTGTATTGCTGTCACTTCATAGAAGCTGTAATCAGAATTAATCAACAGTGGCTTTTAAATCTGTATATCTGAACACTGCTTTTCATCTGTTCTCTAGAAAAAGCACTAATTTTTACAAGTTATGTTCTGGAAACTAAATTTGTATTACAAAAATGCAAATTACTCTAAAATCTGTTACATTTTTGTATTTCTGTAAATCTAGAAGTTACCTGCCATTTTACTAATCATTCTTTTTGTAAATATTGCAGTTATCTAGTGATTCCCCCCAAAATTCTAAAAAGCAGACAATACTAGTCATAAGAAATGTTTTCATGAGCATGGCTTATCTGAATAACTTCTTGAGCATATCATTCAATATGATTTTTCATTTTGTCTTATTGAAACCATAATACAGATTCCACTATAATCCTTAACATAACTCAGAGATATTAACTTCAGACAGCAAAATACACAGTTGTTATACTGTGAACAGGACTACACTGAATTTTCATTCTTTGTTTTTTTTTCTTTATTTTATTCTCACGTAATATATGCATTTTCTGTATTATTGTAAATACTTATTATTCATTAACTATAACAAGTATTGTTCCTAAAGTTAATCACGTAAGAAGATTCTGTCAAGTTGTTTGTGTAAACGTAGAGGAAAAAAAATCCAACTTCTCATATACCTTCAAAAACACAATCTGCAGAACGGAAAATTTTGAGAAGATAGTTTTATAGTTAGGTTGGAATAACTTCTCTAGAAATTAATTAAAAATGCATTTATCTGTAAGATTTTGTTCTCAGTTTTATTTTCTCCTGTTTTTCCATTTGACACATTTTACTATTCAAAAATTGTAGTATTCTCCCACAGTATTCCCCTCCCCTCCCCCCCACTCACCTCTTTTTCTGAGCTGTTTATTTGCTGGATGTTTTGAGCTGTAATATTCCTAGACACTGCCTTTTGAATCACAGAACTGTAGAATGCTCAAGTTGGAAGAGATCATAAAGATCACCTAGGTCCAAACCTCCTACCATGGAGCAAGGTTGCTAGGCACTAGAAAGGCTGCCCAGGACCCCAACCAGCCTGGCCTTGGACACTTCCAGGAATGGGGTATCCATATCCTCTCTGGGCAGTCTGTGCCAGAGTAAAAAGTAAAGTAAAAAATTTCTTAACAGTTAACCGAGCTCTTCCCTCTTTTAGTTTAAAGCTATTTCCCCTGTACTCTATCGCAGTCTGACTGTGTAAATAGTTGCTCTCCCTCCTTACAGATGTATATATTTATATACACACATACACAAACTACATATATAATGTATAATACTTACATAAATCTGTAACTAATATAGGAAACACTCCTTGGTGTTATTTGGAAAAAACTTCTCTCTCTCTCTCTTCCAAATATACAAATCATCTTTAGTTTTGTAAATGTTCCATTGGATGCCAATTACAAGTAGAATAGAAAAAAGGAAGGTAACAGCATACAAATACATCACTGGCAAAGAATCACATTCAAAACTTTTAAAATAGTAATTTCTCAAAATAGTTCAGCTTAGCATCTGTTCAGTTAATTGGCAGTTATCATTCTCACAGAACAGGCCATGGTATTGCCCTGTAACTCACAGATTTCCTGTATGAGTGAAATAGCCGAACAGTAATATATGACCTATTTTAAAAGTCTTGGTTCCTTGTAGGATGGAACAGACACTGCATAAGCACAATAATAGCTACTCAGAGGCATTTGCAACTCTTCAGATTTCAGCAGAAATACCAGGAGTTAGAAGCTTGGTGTATATATTTTTAAACTTTCTGCAGAAATATTTGCCATGTCCTAGGTTTCTCTGCATTTGCTTCATTTTATACATTTGCTCTGTGACAATGTCAAAGTACACAAGTACACATGGAGACTTGCAGCATAGTTTTTTTTGTTGTTTGTTTTTGACCTGGAGAGGAGAAAGCTGGGAAAACATTAAGTTTGTGGAAAGCGAATAGGAAGAAAAATGTCTTTGAATTTCAAAATAATCTTGCTCACCCTTAAATTAAAGCTTCTGCTCGAATAACTAAAGCTTGTTGTTTGTTAGCTAGACCAACAACAACAAAGAAATAAATACTACATATACCAAGAATATATGCATGCACACAGTAAGATAAAACTAAGCACAATAAAAATAAAGCTATCCAGTCTGCTGACATTTTGTAGTGTGTGGTAATTCAGATCTTTAGAACTTCATTTATTGGCCAGGTGTCCCATTAACAGATCTATTGTCAGCAGTGTGCAATGACAGTATCCTGAGCACATACTGAAATAAAGTGGAATAAGACCTATCTTCTGTTTCAAAAGTGGCCACTGTGGCTTTTAACAGAATGAACTACTCCTGTGGTAGAAAGCATTATCTTGAAGGTAGAAGTCACTTTCCTATCAGTGTTTCAAGAAGTGCTAATGATGCACAAGATCAATTTAGAAGATGAGTATACAGATGTAAGTTAAAGGCTTTAGGAAAATGAGATTTGATCAGTCAAGCATTTCAGGTGAAGATCATGAGAACAGTTAATGAACTTGAAAAAAGGTGTTAGCTCTCCTGAGACAATCTCTTAGTGACTGGGAGGTAATGGTATCTAAATTGCTTCTGCAAATATGTAAGACATACTAAAAGAAGAATCAAATAAAATAATTATCAGAAATGTCAGTATATGTTACTTTATTATAAATAAAAAACCCATTACCTAAATAAAAATAAAAAGGTTGTTCTCAAGTCTAAAAAGTCTTGACCTTTTCCAGTCAAGAAAATAACCATAGTAGGAGGCTAATTATTTCTGCTAATATCACACTGATTTCAAAGCACACACTTCAGGAGCAACACTGAATTCTTAGCAATGCAACCTTGTTATGATGACTTCTGTAACTGCCTAAAATTTAAGGAGATTAAGACCACCAGAATCCTGCTACTCAAATTCTTTTTTTAATATAAATTATGGTTCTGATTTTTAATTTAAGTCAGTTGCACAACTAAACTGTATCATGTGATACTGAACATTTTAGTCAATTTAAAGCATCATTTGTGTTGAACAGGAAATAGTACAACTGTGAGATCTCTAGACAAAAACTTAAATTTACTGGACTAGAAATCCTAGCAATTTCAGACAAGAAAAACAGCAAGTTTTAAAAAACATTAACACAGGTAATAGATAAATGATTCATCGTTTCAGTTTTGTAAGGTATGGAGCCTTTCTTATCAATGAATGAAAATCTAAAAATGTTGTATTAAATACCAAAGGATAAAGGCATTGCATTTTAGTAACGAGAGATTATAAATGTCTTGTTTCACATAAAACGCTGTCAGAAATATTGTCTGACAATAATATCTGACAAACTTGGATGCAATGCCCAAAACTTAAATCAAACTTGATTCACATATTACTATGCTGCTTCCAGAGCACTTTTGGAATGAGGAATTTTTTATTACAAACTGAAAATGATTCAGATAATACATTTGAATATCTTTAATTAGATAAGAACCATGCTACAAAAGTAGGTAAGATCTTCATTAGGAAATCGCCTGAGGAGATGAACATATTGTTTACGTTCTCTTGATAAATTAATTTTAGTTCAGATCTAAAATAAATCTGAACACTTGCTGGTTGTCCTTATGGAGTTAAATTGAATAAAGTTCTTGTAAAGAACAGATCTTCTTATTCTTCAGCCACAAACTTCCTTACTTCAATGACTGTGCAGCTGATGAAAGTATAGTGACTAATGGTGAAAACAAGAGTGCAGGATCTGACTGCTGTAAAGACAAATCGCTCTTTAGCTTTACTGCATACCAAAGGAAAAAAAGTGTAAGTGCATGCTTAAGTGTTGCACTTGATCCAGTCTCAACTTTAACAAACTATATTTATCATAATTATCTAACAATAATATCTGCATTAGAACTAAGAGCTACACAGTCTTTCATAATGTTTTAAAATAACTCCTATTTTATATTTTGCGAGTTAAACAAGTTTGTAAGGAGAACCAAACCAAGCCAAAACCGATCTGTGGTAATTAATTCTGTATGAAAAGTAAAAGTAATCTTGATTTTAGTAATGACAGTGCAAATTAGTAAGGGGAATAGATTTTCAGCAATTTCAATTACTTTGTCACTAATTACTTATAATCAAAGAATATGGAAAGATTGGCATGCTACTAAACATAACTAATAGATGGCAGCACTGCAATGTTTTCTATTTATTGCTAAAACGTCAAGCTTCAAGTCTACTTAACTGCTGTAAAACAAAATACAGCACTATACAGAGAAAGCCTTCTGTCTTCTCTGAAGATGTGGCTCATCTCTGGAACAAAACTACATAAAGCAAATGAGAGCAAAGCAGCTATCTACCATCACTGCGTGCATGGCTACCTCAGAGAATTTAACTGGCAAACTGTTGCACAGGCAAAGCTAAAACCAGAAAATAAAACCAGAGTTTACTTGCCAAGGCAATTATGAGATAAGCAGGGCAGCTGTGCACAGATGCTGAAGACATTCTTCAAATCTTAAATGGAAACAAAAACTGCTAAGGCCAAACAGCGTGGCAACCACCAACCCTATCCCAGTCCTGCTCAAAGGGAATCAGAGATCTGATACTTTTTACTATGTTATATAGTATCCAGAGCTATTGACTTCCTGCTTGTTCAGTCAAACCCTTATTTCTTTCCTGTTATGCTGCTCTGGGAGGCTCCAATAGCACTGGATGATTTTGGCACAGTTAAGTTGCATCCTGTCCTGAAAATACTGTTCTTCTATTCCTATTACTGAATTTCTCGCTTCTATGGGATGATAAAATAACTGATATAAGCATAGTTTATTCCAGAAAGAGAAGTCTCAGCAGCTTCAAAACATTACACATTCTGTTTATGTATTCATGAATACATACCAATAGGATTTTTTATTTGTACTCTCAATATGCAAAGCATCTTTTCATATTTCTAAGATGACCTCTAGCATCTACATTCCAACGACAAAGAAATGAAGGGGGAAAAAGTCAAAGAAATTAGGAAATAAGCCTACTAGAGTGAGTGCCTACAAGCTTACAACATCAAACATATGGGTCGTTAAAGGACCTGAATCAAAATCAGGGTATAGTGGCCTCACATACAAGCTACGTTATGAAGTGTAATACATAAAAAGCCCCACAAGTGAAAGTACAGGGTGAATCTGAAAGGAGATGACAAATAGGCAGTGAGGAGTGGAAATCTTAGAACTCAAGATGGAAACTCCTCACACATGGATGAACAAGAACTTTGGTTTTAAGAGAAAGGAAATAAACAGGACCTGAAAAATTTTAGATACTTTTGTTCAAAAAAATATTGTTAGAAATAATTATCTAGTTAAATAAATATTGCAAAGATGTAAGGGAAATGTAAGCTTTTTCCCTGCATCATTTAATTACTGTCTGTAATGAGACAGGAAATATACATTTTCTTAATACTGAGAAAAGCTAATACTTTTTTATTAATTCTAATTTCCTTGTTAGCTTGAAAACTACACAAGTTAAAAGAAAATTTACTTTCTGTTAAGCTTTTTGTTATGAATAACAAGAAACTTTTAGTTATTCTTGAATACTTCAAACAGTTCTTGGAAACTGACATACCCTTTCATTATTTTACAAATGATTTGTCAAGAAAGCATCATGTGTGCAGACCCGGCACATGCAGTCATCGTTGGAGCTTTTATAATCATTTTAATTTACATTAGTTCTTATGGACCTGTTTGTCTCTATTTCCTGTCTGCCTTCACATAAACTTCAGCACCATCAGAACAGTTTACGCAGTAAATACTTCATAAACTTGGTACCTTGATTTGTATGTACTAAGTTCTTGCCAAAGTGTAAGATGACATGATCAGATAACTCTGCACAGCTGTTTCTACACAATTTACAGCTGACACCACAAGAGCACATGCTGAAACATCTTGAGGTGGCATCTACTCTACCATAAATACATGACAACTTTTTGCAGGCACATCCCAGAGATATCTCAGCAATAGGAACATCTACACCAGAGCAGGGAAAATAACTAAGAAAGAAGATGCAGCAGCAAAAACTACGCTTTCATCCCAGTCCTGGGCCGCTCTCCTCAAAGAATGGGAGTGTGGCAATATAGAGGAGAATAGACACTAGGAAGTGGTGGAGGAGATGCTTCTTGAGTAAAGCTGAGCTGGGGAAAAAGGGGAAAAAAATACACATATATACATACATTCTCCTAAGTGTTTGGTTGCTGATCACCTTAGTTTCCCAAATCAGAATCAGTAATTAAAGGTTTAGGCTAAGTTAACTGGCCATTAATTAATTGAAACTCTCAGAACGTTCTGTAATTTGAAAGTATGTCATAAGTAATTTCTTCATCTTCATTTCAACCCATATGCGTCTTCATTATTTCCCTACCTGTTTTTTTCTCCCCACCATTAAACTGCAACAACTCTACAAATGTCAAAGAAAATCAAGTATTTTCACTACTTCTTCCTGTTTGTACTGTAGAAATACTTGTTTTAGAGTCATCTTTATTTTCAACGTGAGTCTACAAAACTTTCTACTTAATATTTACCTTAACAATAACATTTTAAGAAAAAAATTTTTCATCTCTCTGGATCCAGTATGTCACTGGAAAAATCTGTTTATGCAAAGGATTTAGACTCATTCAAGTACATGGAAAAATAAAATCTCAGTCTTCTGGACTTCTGTGGAAAGCTGACACTACATGCTCTTGACGTTGTTGTTTAAAATAGAATGCTATTTGGAGTGTTAACTTCCTATAAACAATGGCAAGTGCAAAATCAAAGTCACACTATTAAATAAGAGTTTGAATATGTATACTTTTATAGAAAATTCTTAAATATGGCTTAAATGCTATACTTCCAGAATAGACATGAACTTGGACCTAACTGTATCTGCTTTGAAGCATGCTGAAAAATTGAAAGTTAATTTTATTAATTTTCCTCCATGAGTCACAGCTGTTGAACTGAATATTTCCCTGCAGAAACACTCCAGATATTTTACAGATTCTGAACCTGACTTTTCAGAATCACATGTCGTGTTGATTGATTAAAGTGGTTCAAGAAGGAAGTGCTAAGAAGTTATTTGAGTGCAGTGTTCGTTGAACACAATCTACTTCGGCTTTATAGTTTGGTGGAACTTCGGAAACAGTGTAATGACAACCAGATATTTTTACTCTGCATTTGCTGAAGATGATGAATGAGTAAATTCACTAAACTTTCAGGTCATCCTCTTTTTCCATAGTGCACTTAAAAGAGTTGATAAGCTGGATTCTAGCCTTAGCTAGAAGGCATACAGTATCACTGTTTTGTTTTCGAAAAATAAAATTTACTCATAGCTGATAACTGAGCTATAACTCTTTTCATATTAACATGCAACTATAAACTGGTTCTTGATAAAGTTATCATGGGAATGAGGGCAGTGGATTATGTTACCTTAAATTCCTCTTGACAGCAAACTGCTCTGGCTTTTGTGTGAGAAGTGAACTGGATATGATATTCAATACGTGAATACTAGAAATGTCAATCTGCTTATTTAAATGATGGGATAAGCAAAGATGATAATTTCAAGACAAAACAGCGGTGGACCATAAATAACTCAATTTTAAAACACTACACTGACTGTATGATTACTCTCCATTTAATAATATAGCAGTGAACTACACTGGATCTGAGTAGTTCTTCTCTTGTATCTTGCAGCAGCCAACTGTAAATATATAGAAAAAAGAATTGAAATAGGGCAGATATACAGCCCAGCTCCAAAGAGATGCAGCCAGAGAACCAAGGATGATAAAGTTCATATTTTAGAGCTTTCAGTGGATTTCTTGATTCATTAAAAATTTATCATTTTTACAAGTAATCCCTTAAAAACATAAGCAAAGTTAAATATGCACTTATTTTTACTAGTTCTCCACTGATACTATAGAAGGGGATGTATCCAAGTCTGAAAAAAGTAAATCTCAGTAAAATATCAAAAAACAATACATCAGTACATAAATCACACAGGTTCTCTTGGGTTCAAAAAAATTTCACATCACTATAAACATCCATGAGGATAAATAATGGTAAAGACAGAAAGGCATAAGCACATACAGAACCCCCAAATCTGCTTTTTCCCCCAGCTGCAGTTAGAAAATTCATGTGCCTGAGTATAGAGTAGACCTTAATATAAAGAAATGACATTGTTTTCTATAGCAACTGGTGGCTTCCTACATTCTATTTTAAACACTTCATTCTAAACAACTGAGCATGCAAGTTTCTTGTTTTGAAAAAGTTAATTCACAGCCTAATACTAAAAAAAGTTGGATATACAACAGATAAAATGAGTAAGTATTAGCTTATTAATATAAAATACCAATAAAAGTCTGCATTTGAAACTATAATCTACTCAAGCATCAGCTGATATGCTCTTGTTCAGATGATGGATGATAAACAAAACATCACCAGTTCATATTTTAACGGAAACAGATATATATTCCAGTATTATATTCCTGACATCAGCCAAGCACTTAGAGTGAGGAAACAGAGCAACTGTGAGTAAATTGCATTTAGTGATGCTATTCAGTACCAATTACAGTAGTGGTATCTGGTTGACCTATCATTAGACAAACCTTTTTCTTATTCTACATCCAGAAATATGCTACTGCAACATATCACACAAATTAAGTTTTAATGCTTTATGTTAATATGTACATTATTTTTGTTCTTCTTAACATTTTTAGTTGTTAACCATAAAATGCATTATCTAAGCTTTCCATCCTCAATGATTTATAACTTCTTTGGTCCCTTTTTGAAATTCTATGTAAGGATCATATGCCTTTGGTAAAGACAAAATAGTTAGCTCCCCTGAGCAAAAGGTTAAGTACTTAATCAGGAAAATAAAGGCATATCTTTAGTTTCCACCTCAACTATGCAGGGTACAAATTCTCTCCAATTTCAAAGGAGAATATTCTGGTAATTGTGCTGTGACAATTACTTTAGTTCACATGCATGGTAAAATCAGTTTTGCACAAAATCAAATACATAATATCCTCTGCATTTTAGTCGTTCTTCAAGATTATCTGAGAACGGTTGACAATGGCTTAACTATTTGGTCAATGTCACATATAATGGAATAATTTTCTGCTGAAGAAATTTTGACAGAAAGCATAAAAGAAGTCTGTACATTTTTCTGTCTCTGCTCATCAAATCTTATATGAAATTCTTCCATAGAGGACCTTTGAGACTGCCTTTGTCTTGATCACTTAATTTTGTGTACTTAGTTTAGTGTCTACTTAGTTTTGCAAAACCTCCTGATGGACTGGAGAAGGGAGGAAAATTATTTTCAGACTTGTTTAATCTATGTCATCCACAAATCTTAGTATTTCACTATGTGAAGAATAATTTTTACCCATCTATTACTCTTAGAAGCTTGTAGTTGTATTCTAAGTTCTATTCTATTAACGACAGGAAAAGAAGGAATGGCCACAAGTTGCAGTGGGGGGAGATTTAGATAAAAATTTTTCCTCAAATCTATTCTCTGAAAGAGTGGTCAGGCACTGGAATGGCCTGCCTAGGGAGGTGGTTGAGGCACCATCCCTAGTGCTGTTCAAGAAGCGTTTAGATGAGGTGCTAAGGGATTTGATTTAGTAGTTCAGTGGGCAGGGATGGTGATAGGAGGATGGTTGGACTAGATGATCTTGTAGGTCCTTTCCAACCTAATGTATCTATGAATCTAAGACTACGAAAAAGACTTAATGACTTGCAGTATCCAACTCCAGTTAGTAATTTATCTCAGCTGAATGTTACTAGCACCTAAGATCCAGAGGATGGTCCAGCCTTTAACATAGGTCCTGCACTAGAATTAAGATTAGACTTACAATTATGCAAGATTAGTTACATTGTATAATTATTTTCCTAACTCTTGTATTTACTCAGAAAATAATTTTGGGATAGTTCTCATTCATGCCTTGTCTTAAGCTATTCAATGAAGAGGGTGAAGGCGATAGCAGTAATATCAGTTTGCACTCAAAGACAGAACAAGATATTCAACAAACTACATCCCATTGTTGGCTTGAAGTCTGAATTAAACATACCATACAGAAAGAGGTGTTCTGGTTTCTGGAAGTAAACTTAGATTTACATGCAGCAGAGAAATAATGAAGACGTGCCAGACATGGGATAAGAGATGCCCAAAGCAGCTAATTCAAAAGATGTCTGTTAAAAGGTTTTTAACGATCCTATTTGTATCATGTTTAAATCAGAGTAAGTTTTTACTTTTAACCTCAAAAATGCAGTGGAAGTAGTCTGATCAGCCCTGCACATGAACAAGCAAGTAAGGTCAAAATATCCACAGAAAAACTATACAAATTATCATCCAGGAGGTTCTGACAGAGGACATTAGGAAATCTGTGATTTACTGTGTATAAGATATTCTCAGATCTTTAAAAGAATGAGATTCAGATATTTAGTACACTTTGTTTCTTCCCTGATGCTAGGTAACTAGGATCATGTTTCTCTCAATGTTTGCATGGAAACTACATTCTACTTTTTGAATGGATAGTCTGCTTTCTGTCTCCAAGTACAAAACAAAATCTGTATCTGTTGAATAAAGAAAAAAAAGAGGTCTCTAAAGAGTGTGTAAAAACTGTTCCCAGAGGAATCATCTTAACCCCTCTCTAAACTGTATTACATTGGTAAATGTAGTACCAGAATTATACCTGTTATATTTCTATCAGTAATGTGTAACATACCTTTTCCTACAGTAAGAGGACAGACTATTGGCTCAGTATGAATGTATTGAGAAGAAAATAAAGCCAATATTTATAATTACTACCAAAATATCTTAAGATAATATAATATATAATTATATAATACAGAATAAATAATACAAATAGAGACATAGTCAGCCATTATGGAGTTAATAATTAAGGGAGTCTGCATTAAGAGGATGGGCAGAAAAAGAGTCAAAATTTCCACTCCATTTTTTTCCTCATTTTTATCTTTTGAAGAAATGACAGGTACTTCCAGAAAAACTGCCAATCACATATCATCCCAGTTAAAAAAACTGTCACATTGAACATTGTACACAGCTCAGTGAAATTGGCACTGCTCCACAATTCAGAGGTTGTTTTTTTTTAAACCTTTCAATTATACAATACCCTGAGAGTCAATAACACAGAAGCAGCAGCTTTTTATTTTATATAAGAACTTCTATCATATTGCAAATGAAACAATAAGCAGTGAGCTTTTGCGTTTTAAGAATTTTCAGAAGGCAAGAAACTGGATTAACTGTTCTCAGTGCTAGGTTGGCATTGAGCTGGTCATAAAAGAATGGCCTTCAGTATAATATTTGTGTTAATACTTCCATGGGCATTCTCAAACTCCTTTTGAGTACCTAGCAAATTTGGAAGATAAAATACACTGAAACCTGAGGAGTTGTTCATCTGCAGTCATTTCCAAAACAGTTTGCTTAATCTTGAAATGCTAATTTCATTTGTGTAAAATTGAGCTTAAGGAATAAATTGCTACTGGGGGCATAATATTTCAATAATCTTTAATCAGTAAAAGCCCATTTTAATTAATTCACAATCATACGCATATCAAACTCTAGAACCAATTCACACAAAATTGCTAATACATTTTTGAAGAGTAAATGCTCACCCTTATTTCTGAATGTAGTACTCATTTCCCTTAAGCTGCTTTTCTGAAAAAAGTTACAGTGTACTGGTTAGTTTTCCACAATCTATAGAGATGTAATGAAATACAAAGATGTTTGCCAAAACAGAAAAGGATTACATTAGCACTAAGTTCATGGTTCCTAATAATAAAAACCCACAGATATTTTGCATCATAGTAACACAATGGAAAGCACAACAACAACAGGGTAGCAAAGTCCCAGGTCGCAGCAAGTGAAGATCTGATCAAATACAACATCAGTAGGCAAAGAAACAAAGAAAAAAACTACTTACCTTTAGAAGGCCTCAGGGAGGCAGGGATCACCATCAAGATACCCTTATCTCCACTACCAACTCCAAACCAACCAAGTGCAGTCTGGGAAGGGGTGGATCCTGGCTCTACCCCTTCCAGTTACTCAAGTACATTGCATGCACCTGAGCTCCCCTGGGTTGGCCCTGCCTTCTCATCAGGTGTTCAATCACTGTTTCAGGCCATGACTTAGCATTTCTGCTACATGTATGTATGGATATGTTGAGTTAGAAAGGACAAAGAAGGATAAAATCTTGTCTCTGTTAATTAATCATGGGTTGTTTATCAACAAGCAGTGTAATGTAGATGTGAAAAATCTACTGTTCCTTATGGATGATCAGGCCCTGTACCTGGATAAGTACAGAACTGGAACAATTTGTAAAATATTGGATTAGATTTTTGCGGAGTATTGAGAAAATTATTATGACATAACTTCAGATTTCTGACAGAAATATCTTTATAATTGGAAAAGTCTCCCTATGTAATCAATAAAAACAAAGAACTCCAGATAATATGATCAATATTCTCAATTATCATTCTGAACAACCTGTTTTAAGATTTTATCATTTAAGGTACCTATATTAGATTCCTCAAGCAAATGATAGTCAGTTCCTCTATCTTTATATATATATATATATATATATATATATATGTTCAGATGGAGAAAGTGACTGATCAAGAACTTGTTTAATTCCAAGGAAGCACTTATTTTCAGATAGTACACGTTTCAGTTGCATAAACATGGTGTTAGAAATTAGGATCACTTGATTCTCATATTTCAAACAATAATAGGGAGAATAATATCAAAATATAGCTAAGTTAATGGATACCCATAGATACCCTAATTTACCTTTACAGGTATTAGGTGCCAAACACTATTAATTGTTGCACAGAAATAACCTCATTCTTTTGGTCAAAGTGCAGAAACACAAAAAAGAAAAGGCCAGAGAACTTGCTACTCTGTGTCTGTGGTCTTAAGATATCAGTTCTCATTTTTAGAATAGGATATATATCTTAGAAATAATTTTATTTTAGGGCGCTATGATAATCATTTTGTTGTTTAAAAAGTTAAACATATCCTGGCAGCAAAATCTAAAAAGTCTCCTTGCTTTCGTTTGTCAGAAGGAAGCACTTAAGGTATGAAGGAAGAAGATTCTTTATGCACTGAGTACTTTGAGAAATGTGCTCTTAGGAGAATCCAGAGGAAGCTGAAGTAAAACAATAGGTTCACAAGGTACAGATCTTATATTGTAATGCTATAATTATGTACGGGTTCAAACTTTTATAAAATACAAAATATAAAGTAGTGTTATCACTGGATTTCTCCATATTATCAAGCTTCATCAAAATATGTCATGCCTTACCGCTAACTATGTGTTAATAGCAATACTAGCATTATTGCAGTCAGGATAGTCCATGAATGTAGCGTAAGGAAAATTTGTAGGAGATGAGAACATCCTTTTTGACACTATCTGATGTCTAACTTCTAGCTAAGCAAAAATCTTTACAGAGATGAAAACTACACATCATGGAGAAAAAGAAGAAAAGTGAAAACTGTTTTCAGACACAGATGAAGCAGCCAGAGTGGGTATAAAGTTCAGTCCCGTTGCAAGAAAGCTGTCAGCCTCAGCAGCCACTGCTAATCCGCTGTTTTCCATGACTAAGTACTCAGACAGTCTAACAGCCCTCTGAGAAATCAGGTTTCACTGCTGATTGAACTACTGCTGAACAGGAGTTGTGCTTGAACTCTTTTAGAACGAGGTGAGGCTCAGTGAAATATTAATTGATTAATAAACTCATATCTACTTTGTACATGTGTTCATATATATATTGGGGATGCTGACCTTGAGGTCTGACTGTTCTATATATCTGATCAGTTTGTGACTTCTTATATGCAATTAAGCCCACTAGGCTTTATCCCCTTTGTAATTATAAAGGATATACAAAGCATCCTTGGAAACAAAGGTGATTAAAAGTCTTGGATAAAAAAAAAAAAAAAACAACAAAAAACAGCCTCCCCATCCCATGGAAAATATACAAACCAAAGAAAAGAACCGCAGGCAACCTATACTATGACATTTTTAACTGAACAGCAGAGCAGACACCAATAGTATTCTGAACCTAACCACAGATTTCCTGTGCTTTTCTTGTGCAAGATAAAATTTCTTAGAAGTCTGAATGAAACAAGTCTTTTAATACTGAATATGTTTTGAAGATTTTCATTTATATAAAGAAATAAACACTGTTTCTGTGCAATATGGTTTGGTTCCAAAGGATCTGCCTGTGTTAATGTGCAAACTGTCCAGTTACTTTGATTTAGCTGAATTTGGCATGTTGCTTCATTAAGAAGGAATTTATGAAACTACATATGGACAAGAAGATTGCTTTTTAGTCTCTTTTCCTATGATAAATGTCCAGAGAATCACGTTGTCATTATTTTGCAAAATAATCTGTTTTAGCAAGGGATATGTGATCAAATCTGTTCTAGAGTGTAAAGTACCTGCATGTCATATTAGAGGTCAGTCAAAGTACTGTGATATAACACACTCTAGTTCATAAATAATTTAATTTAATTTAATTTAATGCTTCATATTTATGTTGCGTTTTTTCATAACTGATTTTCAGCTCCCTTACATGTTCTTTGTCAGATACATACTTTTACACAATGTTTCTCTTGGTTCTATCTTTTTTTTTTCCCTTTCCATCAACTTAATAATATCTGGAATAGGTGAAATGTTGTTTTCCTCTTTACTGAACATTGACATTAGTAGTCAGAGTCTTGATGGTTCCTGAGGGCATAAATAAAGGCAAAATTCAGGAATAGGTAATGGCAAGATACAATGATTTCTTAGAAATTAATGTCAGGTAAATCTGGAAAGATAAACAAAAAAGAATAATGCATCACATTCAAAAGTATTTGAACTGTTATTCAGCCAGCAGATGGCAAGTGATGTTCAGTGCAGAAAGATAAGGCTGAAGATATTAATTTTGCTATGAAAATATGCTATGTAATGAAGATCCAGACAGTCTTTTTTCAGTGACTCACCCAATTATATACTATGCTGTTCTTTTCTGAGATAAGGAAAAAGAAAATATCTTATGCACCCTAGCTACCTGAAGACTAGTATGTTTTAAGATCCAAAAAATTTCTTTGTAATGAACTGGAAGGAGCATCATTTCACTTCTTTTCTGAATGTTCTAATCTGCAATACATTAATATGCTTTCATTTTGGAGTATAATCTCTGTTATCTTCCAGTGAATGCAGAGGGACACGTAGTAGGAAAATGAAACAGCATCAACAGTTACTGAAAATACATGCTGAAGATTGCCAATAAAACATTACTGTTTCTATAAAGCATTATCAAAGACAGAAAGTACAGTTGTACCTGAAGTAAATGCTACTATAAAAATGACAAGTATCTAGAACACTGCTCAAAAATATTGTAGTAAAAAATAAGGAACAAAAACATTTTTTCTTTTCTCATACAGTGTATTATATCAAATTTAGTGTTAGTATTGACAAGAATATTAGGAAACAGCTTTTAGCTCTAACAATATAAATTACTCTAAAAATATAAAATGTTTTGTAACAATGCAGTTCTGAGTTTCAGTGCATTTGTTAGATTATTTAAAATCACCTTTGTCTTATAAGGCAAAAGCCAAAGTTTCTTCAAAAAGTATTATCAGCTTCTACTGTATACATGGCCAAGCACATGCTGAATTATGTATGCATCATCTGAAGAATCTAGAAGACAGACTTTTATATAAATACTTTCCAAATGGTGCTAGTCAAACATCTGAAGGAGATTAAAATAAAAGCATGAATAATTTTCTCTAGTTTGTGTGAACGCTAAAGTTTTCAGCTGGATTTCATGTACTCTTGTTAACAATTCTGATTAGTATCTAGGGGTATGTGATTTTTTCTTGGCTTTCTCTGTAGAACAATGGATAGCATCACTCTTAAAATTCACATTTAATCTTGGTTTTCTAAACATGCTTACTAATGTTAGAAGAGAATAAATAATTCACAGTAAAATTATGATTTTATTGGCTTAATGGAACTAAGGCAGGAAGAACATCACAAAAGAAGAAAATATGCACATTTGATCCTTCTTCATACTTAAAACAATTTGCTTTTTTCTTCCTTTGGTAGTAGTGAAGGATAAATCGTGACATGGATATAACAGCACACTACACAGAATATGGAGTAAAGTCAGAAGACTTCAATGTTTTAGAGCCTTGATGTTAATTGGCTTAACGATCCTGCCAAAGCAATTAAAGCAGCAGTGGGTGGTTTGAGGATGATGCAGATCATTGATGCCTCATCAAACATAATACAGCCATATTTTGTCTGAATGAATTCTGAATGAACCACCCACACAGAGCTTTCACTTGACAACCTGATTTCAAAGAAAAAAAATCAAGAAAGAGGAAGAAACAGCAAGTGCTACTTTCTTATGACCAAGAGAAGAAAATAGATTATAGGTTAAGGATTTTGCACAGGGTTGAGCACAGTCCTGCCAGAAAGGACTTGGGGATACTGATGGGTGGCAAGGTGGACTTGAGCTAGCAACGTGTTCTCACAGCTCAGAAAGACAACTGTATCATGGACTGCATCAGAAGTAGCATGGCCAGCAGGGTGAGGGAGGTGTTCCTACCACTCTGTGCTTGTGAGGCATCTCCTGGCATACTGCATCCGTATGTGAAGTCTTCAGTACAGGAGAGACATAGACCTGTTGGGGCACATCCAGAGGAGGGCCACCAAAATGATCCAAGAGATGGAACACCTCTCCTATGAGGTTAGGCTGAGAGAGCAGAGTCTGTTCATACTGGAGAAGAGAAGGCTCTGAGTTGACTTGATAGCAACATTTCAGTATCTAAAGGGGAGATACAGGAAAGAAGACAACAGACTCTTTAGCAGGCTCTGTTGTGATAGGACAAGGGGAGATGGTTTCAAACTTAAAGAGGCGAGATTTTGATTGTATATGAGGAAAAAGAGTTTTACAGTGAGGGTGGTGAGGCACTGGAACGGACTGACTCGAGATGTGGTTGCCCTATCCCTGGAGACTTCCAAGGCCAGGCTGGACCAGGCCTCATCTAGCTGTGGATGTCCCTGTTCATTGCAGGGGAGTTGGACTAGATGAGCTTAAAAGGTTCCTTCTAACTCTTAAGTATTCCACGATTCTATGATTTTAAATATTACTGCTTCTAGATAACTTTCACCAAGACATAACCAAAAAGAGCCTGGCCCCATCTTTTTGACACCTGCCCTTCAGATATCGGAAAGCTTTGACAGGATCACTAAGCTAAATGTTCCCAGATCTCTCTGCCTTTCCTTATATGAGAGATTCTCTAGGCCCCTCATCATCTTCTTTGCCCCCCAGTGGACTGTCTCTAGAACTTCATTATCTTCCTTGAATTGAAAAGTCTGGAACTGGACACAGTACTCACCAGGGCAGAGGAGAACCCCCCTCAACCTACTGGCCACAACTCTTCTTAATACACCGCAGGACACCATTGGCCTTGTTGGCCACAAGTGCAAATTTCTGGCTCATGGCCAATCTGTTGTCCATCAGACATCCAGGCCCTTATTCTCAGAGTTCCTTTCCAGCAGGTCAGCTTCTAACCTGTACTGAAACATGCAGTTGTTCCTCCCCAGGTGCAGGACCCTACACTTACACTTGCTGAACTTCATTAGGTTCCTCTCTGTCCAAATCTCCAGCCTGTCCAGGCCTTACTGAAAGTCCTCAGATGTGCCTGCCATTCCTCCTATCTTTGTATCATCTGCAAACTTGCTGAGGGTTCACTCTATCCCTTCATCCAGGTCATTGATGAAGACAAGACCCAGTACTGACCCGTGGGGAATACTGCAAGTTACAGGCTTCCAACTAGACTGTGCCACTGATCACAGCCCTCTGAGCTCTACCATGCAGCCAGTTCACAATTCTATGTGACGTGCCAGCTTGATTCATTCAATAACAGAACTCAGTTGTCCCTGCTAAAATCAGAACTTCTCAACGTCTGCTTTTGTACATGAAAAAAATGTAAGAAGTATAAGGCTTACCAGTACTGAGGTTTTTATCACACTGAAGCTAATATAAGCCCCTCACAACAGAAATTTCCTTTGTTTTTAGTTTTATCTTTTCAGACATGTTTTTCTTTTTTTTTTGTAATTATTATTTTAAAGCATAATTAATATATAAAATACACTATTTTGACTACAACATCATATACCTACCTAGAACATAGATAACCAATTTTCTCATTGATTGACTGTAAAAGCTCAGCTTGAAGTAGAATACAGTTGTTCTTAAAGAAGCAGCAGAAGTAGATAGAATTTATGTGCTGTTGAATTTTAAGAAAAGTTGGAATTTGTTTGATCAGGTTATATTCCTGAGCAACTTCTCTCTGAGACAGTCCTATAAAATGTATATGTTTTCTTTTATAATTATACTTAGTATAATTTTTTGTACATAAACTTCTATGCCTTTCTGAAAATTCTAATAAATTTCACTGAAATATAAAACTTTTAAAAGTATCATTGACCCAAGGTTTTATAAGAAAGCTGCAAAGTTCATTTATTTCTAACATTAGCAAAGCTTTAAGTGCATTCATATCCACTGATTTTGCCCTTTTGCAGCAAAGCAATTTAGCTACATCTGTTTTTTGTAAGTCATAGACTCCTGGAGCAATCCCTAACCCGCAATAATAAATAAAATTTTCAAAAAGCTGACACAACCCATTTTCTGTCCTAGCAGAGCTTTCCTAATGACTTCAAATATGTGACTTTGAGGTACTATAATGTGTATTTTACACACTATCATGTGTATTTAATTGCTAACATATATTTTTTCTTGAATATTTTCTGCTTTGACTCTGATAAAACAAGGTTTGTATTGAAAACATTTGACTTTATATAAGCAAAAACTAACCAAATGTACATGTAAATCTAAAAGTTTGTACATATTTTCTCAAAGCCCTCTGTGACTTACAGTTTGCTCATAGGAAAAATACATATGTGTAAATTACAGATTGAGATGAAATAAAAAGCAAAGACCTTTTGTGCATATATCATTTGCACATTACTATAGTGAATTCTGAAATTTTCTTCCTAGATGTGATTGACCACCTACTAAGTATTATAAATTCTATCTTTTTAGAGTAGATGTGTTAGTTAAGACCAAAGAAGTAAACAGTATTTTCATGTATTTGCTGTCAAGCTGCGCTGTTTACTAACTTTTCATTTGTTCCTTAAGACTAGGAATCAGTATTTCATGGCATCTAACTAAATAGGTAGGGTAGCTACATTTCATCAGTGTTGGTATTTGTTGTGGTTGAGAGATAGTACAAAACCATGTTCTGCTGCATTGAAAAAGATTATGGATTTCTTTAACATCCAGTAAAATTAAATTGACTTGTGTTCTTGAAAGATCACATTTTTCACTTTGTGTTTTTTTAATTTCATGTAGTCAAAGGGTATCACAGAGATTTCTTTAAAGCATTTTAGTCCTCCCATTTTATGAAATCCTGCATTAGTTCTTTAAGGTGGTTTCAGAGACTTATTACTTCAGTCTAGGTAACACTGAACTTCACAAGTTACGTAGCAACTCTAGCATTTGATGTCAGCAAAAACTAAAATAGCTTCTCTTAAGGTAGTGCACTACGTATGAAATCTGTAGACAACAGTGGTGATTCTTGAAACCATAACCAAAACTTAGAATCATGGAATCATAGAATGGCTTAGGTTGGAAGGGACCTTAAAGATCATCTTCATACTTTCAAGCTTTGGTGTCTATAGTAAACAGATTAGCTTTGACTTCTGGAAGTGGCTATTCCAGTTCTGATATTTTTACCAAAACTAGGAGATTGGTTGGAATGAAAGCATTCCTGGAGTTTCCATTGTGTTTTTCCTTCAAACATTTTCTGCAGTCCAACTAACTATACAATCATTTTTCTGGCAAGCTTTGTAACGACAATTCAATCATTTGCCACTAGGGGACAACAATATTGAATGACATCAATTCTATCTAATAATCACAATATAAACAGTAAGTAATGAACACCTTGCACATATCTGTACATATTTATATATACATTCACATTTTTTGAAAGAAAATTAGTGTAATTGTTACACTCAAAACTGACAAAATTTCCATTTGTTTTTAAAATCTAATAATCTAAATATTCAATGTCACTGTTGTAATCAGAAATCTTCCCCCCTGTCTGCAACAAATGCTTAGTTGACACTGTAGGGTCTCTCATTTACTGGGAATGTGAATCCAGACTGTTGGATAAGAGAGACTAAGTAACAGCTTTTCAAATATTTTAAACAAAGATGCTATGTATTTTGGTGATTCTGAAGGTAAAGCTTTTATTCTTTAAAAGGACTGTACTAAAGTTGATTTCCCAACGTATTTAATCTATTATGTATTAAATACATCACCCATATTCACTTTTGCTCTTTATTTTATTAAGTTAAACATGCTAACTTGTATTTTACCTCATAAACATCCTGTCAAACCCATTAACCAATGGCTTCTTCCCCTATTGTATTTTCATTTTGGAAAAAAATTTCTCTTAGTGACTAATACTTAGTTAAGGTCTAAATTTAGTCACTGAATTTCCCATCCAAGTTAGGATATCAGTCATCATCAGAGGCAAAAAGAAGTGACAGGAAGTGTGATTCAAGAATGGAATAATATATAAGAAATCCTTTTATCTCCTGTTAGGTCTAGAAAGAGTCTACATTAACCATTTGTCTTCTCAAGTAACTGAAGTGCTGGAAGTATCTATAGTCTTCTTCTGTGGTGTACCTGATGATTAGCCTGTGTATAATTAAGAATGTGGCATTTGCTATATTTATAGGAACAATATATTTCTTGCATAAATAGTTGCCATATTATAAAACTTGATATCCCTAACTTTGATAATCATATCAAGTAAAATTTTGAAACAAATTAAATACAGGTATGATGCATATCATATTGCTTTTTTTATCAATCTCATAGGCTCAAAGCATTCCTTAATTTTTTGGCTTAATGTTATTTCCCATTACAAAATTGCAAATGTATTTCCCATTACAAAATTGCTGTTCTGATACTTAAGGCGTATATCACAGTATAGCTTTAGAATTTACAGAGAAAACAATAGTTAAAGAAAATACCAATATACTCACATGAACATAAGCCTCAGTCAGGCAGTCTTACACAATAGCAACATCAGCCTCTGCTCATATCAGTGACCTATACATGTCTCCTTAAACATTTGAGAAAATAGAAAGGATTTGTACAAAGCAAAATCAATACCCTATTAGTTCCTTATCCTGACCTACTGTCACACCATCAGGACTGATATACTATAGCCATGAAGAGAAGATCCTAGACTCTGGACTATTTCTAAAACAAAATAGCTTTTTTTCCTTTTCTGAAACCATTAGGGTTGGATACAATGGTCATTTAAACCAGCACAGCTATCAGTGCTACAGTATACATTATTTTGCTCCCAAGCTAAAGATGTATTTCCACCATGACAGAGTGTTATTTACTCATCAAAAGGGAGAATGCGTTATCTGCTTCTCTCTACCTGCTCACCTTTCTCGATTAGTTATTGCCAGACACCCAGTTATTTTGCCTTCCAGATGTGATTACTTGTTGGTTTACACAACACTAAGGGGAAGATTCCATTTCTTTTGATATGTGCATGTTACAGGATAAAGCAAGATTTTAGTCTTTATGGAATTAATATTGTATACTCTCCATACAGTCCATTAACTGAAAAATTGTATTCATAAAATTACTTTCAAGGCTAATATTTCATAAATCGACTTCAAATGAAATTCTGCTAGTATAAATTAAATGATAACATGAATGGTGTGGAAGATGAAGCTTCTGCTAACCTAGATAACAGCATGTAGCAGTTAAGAAATCAGTTCTTAAAAACTTACTAGTAGTAGCATGTTAATGCACGTTATGATGATTCAATTTTCTATTGCTAAAAAAGAAGCTGAATAAATATACACAAAAATAAAATGATGGTGATGGAGACTGTTTTTGTTGTTTCTGTTCTGTTTTGTTTTTATTTTTCTTCCAGTTTTTTTCCTGCTTTTGTTTTGGTTTTAATCCCAAATGAATTCAAGTTATGTGTGGAGTGAGTGTTATGCTTCTTTATAAAATGAAGGCCATATCTACACCTAAAGCATTCATAAACTATAATGGCTCTAGGAAAGACTTAAGAAAGCATGAAGAAACAGTGCAGAGTGATATCATAAAAAATTGTGCAGATGGAGAAAAAAAAAACATTTGTAAAAGCTTCAGACTAAAAAATACAAAAAGCACAAAGATAAAATGAAACTTAACATACCACCAGCAAAGAAAATATATCAAAGGACTTAAATGAAAATATATTTCAAGATGATAGATTTCTGATTTGATCACAGTTTTTTTTATTCTTTCACATACACACACAAAAATAAAATAAAATTTCTAAAGGACTTTCTAAAACTGAGAAAGATGCATCAAGAACCAATATCTAGAGTCTAAATTTAGACAGTTGTATAGAAGGAAGTAGATACCTAATGAGTATCTAATTCTTTTGGTGGAAGGGGGTAAAATATTGATGCACTTTTTGATTCAAAAAATTTAGAAATATTTGTGGAAATCCTTTTCCTTCTGGGAAAAGAACAAATAACAGATATTGGATTTTTACTTAACTGTCTGACATAAAAACCCACATAATTATATCTATATTTATGTGATGATGAACTGTGTGAAAACTAAAGCAGTAAACTCTTCTAAAGATATCTTTCATTTTTAGAATATACTCCTTTAAATACTAATTCAACTTCATGTCTATCAATGAGTTCAAATTTCTTCAGAACTACAAAATTTTATCATGACGATAATAGCACTCTGCCAAGTTAAATCTATCAGTTAAGCATATAATGTTGTAAGAACTTACCAACTATTCTAAATTTTGCATCAAGTTGTAAGAAAATCAATTATTACACTCACTTTCTAATGTGTAACAGATGCAAAGACCACTAAAATTTTGTCAAAACCATTTCATTGTCTGACATTCCATATGCCTATACCATTTTGACTTTACAGTAAAATGTGGATGACAAGAGAAAGCAAAAGATATATTGTTTCTAGATTTTAAAGTATAACATCAGAATGTCTTTAACCTTGAAATAAATGAAAGCATTTTAGACAACTGTTATCTCAAAGTATCAGAAGCTGTTTCACTGACAATGCATAAAAATGATGCATAGGATAGATAAAAATGAACTGAACCAATCCTACACTTTCAATGTCTTCTTGAAAAAGTTGAAATGGCAGAGCCAATCTTGCCTTGAATCTTGCCTTGAACAAATACTTTGAGTCATTCATGAAATTATGTTTTCAATAACATTAGACAGTGATCAAATTTTTAAATTTAAATGAAATTGTAGGTATCAGAATTCTTTCTACCATCAAAATGTGTTTCTGACATTAAAGTAACATATGAGAACTTCCTAGCTTTCGTGCTGTGTTAGAATGTGGTATGTTCTCAAAAAACAATAAAGTCATAACATATGACAGAAGATTACATAGAAAGGACAAAATAAGGTATATCCATGATTAGTAAACATGTAATGGAGGTTCTTTTGCTTCTTTTGTTGTGTTTCTCTTTTCAGGATGCTAACTGATAGTTATACAGCATTAAAATAACCAAGGCTTTGCATATGCACTGAAAAACAGAATAAATATGTAGTATGACATCTAGTTCTTCAAAATTCAGATTTTTTTTCATAAAATTCAGATTTTCTTTCATAAATTAGAAGCTTATTTTTAAAACTTTTCAGTATGGATAAAAATTATACAATGACACCTATTATATTAGGTTGCCATTTAAAAATAAGATATCAAATGTTTAGTATTCTCCAGCCCATAGGAAATCAAGCAGAGGAGGCAGGAAAATGATGTGGCTGACCTAATGGTCAAAATGAGTGAAAAGAAGAAAATATACAGGGTGTGGATAAAAGGGGCATGTGACCTCACAGGAATAAAGGGATGATGTCCAGACATTGGTTCAGGAAAGCCAAGGTGGAGAAAATAACTTGGTGAGGGACGTGAAAAATAATGCAAGTGGATTCTACAGGCATGTTGATCAGAAGAGACAAAGCAAGGAGAGTGTACCCCTTCTCATTTATGAGAAGGGAACAAGAAAGATGTGGTGGTGTTGGAAGAGGTCCAGAGGAGGGCCATGAACGTGTTCAGAGGGCTGGACAACCTCTCTTATGAAGAGAGGTTGAAGGGCTGGTCTTATTTAGCTTGTAGAAGAGAATGCTCCAGGGAGACCTCATTGCAAACTACTTGAGAGGAGCTTATAAACAAGAGGAACACTGAATTTTTACATGATCTGATAGTGATAGGACAAGATGAAATGACTTTAAAATAAGAGGGAGATTTAGATTAGATGTTAGGTGGTGACTTTTTACTCAGAGGGTGGGATGCTAGAACAGGCTGCCAAGAGACGCTTGAATGCCCCATCTCTGAAGGCATTCCAGGAGAGTATGGATGGGATCTTGGGCAGCCTAATCTTGTGGATAGCAACACTGTTCATGGCAGTGGGGTAGAACAGAATGGTCTTTGATGTGCGAGCCATTCTGATACTATGATTGTATAAAAATGTATAAAAATTTTATTAAAATGATGTACTATTAAAAGGAAGTTTCATGCTAACTTCATTTAATTCTACAGATTTGTGTGAAGTTTAAATTGACACTGATCAATGGGCCTAGTAACTAAAATGTAGTGATTTTATTATGTTGGTTAGTTTTGCCACTTCTATTAGCACTAATTCTTGAGAACAAAAATCTAAGTAAAATTCAATTCTTCTTTTCAGTTAACAGAATATAAGAATTTCAAAGAATGACTGGACATCTAATAAACGGAGGAGAATATTTTCTCAGCTACCCAGTTACAGGTATACACATTATTGAGAAAATTTGGAGAATACTAATGTTATTTACAAACTTATCAGAATCATGTGTACAAAATTTAGACATAATTGTCACTGGTTTAAAACAAAATATAAAACTGTAGTTTAAAAATAATTCATTTTGCATCTTTTCAATATTTGCATTTTTATATTAAGTAAAAGTTAAATATAAGGTCCTTAACTGTGTTCCAAGTAAGCTATCTGAAAATCTGGTCTCAGAGCAAATTATTGATAGAAATCATCCTGGATTTCTATCAATAATGGAAATAAAATTAAAAATAATTAAAAAAAAAAAAGAAGAAGAAAAAGATGCATGCCTTCTTTCATGGACATTTACCTTGCTCTGTAAAGATTCCTCCTAACTAGACAACTTTTCCACCAACTTATTGACAGGAAGCAAATGAGGAGAAGAAAAACCTGAATATGCAAAGTCCTCACAGAATGATAATCAGTGTGGGTTAGTGGAGGAAAGATAAGGTACCAATTACTTCAGCTAAGACTTTCCCCAGAACAAATAGTGAATCACCTTTCATTATAAGAGCAATAGTAACAATAAGCTGAGAAGGGAGATGAGCTAAGGAGAAGAAACAGAAGTTAGTTTATTTTTCATTCTACGATAGTATTTTTAATGTAGTACAAGATGGAATTGCAGTATTAAAAGTAGCTTATTATGGATATAAAATATATCATCTTTCCTTAAATATTTACATTAGGCAAGGACATTTTTTTCACTAGAATCCAGGAATTGAAAGTCATTGAATCAGATACAATCTAGCAAAAGAGAGAGAAAGACACAACCATAATACGAACATCAACAGAGAAAAAATGTTTTGTTTTATCTACAAGTCAATATTGTCACAATTGTAGATGGGTAAATATCAGCTGTATTGAACCAGAAATTAGAAAAATTGTCCTTAACAGTATAAATATGGTTGACAGCTGTGAGAAAGACAAAAGTTAATCAATATAAAGGAAAATCCACATATTTTAAAATATATTTTAATAAGTTTTTGAGCTTAGATTACTTCAATAATTTAAAATTTGTTTATCAAACATCCAGTCAGAGCCATTTTTTCTATGCACTTACTGGAAGACATATCTTACTGTCTGTCATGGTTTTATGTTATCAGTATTCCACATTATAACATCATGTGAGGCACTGGGAGTTAAAGAATTGATGCTCTAAGTCCATGGACTGCCAAATTTCTGGGTATTTTGTTCTCAGAAGAAAAGAATTACATACCTCAGAGGACTCTGTGTTCCTGTTTTCCAACCAGAAAGATAAAACTTCATGCATGTCCCAGAGACTTCCTCTTTTGCTGTTCATCTTGGCAGTGGAGGTTCCCTAGCCGTCTCACTCTCATCTTTAGTGTAAGACCTTCAGTTTTGGACACTCCCTCATTTTATTTATTATCTTCAATTCCAATTATATTTTGTTATTTTGCATTCTGTTATCTTATTCAGTAAATTAGTTTTCCTCCTGAGATTGTTGCCATTTTTTTGATTTCAGGCCTACCTCCTTACCCTCTCCCATATTCCTCTTTCCCTTTCCCAGGGTGTGGGTTTGTGGGTCCCCCACCCTACTAGTCATGGACCTGGACTGAACTGGCCCATAAGCCATTGACACTGTTCAAGGCCAAATTGATTTGGAAAAATATATATATTGATTATACTAAGAGTACTATTGTTATATTTTGCTTATATGATGTAAAAGGCTTCTGTTTAATCCTGGCAGCAATCTTTTACAATTAAACAAAATATAGGGACCAAAAATGGGAATAGAAAGTGTTGGGGAAAAAAAGAAAAACAACTCACAAATGTTAATTCATGTTCACATTCATGTATGAATATAAAAGTTTATATCATATTTTGGATTGATATAAATTATGTGAGTACTAAACACAGAATACTTAGTGGCCAAAAAAATAACACTTCATTTCTGAAATGGAAGTGTCTACTGAGAAGATAACTCTTCACATCTACTTCTGGAAAAATTGCAGTAAATGATTTCAGAAACTGTGTGTGTGCTTGTGGGTGCTAAAGGGCTTTTGCGACAGAACTAGTCAAAAATGTCCTTCTAAGTTTGTCTGTAATTGGAAGAATTTTTACCCTTTTATTCAGTATAGCTTTAAGTGTGGGTGGTCAAGCCCCCAGAGAAAGATAAGAGACAGATTTAATTTCCTGTCTTTGTTAAATTTCCCCTCCAATTTTAACATGAAACATAGTACCAATTACTGACCACAAGGAAAAAATGGGAATCTTGTCTAAGCAGTACTGTAATTCTCATGTGAAACAATCCAGAACTGTGCTTAAGCTGCTTTTAATTCCCTTTCAAGCTTTGCTGGTAGCATTTTGGATGAGTGGGTCTTCTTTTTTTTCTTGTTGCTATTTTTCTTTGTTTTGTTTTATACTGTTTTAAATATAATCACAAAAGAGAGAGGAACAAAACTTACTGTAGAGCAGGACTGTGCCTTTCTTTTTCAACATGAAGGGCTTTAGATGTGATGGGACACAGAAGTTCAGAAAAAGTTCACCTTAAAGATTTAATTACTTAATCTCTCTACTCCCAAATAAATACACTGACATGAATATAGGTAGTTACCATGCAGATTGTATGACTGTCATATTATTTTTGTAGTATTATTTATATAGTAAATTATATGGTATATTGTAGTATTATCTATACAATTATATAGATTATAGCAGTGAATGAGGCATAGCAAAAAAGAGTGATATAATAAAGAAATATTTGGATTGCAAATATATTTCTACTTCTCTTTCAGACTGCTGTTGCTTAACATTTATTTTGATTTGTAAGTCAGAAATGCCATATGACTGACTATAAGTTGTTTAAATTCTGCATTAGTTTGTATGGACATTAGTAGCACTGCATGAAAAATACAATTTGTAACTAAAAGTTTTGATCACTAGACTCAGTAAGGTGCCTACTGCCTCAGCCAATTGATGTCTTTTAGACTTAGTATTGTACTGTTAGTTTGCAGAGCATTCCCTACCTTGGGAATGGATAAAAGTCTCTTGAAGTAAAATAGCCTTACTAATTACAAAAACTAACCTAGCTAAATCCCTTGCGGCAACTTACAAGCTATCTTTAAAAGATTATTCACAAAAACAGTCACTGCACAGAAAAAAATTGTTCTAAGTTAAGAACTTACTTTTTATTAATGAAACACCTGAGATTCATAGATAAAGTGTGTATTTCTCTGTCTTAACACCACCAACAAGTTTTCAGTTAACACAGGAGTAGTTAAGATAGGAATTGCTTTCAGCAAGCTTTTTTTTTTTTCATCATCAGGATTTAATTTTATTAGTTAAAGGAAAAAAAAAAAACAAGACAACACAAAACAAAAAGAAACTTAAGAGAAAAAAACAGAAAGCTATTCAGTGTTCTTGAATTTACTTACTGACCAAAAAAAAAAAAAAAACAAGAACAGTGTTGCAGAAAAGTTTTCAATCAAAAAACCTTTCAATCAAATATCTCTTGTTGGTGTTTGTTCAGATACCAGGATTAAAATGCATTTAATATAGAGTACTGCACAGTACCCTTACTTTTTTTAAACATAGAACCACAGAATTGTCTTTTCCAACCCTGGTGATTCTTTGATTCTATGTATGTAAGACCGAACAGCAGTAGCTGCAAGACATAGCTGCCTCATTCCATAGGTGTGAATTTAATATCCAACAAAAATCAGTGAATAACCAAGTGAACTACTATTAATTTACAAAACATTGCAGTTTTTAGACACAAGAGAATTAAATTTAAATTTAGGAATACAATACTTTCTGTTGTTATGGAACATTACAACAGCTAAGGCTGATTTCAAAGCAAGTGATCACATCTAATTTTATTTTGAGATAATTTTTCACAATGAAATCACACAGTGCTGCATATAACAGTCATTATTACCTGTTTGGAAGTTAAATTTATGTGAAAATGAAAGTCAGGATCATGAAAGAAAACCAATTAGCCAATTAGTCACTTTAACAATCATAATCTCTGGAAATAAAATTAACATAAAAGATAGCATGAGTTTTCCTCCTCTCTGTGTTTATTAACGTTTAGTAACATGCCCAAAAGTGTAAGTATTTATGCTAGGAAGATGCTAATTATTTCATATTAAGAAGTTATAAGTTTTAAAAATTAAATCTGTAGATGACTACAGACAACAGTACTTCATAACAGTACAGTAACAGTACAATGTGAAGCAGAAATTAAAAAAAATATATATAGTTCAAAGCTATTTTATTTTCCCTAAATGGATAGCCATTAGAGTTCTCTCCCATTTCTATTTTTATGCAAATTGAATGCTTTTTAATTACCATTATGAATACAGTATATTTAGCAGACTTGGCTTCTAGAGAATCGATATGTCTCATATTTAAAGTAAATTCTACTTTCTGAGATAAAAAATAAACTTATTCTGTTATATACAGCAATTTATCTAGAGAGCTTCTGTATCTTTAGTCCTTGAAATGAGAATATCTTCAGTGTAACAGAAGCAACCAATGAAATTCCTGCTCATTCCACATGGATTAAAATGAAGTGTGGCAGCCAGTTCTTGAATAACAGGGCATGAAACATTTCTGCTCCTATTAGAATCTATGGACGTGGCACCAGCAGTAATTGTTTTTAATTTATTTCCCATTCTTCTGAATTCTTAAGCAACTGCATTCATACAGCAAACATTTTGCCATTTTTCAGTGTTCAAGGTATTCTAATGATCCTTTCTTATATAGGCAGGTCGCAATTACCAGGAAAACTAATGTTTGTTATTTTCATCTCAATAGTGACTCAAACCTTCCAATTATTAACAAAAGTCCCATCATCCTAGACAAAATGCAAGCAAAGGATAGGCCTTGTTACAATGAACTCACGAGTGGGGGATCATTTGAACAAAGACTTAACTTGACCCGTCCTAATTTCAACTTAATGATTACTCATTTATAAGGAAGGCAAGAACAGTTTGACAGATGCTTTTCAGCTTTTTTCAGCTACTGATGGTAAGGAAAGAGGTAGTAGATAGAGTAATACTCCGTAGTTGGTGTGAATAATGAAGAGTTGGGAAGTTACCTCTTCTGCCTTCCTACAAGGCAGATGCTTTATGAAAAACTATCTAGATTGCCAACTTAGAAATATCAAGAATAATAATTTGAATTTCACTGCAAACTCTGATACAAACAAATCACAACTACATGATTTTTAATCTGTCGTTTTACTTGTTGTCTTTCAGTCTTTAATTTATGCAAGATTAAGGATGTTCCTGTGATTTTTTAGCACACCTTCACACTGGCATTAGAAAAAAAAATAGGAAAAGAAGGAACAAGCATTCATTTCATTTAACTGTATTGTTTCTGTCTACTTTTCTACTGTCCCACTTCCCTAGATTTTTTTTCATTTTGTCATGTTTTTTTATTAATATTATTATTATTTTTTAACAATATATTATTTATTTTAGGCACATGAAAGACAGAGAAGGTGGTATGAGACAACCAGCATGGCTTCATCAAGTTCTGCCTGACCAGCCAAGTGGTCTTCTATGATGGTATAACAGCATCAGTGGACAAAGGAAGATCCACTGAAGTCATCTATCCAGACTTCTGTAAGGCCTATGACATGCTTAGCCATAACATCCTTGTCTCTAAATTGGAAAGGTATGGATTTGATGGGTAGACCATTTGATGGACTAGGATCTGGTTGCAAGATTGTACACAAAGTGGTCAGTTGATCAGTGTCTGGATGGAGATCAGTGATGATTGGTGACCTTCAGTTGTCTGTACTGATCCAATGCTCCTTGATATCTTAACCAGTGTGTTATGGTTTTATGATTTTTGTCATAATCATCAGACATGGACCTGTTGAAGCCTGTCCAGAGGAGAGTCCCAAATAGTATCTAAGAGATGGAACACTTCTCTTGCAAGGACAGGCCAAGAGAGATGTGACTGAACATCCTGAAGAAAAAAAGGCTTCAGAAAGACCTGATATTAGCCTTTCAGTATATAAAGAGGGGCTACAAGAATGAAGAGGACAAACTCTTTAGCAGGATCTGTTGTGACAGGTCAAAGGGAAACAGTTTTTAACTAAAGGAGGGAATATTCAGATTCAGTATAAAAAAATGATGAGGATAGTGTAAAATGGGGACAGGTTGGCCAGAGGGATGGAGGATGACCCATCCCTGGAGACATTCAAGTAAGGATGGATGGATGGAGTTGTGAGCAACCTGATCTAGCAATAGATGTTCCTGTTCATTGCAGGGGAACTGGACTAGATGACCTGTAAGGGTTCCTTCCAATTCAAAGATTTTATTGTTTGGATTTATGGAAAAACTCTTTTACAACAAAATTCATCATATTGGTCAATCTAATTTGGTGCACTAATTATAGTTAGAATTTTTAAATGTTACTATTTATGCAAATAATAGTAACAGTACTGATACTTCCAATTTTTTTTCTGATTTCCACAATGATACCAATAACCATACTACTTACTATGATCAATCACTGTAATCATAAAAACTACTTTAATTCCAAGTACCTCATACATATAGACATCAGTATTTACAGAAATTACCCTTCCTTTCTAGCCGTGCTACCTTTGAGCTCAGACTCTGATAGACACAAGAAAAAAATTTCAGTTCATGTGAAACAGAATCTTTTCCCATGTGACAAAGAGAACATCTGAGCAGGTTGCAGAGAGGAAATTTCTACAACATCACATCTCTCCAGATAAGCTTGCCTTACAAATAACATCTCTCCAGATAAGCTTGCCTTACAGTTTCTCAAAAATTCCATAACAGGGAAGTTTCCCAAACTTTTGCAAATGTTTTACAAATGTTTTACAAATGTTTCATGTCAGTCCTTAGTAAAAAAATCTGTAGTCAAAGCAGAAGAACTAGGCAAGAAAGTAAGAATATTAAGAATGCTGCAACTGTATACGAGCTTGAATGAAGCAAATATTGAAAAAGTGGCATCTATAGTACTTGAATATTGAAATCTGTGGCAGCTATTTTGAATATTACTTACAACATCTGCTCTGAAAGTAATGCTTCTTATGTTATTATGTTGGCTCATGACATCAGAAGCTGATGTTAGTGGTATGACAGTAGATGTTGAAACTTTCTGCCAATATTCCATTACATTTTGTTGCTGTGTGACAGAAGGCAGAAGAGGGGCAGTCTGACAAAATGTCATAGGACATGAAAGTGCATATAAAGCACAAGTGTGGAATTGAATTCCTCCATGTGAAAAAAAAAATGGTACTCTTTGATATTCATCAATGCTCACTGAATGTTTTTGGAGACCAAACAATGGATGTTTGCACAGTGAGAAAGATGTCATGGCATCATCTGTGAAATAGTGGGTTATCTTCACTGGTATATATTTCTGTGGACACAGTGTGCTCATAACTGGTAAAAATGCATAGCTGATGGTGGTGACTGCATGGGAAAATAGTAAGAATTTGATCTATATGTACAGTACTGTTATTGTGCTCTTTGTATATGCTGTAGTTTCCATGGAAATAAATAGGAGGCATTATCCCTCAGAGCAGCCTATGTAATGAACCCAGCTGGTACAAAGGAGTTATGCAATTCATTGCCACTCTCTTGGTTTAATAATTGTTTGAATTTTTTGACTTACTTTTTAAATATATTGAGATATCAACATGAAAATATAATAAATAATGTGTAAGAACAAATATGTTCACCCTTAAAGAAGTCTAAGACAATGGAATATTATCTAAGAGCTCCAATCTTATTACCTCCATCTGCTTCACTTGTTAGCTCATTAAACCTCATTAACATCCAGGTGATATCCCTGTTCTTTTTGAATATCTAATATGCAAATACCTATTCTGTACTTAAACTCTGATTTGTGCAAAACTCTTCTAAAACAACACTTCTATACAATCAAACAGTCAACACAAATGAAACTACAACAATATAAAAAAAACTTTTTCACTGAATTTTACAAAAAGACATCATAAACCTTTATGAAACTGCAGAAAACAAAAAACAAAACAAAAATTTAGAATGGGTCTTAAAGTACACAAGAAGCCTTCTGTCTCTTGGATAGTTTAATAATGAAAGCTATCAAAGACTAACTTCAAGAAAGAGATAATTTTATTTCTAATAAAAAATTTGAGATCACCTTCTCAAATATATACACAGTGACTGCAGCATTTTGGCTTCTTTAATTTCCTGTGTGATGACATTCTCACCCAACAGTGGCTTTGGAAGCTTTTTGCCTTTTTCCCAGCATTTTAATGTGACATATCAGATGTCATAATGTTGCTAGGTTTTGCACTGAGTAATTAGTCAAAACCCATCAAAAGTCATATGTGGACCTGTGTACAGTCTATATAAAGTTAATGAGATATTTCATAATAATAAACCGATTTACTTGTTTACTGACATATATACAAATACATGTTTGCTTCTATTCTGAAAAGAAAATTCCAGAAATGTGCAATGTTTTACCAGATTTATCTATGGCTAAAGCACACTACTTTAAACTAAGAATGTGCACTGTGCGTTTAAGAAGGAAAGTTCCCTCTTGATATTACTGATAATGATAGCCTTGCAAAGATTTAGCATTATATTTTAATAGAGAAAGAATATGAACTAGTTTTACTTGTGAAATTGTTCAGTTAATGACATATGAATGTTCTCATAACTTCAGTTTATTTCATAAGCTGGCTTGCAAAATATCTTCTAAAAATTCAGTGAAGTAATCTTAGCCAAGAAGAAATTAAGAAAATGTAGAAATGATTCAGTATTTATAAATGAATCTTTGGGAGAATAATTTCTTATTTAAATACAATTTAAAAATATTTTAATGAATGAGACTTTCAAGGTGAGGCTGGATAAGGCCATGGGTAACCTGATCTAGCTGTGGTGCCCCCCTGTTCACTGTAGGAGAGTTGGACTAGAAGGGTTTCAGACGTCCATTCCAACTCTAAGGATTCTATGATTTTGTGATTCTAAGCTGAGTCATAAAGGCTAGCAAACAGAGTAAGACATTAGATATGTTCAAATACGTAAGGCTCCCATTATACAGATTGACCAAACTGAGTGGGACTGTTAGATTCAGAGAAAATCAACTGGCAGCACACCATTACAAATGATCACTGATAATTCACTACAATAAATAAATAAATAGCCAAATGTAATGGCAATAAAGAAAGAAAGAATTCACCATCTTTTTTTTTTTCCATTGAAAAATAAATTCACAAGTTGGATTTAAAGAAGTATATCAAAAGCTCAAATTTTATCACTTACTGAATGTTTGATACAGATGAAAAATTGTAATATGGGTACCATAATATAGATTATGCAGAACGTATAATGTAATTAAAAGTCACTATTTACCTGGAGAAAACTAAAGCATACTGATAGTCATGAAAATCTGATGTGGCACAGGTAGTTCCACTTATAAGATGGAAAACAGAACCAGAAATCCGAGCCATATTACCTGTCTAGAAGTGAAGATTTTTGATATGATGTCAGTCTCACTGTTTGGGAGCTAAAATGTTGATAGTGTATCTATCATTACAAAGATCAAAATTAAGATTTTAATCTATTAAGAGAAATACATGAGATAATAATTTAGACTCCCCTCAACAATATAGTCCCAGGTTCCAAGAGCCTACTGAGCTAACAAGGTGTGCAATAGAGTCTTTCCTAAGTCCAGGTAACATTGCAAACCAAAAAAAGGTTAGATAATTATAATCCTAGGATCTCTTGGATGAAAAAACAGTGAGGTTTACAAAGCAATCTGTCAGTTTTACAATGGATTATAAAAAAACCTCCCAGCTCCCACAAATTGTTGATCAACCTTTTCTTTGATAACATGGGCAGTATGGGAGGTCTTGCAAGTGAAAACTGAAATGAGTGCTTTTCAGTACAGCTACCATAACAAACAGGCAAATGTAAGAGCCTCCCTGGTATCATTCATTCAATTCCAATCCAGATACTTTCCCATTTCTATCAGTGGCCACGTTGGCAGCCAGGAAAGGTCCACTGCCCTGCCACATAAAGAAAAGTAAGACTAAGAGAAAAGGAAATGGACATTGTTACTGTCTTTACTAAATCTTCTTAACTCATGTTTTGGTTTTCAATGGTGAAATACTTTAAATACAAGCTATATTCATCTCATAAGATCAATGTGTTAAAATTATAAGGGAAATACAGAGCTTATCTGAATCTGAATATATTCATTTACAGTGTTCAATAGTAAAATAGACAGTAAAAATTTAAAATAATTTAATATACAAACAGTCCAGAACTGCCAACTGTTACAGCATCACTATACTACATAAGCCCATTACAGATAGTTTTTCATCCAATATTAACAAAAAATGCAAAGGTGTATAGATTTTAAATGCTAAGAATAGATAGAAGAATCATCTGAAATCTTGACCTAATTTAAAAATTAGAAAATGCTTGTAAGTGTTCTCCTAAATATTTTTCTAAATATTCTATTAGAATTCTATTATTCTATTATTCTAAATATTTTTCTTCTTCAAAAAAACTCAGATATATATTTAACTGTTCGAAGAACAATTTCTGTAATTCACATGCTACTTTTAGATGTTAGGCTAAGGAATAAAGTTTCCTGAGCAATCAGAAAAAATAATGAAGGCCTGTTTTCCTAATATGTTTCATTTACTTTAAAAGCTATAATATTTAAGGTGTTTTGTTTGGAATGAATTTTTGTTGGTATCCATATAGTATGTTGGCTTTATTCTGCCATCAGTGCACTTTTATGGGGATTTCTGGCACCTTCTGGAGTGGATGCAAGAAATAAAAGATAACAAAGCACAAAGACTGTCTTGTCTTACAAAGTAACCTTACTAATATACAAACCTAAAACTATTGTGTTTTGATATCTTTAACTGAGTAATTGGGCATTACTTGCTTCTTTCTCCCATATGACTGTAGTTTTAAATAATTGACAGAGTAAACAATGAATTATTTTGCTCAGTGACTGATTATATAATGACAGAATGAATGTGGGTTAAATATGATTTGGGTCAGGAAAATTTTATTTAATCAGCAGGAGTTTTATGTACAACTAAAAGTGATAAAATGACAATAAGCACTTGACTGTGCCCTTTACACAGTAGGTGTCTTAATGTAACCTTTAACTAGTGAGGTTTTGATGTTTTTTCATTGTGATGAATACTGCTCCTGCATTCTCATACCATAATTTTCTTAATTGAAATGTTTCATGGGATTTTTGAGTGCTTATTCCATTCAACAAATAAAACTTATTCTTTCTTCATTTTGCAACATTTACTATATGCTGTAATGGCAGTCCAGCTCCAAGAAACTGAATATATAAAAATATATATCTAAAAGCAGTGCTCATCTGGGGAATATCTATTTCCTTGTAAGTAATTCAAAAACAACTAAAGCAGAAAGCACATATGGACAATAATTCACAAGATGGTACTTTTAAGATTGTTTTTGTTCTTTTAAAATAGATATTGAATTATAGCCCCATGTTCCAGAGACAGACCAAAGTGAGGAAGACATAGTGTTTTGAAGTCAAGTTCTGAAGCTATTGATCCACAGACCACTTCCACGATATGCAGTTTTATTCAGGAACCAGTCCAGTACCAGAGCAACAATAGATAATTAAAAATCAAGTAATCTTTCTGAAGAAAAGTTTGAAAACATGAAAGATGCTAATATAAGCATATGTAATGAATAAAAGCCAGGTCACTGTTAATTAGATATCTCAGATACACAAAGGGATACAATCAGAAAAGTTTGTCACCTAAGCAGAAAGCTTCAAGTCTATTTATTTCCCACAGCTCTGAAATTGTGCAGGCAGGATTTCCACGTTTTAAGTTCTTTAAACACAAAGTAAACAACTGAAACTGAAAACATGTAATACACCTAATTCCCTGAGAATGCTACACAAAAACTACAACATGGGGAGAAAATCTGCATGCAGGCCATGATTTCAGATATTCATTCCTGTGGAAAGTTTACATTGTGAAAGCTAACCTGAAAGGAATTCACTTACTTCTGAAGAAGATAGCAAATTCTGCAATATATGAAGGGAAATTAATCTATACATACCATATTTTGGTGTGTATCTTTGGAATCAATAAAGGGTCTCATAAAGTTGGAGGATATTCAGAATAGGATTAGAAAGTAAGCATTTGGGTAAATTAATTTTTTTCTCTCCTCATGCTTACACAAACAATTTTCTTAGGAGATAATTATTTGTCTTTAATATTTGTTAGATCTTTTTCCATCCTTTTAAAACAAAAAATATTTTAACTTTACTAAAAAATACTTATAACACAAAAGTCACTTCTGTAGTTATGAGATTTTCATCGAATAATAGAATCATAGAACTGTTTGAGCCATGTCAGTCTCTTACCCTCCTTTTCTGACTTCCTGCACCAGGAGGCTTGGCCAGCTGTGCTCTGCTTTCCTGTTCTTGTGGATAGTTTCCCAGGGGGTTTTGTTGACTAACTCCCTGAAAAGCTGGAATTTGAATTTCCTAAAAATTATTATCCTCATTTTACTTTTTGCCTGTCTCATATTCCTCAGAAAAAGAGTTTTAATCTAGCATTCCAGACAATGAGAAATTGAATCCTAAATAAGAGGTGATACACTGATTCGCTTCAGGCAGTAGTAACAAAGTGATCTCATACTTATTTTTCATTTAACAGATTGTCATAGATTTATTAAATTGAACTTTGAAGTGGAAATAACTAGGTAAAGTACAAAAAACTCAGAGTTATCATTAAAGAAATACTGATAAAGTGACTGATTCATTTTTTGTTCAGAATTTTTTCTTAAGAGGTTATAGATATTGTTTTATTTACTACACTCTATTAATGCTAATAAGTTTTCTACTTCATCAGTTGATCAGATGTGTCTGGAAAAAAACTCTAAATAATGGAAAACTTTCCCTTCTTTGATTAGTACTTGTGTTACTGTTAGCTGTTAAACTCAGCTCAAATGAAAAATACTACGCTAGGAACCAAGATAAAGACAAGAATAAGTTCAATAAATTAAGATTTTAAAGTGTATTTATGCTTCTAAAGATTCCTAATATGCCTCTCCAAACAATATTGTTACTAAACTTTGACCAAATTCAATAAATATTTTCCTGATTCAGATTTTCTTCTAGAAGTGCTAGATGTAGTGGTTTGATCTTGGCTAGGAGCCAGATGCCTGCTCATTCTTTCTCCCTCTTCAAAAGTGACAGAGGATAAAATAGGATGAAAAAACTCTTGGGTGAAGATAACAGGAAAATCACTTACCAGTTAATGTCATGGGCAAAGCAGATTCAACTTTGGGAAAAATAATTACCTATTTAAAATAGAGCAGTATGAGGAGAAACAGATGAAAACTTAAATCTAATTTCTACCCAGGCTCAGGTTCACTGCTTAGTTCTCAGGTCCTCTACCTAGCTTCAGAACAACACAAAAACTTGGGGATAAAAGAAGTCTGTATCTGTTTCTCTCTGTCACAGAGCTGTCTTCTGCTTCATAACAGGTTCTACCTGCTTTGGCAGCATCTATCTGCTCTGGTTCATAGTACTCTAAAGGCAATGTGAATATCGGTCTTCTTGCCCACAAGAGTACACTGCTTGTTAAATTAAATTTACTTAAATAGGCTTGTTCAAAATTATAGTCAGTTGGCTGTGATTTATCACGTGAATGAATATATATATATAATATATATATATACACATAGAGAAAAGACTGCATATTTTCTTTGAAGTTCTGCCTGTAACTTTTTTTTAAACATATTTCACTACAGTGAGAACTATTTGGATCTGAATTTTGGTTATGATCAATACCTGTATGACACCATAATTTAAGTATTTAACATATATATGTATGCTAAAATTCTTCTAGACGGGTATCTCAACATTTACATGCATATGTATGAGCGTAAATATTTAACAAGGTCATTTCTAATATTCACCCTTCTCCATGGATATTATATTTTTGTACTTTCTATTCTTCTTGCTTGAAAAATTACATTTAAAAAATTCTTAATATTTTATAATGCTTTTTGTGCTTTCTTTTCTTTAGAGGTATTTTCTGAACACAGGATTAGACTATCCAAACCAAGATAAAGAAGTTCTAAGTCTGCAGGCCTGTGAAAGTTTTACAAATTCCTATGAACTCAGTGGGTCATGAAAAATTTGGTGCCCTGCTTTCTTGACAAAGATTAACAAGAACAGAAGATGGCTTGGCACAAATCCATTTTGTGAAGAAAATTGCCATGAGAATACAAAATAGCACAATGTTAATCCATTCTCATGAAAATGATGTTAATGAAAATGAGAAATGGCATCAGCTAAATCCATTTTCATTACTCTGTTATGATTGCAATCTTGTAGCTTTCAGATAGTGTGCCAAGCAAAAAGATCTATGTTTTAACCACATTTTTAATGTATTTGATGCACATCTCCTGGCCATTCTATATTTTGTTCTATACTTTACATTGTTATTTTAAAGAAGCTTTCAGATCAGTTCCAGGTAGATAAATCTGTCAGTATATATATTAATTGGCCGTTCCTAAACACATAGAAGCAAAGCTGTGGGACTGTGAAGAAATTGCAATGCTTGACCTCATTAATGAAAATGAGGACACCCTTCCCCCATATTTGAGAAACTTATGTAAAAATTGATAATGGTATAAAACTGTAAGTACTCAGATTAAAATAACTTTTCCTGAAAAAATAATATGTGGATATATATTTTATATATATATATGTATGTATGTATGTATATATTCCAGTGAAATGAAATGTCTGACGTTTTTTGGATTCCAAGTGGCTTAAGATATTCAAATTTTTAACATGAGATCTTCTTTCTCATTTAAAAGGAACTTGATACATATTACAAATTGATTTTCTGACACAAAAAATCTTCCAGTTTTATTCACATAGAATTACGTTGTATTTTTTTCTAAGTAATAGAAATATGTTGCCATTGCAAAATATGTGGTTAATTTTTGAAGTTAGAAAGTTTTGCACTGATCAGCTGTGGATTGAACTCAGAGACTTGTCTTGCGTTGTACATCTTACCCTATAGCACTAAATCTGCTGTTGGTCCAGTTATCCTAATTAAATTCAAAACTGACCCAAGATCTTAAAAACAGAGTTGCCACTGCTCTTCTGTTTGCCCATTAGCATTAAAGCTTAAAGTAAAAATATATATATATTGATTCAGAATCATATTAAACAATACCTCTGATCAATGCTTTGTATCATCTGAGCAATTAGCTGTTTTCTTAAAGAAGGTTCCTCTATCTCCACTTTAAATCCAGTTTACACATTCAATTGTGATCACTCTAACATGCAAGACTGTCAAATTCTATGTAGATTAAATAAAGCCAATTTCATTTTTATTCAAAGGGACTACTGAAATATTGGCTAAATGGGCTTTTGTCTCTCTTTTCAATCCCACTGAGTCTTTGTGCCACACCTAGCTGTCTAAGGATTTATTGTTATCATGATGCTGCATCATAGTATCTAGCTGATAAAATTCTCCTAATGAACAAATTGGTCTCAATAGGCAGTGACATCAGATACTGTCTTTAAGGTGATCCAGGGTCTAATGAAGTATTAGTGTTATAAAACTGCACATATAGTTCCTTGGAAATCATATCTAGGAGAGTTTTTGAAGAGAACTGTTTCACTGTAGACAGCAGGGAACCCAGCACTTAAATCTCAGATTAGTTTAAATAGAACTACTTGAACTGAGCAGAATCTGAATGCTCTGCACGATCTGAAAATTGGTCTTGAACACTCAGATTCTCTCTCTGAACTTCTTTGTGTAGGTTCAATTATTTAAGGACAGATGTTACATTTAGTTGTAGTGCCCTTCACAAGGTTGCTGTGTCAACTACCACTCTTCTTTTCTCACTCTCCTTTTAAAAACTCAGTTGGTAGCCAGGAGACATGTATCTCCTAGCTAAAGAATTCAACAAGAAACACACAGGCTTGATGATATGATCTGAAGTGCAAATTAAAAATAGCTAAATAGACATGACACTGATGGACTGAGTTCTGATACCTTTAAAGGCCTTATGCAAGTCATATATACAGAATTTAAAAACAACAGCAACAACAAAAATCCTAGAGTTGGGAATCACTCTAGTTTAGGAGCACAAACTCTCTTAACCTTAATGAGGGAAATAGGATTATGTATAAAATATGAAAGACAAGATTCTATATGTCACTGAAATAGAATTACAATGCACACTGTTTACCTCTCAAAATATTTCTTCCTTATAGATATTAAAAAATAATTTATATATCAGACATTTCTTTCAACTGTTTGGGGAATAGGTCTCTGTGTATCTATGTGTTTGTGATTAATGCTTTCTGATGTAATGAGTTATCTGCATTATTTTCTGGTACTTTGATTATCAACATTTTCTTACATCACTTGTTTTTCTATTAGAAGAACTGCTAGTTTTTTATCTGAGTAAGGATCAGACAGAATAAGCTTTTTCTCAGTAGAGCAGGGGAAAAGGTACAACATGCATATTGCCAATGATATGCAGAAAGGTGAAGAAAGTGTGTTTAGCCTTGGCCATTTTGGTAGATCTGCAAGCACCTTGAATTTCTATGGGTTAAAAACTTCCATTCCATTCTATTCATTTCACTTCTGTTCAACTGGGCTTTGCGTCTATTTAACGACTTTGGAAAAGTTTGTTTCAATAGAATTGGTAGGCTACTGATGTCCATCTGGTGATGAATCACAGATTGTTAGTCCCTCTCTGTCCTGTTTTTCTTTATTGAGTAATACAATTCCTTTATCTTTAGGTGCAATAGTACTGGAAACAAAACAGACCTGATGAATAAAGCAGCACTGTTTTGCAAGTTCTAATACAATACAGTGTCTAAAGTACTATAAAAATGTTTTATATAAATACACATAATGATTGTCATCCTGTTAATGGTCTGGATCTAAACAACAAGTTTTCAGATTGAGCTAAAGTATTACAGACCATTGAGAGTCAGAAGCTAACATATCCTTTTTGAAGCGGTCTTGTAAAAAGATGTGCACAACAACAAAAAGCAGATTTCATAAAAGTAAAGAGTCATAAAATGAAGGCCACATGAAATGGCATGATGTAGGAGAAGCATTAACGGCTCTTTGGAAAATGGGAATGGATAGCAATTGACATATTTTATCAGCTTTTGTATCAGCATGAGGTGGCATTAATACCATATAAATACGCAATTAAGACATTAGTGTAAAAATGACTTTCTATAAAGAATAAAATCCAATAAAAGATAAGTATGCAATTCAGTGTCCTGCCTCGATTATGGGATTTGTTTGTGTCTTTGCTTTTGTTAAGATGCATTTTGTGTGCAATAGTTATATCACACTGTGTCTGACTTAATGTGTGAGACACTTCAGTATGGCATGATTGTTTTCTTACTTCAGGCAGCCCTCCAGCTGTGGACAAGCACTTGGTCAAACCGATTTGCTCTTGACAAGAAGCTAAGAACATTAAACCTTCTAATTGCGTATTATGATTTTAGGAGGTTGTGGTGGCCAAAAGTATTATCTCAGCCCTTTCAAAAATGTACACTTCGGTCTGCTAACCAGTCACAACCTCTGCTCTTAGAAAGGGATAGAATAATGGCAGTATTAAAGTCCTCAAAAAATGCTGTGGAGCTTACAGCAGTTTAGTAGTCTGTTAGACTACACTATTCCATTCAGTTACATACTGATTCTAACTCTTATGACAGTGATTGTAACAAGAAGGAAATCGCACAACATGAACCTTTTCTTGTGACAAAAGATATTGCAAGGATTTGACAATACAGAATTAAAGTCATTTTCTTAATAATCTTGAAATTATCATCTGCTGTCCTCTTCAAATGCCATGACGGAGGTGGTTGCTTGGACATTGTCAGTCACAAAAATAGAAAGCAGATCTGTGTGCTCATTCTGACACAGTGAATCATCATGCAGAGACTGTACTGTAAGTGATAAAGGCTGCTACTTATGCAAATTAATTATCAGGCAAGAAATCAAGTATTTTAATTCAGATGAACAAGACAGGAAATAGGGATGAAAAGCAGAACTTGGCCAAATTGACATGTTTGGCAGAAATCCTCCTTTTCTCATGTTGAGATGAAAATGATTTGTGCAATAGAATCAAAAGGGTACATGTTCAGGCCATTCTGCCAGTCTCATTTTTAAAAATTTTTTGCTTTTTTCCAGTATGATGCTGTTTTTCACTCTCAGCTCTGATATGCTGTTAGGCTACTACATGTACTATTTAAAAAAGAAAGGCTGAAAATCATTTTTATTTGTTTTAATTAGAGGTTCTTGCAATTAGAACAATAAGCAAAAATATTTCCTGAAAATCAAAAGAAAAAAATATATTAGAGGATTCAACTAGCTAAGATTATCTGAATAATGAACAGTCTTTCATCAGCCTGAAAGATAAAAGTTCTGCAATTTAGAAATTAACTGGCATATCAAATGTCCTTTATGTTGTAGTCACAGGCTTTTAGGCTCTGTAATATTCCTCAGAAAGCATTAATGTTAACTAGTTCAGTCATTACTGTACTGACTATTTCAGATCCATTAACACAATGGGCTAAATTTGCAAAACTTGCTGGCTGTGTTTCACAACTGAGTTAGCCTCACATTAACTTGAAATAAAGCAATTGAAATGCAGAGCTGAACAAGAGCATGACAAAGTACAACATTATTTACATGATCATTCAAATATTGTTTCAAAAATTGAACCTGACAATCCTTTTTTGTCTTGTTCAGATAAAATACATATCCTGGACTAAGGAAAGATTAATTCTCCATTACATCATAACATTTGAGTAAGCAACATGCATGTTCACTTTTACAGCAGCAGCTGGTTTTTAAGTACAATTCATAATACTTCAGCTAAAATAATTTGAAAGTATATTATTCAGTAAAATTCAGTACAAATGGAATGAAGCTCTGTAAATCAAACATCATTTGTATTTTAGGCAAAAAATATTATTACTGCCTGTTTTTAAAATAAGAGAACAGTCTGAGGCCATGACAAGGTCATAGAGTCCTAGTACTGACCTCCTTTATGTTATAAATCACCATTTAATTTTCACTAAACGGATCCAACCTGTACAGACGCAAAATCTGACAGTGAATGAAAATAAATTATTTCCTAGGTGACAAGTTGGGAAAATGTGGATGCATTTTAACAGAAAGTGATTCATCCATGTAGTTATAGAACGATAAGGGCATACACTTCTTAATGATGAGATGTACTAAAGGTGTCTTTCTTATGTTTACTCGAGTATAAATAACTACTCTGCTTTCAGCAATGCATCATTTATCTTTAAAAGAACAAGCATGTAGTGGAAAACAGCAGGGACAAAAAAGAAATTCTGATTAATAATATTGCCAATGAGCTCCTGTTGTATGACTAGAAAATGAAAATGTCCAATTAGCTTTTTACCTAAAGTGAATATAGGGTTGCTCAGCTCACTACACAGTTAAAGGTAATGAGATGAGTAGTTCCTTCAATGAAGAGTTGCCTTTGCAGTTTAATCGGCCACCCACAGAAAGTGAATAATAAACTGACATTTCAATAAATACAGAGGGCATTATAGTAGGTGACATTATACAATGATAAGGGATATGGCTTTTAGAGGAAATATTTTTTTGAGATTTTGCAAAGATGTGCAAGCACCTACATCTCTCATAACCTTTCCCAAAGAATACTGAATTGTTTAGAATATGAAAGAGTAACAGTATGAGACATCAAAGGAGAGAATTAAAAAAAAAAAAAGTAATTTATCTAGTCTTCCTAGTTTTAGTTCCTCTTTTTCTTACAATTTAATAAAATGATTATCCTGATGGACAAAGCTGCAGTGAATACAGGGTGACTGTGATTTACTAAATAAGGGCAAATATGTCTGACTTCAACTGCCTAGTTGCAAGCTCACAGCAGTGGGGTGAACAGGCTCAAGAACAGAGGAAAAACAGGTACAATAAGCAGTCTCCAGAGTGTCTCTCTGCAGCTCTGAAAATTTCACACAAAAACAAAAACAAAAAAAGGAAAATAGATTATACTAGAGGATACACTACTTAGTGAAAATCAGCCACTGATTTCAGTTATTTTATCTTTATTTCAAGCACACATAGTACATTAGGAAATGGAAAAATAAAGGTTTAATCTATAGCTGAAGGAGAAATTGTACAGGAAAGTTGTTTTTTATTTTGGATCAAGAATGCTTTTTTTTTTTTTTTTTTTAAGATTGCCTCTTCTAGTGTGCTTCAGATCATATCACATAGCACATTAACAGGATTCCCTTCAAATGACAGAATATGCAGTCCTGATCTGTAACTAATATATCCAGTCACTAATAGTCTCCAGATAGTGGCCAGAGTTAATCCAAAATAAAGGTTCTGAAATGAATACCATGGAGATTTCAAGACTTCAGCTTGAATGATTGTGTTGCCATGATTCCCCCCAATTGGATCATGCAACATTGAAGCTGGTCGGACTCTACTACAAAAAGGAAAGATGTCCCAGATTTTTCATACCATGTACAGTATACTTCCAATTTACCTCTGAACTACTGCTGTACTGCTGTCTGAGACATAAGTATGAACTACAGCCACACAAGTTTCCTATTTAAGAGCTATGGGGAAGATGAGAGATCTTGCGATTACATTCAGAGATCATCTTTAGAAGTAGTATTTCTCCCATAAATTCTGATTCTCTTTATGACTGATTTTTGGAATAAACGTTTGCTTTCAGAACAGTATATTGAAATATCCCACTTTATGATATTTTGATGTTTTATAAAAACAATCAAAAGAACCTTCAAAGTTCCAAAAAGTCAAGTCTTAAAAATTATCAGTAAATATATAATATTTTCACAATGGTGGCAACGGTGTCGTAATTATATAACTGTTCAGTCTTCTATGACAAAAGGATTTTGCACTTCATTGACAGAAGAATCAACAGCTATTTCACTGACAGTTAGCAAAAATAAAATTAGAGTTTTGTGCATCTCATAATTGGATTAATTAATATTTATGATCTGTAATTATAAAGGACTAGAGGAACATTACAATTTTGTTTCAATAGCTTGACATAAGTGTAGAAGAAAAGAATAAATCACTTTGGATAAAGGAAAATAATTCACCAAACATTTATTTAGATTTCTTCATTGAAATGAAAAGGTCCAAAAAATATTTTTCCCCAAGCCAAATCACAAATTGTGTTCCTCTTGACACTGAATATTTTTCCTATGTAGATGCTGTTGCATCAAACAAGTATTCAGGAAGAAAAATAACCTTTTAGCTAAAGTAGCTTGGATATTTTCTGTATGTTTTTCATCCCTGTAAAATTCCTTAAATATCAGGATTTTAGTTATTCCCAGTATCTCACTGAAGCTAACAAGAAAAGTATAAAATACGTAAGCATTCAGTGAGCAAGCAGATGAAGCAATAGCTAAATAAATTGCAACCCTTCCCCAGGAAAGTGCAAGAAGTAGCTTTAAAACTTCTAAGAAGGAGACTCAAGGAAGTCCGTTCTAATCTCTTGACTACTAAAGCATAAAACCAGCTGCACAGTTTCAAACTCAGTATCTATCCTGGAAGATCATAATATTTCTCCTTTGCCACTTAAAAATTCCTCAGGCACCTTGAATTCCCTTTTCCTAAGAAGAGTTAGCTGTGTAATTTCTCATCTCTTTCCTTTTTTTATTTTGCCTTCTCTTTTTTTCTTCCATTTAACAGTACTTTGTGCACCCAGTCAAGAAGAGATAAATGCAGGAGTATCTACTCAATCTGTGAAGAAATCAACATTCAGTATTATCAGCCCTTTAAGATAGTGAACAACATCTATGAGCCTCTAACAAAAAAAAATAAAAAGGAACTTACACTGTAACAACTTGACAGTACTCCAAGATATTTTATAGTCTGCATAAATGAATACTATTTAAGGAAAAAAAAATCGTTGTGCCTTTTGATTTAATAAATAATTAAGATTTTTAACAGCTGTAATAATAGGGCTCATCCAGAATGTCAATGCTCAAGATGTATTTATATCTAATAGCAGCTTCTTCATTATGTACCTTGGAAATCTTTATTAACTTAAAATGTATTTTACACTTTAGTGTGAAATTCACATTAAATACATTTTGAGAACATGGTAACTTAATATAGCTCCTGTCTGAGACATGCTTTGCAATATACACATGGAGATCAGCACTTTGAGTGACAGATTATGATCCAATTTTGCTTTCTGTTTATACAGGCAGTTCTTCAGTAGATTTTGCATTGCTCATCTGTCCATTTGTTAAATTTATAAAAAGTTGATTTTCAAATTAGTATGGAAAATGATGTTATTTTCTGTTTTGCTTCATTATACATCATTTCCAGATAAATGGTTTTGATTGGTTGAAAAAGTGACATTGCTTTTCTTTTTCTGTTAACTCTCTATATCTTAAGGAGCCACAGGAATATGGGACTTGGATGTGGATAATTTGACTGGCAGAAGAGAATGAATGCTAGACTGATAGAATGGGGTGATAATAATCGTAACAAAATGCATCATTATACACATGAAATCATCATGCTGCTGCATCTATCACAGTCAGTTCCTGTCAACATCTCCGCTGTATAATATATCTCACTTTCTTATAAATCTTCTAACTTCGCAAAAAGCTTTAAACAAGCATGAATAAATATATCTATAATCTTCAAATCAAGGTATGTGGCACCAAAATTAAAATCAACTCTCCCGAGTGGTTTTCTAAGTTTACATTTACTGAGATGTTTTGTTTTGTTTTAATTCTCTAATTCTCTCTCCTGTTAGCATCTGTATGTATTTGGAAAAGGTATCATGTCTGTGCCAAAGTTCCAGTAACTGGATATTTTCCATTCCCAGTTCATCCTCAAATCAGTTCAAAATTGCCACTAGCATTATACTATTTCCTATCTCCTTTCTAGTTGGAAACTGTACTAGGTATGCACCTCGAACAAATCCCTCAGGTAAGTGTATGTAACTCCTCTTCACAGATGTATAAATGTTGATATTTTTGTTTGACATTGCCATGAACAAAAAATACAGCTATGTATAAAAGTGTGTCTTTTACAGTTAAAACTTTTCACATGTCCTATTAAAATAATATTCTATCTTTATGACATTTTTCCAGTGCATATTTACATGCCTCTCTCTAATACCACACATTTCTCTTGCAAAGGCCAGCTATCACTGATGTTTCTTGAAAAAGGCCCCTAGATAATTACCATATATTCTGATTTCTTCAGGAAAGAGGTTTAGCCTGTAATTGTATGAACGTAACATTTTAATGAAATTGCTTAAAGATTTCTCACTAATCACCAGAATTAATGATCAAGTTACATAACAATGAAATAAGAAATTCTAGTTAAGAGTTAAATAACTTTCACAGTTATTTAAAATTTAGTTCTGCACATAATTAAATAGTTTCATTGCAAAACTGTCTAGAAGTCATCACTGGGGATGCTTGACAAAAGGGCAAAAATACTGAATATGTGAAAATTATTGGTGCTTACTATATTGTGTCTTAGTGATATCCTATCTCATTAATAAAATGTCAAAGCATTGTCTCATAAATGTATTATAAAAATGCATACTTAATCAAAACATTACTTAATTTCTTCCAGTGTTCAGAAAGATAAAGGCACAATCTCTTTTTAATTTACGTAACAGTCACAGTAAAAACTGTCTTATTACACTTTTGTCATATCTTTACTCACTAATATAAACAAATTTTGTACACTTGTACTTCAGGTTTATTTGTGAAGGTCTTTTTGAAAACATGTCAGCAACGCCTAGTGTAGATATCCAAATAAATGGATAATCTATCTAAGTAAAATTTCTTGAAAACATAACCCATGCTATTGATAGTGACAATTCAATAGAATTATAAATAAATAATGACAAAGAATAGTTAATTACTCAAATGACACTCACATCCCCCCTCACATGTGAGCTGATCATGTCATTTGAGTGAACTTTCCACTGGCTTTAGGATGAAAAATATTTTTAGGAAAAAACACCTTGATTTCAAAAGACAATTACTTTGTTTTTAGTTATTAATTACTCAGGTATGTTAAGAAATACCAAAAAGTCAATCAAAACACTCTTAAATCCCATTCAGACACATTTTGCAATTCTCCTGTATGAAATTCATATGAGTTCTGCTTAATGTTCATAATTATCATATGTTTTGAGTCAAGTACAATTGTCCATTTTGTGAGCAAGAACCCCTATACCAGATACGCTCTACACTACTTATATACAGCTTGCTGTTGTCAGCAGCAGTGTGAAAACAGTATCACTTAAGCTAATTTTAAACACCTTGGGAGTATGTTTATCCTTTCAAATATATATCTAAATGGAAGTAAAAGATTTTCAAGATGTGCTGCCATAAATAAGGACTAAAAGCCCTGTAACCTCTTACACTTTACAGAGTAAGCTCTTAAGCACATGTGTGGGCCTACATATAGCTCAGCCTCTATCTTTCTAATCTGGTGAAGAATTCAGCAGGCCACCATCTGGTACGCGTGTACATCAACAACTCAAATACAGCTCTATAGTTCAATAATCACAAACTTCAACTGCTACTTACCACTTTTTTCCAGATATGAAGATCTCAGACTTAGACTGTCAAAAATCATAGAAGAATATCACAAGATTAACTGTTTTTGTCCCGGATTTCAGAAGCAGACAGGGAGAGCTCTTCTGTTGCTACAGAAACCTGACGCTGAGGATTTAATGACAGCATCAGATGGTATTGTACTGGAGATTGTCTGCTTGAGGGACTAGGCAGCAATCCCCTTGGTAAGGAGAATGAATATCAAATGTTACCAATTTGCTTTACTGGTAGAATTCTTTAATTACCTCGAATGTATTAATGTGATAATAGATAGCAAAGAGCTTATATTAATTTTAGAAACAAATGCACAAGTGAAACATAATCTGTCTGGAAGCTACCTAGGCAGATAACTAATCTTCCTAAAACCTTTACTTGATTTGTAACATTGATAAAATTAATGTTGCATTTCATATTTTGAGTTTGAGGAAGATATATTTTGCTGCTCAAAATCTTCGTCCTTTAGCTAACAACATGTAAAAATGAAGAACTTTTAATTCTTTTTACTTAAGCTTGCTCATTATTTATTATTAGAAATGAATTAAAAATTAAAATTTTCATTATGTTTCAGATTCAAAAAATCCTGGAACTAATTGAATTCAGGGATTTGTTTCATAACTAGCCATTCATTTAGATTTGTAAGTATTTTCATTTTGTGATGTGAAATTTAAAATATTATTACAATTAAAAACAGTCTGCACAAAGTGTAAGATATTACCTGTCAGATCATTGGTACATACACATCTGTGGCAGTTTAAAATGTTCTCAGATAAATCCTTTTTGCATTTCAACAATTGTTCAGAATTTCTTTTCCTTGAATAGCTGGTCATTATCAGATGAATAAATATCAAAACAGTGCTTTTGGAAAACAATATTCAAATATCAAACATGGCTTATCTTTTTTAGCATATCTGAGCTCTGAAATATTATTAAATTAGAAAGATTATATAAATACTCTGAAACAATATTTTATACTTTATCAAGGGTATTTAATTCCAAGGTATCTTACAAGTATTTTACACGTAGCAATCCACTGCATAATTTTGGAAAGACTGCTTATTGTACTCACAAAAGTAACCCTTTACTTTCTGAATAAAGCCCCTGTAACTTTACTCTCCAAAGAGATGTGAAAGGACAGCCATTTCAAAGGTCTAAACCAAACAGCACACAGAAGTAATTGATTTATTTGCCTTTGAAGGTTAAAGATTGATTCAGGCATATCGGTGTTTAAGTCTGTGTCTATTTGGTGATTTAAACATGAAGAAAACACCATCAATGAACCTTACAATTATCATCAAAGGATATTTCTGATTATATTAATGGTAGGTTCAAGAAATAGCTCTACCTACTGTTCTTCAAAATAAAGACAAAAAAATAGTGACATGCTGACATGGAGAAATCTCTTGATCTGAAAACATTTGCTCCTTAGGGTCTTAAAAAATGCTAGAAAAAGACTAAAAAATTTGCTGTTGATCCTTGGTCAAATTCAAACAATGAAAAAATGACAATGAACTTTGTGTATGTGTTAAATTCTGAGCAGAAATTAGGAGGTTTCAATAAGGTTAAGAGGAGATACAGAGTAGGGTTGTCTTCAATAACTAAAATATATGTATATATATAAATTTGGAGTCAATATAAGTTTTCTGTAGTTAAATACTTTTATCTCTAAAAAATAAATCAAAAGCATCTCTAGAAAAATTTAGATTTACTTTCAAATGAAAGATGTTTTCAAAGGAAAAGTTAAAATATTATTTTTTGAACTATCAAAATAATGTGCATTTCACAAATGATCTTTTAACTTTTTGAATAACTCCCTTGTATTTTTGGCCAATCTTGGGCTCCATCAGAAGAGGGGTGGCCAGCAGGGACAGGGAGGTGATTGTCCCTCTCTAATCTACTCTTGTGAGGCCCCATCTGGAGTACTGCATCCAGATCTGGCGCCTTCAGCGCAAGAAAGACAGAGAGCTGTTGGAGTGAGTCCAGAGGAGGGCCACAAAAATGATCAGAGGGCTGGAGCATCTCCCCTCTGAAGACAGGCTGAGGGAGCTGGGCTTGTTCAGCCTGAAGAAAAGGTGACCTAATTGCAGCCTTTCAGTACCTAAATGAAGCCTATAAACAGGAGGGGAGTTAAATCTTCAAAAGGGTAGATAACAGCAGGACAAGGGGGAATGGTTTTAAATTGAGGGAGGGAAGATTTAGGTTGGATGTCAGGGGGAAGTTCTTTACAATGAGAGAGGTGAGGTGCTGGAACAGGCTGTTTGGAGAGGTTGTGGATGCTTCATCCCTGGATGTGTTCAAGGTCAGATTGGATAGTATTAAACAGGGAGGTCGGTGGCCCTGCCTGTGGCAGGGAGGATGGAGATTCATGATCCTTGAGGTCCCTTCCAACCCGGGCCATTCTGTGATTCTGTGATTCTGTGATTCTGTGATTCTGTGATTCTGCTAACTAATTTAAATCTTATTTTCTGGTATTAGACAGTTTCTGTCTTTCTTTTCCTTCTCCCTAATTCCTTATTGCACAAAATGAATACTTATCAAAACCAATAAAGATATGCAGAGTATATGTTGCACAATACCTTCAAAAACCCTCCAGGAGTATTTTCTAGATGTTATCACTACTGAATATAACACAGAAGATAATATAGTATTTGAACAGAAAGCATACACCTTCAACTTTTTAATGAAAGATGATACTAGAAAGCAAAAATCCAGCAATGGATTTTAGGGAAACAAAATGGAAAGTTCACAGGTTCATAGGTTCATAGGTACATTAGGTTAGAAAGGACCTACAAGATTATCTAGTCCAACCATCCTCCTATCACCATCCCTACCCACTAAACTACTAAATCAAATCCCTTAGCAGCAGAAAATTATTTCAAATTTCTTTGAATTAGGGGGAAAGAAAATAATTTACACTGCAAAACAGCTGAAATCTGCATGACAGCAACTAAGATTATGTTGAAAACTAATAAAATTAAATATAATGATCTTTAAAATAGCTATAAATGTTAAGGAGGTAGGAAGGGACATCTCATTCCTATCAAGCAGCCGACCATGCTTAGAGAAGGCTTCAGAGAACACAGGATTTTTCAGAAGAATTACAGTGAAAAAAATTGAGGCCTGAATTTTATACAGAGGCTAATAAACTGGTACAAAAACTGAGCAGCAGTTTGCTGCTTAGGCTTCATAGATGACAAGAAGATCGTTCTGATGTTCACTAAAACCAAGCTTAGGAGAAGTGACCTCCAAATAATGACAAGCCTAGGAAGAGGTTGAACTGCTTATAAACCCTTACAATTTCTGCTCACTTTTTCTCATCTGTGTTTTTTTCTGACTCAAAATGTTCAGTGTATCAGTCACGTTTGAATAATGCCTTGCTTAAAGCAAAATTTTTGTTCTTCTTTCGGATAAAATTCAATATTTTTCAAAGGTTGCAAGCAAATCTTTAGATTACTTGATTACTGAGCCTGGAGTATGACAATAAGATAGAAAGATTATCTCAACCATGCAAGGAGTTGAGCTCGCTTCAAACATCAGGAAGATTGAACTGGGAATGAAATAATTTCCTTGTCTGGCCACTTGATCCAGATAGGTGGGTTAAGTATCTTGATCATCATCCCGATGATCTTTCCAGGCAAGATGTCAGTGACATACAGTTAGGAAAGAGGAGAAAGTTTTCCAGGCGAAAAAAAAGCTGCTATGTAATTTGTATGGGGCTTGCCTTTAATTGATTCTTGTTCATTGCTGAAATTCATACTTTTGAAACTTGTTATACATGTTTCATAAAATGCAATTTTGCAGCCACTTAAAAAAAAAAATTCAGCAAAGCCTAAAGGAAACTGATATTTCTGATAGATGAATTGAAGATTACTCAGTTCAAAAAATTTATCTGCAGTGTATGTCATAATGCTTTGCCGAAACTAGGCCAGTTGTTTTACTCTTAATTCCACTTTGATTATGCTATTCTATTCAGAGCCACAGTGGGACAGTGAGAAGTGCCATAGAATATGTGAGCAAGGACATGATGATAAGCCAAACTTAAAAACGTGTTTTTTCTTGTGGCTGGAGTGTCAGTTAAACTCTTTGAAAAAGCTACTTTTGTTTATTTTAGAGGAGAACCATTGGAAGATAATAGTTTCAGACTACTGTTGAATTCATGTGGTAAGGGATGAAATTGATTCAGTTAAAATAGTCAAACATTTTATTCTATATGCTAGAAATATTCTCTCTTACTAGCATGTCAAGATACTACTCAGATAGAGAATGAAGGGAAACATACATGAAGAATATCAAAATTATATCTTAAAAAACAGGGTTGTAGCAAATCATCCTTACAGATAGTTTAATTTATCAAGATAGTTAGCATTCCAATCTGTCTGGGGCTCCAGTCAATAATGTTTTATATGGAAATTATTTCAGTATTAATTTTCAAGTATATCATCTCATAAATTATTGTCATTAAGAATTTTCTTATCAGTCCAGAAATATGAATATCATTAGTGAATAAGACAAATGTTCTGCTTCAGAAATTTAACTTGATTTTTTTTTATGTGGTTTAGTTCTATGAGCACAGACAAATGTAAAGAGCAGTGAAACAGACAGTTATAATTAATAGCTTTCTGGAAGTTGAAACTCACAGCTAGTGTTATCTCTAGTGTTCAGGTAATTTATTCTATTATAGACACTTTGAAAATTAACATGAGTACTAAAATATACTTGTGTATGTGCACAGATACTATTTATATCTTCTAAAAACTGACAAAAGCATCCCTATTCATAGATAGAATTTCAAACATTTATTTATCTGCAGGCACATTCCTATGTCTAACAAATGGATGTATTAAAGGAACATCTGGTATTTTTTGGCTGAGTTTTGGATCTTGTGTATAGAGTAGGGAGGTAACGTAAGATTTACTTGCTCTCACAAGCCTATCTACTCTTCTGAAGGTCTGTCAGTCTACCTCCTTACTGTTACAAAGGTGATATTTAGATGTATTTCAGAATTTCCAGCTTTTAGCATTTGAGGTCCTGCTTTTGACACTAGAACAAAACTCAGGAACAACATGCACAGAGTGGCTTTTCCTTCCAGTACGTGCTTACATAATCTGTCTGCCTTTGAGGCACATTAGTACCAGACAGTACTACAGTTTGGTCATACATCAAAAGAAACTACTGCTGTCACTATGTTCAATGAGTGAGTGATATGTTTGAGGTTTACTACCAACAACCGTACAGAACTCCAAGTAAAGGAAAGCTGTCATCCCAGCTTTCCACTAGTACACCACATGATTTGGCATGATGGAAACATCTAGTTCAAAAAAATTTACTAATTGTTGCTGTGTATATTATAATATCCCCCTTCCTGGATAATCCTAACTTCTGAATAAGTTCCCTCCTACTACTTACTCAATTAATTCAAATAGAAAACTTTTGGTTCTGGGTTCCATTTCAACAGCATATGTATGTAGAGAGTCGTATCAAGGATGACTCAAAAATTCTCTGTGATCATGAAATTCCTGTTGTCAGTTCTGGATTTCTTCTCCTCCCTTCTCATACTTCTTTTCAAAATTTTTAAATTTACTTCCTTATTTCCATAAAAAATAAAAATAAAAATAAAAAAATACAATACCATATAGGAAATTATCTAGAAGAAATTCTGTTCTCACTTTAACTATGCGTATCATGTCTTTCTATGTCATTGCAAGAACTGGTCTCTTTTCACAAAGATTATGTATTTTCTCTCTCCACTGTTAAATGCATAGCTGTGAAACTACATTAAAAAGCTAAATAATGAACAATAGAAAGTAAATTAGAAATATATGATACCAGACCTTATATCTGGAAAGATTTCAAGGAAACACTGTTGGAAACAAACTGGGAACAACCATAAGTGAACTACCTACAGATTTATGTTTTGTAATAACTTAAATAAGACAGCTCTGTATCTGTATAGATATTGAGATCTCTATAGATCTTGATATTCAACATATGCCTGTCCTTCAGTATATATGAAATAAATAAATGAAGCACTTAAAGGCATTTTTTTTCATTTCTCATCCCATATTGTTATAACCAGAACTCAGACATCATATATAGCACTGTGCTTAACATTTTCCTGTTTTATTTTCTATCTATCTGAAGATTTAATGACTAGATACTAGCTAGTTCCCATAAGTAAATAGAGACATACATTTTTATATAAAGCCTGTGAGAAGAAGGTTTGAAAAAAAAGTATTTTGCCAAAGGAAAGTACCTGGGCTGTAACTGGGCTGTAGTTTATTTCCTTACTTCTACAGAAACCCATTTTTCTGTATTAGTATTTATACTTATAAGTATTTAAAATATTCCCTTATAAAATACGCTTTCAATTGATGTTTTTCTGAAAAACACTAAACAGAAATTTCCTTGAACATAAATATATATAGACAAAATTCCACTAAAAAAAATAAAATAAATAAAATAACCCAAACAATAAGTAAATTTATTTTCCATTTTCTTATCCATTTTCTTCTCATAGCCTTCATCTAAGCATCTTAACTCCAGCAGGTATTACTTTAAGGAAACTCCCTTAATACATATATTAACCATATCATACTTTCAAAACACTTAATTCTGATGTGAAAATCAGTGGCAAATATTGGTTTAAGCAGAACCAGGTATATTTTCTGATTTACATTTCCTGAATGCCCTACAGGAAAAAGATTTGCTCTTTAATCTGCACCCTGGCACTGTATCCATGGGGCGAATGGGACAATGTAAGGGACAAGTAAGGTAGAAAGGAGTGCGTAGGAGCAGATGGGTTCCTGGATAAAGGATAACCAGGAGAATGGCAGAGAGAAGTACACTGTATGACAAGGATGTAGAATGAAGAGGAGAATCTATTCAGATATAGAGTAGAAAACTATATCACAGAGACTTTTGTTGGAATGTCAGTTTGCAGGATTGAGATAAGCATAAAAATGGAGGAAAAGAGGATTATCCTTAAACAGAAATGCATGGCAGAAAACTGAGCTTATTGTTGCTACTTGCTTACACCTCTACTTGCATACATCAGCAAAAGCTGGATAAATTTTCTGCAATCTCATTACTAAGTGATTATAGACTCTTCATTAAAGCATGTATTCTATGTTTTCTTCTTCACATCATTGTCCAAAAGCTGTAGGCAATGCCTGCTGATGTGTCTCAAGTGTCAATATTTTGTAAATTACTGAGATTTCTCATGAGAAATGTATTGCACCATGGAATACCTCTAAGATAAAGAGACCCTGAAACATAATGGCTTTGAAAGACCTACTGGCAAAAATCTAGTACGGGACTTTGGTATCACCACACTCTTTTATTTGCAATATTACTAAATTAAGGTATATTTAAAGACTTAGGGGCAAATTTCTGAAACTAAGGAGTATGGAGGGTAAACATATATCAAGTTGGAATTTTGCTGTGCTAAGACAAGGACGTGTTTTCTTTAGGAAGTGCGATATCATTGCAACAAGAGAAGGCAAATCTCAGAAAATCAAAATTGTTTGTTTTGAAGAGGATTATGTTGTTTAAATACAATACTATAAGGAAGAAATATAAATATTACAAGGGATGATCTAGGTGTTATATGATACAAACAATATTTTTTTACATAGCTTTTTAAAAAAGGTGTTTAATACTGATAAAACACTTTTTTTTCTCTTTATACCAGATTAGACACTAAAAAACCTTCAGTCATGCCAACCACTCTTAATGAGTGCAGTCCTTGATGAAGTATTTTTACATTGTTAAATTAAATATTCCCTAGGAAAAGGTCAAGAAACTGAAATTTCATCATTGAAAGTGTAAATTGTTAAGCTTACTGTAGTTAAATTCTTGAAATCATCTCTGGCATGGCCTAATTCAAAAGACAATTAATTCTTTGCCAGGATTCATGAGCACAGTTCAAATGCATGAAATACTGTCCTTTTCCAGTATGGAGTCTGGTTGTGAACATATAGGTTTTGTAGCCACAGGTTTTGTAGAGCAAGATATTTTAATAGTATGGAAATGACTGTGTCTTGTCTGGATGTGTGACTTCAGGACCAGAGAACAACATCTGCCATTGCTCAGTTTAGTAATATAAAAGAAACCTTAAGTGTTACTTACTCAAAGTGAAGTAGATGTAGTCTCAGAACCACTTTGTGGTATTCTGGTGAGTAGAATAGAATCATAGAATCATTAGGATTGGAAAATGTTTCTGAGACCATCTAGTCCAGCTGTCTACCCATCACAAACATGCTCACTAACCATGTCCCTCAGTGACACATCTACATGTTTCTTGACTATCTCCAGGGACAGTGACTGCATGACTTCCCTGGGCAGCTTGTTCCAGTGCTTGACCACACATTCAGAGAAGAAATTTTACCAGATATCCAACCTGAACCTCCCCTGGTGCAACTCCTTTCCTGCCACTTATTACCTGGGAGAAGAGGCCTATGCTCACCTTTCTACAAGCTCTTTTCTTGTAGTTGTGGAGAGCGATAAGGTCTCCCCAAAGCTTCCTCTTTCGCATTTCTACTCCTCATAAGACTCGTGCCCCAAAACGTTCAACATCTGTACTAGAATATAGTGTCACGGTGTCATCAGTGACAGAGACACGAGGGAAACAATGAAGGAAGAGGTGGGGGGGGGAGGTATAACAAAATAACAAAATCTGAGAGCTTACATGAGGGAAGAACTGCAAGGGAAACACACATACTGGATATCTGCAGCAGCTGAGAAAGAGAGGGCCTGGCATCCAGAGCTCCGCCCCTCTGCCGCTCCCCAACACAGCATTAATGCTTTAATTTTCAATTATTAATTTAATAAATAATAAATTTAATAAACTTTTAAAACAGTTATAAGGATGTGAATGCACGTTTAAAAGTATTAAGTCTTTGGTATTAAGGTATCAAGATTGCTGTGTCAAGGAATTAAGAAAGATTCTAATGCAGCTTTCCAAAAGTCCTTGCATGATGTTGAAAAAATAAATGAACAACATTTTTAATTCTGTAAGGAATTTGGGTTTCCAGATTTTATTTCAATTTTACATGATTTTTAGCTAATAATTTATTATATTAAATGATAGTACAATCTTATAGCTTTTGTTTGCTGTACTTCTATAAACCTATTATGTACTTCTTTGTATTTACTATAATGTGGAAGACCATGTATTAACTCTTTCATTATTTCATCTACAAAAGCTCGGAATACTCTGGGGGTGTCTTCTGGGATGCACAAGTGCATTTCCCTAATAAAATGACAGTAATTAAAAAAAAAAAATGAGGTGAGGCAGACCTCTACCTGGATATGAATCTGCCATCTGAAGTATTGCATCCAGGGCTGTGCTCTTCCAGTTCCAGAAAGATGTGGAGCTTCAGTAGCATGTCCAGAGGACATACAAGAAGATGATGAGAGGGCTGGACCATATTTCCTACAAAGGCAGGCTGAGGGCATTAGTCTTGTTCAGCCTGGAAAAGAGCAGGCTCTGGGAGAATTTACTGTGGTCTACTGATACTTAATTGGAGCTTATAAGCAAGAAGAAAATTAACTCCTTACACTGGTAAATAGTAACAGATCAAGGAGTAAGAGTTTTAAATTGCAAGAAGGGAGTTTTGGGCTAGAAGTCAGGGGTAAACTTTTCACTGAATAGGTGATGTGAGTGTGTCTCATCTCTAGAGGTATTGAAGGTCAGATTGGGTGGGAACCTGGGCAACATAATCTAGCTCCTGCTTTAGTGGTTGGCAACCTGACCAGGAAAGGGGAGTTGGAATTAAATGATCTTTTAAGTCCCTTTCAGTACATGCTATTCTGTGCTTCTATGATTCTCTGTTATCTCACACAAAACAAAACAAGCTGCCAGTGAAGTCTACTCACTTTCAGTAGCCAAAAATTCATCAGACATACAATGTGAAACTATTGTCTCCAAGTTGACTTCAGCTCCTGTAGCTACTAGGATAATTTTAATTGAATCATAAAGCCACAGAATAGTTTGCCTCAGAAGGGAACATCATCTCATCCAACACTCCCAGCTATAGACAAGGACAACTTTCACTAGATCAGGTTGTTCAAGTTCTCTTCCAACCTGACCTTGAATGCTTCTAGTGAGTGGGCATCCCCAAGGGTAAAAACTCTTGATTAAGTTCATCTGCACTGTATGAAAAGGACATTTGCCATGTCACACATAACACCCTTATCTCTAAATTGGAGAGACACAAATTTGAGGTTTAACAAAAGCAAGTGTAGAGTCTTGCATCTAGGGAGGAATAACCACGTGCATCAGAACAGGTTGGGGGATGACCTGTTGGAGAGGAGCTCTGAGGAGAGGGCCTTGGGTGTCCTGGTGAATGACAGGCTGGTCATGAGCCAGCAGCGTGCCCTGGTGGCCAAGACGGCCAATGCCATTACAAAGAAAGTGGCCAGTAGGTCGAGAGAGGTGATCCATGCCTTCTACTTTGTCCTGGAGAGCCCTCACCTGGAGTACTGTGTCCAATTTTGAGTACAAAAAAGAGTCCAGCAGAGAGCTACAAAGGTGATAAAAGGCCTGGAGCATGTATCTCATGAGGAAAGGCTGAGAGACCTGGGTCTGTTCAGCCTTGAAAAAAGAAGACTCAGAGGGGATCTGATCCATGTCTATAAATATCTAAGGAGTGGGAGGCAAAGGGACGAGGCCTGACTTTTCTCAGTAGTGTATGGTGAATAGATGAGGAGAAATGGCCACAAACTGATGCATAGGAAGTTCTGCACAAATGTGCATGGGAACTTCATCACAGTGAGGGTGCCCAGAGAAGTTGTGGAGTCTCCTCTGGAGACCTGAAAGCCTACCTGTGCAACCTCATCCAGGGAGCCTTCTTTGGCATGGGGGCTGGAGTCGATGATCTCTAGAGGTCCCTTCCAGCCCCTACAATTCTATGATTCTGTGATTTAATGGTCAGTATTGTGACTGGCACTCATTAACATCTTTATTGGTGAACTTGGCTTCGGGATTGAGGTAACCCTCAGAAAGCATGTCCATGACATGAGCCTATGTGATTGGAACTATATTAATATTCCTTCCAATCCAAACCATTCCATTATTCTATGAACCTACAAAGCACTGATACATACAGAGATGAAAATTAGCATCTAACTATTGAATTTTCTTGTATATCACTTGTAAAAGTACTCATTATTTGCTCTATCACTTAATGACTATTTAACACTAAAAAAAACCCATGATGTTCCCCTTGATATTTTCTCATCATAGTCACCTGGCACCTCATTCTATTGCTGTAATTAGGCTATTTTTCTTTAAAAAGCAGAGATTATGTTCAAATATTTACTCAAATGAGATGTTTGTGAAGTGTAAGGACTGTTTCTCAAGCCTCTTTCAATTCAAGAGAAAATTCTCCAAATGGATAGGAACTGCTTTTCTTTATTTTTAAAAGAGAAAGTGCTGATTTATTGTGATGGTCAAGCATGGTGATGGACAAGCATGGCTTGCTCTACATGACTTGTCTGTACTCTCAGCTGACAGAACATGTTTATCTCTTCTCTTGAGTAGCCTAATAAATATGCGTTTTTGCACTTTAGCCAGAGCCAGTGGACAAAAGGTCTATAGCAGAATTAATGCAGGTTTCAGGCTGTTCAGCTTTGCTTAGATGTACTTACAATTTACACACCCATATCCCCATCTTTCTGCTAAGCTCAGCTTCACTTGAGATGAATTTAAATGGTTATCCCTTCAGCCACAGTCGTTTCAAAACCATATAAAACCCCAGAAGAGCAAATGTTATTTTCTAAGTAGCTTATTTATTGTTTTGTTCTTTCTCTAGTTCTATAATGTAAAATATAGCCATAGGATATGATTTTCTCTGGTTAGAGTTGTATTTTGAGTTAAGACTAATATTAAGGAGTAAGATTCATCTTCTTCTGTTTTCTTTTCTTTTTCCGTTTTTCTTCTCTTTTTTTTTTAAGTTAATTTGTTACTTTATATAGAATAAAGGAAAATTGCAAAAGCTTTTTTTGCTAGTTGAAAGATAAATGTATAATAAAATATATACAACAAAATATGTTTTGAAACATGACATTATTTGCTTAAGTACTTCATTAGCAAAACAATTTCAAGCAATAGTGCTTGATCATCAGCTTGAAAGTGGGAGGGTAGTAATATAAAAGATTATGCAACAGTAGACCCTGATGTCAAGATTTTTCTCTCCTTGCAAAACAAGCTTATGGATTGGATTCCAGCTGAGAGAGGACTTAAGAAACCACCATTAGTAATTCAACCTTGAAGAAATACATATAGTTTTGGAAGGATAGATACAGTTCTACGTAATTTTCACTTTTTCATTTTTATCATTTGTAACTATTACTCTGATCACTGGTCTTGGACCACATGCTAAGAATGGTGAAATATAATAAAATCACTGAAAATGAAGGCAAATTTAAAGCTCTAAAATAGAAGATGCAGTTCACATGCTGCTACAAGTGGTAACAGTTTTTGATGTAACTTTTAACACAGAGGAAAAAACATTTCATATTAAGATTATTTACCTTATAAAAAGATGATGTCACAGTAGGCTGCAATATCAAACTCGAGGATATGTTTTTAAAAAGTTATCTTTAAATCTGGTGATTGTGCACTAATAATAATGTAATAAAAGCATCTTTAATGTGTCTTGTCATGTGACCAGTTATAGAAAAAATATGATTTTAAAGTTTTTCTAATATACTATTCTGCAATTAAAAACTCTGTAATTTTGAAAGTTCAGATTCATAAGATATTCTCTCATTTTTAATTCTTCTCTGATTTGTCCTATTATTTTTAAATTCTCTATGCACGATATGACATTTTTTAACTTTTAACTTGACTTTGTTCCCTTTTTCAGTACTTATCTGCTTTCACCTGAAATTCTGCAAAGAACCTCTTAATGTTTACACAGAAGTCCCAGTAACACTAATTTTAAAGGCATTTATAAAACTAATGTTTAGAGCTATATATTTATCTCTCTAGAATGTATTTCAGTGGGATTCACAGAATGCAAATACACAAATGTCTGATTAACGTCTGAGCTCACACTGTAGCATAGATTTAAAACATCCATATAACCAATTATTAGAATATCAGAATTATTTTCCAAGATCTTGGCTAGCTAGTGAAACGATTTTCTTTCTCTTCCCTTGCCTGTTTGTTTCCAAGTATGCATATATTATTTTTCAAAAAGAGAGTCCTTATTTATGTTGAATTTTGAAATTTTAACATAAAAATATTAATATTTTTTCTTTTTTTTTCTTTGAAATCTGAGGTTTTAATTAACTATTTCAGAAAATAATAAAGAAATTTAATTTCAGAAATGAGAATTGAGATATAAATACTTTTGTCTGAGATCCCTATAAATTTCAGTTTGGTATTATTGCTGTCATACTTCAGGAGAATTCTAAATTGAATGCATCATGTTGCCATTTTCCTCTGTAGATCGATATATATATAGTTTCACAAATATCTGATTGCAAAATGGATTTAATAGGGAGAAGTTTCATTCTTCTACAAAAAATGTTGTTTAATTTTGCTAGAGAATTTTATATCAGCTTTTTCTGTCTTTCCTCTTTTTGAACCCTATATAATTGATTCTATTTGTGTATGCAGTTTGAGAACTGCTGCTTAATATGATATGATTTATTGCCCACAGAAGTGAGAAAATATATTTTTTATTATATATTTTAAATCTTTTTTATAAGAATGACAAAGATACAGTATGTTTAGCTGAGAAAAAAAAAGGGGTTGTGTGAATTTATCATTACCTCTCATCCTCTTCTTTTTTGATTATTTCATGATCATCTCAAAGAGAATAATCTATTCCTTTAATGTGCCCAGCAACAAACGTAGATCTAGATGGAGTTAGTAAACTGTATTAGCTTAACAAGAAGAACAACAAACTTCTCCATCCATAATTCCCTTTTCCCATATAGATATTTAGTCTAGTGTGAGAGGAAATATTCCCTGTTCATTTAACTTACAGTTTAGGATTTGTTTTCCTTACACAGCCTGCCAGAACTCTACCCATATTTGATCTTCTTGTACTTTTTCAATGAGAGAAAGAAATATATCAACACAATCTTTGAAGGCTTCAGTGTAAAATAAAAACATCTCTAAGCCAGAAGATCCTTCTTAGCTCCATGACTATGCCTGTTTTTACCTTACAGGATAAAACGATGCTAGGCAGTAGGATTTTTTTAGCACAAGGCAGGTTGAACATAAGCTCTTACCACTCATCTCAGAACATAGCCATCTATCTTTCAGTTTGACAACCTCTTTCATGTTCAGGCAGAGAAAGGAAATTGGCTGAAATCAATCAGCTTGTAGATGACCAGAAAAAATGCAAAAGCAAAAATTTACTTCTAATAGTAAAAAAGAAAGTACACTCTGTAGGAACCTCACCTGTCATAATTTAATTTTTAAAATCACTCTAGCCTTCAATACTGTTATTTACCCAGGCATATTATAAAATCATAAACCATGAATAGAGCATGTATAGTAGATGTGATTAATTCATGCCTTGAGAGTGCTGCAGGCACATCTGTTCCCACACCCCCAGTCTGTTATCAGTCAGTGCAACTTCACTGTTGTCATATTTTATTATTTGTTTTTTTGGCCATGTTCCTCATCTCTCCTATTCCGTAGACACAGATATATATATATATATATAATATCAGAAGAAGTATGTCATTGGTTGGATTTTCATATATGTATGTCCTCTATTACAATATCTATTGATATTCTATTGATAATCTATTAATAATCTATTGATTTCTCCCTACTTGGCAGTTTCTACTTTTACTGCTCAGTAGAAAATAAATCATAGTTCCTATGAAAATATAGAATAATGGTTATCCAATTCACCTTTCTTTTTCAGCAATACTGGCATAGTTAAGACTGTCATCAAAAGAGCAAGACACTTAGCTTAGTACTCCCAGTTAAGAAGCCACCTAAAGTATATTTTGCCTCTTTTTATGCATTCAACCATAGTTAGGAAAGAGAGAGGAAGAGTAGGAGATAGAGATCAGACCTATCATTTACTAGACTTAGTCTAGACTTAACTGAGTATTGCTTTACTGAAGACATGAATGAGATGTCGGTATATGGGCAAAAAATTACATAATTTCATAGAATCATAGAATCATAGGGGTTCAAAGGGACCTCAAGAGATCATCGAGTCCAACCCCCTGCCAAAGCAGGTTCCCTACACCAGGTCACACAGGTAGGTGTCCAGGTGGGTCTTGAATATCTCCTAAGAAGGAGACCCCACATCCCCCCTGTGCAGCCTGTGCCAGTGCTCCGTCACCCTCATCATAAAGAAGTTCTTGCACACATTCGAGCAGAACCTCCTGTGCTGCAGTTTCTGTCCGTTCCCCCTTGCCCTGTCTCCATACACTGCTGAAAAGAGTCTGGCCTCACCACTTTGACCCCCACACCTCAGATATTTATAAACCTGGATCAGGTCCACCTCTCAGTCTTCCTTTTCTCAAGGCTAAACAGACCCAGTTCGCTTAGCCTTTCTTCATAGGGGAGATCCTCCAGGCCCTTCACCATCTTTGTGGCCCTGCGCTGGACTCTTTCCAAGAGATCTCTGTCTTTTTTATACTGGAGAGTCCAGAACTGGACACAGCACTCCAGATGAGGCCTCACCAGGGCAGAGTAGAGGGGGAGGATCACCTCCCTTGACCTGCTGGCCACGCTCTTTTTAATGCATCCCAGAATGCCATTGGCCCTCCTGGCCACGAGAGCACACTGCTGGCTCATGGCCAAGCTGTCATCCACCAGGACACCCAGGTCCCTCTCTACAGAGCCTCTCTCCAGCAGCTCATCCCCCAGCCTATACTGGTGTATGCAGTTGTACCTTCCTAGGTGCAAGACTCTACACTTGCTTTTGTTAAATTTCATCTGGTTTCTGACTGCCCAGCTCTCCAGCCTGTCCAGGTCTTGCTGAATGGCAACACAGCCTTCAGGCGTGTCAGCCAATCCTCCCAACTTCGTATCATCAGCAAATTTCTTAGTTAACTAAGGTTAACTAGGGTTAGTTCAGGAAGTGCCTGAATACAAGGAAAGTAAACTAGTTGTTACTCCTGCCTTAAAGAAGGGTGAGAAGGAAAATCCAGGAAACTACAAGCTGATTAGCCTTGCCTTGGTTGCTAGGAAGATGGAATAGCTAATCTTGAAAATCATCTTCTGACTCATGAAGAGCAAGAAGATCATCAGGAGTAATCAGTATGGATTCACCAAGGGGAAGTCATGTTTGAACAATCTGATCAGCTTCTATGATGTAGTAACTAGCCAGGCAGATAAGAGTAGGACAGTGGATATTCTCTGTCTGAACTTCACTGAGGCATTTGGCACTGCCTCCCATGAAACCCTCAGAGATAAGCTGTTGATACGTATGGGCTGAATGAGCAGACAGTGAGATGGATTGAAAACTGGCTGAATGGCTCAGCCTAAAGGTGCAAATTCTAGTTGGAGTCCAATAACTAACGAATTACCCTACTTGTCAATACTGGGTCCAGTCTTGTGCAATGTTTTCATTAAATTAAAGTGATGGAGCAGTATGTGTTACACAGTAAGTCTGCCAATGACACAGAATTGTTAAGAGTGGCTGATACACCAGAGGGTTGTGGTGCCACACAGAGGGACCTGGAAAAGATGGAGAAATAGGCTGTCAGGAAACTTGTTAAGCTTATTAAGTCCTGCAAAGTCCTGCATCTGGAAACAAATAATTCCAAGCCCCAGTATGTGCCGGGCACTAACACACCTGAAAGAAGGTTTTCAGGTTCTGGTGGACTCTAAATTGAACATCAGTCAAGTGGCCTTGCTGCAAAGAAGGATAACAGCATGGTCACATTTGCAGAATGTTGCAAGCAGGTCAAGGGAGACAGTTCTTTCCCTCTGTTCAGCACTGGTGAGGTCACACCTGGAGTACTGTGTTGTGTCCTGCGCTTCCCAGTACAAAATAAACTTGGAGAGGGTCCAGCAAAGTGCCACCAAGATTATCAAAGTACTCTATCTGCCGTTCTTTCAGGACAGGCTGAGAGTTGGTGCTATTCGGCCTATGGAAGACCTGGGGAGATGTCACCAATGTGAGAAATACCTCAAGAAAGAGTGTGAATAAGACAGATCTCTTTTCAGTAGTGCCCAGTGCTAGGATGAAATGCAATAGACACAAACTTGAACATGAGAAGTTTCACCTGTGTATCAGGAAGCACTTATTTACTCTGTGGGTGATGGAACGTTGTTGTAGGTTATCCAGAGAGGCTGTGCAGTATCCTTGCTTCAAAGATCTTCAGAGATCTTCAAAGGCTGCCTGGACATGGCTCTGGGAAACCATCTCTATGTGTCTGTGAAGGAGTTGATGTAAATGTTTTCCAGAGGTCATATCCAACCTCAACTATTCTGTGATTCCTTCCATGAATCTTTACCACTGTTATTCTGAATTTGATTATCATTTCTTTAGGAGAAATATACATGTATATGTATATATATATACTTTTTGGAGATGATGTAAACCTAGTCTCTTGAATTTGATGAACTGATACAGAAATACAGTACTCTGGACTATTTTATAACAGCCTATAATTCATTTTACTATATTAATTAAGATTGAGATAAATTTATAACTTATTTTTCAAACAAGAAGCAACTGAGTACTCTGTATTTTCTCATAGGCTGCCTCTGAATGTGATTCAGCTTTGCAGATGGCCTGCACAGGGATGACACATCAGTTAAGTCTCAATTAGCTCCTCACTGCAGAGTTTAAATGGGATTATGTGATACATAAAACCTTGCTGGCACTGTCTGAAAAGTGATGATTTACAGCCTCCAATATTAAAGGCTAACATCTAATGATCCCACAATTTAAGTTCTTTGTCATCTTCTTTAGAAAATTTAATGATACTGGAGAGTAGTCTTTTTTATATAGTTTTATTGAAAAATATTTTAGCACAATCAGAGATTCCAGGTCACAAAATCTGGCAAATGACCAAAAGTATCACTCTGTTGCTGATTTGTTTCTCATATCTGTTCTCTGAGAAGTATGCATTTACCACTTATGTTGTATGCTGCAAACAGTTATCTTCCTTTAGTTTCATCTGCTCCAATATTTTGAATTCACAAATATCAAAATCTAAGCCATTAGGTTCTGCTCAACCCAGATTTCAGATTGAATATGATAGCTGTTTATTTCACATTCTAGTAGGAACATACATATCCAGACAAGTCAGCTGATAGTCCTTCAAGATTGATTTAGCATCTAGATGTATAACAGTTGTAACAGAGAGTTAAGGTGGATTTGCAGACAGGGTCTCTTTCATGCTGTATTTATAATATGACACACGAATTCTATAAAGGCACCTATGGAAAAAACACTGTATTTCTGTTCATTGGAAGCTAAACAATTAATTGATTTATAAATTATCTTCCATTCTTACAAGAGACTTTATAGTTGTATTTTACTGACTGTCTCTTTCCTTATACAAATAACATGCTCCTCTGTTGAAGTATACAGAAACAGTGAGTTTTTATCTTAAGATCAAAGGAGCAAACTCTATCAGTATGTTCTATTGTGGTATAGCTGCTGGAGGAATTAAACTGCTGTTAGAATCAAATCTAACCAACAAAGCCTAGACTTATGCTTTCTTTTGAGCCTCTGATGTTCTTGTTTAATTGCCAATTAATTTTTTATTGCAATAATCTGCAGTTTTGAAATCTTCTGGTATTGACCAGTTTCGTTTTCTTCATAGAAGCTTGTATGATGCTGTGTTTTAGATTTTTGATGGAAATTGTGATGACATCACACCAATGTTTTTAGTTGTTACAGAGCCAAGGACTTTTCTGATTCTCATGATGCCAGATCAGCAAAGAGGCTGGGGTTACAAAAGGAGAACAACCAGAACGTATGTCCCATACTGCCTATCCCTTCCATACCACATGGTCTCAGTTGTTAAATCTGGAATAAGGGAACATTTGGAATAGTGGTATTTGTCTTATTAAGAAACCGTTACATGAGATGAGCTCTGCTTTACTGAAAATGACTAAATATCTCCCTGAGGATGGGAAGCTGTGAATTAATTCCTTATTTTCTTTCCTTTGATAGCATGTATAACTTTTTTGCATTTGTTTGTTTGTTTGTTTGTTTGTTTTAAATAGTAAGCAGCCTTTGTCTAGAAGTTCTTTCAGTTTTGCTTTTCTGATTCTCCCCTATGTATCACTTGGGAAGAATGAGAAAGTGGCTGTGTGGTGTTTAACTGCCTTACAGGATTAAACACCAGTGTGAAATAAGAGTCTAAGCAAGAACAAAAAGGTGACATCACATGTGCACCCAGCACTAACAAGATCCTTGTCAAAATATTGCATTCACCTTTTCACTTTAAGACGTCCTTGATTTTAAGAACGATTTGCAAGAATGAAAAAAGAACTACAATTTCACAAAGGTTTGGAATTAGTTCTTTGAGGTTGGGTGGTGCTGGATTCCGTCATGTACACTGAAGTGCATGTAATGTAGGTATCTACAAGTAATTGAAATGACTAGGCTTTTGAGCTCTTGTCCATGACTGACCCTTTCTTTTAACAGTTAATATGGTTCCCTGAATGGATTTATTTCAGGCCAGTTAAAACTCTTCCAGACAATACTGAGATCCAGACGGAGAAATTGCTACAGAATTGCCCTCCCCATTGGAGAGATAGTGCAGGGACTTTTCCCAGTAGATAATAAAAGTTGTAAAGCCAACAAAGGCAATGACATAGCCTTAATTTGAGGTACAGGCACTATAGAACAAGACATCAAAGAAAGGGGAATGAACTCACCTCTCCTGGGAACAGTAAAGAAAAAAGTACAGTTCAAGAATGCAGCTTTCTCTGGCTTGAAGAATGGTGCAACAAGAGAGGGGTGGGGGCCAGGGGGAGATGGAGGAAACCATGCAGGCTCTGAGCCAAACTTGATCCTGAAAGCACCACCAAGAGGGAGAAAGAGGAAGGGAGGATCTGGGTATCCCTGCTCCAGGCACTCCAGTGCTCACCCAGGTTCTCACCTGCAGGCTCAGGTTGTGACTTGCACGTGTGCATCACCTAGTCTGTTCATTTAGTAGGAAATCAGTAACTAATGAATCTAAAATATACAACTCCATTCTTAAAAAAAAATTAACAATAATATGATAATCCTTATTTCTCTTCCAGATCAATAAATAATATAATATATAGTTTGCTTAATAGGCTTTATGGCTTTGAATATTGATGTCTTCTGCTGCCAGTACATTACCCAGGGACTTCTGCTGGATTTACCCTTCATGAGAAAATATGCAACGTCTTCAAATAACATGTCTTCAACATGTTACTAGCTTCTTTCAGAATTTACTCTTCACTTTTTTTTTTCTGATGTAATTGTATTTTGTCTGGAACCTCTATTTATATATATTGACATATCATTTTGTTTATTTGCATATAATAAATATGGGAATTCTTTCTCACAGTAGATAAAAAAATGTTGATTGTTATGTTACTTAGAAAAAAGATGGACTTCATTTTGCCAGGTTCAGTATTGCACTTTATGAGGGCTACAGAGATTATAAAGGGCCTGGAGCACCTATCTTATGAGGAAAGGCTGAGAGACCTGGGTCAGTTCAGCCTTGAAAAAAGAAGACTCAGAGGAGATCTGATCCATGTCTATAAATATCTAAGGAGTGGAGGCATAGGGATGAGGCCTGACTCATCTCAGCTACGTTTGACAAGGAGAAATGGCCACAAACTGTAACATAGGAAGTTCTGCACAAATGTGCATGAAAACTTCTTCACAATGGCGGAGCACTGGCACAGCTGCACAGAGAAATGGTGGAGTCTCCTTCTCTGGAGACATTCAAGACACGCCTGGATGACTACCTATGCAACCTCATCCAGGGAGCCTGCTTTGTCAGGGGGTTTGAACTAGATGATCTCTAGAGGTCCCTTCCAACCCCTACAATTCTGTGATTCTGTGATTATGGAACCAGTACAAGGAAATCCTTTTGAAATTTATATTTTCCACAAAAATATGGAACTTCTTCCTTCCAGAACATGATCTAACTTTCAGCACAACCTGGAGTACATCTTGTAGCCAAGATGCAGTAGAAGAATTAATAGTGTACTACTGCTAGCAATTCACAATTAAATACCAATCTGCAGTAAAAGCCATATCAAAGTGTGCACTGATGAGATTATGATTATGTATATATATATATATAAAGCTAATTTAAGTATCACCATTTTTGTTTAATAATATAAACAAAATGGTATATTTTTATTTCTTTTTTTTTTATTTTATTTCTTTTTTTTTAATTTATTTTTATTTTTCATATAATTTGCTTTGAGCCTATCAGGACATTTTAATTGAGGATTGCCCATGTGGTGGATCTGCTATATTATAAAGAGATATTTTAATGTGCATTTTTAAATATATATGTTGCAGTTTCTCTGTAAAATAAGTATTCCATGTTTTAACTATCTTTTTATTACAGTGTATGTAATTTCTTTATGTGTATCTGCTTCATGAGGTGATTTATGAACTTAATGGCACCTATTTTCTTACTCCTCCTTTCATAAAAATTAAATCAAACACTATCTGTTTATCTGTGTCTGTTTTTACTCAAGAGCAATAATAAGCTGAATATGTGGTGTAGATCTGGTAAAGCTCAACCTCTGCTGCTCTCATGCGCTGCTGCATTTGGATCTTCACATAATAAAACTCTGTATTTCTACACTTCCTGGAGCTTGAATGGACAAGAGTACTGCTAATTTCTGTAATCTTTCTGCTTGTAACCTCTTCTCAGATAAGCATGTGAGTTTCTCCTGCTCTTCCGTCTCAGAATAAGATCAATGCAAGTGTTAGATTACATCCACCTTTATTCCAGAACTTCAAACTGTGGACACAATGAGATTATAGTCTAACTGTTAATGGACATAAAATAGTAAAAGCAAAGGTGACAGTTCTTCAAAAATCTATCTCCTGATATTGTACAATGAACAAGAAAAAAAATAAATAAACAAAAATTTAACTATATATAGATATCCTTCACAGGATCTCTTTTGTGTATTTAGAGTAAGTTTTGTTGTTTGTCTTGCTTTGTTTTGTTTTTTAAATAAGGACACTTCCCTGGAACATAGATTCCTTTATCTTCTGTAGCTTCTATTCGGCATATCTGATAGGTGTGTGTAGACATGGCTACAGGGCATCCTGTATGTGACCCATTAATGAGCTCGGCAGTGGCTGGGAACACTGCACTGTGCCCCAGAATTGCAGCCAGCTGGGGGCACTGCTCCTCAGACATACTTTAGAAAGGATTAAAGTTGCCAGAAGCAAAAGTCATTGACTCAGTTTAGGAAATAGGCGGGAAAATATGTAAGGAGACACAAAAGAAAAGGAGGAGAAGAAACCAGAAAGATACATGTGAAGGTAGACATAGGAGTAGGCAAATAAAGCTGACACCAGAGAGCTGTGAAGAGGTAAGACTTCAGAGAAAATGCAGGCCAGAGCACAAGAGTAGGCTGTTAAGGATTGTGCAGGGTAGGAAAATGAGTAAGAAGGACTGAGTAAGAAGGACTAAACAGCAGTGCAAAATCCCTAGACACTGACTCCAACCTCTTGTTCTTCCTTTTGCCTCATCAAAGGGAGGGAGTGTAAGGCACACAACAGCAAAGAAAAGAACACAAAGTAAAATATTCAAAAGGATAGGAAGGTTTTTTATTGCTATTTTAAAAAATGATCTCACATTGTATTTTAAACACAATTTAAATGCATTTCTGCATAGGATGAAAATCTGAAGGCACATTTCTCCAAAATATAAACATCATTACCATTATATGAGATTTTCAAGGGAACTTCTTGATTTCCAGGAACATTTTTTTTTGCGTCAATATAGAAACAACTTGACACATTTTATCTCTCCTAAACAAGTTATCTGCCTCTGTTAGTTAGTAGAAGGGAGAGGTCACTAGCTGCCTGTCTAATTCCTTGGTACTGAAAAAGTGAAGGCAGTTCCACATGTTCCACGTATTTATCCATGATACAAAATAAAGAGGCAGTTTTTAGCTCTCTACTTTATAAAAATAAATAAATAAATAAATAAAATAAAACCCCACAAAAATTAGATCACACACCCTGAATTAGCTAAGATAGAAGCGATAGTGATCTGGGGAAGAATCATTTTAAATATAGTTTTATGCCATGCCTTTTCCATTCTGGCTTGCATACACTTATAACTGCATAAGCTAACAAATACAGAAAAAATAATTATTTTTTAATATCTTTTTCCAAAGATCATTGAAGGATTTATAAGTTATTTAATAAAAATTGATTCGCAAAGTTATCATTGCCCGTCAGAGCACACCCTTGTTTTAACAGTAAGAGAGTAGCTAGAATGTATGGTGGCATTCACATCTTGTGAAATTAATGAATAATTCTTTCAAATTCCAGGAATAAACTACTCTTGAGCACACATACACACAGAAATCTTAGTAAAGCGTTCCTTTGTACTGGTATATGCTTTTGTGTATTATAAACTCCTTTGCTCAGTGGAAGCTCCATGTCCATAAAATGATTTTGCAAGACAATATGGCACTAACGTACTATCCATTTCCAATACTTAAATAAATATACTCAAAATAATAATACTTAAATTTATTCAAAATAATTTACATTAATTTATTGGTTTGCTGATTAGATAAACTGCTGATTATATAAACTGTTGAACTAGTAATATCAGAGTAATATAATCACCATTTTTTTAGTCTGGACTTAAGCACAAGCGAGTTCTCTCAAAAGTAACAGAAGAGTACTCACTGAAAATTAATATATTTTTCACACAGTGCTTACAAGCTCTTCTTTCCCATATATAATGTATTTCTTCTCTAATTATATTTTGAGATTATATCTTGATTTTAGAGACCCTACTTACAGAGCTATCACTTCAGCTTGGAATAATGCAGAAACTGTGACTCTATTAGAGACACAATCCTGAGTGGTTTGCTTCCTTCCTGTTCTCCCTGCTGATTTAAACAAAATATTGATAATAATACTTTGAGTCATGACATTTAACAACCTATATTCTGTCAATACTATGTATGCCTAATATCGAGAAAAAAAACCTTACAGCCTTCAGAGGATCACAAAGTTTTTTAAAGCATGACTTTTTTTTTTCTTACTAGAAGAGCATTTGTATCTATGCAGAGCAGTCAGTGCTATCCTATCCTCAAGCAGGAGGGAGAGCAGAATCAAACACAGAGACCTTTCAAAGATTCTCATCACCTACTTTATATCAGACATCAAACTATTCTCCCATCTCTACCATTTGGAGCTATTAAATAGTGGTGGGATTTTCCGTTAACAGTAGGAGCATTAATGCCAGTGTCTTGGACAAATTCCAACACAAGAAATCACTCTGTGCCAGTAAATCCCTTTGTATTTTATTTGGACACTGTATTTCTTATTCTTCTAGTAAAACATTATGTGCATTGTTAAACAGATGTTGAGTCTTACCTAAAATGGCTACATTCCAGTGATTTTTAACTGATCTCTATAAGAAGAGATCATTTAATGAAGGGCTTCATATATCAGTTTGCATGCTAGTACCTTCTGGGAAAAATACATTATACATTGTAATTTTTTATACTTTATTATTAAATTAGCACAGAAAAAAGATAAAAAAAAGCAAAAGAAATTAGCAGTTGCAAGAAGAAAAAACAGCACTCTCAAAAAAGTTCTTTCAGTCATTTTGAATAGTATTGGGATTTTCTCTGCATAACATCTCAGGATCTGAATAATAACCATGTATTGTAGTATTATAAAAATACTGCTATTATAATTTTACTTGTAGAAGACTGCACACCTCCTAGAACAGCTAGTGGTTTATCACAGAATAATAGAATGTTCCAAGTTGGAAATAACCTGCAAAGATCATCAAATCCAGCTGCTGGCTTCACCAACCAAAATTCAAACCCAGTCTATGAGAGCATTATCCATACGCATCTTGTATTCTGGGAGTTTAGGGTCTCCCTGGGGAGACTGTTTCAGCATCAAGCCACACTCTCAATGAAGAACCTCTTCCTAATACTCTACCTGACCCTCCCCTGATGCAGCTCCATGCTGTTCCCTCAGGTCAAGATCACACCCAACAATAGGAAACAGAATAAATAATTTGAGGAACTAATCGAGAAATAAATAACATGCTAAAGATAAACAAGAGGTGCAGGTGTTTGGGTTTTTTTGTTTGTTTATTTCTTTGTTTTCCGTATAATGTTAACGAAGTATCCTCCTGTAATTAAACATATTATTTGATATAATCTTCTCTTTCAAAAGGATATATCATTACCAAAGTGGAATGACTTTCCAACAGTGAAATGCATAGAAAGAGTACATCCAACTTCTGACTAGCATTTTCACCATCAAATGATTAGACTTCCTATTATTTCTGTTGCTGTATATTTTTCCTCTTGGAGGATCTCCTTATAGACTATAAAATAGCTTTAAAAAGTTTAATCAATTAGCACATACCATAAAAACCAAACTAGGTCAAAAAGTGGAAAGAGAAGTGTAGCTTGCAAATTTCAACAAGTTATGCCAAGATATAAGGTACAATTTTGAAAAGATTGACATTTTTAGAATGAAATGGGAAGTAGTTCCAACAAAGTGAAAATAGCATAGTAAAATATAAATATTAATATAGACATAATTGTGGAATTAAATAACAATACTCTGAAAGAATGAAGCACTCAAATATAACTGAAGTACATTTCATACTTTTTATACTATGTTTATTACTGTTGATGTGCTCAAATTGACTCAATATTTTGAATGTCTTTGATCTTAATGTCTGTTTTGATCTTAATGTCTGTTTTTATTATATATTCTAATTAGATCACTCTCTTTAGTTTTTTTATTTTTTTCTTAAATTTCTTAAGTAAAAACTTTTTAATAATAATAGTGTTTATTTTAGCTGCAAGAAACATTATTCACAGCATTTTCTTTTCATCTGTATTTCAGACAAATTAATCAGTTAAATTTCATTAATTTCAAACATTTAAGGAAAGTGACGTCTTACTTTATGAAGAAAGTTGTTAATAATTGACTTCATATTTTCTTGCCGCATAATTTATCCTACTCATTTAATTTTTTTCTTTCTACCCTATTATTCACACTATTAATGATGATGTAGATAAAGACATCAATTTATTTTAAGAGTCATACTAGAATGCATATGCAAACGTGCTAGCTCTTTGTGGCATCCTTGCATCTGATGAAATACCCTCTTTAGTTCATTTCAGAGTACCGCATTTACTAGTTCAAACAGAAAAGTAGAATATGGTAGAGAGTGAAGATTTATGGCAGTGTAACTCACTAAAAATTGTCTTATGCAGACATCCTTTTTTGTCGAACTAGCTGAAATTTCAGCTTAAGTAATGAGGAACTCTCAGACTACCCAGGATTTATAGAACTTGGTCTGTAATATTAGAAACGTTCTCTGATTAACAACCATATCTGCATGGGCTGAAAAAAAAAAAAAACAAATTTCATTTCTCAGGGAGATTGAATAGTGGCATCATTGGCACAATTAACAGACAGGAAAAAACACAAACTAGAACATTCTAACTGGTTTTTGTATTTTTTTTTTGTGTGTTTATTTGTAATGGAACTTCCTCAAATTTCAACAAATAACTACAAGAGTGGTGGTTATTTTTTGTTTTGTTTTGTTTTGGTCTGGTTGTCACTATTCATCTGAGACCATCAGCCATGTTGCTGTATAGCATGGTATGGTAGCAAGAGGCTAATGAGGAGGGTACAGCTCTTTAGAAATCCATGCCATCTGAAGGCCAGACACTGTAATTGGTACAGCTAAGAGTCCTGCTGTGCATTGATCCATTCTAATTGTTTTCCAGCATTGTCTTAGAAAAGTGGATATAATTACCTCAGTATTTGCAGTGTTACTAAATACAGACCTTAGAAGGACACTGAGGTATCACATAAACAATTTCCCTGCCCTAGGACAGAACCATCTGTAGCTGATACTCCTAGCACATTGGATTTACCTTTAAAAATATATGTATATTACTGACATTGTTCCAAAAATTACCCCAGATAATGTATTACAAAGCTTAATTACCCTCACCAATTGAGAGATTGATAGACTCCCCCCCCTTCTTTTTTTTTTTATTTTTATGCTCTTAACTGTCTCTACTTGCAAATTAAACCCATTACTTTTGGGCCAGTGCAATAAAGAATAGTTACTTGTCCCTTCTTTCCAATTGCTTTTTATTTACTGCTGTTACAGTGACTCATGTACACACAAGTAATATAAAAACAATAGAACTATAGGACACATTCAGAAGTAAATTTTTATGCAAGTGGTAAAGATATTTTGAGGTGAGAGGAAAGTTCAGAAATCAGTAGAATATATATTACTCAAGGGATGTTACAGTATTTTTTTAAAGAAATTGACTATATTGTGGTGAGTCTATCTTCCATAGAAAGCTTCTATCTGATTAAATTCATTTGGGATGATGAAAGCATACATGGGTTTATTTAATTATAGTTGCATTATTAGTAGTAATCCATACAGGGGAGTCTGAGTTTGTGAATATTAATGTGTCGAGATTGGGGGAAAAAAAAGGATTTTTTCAAGCTTTCAGATGAGAGTAATTTTTAAAACACATACAGAAAGCAGATTGCATTTTCCAGAACAATAAAATCAAAATATTCCAAAACAGTTGTTCCGGGGGGGGGAGGGATATGGTGAGGAGGGGGTAGGCCTCTTCTCCCTGATAAATAATGACAGGATGAGAGGGAATGGCCACAGGTTGCACCGGGGAAGATTTAGATTAGATTTGAGGAAACATTTTTTCTCTGAAAGAGTGGTCAGGCACTGGAATGGCCTGCCTAGGGAGGTGGTTGAGGCACCGTCCCTAGCGCTGTTCAAGAAGCGTTTAGATGAGGTGCTAAGGGATTTGATTTAGTAGTTCAGTGGGTCGGGATGGTGATAGGAGGATGGTTGGACTAGATGAAAACATTTTTTTCTCAACTATAATGTATATATATATTAGGACTGAAAACCTGGAAAAAAGGTATGTCTTAATATCTTGGCAGTAAACAAAGATTGGGACACTCACCAAGTTATTAATACAAATCAGAAAATTGTTTTTCTGTTCTTTTTTTTTTTCTTTTGTTGCTCATGTATGTCTTACTGAAGAAAAGAAATTAAAAAAAAAAATCAATTGAATTAAGGATTCATTCCAATAGTAAACCTTAATTTCATTTTTTGCTCCTGGATAAATTTAGTCAGTGTCATTTCCAAAAACAAAATCAGAAAAATAAGAAAAGAACATTTTCCTTGCTGGATAGTAAAAAAAAATAGCTCTATTCTTAGCTACATTGTTGCTTGTAGTAAGGAAGCATGGCTGAACTTCACTGCAGATTGTAATATTCCAATTCTCCTTTTCCAATTGATTTACATTTTTGCCTCTCAGTTAAACAGAATTTCAATATTTCCTGACATGTGACTGCTGTGATTAGTTGCAGTTATGGAAACAATGAGTACTTCTGCTGTAAAATGTATGGATTTTCTTAGTAGATAAGCTTCTGCTGAGGATGTCCAAGTTTCTCTTTACTCAAATCATATCTGAATTTTCCCTAAGACTTTCCATCCATGAACAGCCAAGGTTCCTACTGCTGTGCTTCCATTTGATCCGCTGGCATTTATGAGTTCCCATTGTAACAATGAAAAGCTACATGTGAGATAGGTGTTAAGACAAGAAATAGCAATTCAAAGGGCTTAGGAGTGTGAATCTCATGGCACTGTGGCAGTGCTTAAAAGCATCTGTTCTAGTGAAGGGGAAATGATAGGATATAAGGCACAGGATAGTGTAATGTCTCTATCTTTAAATCAAGATCTAACTGAAACAAGTTTACGTCCCCCCATCCTCACCTATAGCTTACCATAACCAGGCTAAAAGCATGTGAGCCATAATCCTTGGAGAAGTTTAGAGACAGCCATTCTCTGCTTCTCTTATTTAGTCTAATTGCAAAGTAAATGAGTTTAAATTCCTCTGAAATGGTCCCTTATAGAAGTGTTTGTAATTTAGATTTATAGAAGACTGTTGTCATAGATGTTAACTGAACAAAACAAATGTAAGCAGATATTACATGGCCTGTCACTATATAAAAGTAAGAAGGAAGCATAGTTTGATTGTTGAGTACAAGACTTCAGTTTGCATGTTTGCAGAAAGGCTAACCAATCAGTAATAATCTTGGGGAAGGTTTTGATTAGGACATACAAAATAAAAATAATTTAAAAAAACTAACAAAAAACAGAAATAAACATTCTGAAATAAGCATTGAGCAGTTATGCAACAAAAAAAAGTGATTATTTTCTATGAAAGTTTCAAGGGAATCTGACACATTAATGAATTAAATTGTCTCCTCACGAACATAAAACTTATGCTTTCCTAATTATGCCTTGTGGGGATGTATTAGTGGAAAATATTACAACGATCAAGCAACCTATTCAACCTTTACATTTGGAAACACATAGCAGAAGGATTATGCACATTGTGCACTGAACTAAAGCATGGAGCCACTATTGGCTCTTGGTTAACATTACGCAAGTCCTTTGGATTACAAGCTAATTCATTCCAAAAATTGTCTTGTGTAATAATATTTTTTAACTGGAAAGTTTGCATGGGAACTGCTGAATCACAGACTGAACCACTGATTGATCACCTGAGGGAAGCATTGAGTCAGCTGCAGGACCACAGTTGAAGGCAACTCACCTGTGTGAACAGAAGGGGTGGAGTCTGGCTCCACATCTCCCAGACCCCATTTAAGGGCTGACCACCAGTGGGGGAGGATCTCTTGTTGGAGATCTCTTCTCTGTGGAGTTCTAGGTGAGCCTTGATCTTCAGTGACAAGTGAGCCCTTCCTATTTTATTGTGTGATTTTGTACCATCTGAATAATCCATCAAAAAATATACTGTCCATTTTGATTTTGGGTATTATTCATTTTGGGTCGTGCCGTGACAGAGTACTATTCATTCAGGATATTCATTCTACATCGCCTTACAAAAGTTCTTATAGGAAACTTTAGAAACTCACAGTAAAGCAATTGACTTACAGTCAAAAAATAATAAAGGATCTTAGAACTTTCTGAAATTGAGTAATTTGCACCTTCATAGATTATGAAAACAAAATGTCAGGCTTTTCCATTCTCAGTCCACAAAATATCTTCCCACTAGCTGAAATATTGAGGGATTGAAGATAGACTCGGATTTATTTTTCTCAAAATTGAGATCAACAAGTCCAACCCCTCCACTAAAGCAGGTTCCCTACAATAGATTGCACAGGTAGGTGTCCAAATGGGTTTTGCATATCTCCATGGAAGGAGACTCCATAACCTCTCTTGGCAACATGTTCCAGCGCTCTTCCATGTGTTTGTATGGAACTTTATGTTCAACTTTTAGGTCATCAGTCCTTGTCCATCACTATGCTCCATTGAAAAGAGCCTGGCCTCATCCATTTGTTTCTCACCTCCCTTTAGATATTTATAAACATTAATCAGATCCCCCTCCTTGGTCTTCTTCTCCTCAGGCTGAACAGACCCAGGTTACTCAGACTTACTTCATATGGGAGATGCCCCGTGCCCTGTATAATAGACATTTAAGATCTCTATATTAACATAAAAGAAAGCAATTATCTGTGTAACTAGAATACTGTGTAACTGGAATACTCTTCAATTTATTCCAACTAATCTATATTTTCTGCATATATAAATTATTTTTTTCTTTCTTATTAAAAAAAAACAACACATTTTTCCTTTAATTTATAGAAATTCTACCAGGAACATCAAGCTGTGTGATACAATGGTAGTATCACAATAATAATCTAAAATTAATTTTTCTATAAATTAATTTGGAGGATATAGATATATTTTTATTTCATTATTTTACTAATTTGTTCATTACATTTGGTTTGGAGATTTTTAGTCTAATTGAATCTATGATTAAAGCTGGATATTATTACAGTTTGTTGCTTTTTTTTTTTTTTTTTTAACATGTGGAAATTATAGGAGCCAGAGAGATTTTGTAATTCTTTTTCCACTGTTTATCACACTGAATGGGAACTTATTCCCTGGCTGTTAAAAGAATCAAGTCATTTTTATAGATAGTAACTCTGAAGAAGCTTACATTATTTAGACACTTCAACATCATTTTTTTATGTTAATATTTATCTTTTCTAAGAGGTGAAGTAAATTCAACTGAATGAATAAATGTGTCAACTACTAAAGGTAAAAACCATGCAAAATTTATATTTACTTTAGATATTGAAGAGTGGATGGGATCAGAAAAATGATAGCCTGTTTAAAGTGGTCATGTAGGTCAGAGAATATCAGATAATGATTTAGATCATATTTTTTCATGGTTCATTGAGTCAATTCACCAGAGCTCAGGTAGTTGTAAAGTGAAATGTACTTCATTATTATGAGGTGCACCAAATAGTTACAAAGACACTGAACTCCGTCAAGTACTTTTCCAGACAAAGAATGGAGACTTCCTTCTACTCCCACAGGAAGTAATATCAGCTGGAAGAAAGGCTTGCTTAGGCAAGTGTGTGCTTAGAGAGACTGAAATGATCCACAGTACAGTATTTGTTTTCTTTGTGGAAGTGTTGTGAAGGTAGAACACTAAAAACTTGGTAGAAGTCCAGATGTGTTAAAAACCAGAATCTCTGAAAGAGCCTGAGATGGTTAAAATCTTCCCAAGCAGATCTACAGTTGCACTGGGATTTGACTCCATTTGAAGGGAAAACTGCGCTTAACAGTATTCTCTTAGTTGTCTTGATACTAGTAAGATAAAGAGGTCAGCAACTAGATGTCTTGGAGGCCCCAATGGCATGGCATGCTTATATGTCTACATATTCTTACTCCACAGAACAGGATGGGCATGTCCATGTGGGCTCATGGAAGCTGTTTGTAGCTTCTGGAAAGTGAAGCTTTCTGAATCCAATTCTCTGAATCCACACTTACCACACATTGTTCAGAGTGAAAAGGAAACATCCAAGTCATTTCTAAGTCATTCCATGGAAAATCTCAATGAACAATTTTATTTTAGTCATTAAATGTACATTCTCTCTGTACTCTGTACCCTTTAGTCACTTTTCCTCTATCACTATGAGATGCCTTACCATCTCATGCCATGTAAGATTGCAGATTCTTTGAATTTTTTTTTTACAAGAGAAAATGTTTGTGAGAAGTGTAGTATTTTGTGGAAACAGTTTTCACGGAACATAAACAAGTGTCTGTAGATAAAAATGAGGATGCAGCACTCTGGAATAGGTGTTAGATTGCTGCACTTATGTAGGGAATGAATGTCTAGTGTCAAAACTCTCTACTTAATAGCATGTTGAAGTAGTTACCTACATTATACCAGTACTGTCTATTGGCCTTCATTTCAATTTGTGATTAAAATAAATTGTGGAAATTGTTCTTTTCCTTTTTTTTTTTTTTTCCTGGAAAGACTCAAACTCTTCTGAGCTGAAATCTATTCCTGGCTTATTTAATATAAGTGTCTTCTAACAAGTATTATCGGATACTATCTTTTAAGAGTAAATACAACCATATTAAGAACTGTTCCTAGAAAAATCCAGTTTATAACCATCCTTGAATTTAGAATGTTGAATGATCCAAATCTAGAAAGCAATGAAACAAAAATGTGAAAAATTGCTATACAAACAAAAATAGCATGCTTACCAAAACAGAGGAAAAATCCTCTCACAGGAGAAATTGTATTCAGAACACATAAATCCAGATAGAATCTTGTATGAATATTTTAGAATATCTAGATATCTAAATATTTGATTATTAATGCAAATTGTACATTTCTGAGGAAAACACAATAGAGAATACAAATCTTTTAAATACATACAGGAAATACAGAAGTATAGTTATTGTATATATATAGATACAATATTGGAGTATATAATTAAGTAAGGACAGAAAATAGAAAATAGTTTTACTAAGGTGAGAAGATAGTTTGAGAGCGCTGATCCAAATCCGTAACCATCACATAAAATATTCATAGAAAACATAATTTTTACTCAATGCAAAATAATAACTTTTAATGTTTAATTAATTAAACTCTTGTGGCATTGTAATTTGTAATGAGAGCTGAGATAGATAATTTCCTAAGGGTCTGAGATGATCTGAATCTAAAGCAAACATGCAAGTTTTAAGAAACTTTTCTTTTAATAGTTTCTTGTCATAAAATTCCAAGATAGAGCCCCACATCAGACAGTATTTTTTTATTGATATACACTTCAGAGAGTAAGCCTCTCCTGACCTGAAAGCTCTTAGAAAGCTTCTCTGTAATAAGCTATCTTGTTTTTAACTGAGTGTCTGGGAGCAGAACATGGCTAAAAGAGGTCACCTTCATATTAAAATCTCCAAAATTTAAAATCAATGCCAGAAGCAAGAAAATCTTCAGAAACTCTCTTGACTTATTGAATCACTGAAGAGAACTTCCTATTCCTTTCACAGAAGCCCACTCATTCCATCAGGAAAAAGGAATATCTACATGGTAATGAGATAGAAATAGTTTCTCCAAGGTGTAAGAATCTTTTCTCAGTGGCAATATTCTTTATATGGTATGAGTTTTCAGAAAAGTCCATGGTCAGATAAGCATTATGCAATATATATATATATAGATCTGATAATTTTAATAATTACAATCATACCTGGAAATGAAGATAGAAAATCTACATAGATGACAGAAGACTAAGCATAAGTATACATGCAAAAGTGTAATTATAAACACACCTTCTCCTATCTAGTTAAAAAATCTTGTGCGTAGAAAACAAAATTTAAAAAGAAAATGATGAAAAAGTAAAATAAATGACACTCATTCTTCTGCTACCAAAGTGATCTAAATAAATTGGCAGCAAAGTCCCTGGAATAAGACAGAAGTTCTGGTAAAAAAAAATATAAATGAAAATAAGACTGATGAAAGGAGTTAAAGATGGTAGAAATTCCATTTCTTTCCATGAATTTTATACTGATTTTCACATATTCTTATAATTATTTTGTGACTAAATCTCTTAGAAAAGAAACACAAAAAACAGGTTCTAAGCCAAAGTACTTAATGTTTGTCACCTGCAGAAGATCAAGGTAGCTAAACAGCTTAGATTAGGAGATCATATACTAAAGGGGAAGTGAGACAACTACACAGGGCTATAGAGGAAGTCAAGAGAGCACCTAGCTGAGAGAGGATAATTTATTTTGCCTCCTTTTGATTTATAGCACTCCATATAAAAGAAGAATATAAGTTTTCTGTCAACAGCATTCTTTCTTATTCACTGGAGAACACTTCCCTCAATCCTAGTTACTATGAAGAAGAGTTTGTAGTCAATATTCCAGAGTACAATTGGACCTTTGAGCTGCCAGGGCACTCTGCTGGTTCCAATGCAATTTGCTGTTGACCGGAATCACTAGGTCCCTTTGTCAGGGACCTTTCCAGTCTTTTTTCTCCCAGTATGCACATATAACCAGGATTCCGCTATTGCAGGTACAGAATCTGACACTTGATAAACTTCATGTGGTTGGCATTTGCCCTTGCTCTCTAATTTGTCAAGATCTCTCTACAAGTCTTCTCTCCCTTTGTCAGTGTTAGTGTGTCCTCCAAATTGAGTGTCATCCACAAACTCAGTATGTATTTAAGTCCCACATACAGATCATTTACTAAGTAGAGTTCTGTGGAGTCCCACCATTCACTGGGCACCAGCCACGTGTAACTTCATTTACCGTAACTTGAGCCCAACTTGTTTTTCACTCATCATATGTATTTTGTATTTATTTAGCTATATGCTAGACATTTTGCCCAGAAGGATACTATGAGAAAGACTATTGAAAGCTTTACTGAAATCCAATAAGATTACATCACCTTGCTTCCTTGGTAAATTAGGTGGGTAATCATGTCATAAAAGGAAATTAAATTCATTAAACAGTACTTTCTCCCTCTGAACCCATGTTGGATATGACTAATGATAGTGCTGTCTTTCAAGGCTACCTGGTAGCTTTCCATGATGACATCACTGGCTGGGCAGATGAGGGAGAGCAGTAGATGCTGTGTACCTTTGCTTTTAACAAGGCTTTTGACACTGTCTCCCACAACATCCTTCTAATAAAATTTAAGTGTGGGACTGATGGGTGTACAATGAGGTGGATTGAGAACTGACTGACTGGCAGAGCTCAGAGGCTCATGATCACAGGTGCAGTGTTGGAGGCAGTTGGAGGCCTGTAACTGGTGATGCTCTCCAGTGGTCAGTGCTAGATCTAGTCTTGTTCAGTATCTTCATCAATGACCTGGTTGAAGGGCTAGGGTTCACCCTCAGCAGGTTTGCCGATGATACAAAGCTGGAAGTAATAGCTCACATACCAGATTGCTGTGCTACTATCCAACAAGACCTGAAAAGGCTGATGTGTTGGATGTAGAGAATCCTGATGAGGTTCAACAAGAGAAAATGTAGGGTCCTCCACCACATACAGGGTAATACCAGCAAACCAGGTACAGGTTAGGGGATGACCTACTGTAAAGGAGTTCTGAAGAGAAGGACCTTGTGACTAAGAAGGACAACAGTATCCTGGGATACATTAAGATGTACACAGTCAGCAGGTTGAGGGAGGTGATCTTTCCTCTCTGCCCTGGTGAGGCCATATCTCAAACACTGTGTCTAGTTTGGTGTATTTTACATGGAAGTAAAATAAAATATGTTATTTTTAAAGCAACCTAGTAAGCTGTCTTTTTCTTTTTACGAATGTAGCAGTACTGCGCTATGTGGGCATAACTAAGACTGGGATTATGGTTATTTCCCTTAAAAAAATTGAGAAGTAATGTTGAATTAAAGCTATCTTTGTGTTGTCTTTTTTTTTCATACTTACAGAATGCCTTCAAATTTTGGATTAAATATTCTTTTCATTGAAAACCACGATTAAAAGATCCCTGGAGAGTGCTTTTCTAATTGAAAAAGCTGTTTCAGCATGAAAATAAGTTTTTATTTTTAATTTGTTTGTTTGATTGTTTTGCTTGTTTATAAATGAAAGCTTATAGATATGGAACTTATCTAATTATCTGTTTAATCTAATTAATTTATAAAAACTCTCCAGTTCTCATAAATCCATCAAATACAACACCACAATCCATATTGTTACATAGCCTTTATATTGGATGAACTTTTTGTTTATCTTAAATTTCTGATAAAAAAATTTTGTTTCACAAAGAATAACTCAAGCTGACACTAAATCAGCCATGTTAATGAGAAGAAAATGAGATAACATGAGAAAGAATCCTTGTATAGACTCAAAATAAAATTAAAAAAAGGACCAAATTAAATGACTTCCCAGGCATAATAAAATAAAAATCTATGTGACAGGGTCTCTATAGGATTATAACGGTTTCATTCCTAATCAATAGCGGGTGTTCATATCTGATTGATTTACTAATTTCTTTCTTGTGAATCAGTTTTAATCTTCTGAGATTTAATTTAATTGCATTTATTGTATGATTAATTGCATCAGGGTGCTTGGAGCCTTGGACAGGCTTTTATAATACTTTACATCTAATTAAAACCTAAAATTATTAAATGTATTTTAGGAAGTTACAAGAGAAAGTAATTCTTGAAATCTAGGGGAAAAATGATTTATCTGGCCTTGGATATGCCATATTAAATACTGATTTTAATTTTGTGTATATTTACTTTCAGTGTAAAAATAGTAGAAAAGATTGTTGAAAAGTTTTCTTTAAAAGGCTATTTTTTGTCAAGCCTATAAATTATAAAGTGTATATAAATATAGTGCAAGGTTTTCATGATCTTTATGTCTGGTTAGTTCAGCATCGATGTGTTTGTAATTTTTCCAGGTACTTTATATTGCCCTTTAGTAGGATATATCTGCTGAACTGAAAACATAATTATTAATAATTATTTGATTAAGTTTTCTCTACCTGTACTTCCAAAATGAAATTCATAGATGTAGAACTCTTTATAATACCAAAGAATAAAATACCAAAGCTCTTTGAGGATCTTACTAGGACTAGGAATTACAGTATGGCAACATGAAATTGTCTGTTGACTAAATCAGGTAACTCTTAAACCAACATAAATGTAATTTATTAAGGGATATATCCACAGAAAACTGCTCAATATGTGAAAATTAAATGTGAGACTTTAAAATTGCTGCCTTTCATTCTACTCTCTTATCACAGCTGTGATCTTTTCAGGGATAACAAATACATTTGTTAGTCTGTTTCTCACCTTCGTTCTTTATCTGTGAACCTTCTGACAGCCTGATGGGAATGCTTGTGTTATCTTTTTCCACCTAAATCAAATGAACCAACCAGATTTTTCATTTATTTTATAATTTCTAGCCCAGTAAAACTTCATTTTGAATAAACATCAAGTCTGTGTCAATCCATATAAAATATATATTAAATATATATATTTAGAATTATTCTTTCATATGCCTACATATATGGATAGAAATTCTGACAAGAATACAAAATTTCATAATCTCATTCTAAGCAAAAAAAAAAAAAAACAACAGAGTTTTAATTAACCCTGTGGACAATTCACTTTGATAACATTTTTCCCTTGTACTGCAGTCAAAACTAACAAATATATATGCATATATAAAATGATTCTTTAAAGAAATTACGGGTAAATCAATATAACCATAAGGAACACAGTTTTTTCAGTTCAATAATCTGCTGCCTTCCATGAGCTTCATTTGAAAATCAGTCTTATAATCACTATTTTTTTTTTAAACTACAGTATCCCCCTAAGATCTGCCTTATTTTATAAATTATTTAACCTAGTGTTATAGCATAATGTCTGGCCTCTAACTGTATATCAACTGAGGCTTAGCCCTTCTCTAAATTACTACATCCAATGTACTCATATTCAGCCAGATTCTTTTCTTACTGTATCAAAGACATCTTTTCAATGGCCACACACTCTAGTAACCTTGCACACCACCTCTAATCTTGATTTTCTAACTTTCTACTTACTTATTTCTACTTATGCCAGTCAAAAAACCTAAAGCAAATTTCCTAGTCTATTACTTAAGCTTTAAAATCCTTCTTCATTTTTCTATGAGCTGTTTTTATGACATCTGAATAGAAACAAACCTCTTATTTTCAAGACCCTTCCAGACTATCTCTAGCAGCTCTCAATTATTATTTTTTATATAGTAATATTCCTGTCTATTATCAGAACTTGAGTCTGGCTTCATATATCTTTTATTAACAATGATTATTACTATGATACAGAAACTACATGCATTACAAAAGGAGGTGGGAAATCATTCTATTCTAGTTTTCTGGTATTACAAGAAACTATTCTTATGAGCACTTGCCAGCAAATCACATCAGCTAGCACTATAACAAGTTTGACTCTCCATTCTAACTATTTCAGTTTTTATGAAAAGGAAATTAGGCCATAAGAATAATAGAGGCTATTTGACAAGTAAGTTTAATTTTCACCAACTTTTGAATCAACTGTGACAGTACAGGACCTATAAAACAATATTTGCTGAAAAATTCTTCAGTTTTCTAAAGGTACACTGTGAAATGGAAGCTCTTCCTTCCTATTTCCATCTCAGAGAAAATGAGTTCTTTGAGGGATTGCTCTATTCTGTTCCACTATACGTTAGATCTTTCATATTAATATACTACAGTTAATCCATTACTTAAAGAAATAATTCTTCTTTCCTTTTCCCCTTACAGAGTTAATAACCTAGCATAAAGAGCTAAAGTCCTTTATCCACAAAGATAAAGTGCTAGTTGTTTTCAGTAATTAAGTTGTGGACAATAGACACCTGGTGAGAATATTTTTCACCTTGAGATTCCAGATACTAATAAGCTGTATTATATTGTATGTATACCAAACCAAATGAAAACTCACAAAACTGGCACAACATTTACTACAAAAAGAAAATACTGAATTTAGAGAATCTGATATTACGGTGACATTGAAACTACTTCAATAATGTGAAAACATAACAAAAGAAGATTAATAAAGACCTACCATTTGTTTAGAGGAAAAAGAAATAAACTGTTAATAATGAAATAAAAAACATACTTACTTTTTCTCTGAAATAAAAAGCCCAATGTATATTTATTTATGTATTTATTCTTGTAAAAGTAGGTAGAATATCTGACATCCTGCTTGTATTAGACTCTATAACATATTGTCAGATACTCTAAATGATTCTTTTGTTGTAACTGATGAAAATAAGCTATATACTGCACAGAGTACTTTTCAGAATACTGTTTAATTTGTAGAAGTTACGACTCAAGTAGGTATTCCATATCTAGTTATTCCATGGTTCCATCAAGGGCAGATCATTCCTGACAGATCTGATGGTGACAGAGTGACCACAACAGTGAACAAAGGAAGGGCAAATGACATCATCTGCCCGGGCTTGTGAAAGGCCTATACTCCAGACCCCTCATCTCCTTCATTGCTCTTCTCTGGATGTGCTCTAGGGTCGCAATGTTTTACTTGTAGTGAGAGGCCCAAAATTGAACACAGTACCCAAAGTGCGGCCTCACCAGTGCTGAGCGCAGGGAGGATGATCACTTCCCTGCTCCTGCTGGCTGCGCTATTTCTGATACAAAAAAAAGTTGATGTAATAGAAGGAAGGGATGCCATACATAGGGATCTGAAGTTTGGAAAGTGGGCCCACATGTGCTTAATGAGATTCAACAAGGTGAAGTGCCAAGGCACTTGGGTCAGGGCAATCCCGGATGTGTCTACAGACTGAGAGAAGGACTCATTGAGAGAATCTCTGCCAAGATGGGCTTGGGCGTTTTGATGGACAAAAAGCTGGACTTAAGCCAGCAGTGTGCATCTGCAGTCATTCCATGATTCTATGATTTTATGATCCTTTGTCATAATTGACAAGTAGGCATCTGACCCAGTTGCCAGAGAAAAATCACTTAAATAACTGCTGAAAAAATACAGTCTGGTATTTTAAAGAAAATAAAAGAAAAAAGGAAAAAAAACAAGTCTGGCTTGGGAATTTCTTATACTTATGAATTTTAATGCTTTACTGTAATTGAGACATTTTTTTCTTAAAACTGAAAAATCTTGAATTTCAAGTAATTTTGGTATCAACAGGCAAGAGTACGTAGTTCGTTACGCTAATTATTTTTAATAATGAAATACAGACCACTGTATCCGGAAGAAAATTGTTTGTTTTTCGTGTTGTTTTATTAACACATATATATAGAAATAGAAATAAACAAATAAATAAATATACACATGTATATAGCAAAAAGACAGTAAATATAATTCTGAATTGCAACATTTTGTTCCATATTTACAATGACATCCTAAAAACAGTTTCAGTCCTTATATGAGTTCCATGGATATAATAAATAAAGCACAACAATATTTGAAAGGTGTTGGAGTGCCTCTCACTTCTTTTTTTCTCTTCCATGCTATCTCATTCATTTTCATGCTCTTACTTACTAATATGGGGCAATCAATTAATTATATAATAAGCAATCACTAGCATTAGATCTTCTGCTTTAAATAAAGATGCTTTATATGGACTCCTGTGTATAGTGTAGCAATAAAATTACACTATATATTATTTCAAGTACTGTAAATGTTGTCACAAGCATTAGGTTAGCTTCACTGGCAACATGAACGTAGCATCCAACTCTAATGTCCAGGTATGTAAATGGAATTCTAATGTTTTGCATTTCATTTGCTAAGTCATTAAAGTTTTCAAACCATCATCAAAATTCTGCATCCTAATGTATAATACATCTCTTTTTTTTTTTTACTTTTATCCCTGAGTGATGGATTTCCTGACATTATCAGTCCAGCAGAGATTCACCATAAAACAATCTGAAATACAATTTTTTTTAGATACATTGACTTCAAACATCTTGAATTCATAATTTATATGTACATATATATGTTCAAATTATATTTCAGATATGTAAGATTCCTAATGCATCTGACCACAGAGGACTATGTGGAAGAACTGTATTACATAATGTGCATAGTTCTAAATGATTCTGTGCAATCATCATCTATACTTCATGAAATTCCTATAGCATTTGAGGAAGAAAGAAGAACAAAAATGTAAAATAATGACTGATTTCAAAAGATTTATATGCAGAAAGAAATAAAAAATATTTTGTCAGTCATCCACATGTAAGGGGAAGAATCAAAAGAGATTTATTTTATATATATATATATATATTTAATGTATTGAATGTAAAAAGAGAAATTAAAGAGTACAAGCAAAAATGGCAAAATAAGAAACATGAGAGTAGCCTGTCTCAACATGGACTGTGTTGCTGAATATAAACTAAATGATTTAACATAGACTGAAAATATAAAGTAAGAAAGAAACTTACAGTAGGAAAGAGATAATGTCATAACCACACAAGATGACATAAGAGATATCTGACCAAACTCTTTGGACAACATGGACTGGACAAGATCATTGTCAGAATCTGAGAGATAAACAACTGAATCAACATTAAACATTACCACTATTTTTGACGAAACTCCCTGATGTGCTCCATAAATCTTAAAACTTTAACATTCAATTCTTAAAAAAAAACTCTAAAAAAATAACAGAAGTCACAGAAGAATCTATCCACATCCACTAGGTCATTTTTATTTCATTATCTATATTTTCCTTCACTTTCTTTGACTTCACTGATCTCAAATGAATTGTGATGAAATTCGAGTTACTCAAGGATCTGGATATGAGCAGTTTACAGCTAGCATATGACTTGCATAGGAGAACACCATAAAGATTTTCTATCTCCATTGAATAAAAAAACCTGAAACTGATTTTAATAGAGCCAGAACTTTGCACACACTTTGTAAGGTTTGCATTAACAGCATCACTTCTGTAACTGAAATAATTGGAGCGTGTCTTAACGATACCACTCTCTGATACATTACAATATTTGACTTACAGTACTCTGTAATGTTTTTTCTATCCTTTCCTACAATAGGTGGCCAATCAAAAATATGAATATTTGAATCTTGTAGACATTTTGCTTGGAAAACTGTCTCACTTTTTTTTCAAATAAGTTTTTACTAGCTATTCTGGAAGTTTCCATTAAATGTCAGAAAATAAATGGCTGCTATGCTGTTTAAAAAACTTTGACTTATATTCTGCAGGCACAACTGTTGTTTTAGTTTCAAATTCCTAACAGAGTTAAAATAAAAATTAATGTCTCTGTTTATAATTTCTAGTATATGTAAAAGTCTAATCAGTGGTGTCAGCCTATCACAGTAATAATGTTTGTCTGTTAATGTCTGATGCAGGAAACAAGGGAAACACGAGGCACACTATTTAGCAGGCCCATTGCTAGAAGAGTTTTGTTTTATGTTGTTATGCTGTGAACTGACTGAGCTGTAATAGTGTAATTAGTAGAAAAAAAATATGACACAAACAAGATTGAAATTGTATTGAACAGGACACTTTCCAAATGGATATTCTTTTAACCCAAATGATTATAAGCTAATCAGAAAGAGGTAAAGAGAAGCTTACTGAGAAACTGAAGAAAGTATTGATATCTCAAAGCAATGAGCTACCTTCCATGGGTACCCTTTATAATGCAAAAGTGCCAATGCTTCTACATAGGATTCACCAATTCCAAAGAAAATATGCTATCAAGATATCCACCTGCCTCCCTTATTACTGTGGCAATATATGTAACACAAGGATTCAATAAAGCATTGTGTATGAGAATTGTCAAGGTCATTCACAGAAAGCAAGGGTATTTAGTCACAACTACAAAGCAGCTTCTCACAAGCAAGTTTCTTCAGCATGCAGAAATTTGAGGCATTATACTCATGTTCCCAGGATAACTCAAGCCCTTTCTCACAGACTAGTTGCCTGTTCAGGCCATTATCTGTATTTTTCCATAAACCCTTATACTAATATGTTTCTGGATTCCTGCTTTTGATACATTCTAATATTCACAGTTTTTAAGACAACTGCTAATTGACTCTTCTCCTAGAGTTGTCATTCAATCATTTAATCTTACTAGTCTTACTATGGAGCATCCTGTCTCCCTTGTTGACATTTATATAAAGCAGCTGTTTCATATTAATTTCTCACTTTTTGTTTCTTCTTAATTTTACAATAAACAGTTATTTTGCTTTCACAGTCTACAGCAGAACCATAGCCATCTTCAGTAATTTCAAGTCACGGAACTTATTTAAATAAAATGAGAATCTGTTTCTAAATTTTTGTTATTAACCCAGGATAAATACTGTAAAACATAGTTGAGTATAAGCCTTTCTTTTAGAATACAATTCAATATATAATTTGTTGATGAATTTCATTTGGAAAAGAAAACAAATGTAAAGTATGAGTCCCTATTGCAAACAGTGTAAACATTAACAAATATTGCAAACGTTCATTGTATTATAAGTTAAACATTTAATTTCCCACTATAAAATTATAGAGATTACAATTATAAATATATTTCAAATTGATTATTCTGCTATTTTTAATGGAGCTGTATTTTTTCATGGACCTTAGCTTTAAAAATCATTTAATTTGCATAGGAAAGTCTTAGAAATATTGCAGAACTGAAGAACCTCCTTAAGTTAGATATGGGCCAAACTCAGTTAAATTGATGCATCATGCTCTTAATCAGTATAGCTGCTGTCTATTATGCCTCTAGTACTGTCATCAGTGTATTCATTTTCTATCTCTTTTTACTGAATTGGCTTAAATTTTACTAGATTACTGTACCTTCCTGATTACTATCTACTATTCTTATTATCTTCATGCCTGGCTTAAATCTATTTCAGCTGATCACACACAAAGTAGAAAATTTGATCTGAAAGGAAGAAAGTAAATGAGATGTTAACAAAAAGGAAAAGAGAAAATGGTGTAAACAAGATAGAAATAGTTTCAGCTTTGTCTCTAAAAGGAAATATCACCAATGGCTCCAACATTTCTAGGTAATCTTTGATCCTATAATTAATCAGTGATAAACTTCTGCACTGATTATTTGAGACCAGGTCTACGTGATTTTGACTTTTGTCCTCTGTGTTGCTACTAGGATGACTTTATTTAGAATATATCTATAATTACTTCAAAATGAAGAAATAATATATCAATATCTCCTTCCAATATTTCAACTGAACTTTATAGCCAGAGGTTCAGCTCATCCATTTGTGCAATAAAATATGCAACCTGTGTCAGAGATGCCTGGGGCTATGCATTCTTATTCATTTTACGTAGACCAAAATGAGTCAAAAATAAACTAACAACAACAACAAATATCAATAGAAGGGAAGGATGTTGCAGTGATTGGCAAACTTCGTGTGTTGGCAATTGACAGGACATAAGTTGGATAATGTTTGAAGGTCATATCCACCTGGGTATACATGTTTAGTATTCCCTCTCCTACAACTCTGTTAAAGCCATGAGTCTAAGAAGCAACACTGAAAATACCTTCTGGCCCTATACATAGAATCCTGTTGATTTATAATTGACAGTGAATGTTGATCTTAAGAAATAATAAATTTGTGTCATTCATTCTAAATTTTCACCACAAATAATAATCACTTGCTTCTTCGTATTTTTATTTTTATTTTTATTTTTTGTGACAGTAGTATATGATTGTAAATCTCGATAGGTATTAAAATACAAAATATCAAGGTTTCTTTTTCAAAAACTTTATTGATAACAGACTGAAAAAGTCACTTCCCAATATGCTTGGCAGAGATGTAGAGCTAAGACAGTAGACATCTGTTCAGTGGTAAAATGTCATGAAGGAAGTACAGTTGTCAATAAGGATTTTACTTCAACAATTTCCAGTAGTGGGGCATTGAGTTTGTTAAATGGAAGAAAGTTTGGTCTTCTCATTTGGGAAAAACCAAACCTGATTATCTACATAAGGAAACATATTAATGATATTAATTGCAGATTGATTTACATTTTGATTAAAAATAAAAATAAAAAGTACATGATGAAAATAATTCGGCAATCCTAATCCTGCTCTGCACACATTTTTGTGGTATTTCAAAAAGCATACATACTAAAAGATTTCCACAGTAACTCACTACTCCTAACTTCTTGAGTGTTTCTTCTTTGAAGATTATCTTTGATTGCATATACGTTACTTTGATCAGCTTTGTTTTCACATAATGGACCACTTAGAGATGAAGAATGTACAGTAAAACTAGCTAAGTTTAAATTGCTCTCATAAACGTCTGGGAACTTGTTCTTGGTTGTGATCATTTTTTAATGTTATGATTTATGTCAGTAATGTTAGAAATCATATTTTTATGTGATTAATACAAGATATGTGCAGGAACTACAAGAAAATAATAGATAAAGTGTTTAACTTCTTAAGTTAGGTATTAACTATTAAAGTTCTATTATTTAAATGTAGTATAAAAATTCCTTAGAGGCCTTTACTGAGTTCATTGTTAGGATTTTCAGTGAGCATATGGACAATAAAATAGAGAGTAAACAGTAAATTAGCAAACAACCCAGAGAAACTGAACATTTGTTGCAAATCAGGATTCAAATTTTGAAGTATTTTGAAAAATTGGAGAAATAATCTGATAAATGTGAGGGAACTAAAATGACTTGTGTACTTAGGAATGGTCTTCTGCATAAATGCAATCTGAGAACAAATACTAGTTTAATAGAAACAAATATGGGGAGGATAAACAAGTTGCACATGCGTCATACTGCTATTCTGCTGCTGAAAAAGGCAGATGATGTATTGATCAATAACTTTAAAAATCCTGTCTACATAGAATGCAAAGAGAATCTTCTGCTTTACCTAACATTGCTGAGGTCTGTGCGGGGGAGCTACATTCTGATTCAGACACTGTACTTTCTGAAATGTCTCAAATCACAGTACTAAAATGAGAGCAATGTAAATTACCAACTTAGAAATAATTAAAACGAACAAACAAAACAAAAAAAAGGTATAAGTAAGTAAGTATAAGTAAGTAAATTATATATAATTAAGTATTGGAATGCTCTCCAAATTCATCAAAGGCTGCTGCTAAGGGGAAGGGAATTATCTCTGCTTTATGTCCATATTCAGGAAAGGTGGAGTTCAGACAGCACCTAGGAGATGCAGGTAACAGAATGAAAAAGTATATCTGATTATTATAATAATGGAACAGTTTAGTATGAAGAGTCTGTTTATCCTCTTAAAAATAAACATCTGTTACGAGATTCTTAGCCAGAGCTGATACTGCTTTAAAACTGGAAAGTTGACTAGATTTCTTTGTCATTCTGTATGTGCATACAGACATTTAAATGAAAGAATAAGAATTCCTTAAAAGCATGAAAGACACTCAAGAAAACAAACAAAAACACACACAAAAAAAACTTACCAACTTTACTAACATACAACATGTCACTGCTCACATTTCACTATGAGATTCTTGCAGTTCTAGTAGTGCTAACTTTTAGTCTAGGTGACCTGTTTGAATCTGGTTTGAGATGTAAGTATTCTTATATGTATGTGGTATGTAATGTGATTTCAAAACAATGTATAAAAATGTATATGCTGCAAATCCAATTTGAAAGCACTAGAGGGCCAAAACTTATGGCAAGGGGAGAAGAAATCACTTGATTTTTTGGTAGGTATTACTTATTCTTATGCTCCCATATTTTTTAAAGCATTATATTCTGTCTAGATTTCACTCATCATTCGTTTTTCCAAAGGAAAGTGCTAAACAACCATGTCTCCCTTTTGCCTTTGAGTATTTGGCCCAATCTGAAAACACATACAAACCTTTCCAATACAAAAGTTATAGCAGCATAAGCAGAAGATAGGGCCTATGCAACAGTAACATTCAGATGTTTTTCAAATGCTTCAGCACCAAGATAGAGTTTATTTCAGATATAAAACAGCTAGAATAGGTGCTATCAAACAGTTTTATTTCCTTTGTGACATAAAACCTCCACCCAATGAATGAATGCCTAGGTCCTTTCAAACACTAAACTTGATGAAACATGGATTTAAGAGGTTTAGAATGATACCCTTATGGTCTAAAGGAGACAGAGCTACATAGTGAAGTATGGAGCAAACTGGTCAAACAATTACAATTGGAAACCGGGGAAAAAAAATCAGATAATTCTATGCTTTGAATGGACTGAAAGGAAGTGTTAATCCCCTATTTTGCACTTCTTTTTCTTATTGAGTACATTAAAGAATATTTTTAAAAACACACTATAAAATAACATTGACCTAAAAGCAAAACTGTGATCCTACACGTTGTCAGTTAAAGTGGTTAGAGTGAGAATTGTTTAGCTGTTTACTTTGCTACCCCCTAAGAGATATGCATTACTAGTAAATTAATTTTTTCATTCATTCTCTTATTCTTATTCTGGAAGAGCATGTTATATTTTTCTAAGTCTTACACAGTATTAGTTCTTTACTGGATGTAAATTATCTACTACTCAACTTGTAATGAACCATTTTAAACCTGGGTCTCCTTGTAGGAAACATCTAGAAATAAAGAAATGTTGAGCTGTTCAGTTGGAAGGGACCTACAAAGATCATCAGTTCCAACTGCCTAAATTTAAACTTCTGTATTTCAAACTGTGTAGAAAACCTAATGCAAAGCCAGTTTTTTGTTTGGGTCAGTGTTCTAGTTGAAAATCTACTTGACTTAAATAATAATAGTAAAAGAAAAAAAATCAACATACCTTCACGTAACTCCTTCAAAAATATTTAATTGCACATAACATTTATTGAATTAAGTAATTTTTTATGAAATCTAACACATATAAAAGTATTAGGTAATCAATTCTAAACATTTATTTCATGAAAATAAAGCAAATATTATGTCCAAATACTAGTTACTTTAGGGAGCAAGCAGTCTTCCACAGTGAGAAAAAATTTATAATGGTATGTTTGATTAACAGCTATGGGGTACGAATCAAATCTTAAAAAAGATATCACTGAAGAAATATCATTTGTCTTGGAGTTTCTAGTCAAATAATTGAAATAGACAAGTACTGCAAGACAGGCAAGATAATGAAAATGAATACAGGGACCCATATTCATCCTATCTAATTTTGAGTTCATGAATAATATACAAAGTTGAGAATTTATATGCCTAGGGATCTGTATAAAATTGATGGAGAGAAACAGACTCCTCTGGATGGTGCTTCTGTTCATTCTGAATCTTAAAATACTTTATGAAAATGCTCTCTCATGCAATTATTGTGAATACATTTTGAAAAGACAAAACTGGGCCAACAAATATTATCTTAGTATAATAAAAATAAACAGGTCTGGTGGAGGAATGCATGCAAATCAAGGAGGCCATTAGAAAAGACTAAAGAAATGGCGTTCAGATCATCCATCTCAACACATATGAAGAAAAAGGAGAAGGATGAGCTTCTATAGTGGCTTGAACATGGCTTTCAGTTTACAGATGCATAAGATCTAACCATACAGAGGCTGAGGAACATGACTCTATTCATCTAAGACAATTAATTTGTATGTAATTGCTCTGAGTATTCAAAGCTTTTTGAAGTTTTCCTGTGGTTTCTTCAAAGTGTTTGTAGTATCCCACACCTTAGTTTTGCAAGTCTGAAAATGTGTGAAGAATATACTTCATAATAGTCAGAAAAGTACTATCAGTAATTTAATTTATAATATACAGCTTATTCAGTAAAATATATACTTTGCAAAGAATAAAAAAGCAGAATTCTTTCCTTCTCTCTTTCTTTGAATGTATTCACTGTAGAAACACATTAAAAGTGATGCAAAGTAAAGTTATCTTAATCTCCAGTTCTGTTGCTGGAACAATACAAATACAGCGCAGCAGAATTTGTGAATATATATTACTGTAGAAGCATATACCAGATTATTTTAGAAATTTACACACTGTTTTATCAGTTTAACAACTGTGCAAGACAGAAAATCTGCTCCCAATTAAATCAAATGGTATTCTGTGGTGAAACATCAGTTTCCTCAAACAAAAGGAAAGTGACTTTAATGTTTAGTCCATATTTGAATATTTATCAAAGCCTAAGCATTTTGATTAATATTACCTTTCAGAGTGCTCTTCTGATTTTACTTAGTGTCACAGGATTTCATGCACTAATTGGCAAAATGTTGTCAAGTTGTATTTTCACACTGAATTTAAATATTTGGATTTCTATTCACAGTGATTTCACCTTTTTTAATACAATGCGATGTTACTCTGATGCATTTTAAACATTTTCCATGGACACAGAGACCTTGACCAATTATTTGTTATTTGCATGCAAGCTTATATATCTCAAAATCCAACAACACGTAATAAGATACACGTTTGAAAAAAAATTACTTTTTGAGAAGGGAAAAATAACTCAGTACTTCTCCGTTAAAAAAAGAAAAAGAATATTTTAAATACTCTAAATTCATAATTCAAATAGTCAATATTTCAGATGGTTTCTTTTTTTTTGTTTGTTTTTTGGGGGGTTTTTTGGTGGTTTTTTTTTTTTTTTTGATTGCTGAGGAAAAAGGATTTATGCTGACTTTAGGTAAATGTACAAATCAAAGAAGAAACACCATGTTATTTGTTTGGTTTTGTGTGTGTGTGTGTTGGTTTTTTTTTATCGTTACTGTGTTTCTGTATAAAAATAATACACAAATGTAAAAGAAAAGGCTAGACTTTCTTCAGTGGTGCTGTTAAATGTAAGGAATGATGAACTAATCTCTCTTCCTTACATGAGTACAACTGTCAATGAAGTCAATAGGAATCCTGCTGTGTATAGAAAGGGGTGGCACTTGGCTCCCAGAGTCTGTTAAAAACTATTGTGTGGCAGTGATGCACAACAAGCTTGGAAACAACAGCTGAAAGATAAACATAAGAATAGATTGGAAGTAAGCCTGACTAGAAGTACCTTTTTTGTATCTTTTTGTATCTTATTTTTCTTATTTTATACTCCTTATATCCTTATATCTTTTTTTTTTTAATAAGCTAAAAGTAACATCTCAAGCACAGCCACTCTTCTTGCCACCAGCAGCTATTTTTATAAAGCCAGAATAAGCAGAGTAGCCTATAGGCTGAATGTTTATATGGAGTATAAAAATTCAATTATTTCTTGAAGCTGAATATGACATCCAATTTACTTTACTAGTAACAAAAAACAACTGACCTTAATGCAGAAATATGGGCACTGGAACTATCAAGAAGTAATACTGATAAAAACTATGCATTATTTCCTGCTAGCTGTGAGTAGACTCACAGGTCTGTGAAGAACTTTACCCTGACATCCAAACTAAACCTTCCCTCCTCAAGCTTAAAATCACCTCCCCCCCATCCCCCCAATTGTACTGTCACTCTTAACCCTTGTAAAAAGTTGATTCTCCTCCTGTTTATAATCCCCTTTTAAATACTGGAAGGCTACAATGAGGTCTTCTCACAGCTTTCTCTTCTTCAGGATGAATAAGCCCAGCTAAGACTGTCTATAAAGCACCTTAACACTTGAAAATTGTGCTTGCGTTTTTATATCTGTATTATTCAAGTTGCCTTTATACACTTTCAAGCATAATCTCTCAATTTCTTATGGTTTCTGAAATTTTCTACTTTTTATCTATTCATAGCTATTGTAGGTATTCATACAAAGTAACAGAATTTGGACATTTTTAACATTCATTACCAATGCATTAGAAACGAAGTAGAAAAAAGTCTAAATCAAAGACAATAAACCAACTAACTGAACAACAAAAGCATTCTCAAAACAAAGAAAGTGTTTTCAGGAAATGATTTCAGTAGCAAAATAATTTCCTATATTAATTACGAATTTGAGTCTTTCAGCTTTCTTTTTTAATAAAAATTGAAGACTTCTGGAAACTGTTATTGCTTTAGTTCTTTCCTAAAATACTGTAATGTGTACTTCTTAATAAAAGAGATCTGGAATAATATTATACTAAGCAAATTTAATAAAGCTTTAGAGTATATTTGAAAAACCTTCCTCCAGTCTGACAATTAATGTGAGCAGTTTCCATAAAAAACTAAAAACACAAACCTGGATTCATTCTAGATTTAAATAGCTGTAGTTGAGGATGTGTTTATTTCAAAAGTTGTAATTTACCTACTAAAGGATCTTTTTTTTTCCTTTGCAATATAACAGCTCAAAATGTATATTTTAGTTTCATTAGTACAGGTCCCACATATTCATGAAAATATAAATGTTTTAAAGTGAGTAATTGTAGCAAAAAATCTTTCTTTGTCCTTTTTCATCTTATTATATAAGAAGGATAATAATCATATCTGCTATGTTTGACAAAAATATTTTTGCAGTGAATGTCTTATAAGATAAGCAGATATGGATTGTAATTAAAAAAAATGTAAAATTTAAGATTCCACACAGTGTAATAATTAGAAGAAGTACAGCATTTATGTTGGGAACATGTAAGTAGGTATTTCATGACAAATAGTGCAGAAAAAAATCTGTATTGTGAGTTTGCATTATTACACAAATATTTTCTATCCTGACATACTAGATCATATTTATTCAGATTTCTTAGGTCATTGAAGCTACTAAGAATGAAGAAATGAACACCTGAACATTGTTGATAAGAACAGACTTGAATGAGGAAAGAATTAAAAAAATATATTACTAGACTAACTCGTGAATGACAAAGAATCAGCATAAATAAGACTGAAATTGATAAGGTACAGAAAACTAGACCAAATTCTGATTCGTCCTAACTTTCATATGTTTGAATTACAGTCTCCTTATCTCAATCTGTCTTGCCATGGAGAGAGCAGCTTGGGGGGCACCTGGCAGCCAGTCAAGGCTAACCCACTATATGTCATGAGAATACACTATGAGAATATAAGTAGTTGATATTTAAAATGCCTGGGTCAGACTACAGATTTTTTGCATATATGATTAATGAGTAAAGAAATCATTAAGAAATTCCTATTTGTCCCTATGATAGATTTCAACCGAATATAATGTCAGAACCATAGAGACTTAAAATAGATCTCTACCACTCTACCACTCACAATAGTTTTTCTTTATTTTATAGAGAAGGCTGTCCTTTCAGGGTGCAGTGGCTCCTACAGTTTTAAATGTTTCCTTAGAATGAGACGAAACACATTCAAAAATTGCTTATTTCTCTTCAGGACTATAAAAAAAGTTCATATGTTTAAATTTTGAAAGATAAATAGAACCATGGGAACATTAAAATGAGATTAGTGGCGTTATGAAGATTTGCCCTGTAGCAAAGATTAGTTCTCTAATCTTTGACTCAAAAAAGCATGGCTTCCAGCTGCTGAATCCAAAGCATACATCCAGTTTTTAACAGTCTGCAAAAGACCTATTTAATACAACCATCCTATGATTATGTCTAACAAAAAATAGAACTAAGTGCTGCCAGATTTAAGAAATACAGAATAGCACCTTAACTACAATAAAAGGTGCGATTTTTGTACTATTAAAACTTTAGCAATATTTTGTTTTGTACATAATGAAGCTGCAGTTAGTCCATATTTTGTAATTATCTCTCATTTCCAATAACAATCAGCAAATAAATAGATAAATAAATAAATAAATAAGCCACTAGGAAGGGTAGAATGTCTAATTGCAGCCATTTAAAAAGTACTGAAAAAATGGAAACATAACCACATAAAATTACAGCTTCGAAGCATTATAGAATCAATCATAGAAACAAAGAATAGTTTGGGGTAGAAGGTACCTCAATGATAACCCAGTTCCAACCCTGCCATGTGTAGGTTTGCCAACTACTAAATTAGGCACTAGATAGGTTGCCCAGTGTCCCATCCAACCTGTCTTTGAATGTCTCCAGGGATATGACATTCAAAATGTCTCTGAGCAGTCTGTTCTAATCACCACTCTCAGTGAAAAATTTCCCCTGATGGCTAATTATATCTCCCCTCTTTTAGTTTAAAACAATTCCCCCTTGTCCTATCACTACATACCTATAAAAAAAATTTTTGAATTTCCTCTTCCATAAAGCTCCCTATAAGTAATGGAAAGATGCAATTAGGTCTCCCCTGAGCCTCCTCTTCTACAGGCTGAACAAATCCAGCTCCCTCAGCCTGTCTTCTAACAAGAGATGCTCTAGCCTTCTAATCCTCTTCATAGTCCTCTGGACATACTCCAAAAGCTCTGCATCTTTCTGCCTCACAAGGGCAGAACAGGAACAGGGAGAGGGAGGAACAGTCACCTCCTTCTGCCTACTGGGCATTCTTTTGCTGCAGCTCAGGATACTGTTGGCCTTTTGGGCCATTGCCTCATATTAAGTTTTTCATCTAACAGACCCCCAAGGCCTCTCCACAGGGCTGCTCCCAATGAGATCTTCTCCCTTCCCTGGGATTCACCCAACTCAAGTGCAACACCTTGCAGTTGACCCTGTTGAACCTCCTTTGGTATTTCAGTTAAAAAAAAAGTTATTTTGTAGCAGAATTTGTAAAATTTGACAGTGTATTTAGCTCTATGCTAAATAGAAATACATTTTCGAGACTATTCTGTGATAGCTTCTGTTAACCTGAAAGAATGTGATATTTAAATAGATCTGAACATAACACATAGAACATTTTATTCTTACTGAAAAGGAAAGAAGTCTTAACTAACAGTCAGAAGTGTTATGTAATTTCTTCTGTGATGTTGAAAAACAAACAAACAAACAAAAATCAAATCTGAAAATGCCAGTAAACCGATTGAAACTGAAGTGATTACATTTGAAGCTATCAGAACATAAATTGCAGATAAAAGTTATGCTTTTGGAAAGGTAGAGTATAAATAAAATAAATATACTATGCTAGATATTTTGTTTTCAAGATTCCTACTCAAATTATCACTTTTAATACTGCTTTACTATCTTGAGAAAACGCCAAAATATGAGAATAAAATTGATGATAACTTTTCTTAATAGTATTATTACAAAAGCATGAGTATTTATATATGTGTGTGTGTGAATAATTTGTATGTTACAAAATTAGTGACTATTGCAATGACAAATTTGAAGCAGAAAGTTAATACAAATTACTAAATTTAATTATTAATTTTTATCACTGCATTTATAGAACTGTCTTTATCACATGTACCTTAAATAAGCTGAGTGCACAATGCCACAGAATTGAAAATTTTACTTCTATCTGATGCCTGTAGTCTTTGGTGAACTTTTGCTGAAGCACAGGAGATCAATCTAAGGTACATATTGCTAAGAGAATTATGGACAGAAGTGAGCTTTTCCTCTTCCTTCTTTGCTTTTCCCTGCTTATTGGTGATGTTTCTGTACCACTGTGCCATTGTGCATGGGTCCTATCTTCTCCTGATGCTGTTTCCTTTGTTTTTAATCTTACCAGTCATCATTCTCATATATTTGGTCTCAAGCTGTATGCAGAATGCCTTACCTGTTTGAATTTTCTTGATATTCATTGATATTCATCAATGCTTGTTGAATGCTTATGGAGACCAACCAGTGGATATGAGCACAGTGAGGTGATGGGTTGTGCATTTCAGCAGTGGCGATGTTGAGTCACCTCCACTGGTCAGATTTTTTATGAGCTTTTTATTAAGGCTCTTGTTTATTACTAGTGAAAATGAGCTGCTAATGAATGTTGAAAAGAGTCTTCTGCAGCTGAGAATTTGCTCTATTAAATAGTGTTACTGTGTTTTTTGTATCTGTGACAGTTTCCATGGAAATAACTATGAGACATTATGTTTGGAGCAACATATGTTTATGTGTATCTTATTTCTCTTGAAATACTCTTTTCTCTCTGCTTTGCATTTTTTTTCAGGTGGAAAAAACAAACCTCAAGCACATTTCATGAGTAACATAATGCTGCTTTCCAGTAAAACAACACTCTCAGCTATTCTATGATAATAGACATTTCCTAGCTAAATATAGTAAGAAATGAGGCAAAATGGGACAGCAAGTCAAACATATCTAAAATTTAACTGAACTATATTTTAATCCATTTTAGCTCTTAGTTTCAAGCAAAGTATTTATTAAACCTTACACTGTGGGCACAAAAAAGAAAAAGGAATAAGCATAAGAACAAATAGTAGATGGGTGTTTTATGCTATTATATGAGATGGGTTCACAGTCATAGCAGATGGTAATTGTATGAGTCTGTACAGATACAGTACAGTACAGTACAGTACAGATATAGATACACTTCCTGGATACAGGAAGTCTGGAATGGGTCTGTAAAGCTCATGGTTTTATTGTACTAAAATAGTTGTCCACTACAACATCTGTCTAAGTTTAATCATGTCCAGACTGATTACTGAACCCACAAATCTAATAACCAAAGAAGAGTGAGAAAATAATACTTAGAACAAAAATTAGAGGTATTATTTTGATGACATCATATACCTACTGACTGTAAGAAGATGAGGTTACTGATGAAGATGTAGAGGTATTATGATTAAAGACTTGAAAACTTTGGCTTCCTTGGAGCACCTTAGCATTTGAATTAATATTTTTATTCTTAAGCTCATATGATTTAAAAAATTGAGGGATGGAATTTCAGTAGGGCATAACCAAAAGTAACTGGAGAATACTTATGAGCTAACAGAACTGTAAGAACTGTAAGTCAAAAGAGCTTAAAGTATCAAAGGTAACCTATATGAGGTAAGAAAGCATACATATTCTGAGGACAAGCTGTGGGCTGAACTTAGTAAAGAAAAACA